>NC_140991.1:210460560-211114771 GCF_052327205.1 Somniosus microcephalus | reverse complement strand
TCGCTCAGAAGCGAGCCCGGGGTTCCTCATGTTTAACCAGGTGGGCCTTTGGACCCGGTTGGCCGGGCGGCAGTGGAAGGCCTTTCGCTCCGGACTCCCGTGTCCGATTTAGGTCGGGGATGGCTCGTTGGAAAGCCCCGGTTTTCCCAGTCCCGCACTAATGGCAAGAGAGAGAGGGGGAAGGAGAGAGAGAGAGGGAAAAGGAGAGAGAGAGGGAAGAGGAAGGAGAGAGAGAGAGAGAGAGAGGGGGAGAAGGACTTAGAGGCAGGCCGTGCTGACCGTGCGCGGCCTAGCGCTTCAGGCCTGGCCAGGCTCTCGGGCCACGACTCACCTCAGCTGAGCTCCCGCTTCGGGAGAGAGAGAGAGAGAGAGAGGGGAGGAAGGAGAAAGAGAGAGAGAGGGGGGGAAGGAGAGAGAGAGAGAGAAATTCCTGAATCAATACTAATAATCAACAATTTCCTCACCTCCATTACCATTTTTTTTTACCTTCAGGCCCGGCCGGTCTTTAATGGCCGCCACTCACCTCAGCTCAGCTCCCGCTCGGCAGTTTGAAGGATTAGGCCCCGCCCACAAATGCCATGAAACGCCCCCCAATTGGTCAACCATCACGTCACTCAACGCTAATGAGCGGTAGGATTGGTCAACCGCTAATGAGCGGATTTTGTCCGTTTTTTGCAACGTTTTTTGTATACTGTCCGAACAATTTATGTCTGACCAAAAAGTAAATATGCCCATGAGACTCCCCTAATCATAAGCTTTCTTTTGATATAACAAATGTGTAGTTACGCTCTATGGGCTAGATTTTCAGTTGCTTGCGCCAGCAGTTAGCGCCTTAAGAGAAGTGATTTTCGGGCGCTATGCGTGTAGCGCCCGGGCGCAGCGCAGTTTGCGCCCCGCCCCAAATTAAGTTGCCCGTTAGCGCCGGCGCAAAGTTTAGCGGCCGCCCAGATGCGCACGCAGAAAATGACGTCACATCCTCGTGCAACGCCCTTTGGCCGCCCCGAATCCAAACTTCAGTCGGACCGCCCCATTGTGCGGCTGGCGTCCAGAGCGTTTGTAAAATGGAACGCAACACACCCTGGGGAGCGCAAATTAACGGGCACTCCTCCTGCACTATAAAAGGCAGTCTGCATGTGTTGTGTGGACGGATCCAGTGTGTTGTTGTGAACGGTGTATTTATGTTTCCGGCCACCACCACCAGCACCACCAGCACCACCACCACCACCACCTCCTCCTCCTCCTCCTCCTCCTCCTCCTCCTCCTCTTTTCCCCGCAGACTCTGCCTTTGAAAAAAACACATGCACCCTTCCCCTTTAAGAGCTCACTGGCACCAGAGTGTCTGCCGTGCGCTGCGCCCGAGCTCGGGTGTTGCGCTCTGCACCGCCGGCTTAGCGCCTAAAGATAGTAGTGGAACGCCTCTTTTAGCGCTCCACCAACCTCTTAGGGTGAAGCCACTGAATTTCCGGCAATGGGGCGCTACTTTGGGGCGGGCGCTAAGGTTAGCGCCCCAAAACTGTCTATACTGAAAATCTAGCCCTATAACTTTTGAGTGATGTCCCGGACAGACAGACAGACAGACAGACACCACGATCCTTTTATATATAGATTTATTTATTTATTTTACAGCAGTTATTTATTGATCTCTAGTGCTGATTCACCTTTAAAACTAAATTATGATTATCAGATGGATTTAATTTGGTTTCTATTAGTTACTTCTATTTCTCAGTTTAATATATTTAACCTATTATGTCTCTTTACTTAAAAGTGATAGTCTGGTTTTTGCACTTGTCTGTTTAGTATTTTTTTAAAGTTTAGTACCCCTTTAACTGCTATATAGTTAAATATTAAAGCATGAATAAATAATTGAACGCGTGGCTTTTATTCTTCAGGCTCCACATTTTTTCCTCTGTGCTAGTTATGATGCCAATTTTCAGATTCTTTATTGTTTCAATGCTGTCAGTGGTCCAATTCACCAGGGTTTTTTAGCATTTTTTTTGAAAATAGATAATGATGGATGCTTAAAGGAAACATTACAGTAGTTAGGCTAACTAAATGCTAGTGCTAGATCTTAGAAAATTGTTGTAAATGCTTAGACTGCAAAATCAGACATGCATAACAAGAATTGCAGCTTGAGGCAAAAATATCAAGGCCATTTTTTTTTGGAAGGTGTTGAGGCCTTCAAGTAAAAACTTTAATGAGACTATTAAAGAAAATCTAGTGAGTAAATGTTATTGTAAAATATGTGTCACTTTTATGTTTTTATTTTGTTTAACAGCCTTAGAAACTGAAAAATGGGATTCTTTTTCAGAAAGTGATTTGAGTAATTTGATCATCCATCCTTGTTTTTTTTTAATTGGTCAGTCTGGTGAACCTTTGTTGCACTCCCTCTATGGCAAGTATATCCTTCCTTGGGTAAGGAGACAAAACTACACAATACTCCAGGTGTGGTCTCACCAGGGCCCTATATAATTGCAGTAAGACATCTTTACTCTTATACTCAAATCCTCTTGTAATAAAGGCCAACATACCATTTTCTTAATTACTTACTGTACCTGCATGTTAATTTTCAGTGATTTGTGTACAAGGACACCCAGGTCCCTCTGAACATCAACATTTCCCAATCTCTCACGATTTGAAAAAATACTCTGATTTTCTATTTTTCCTACCAAAGTGGATAACTTCACATTTCTCCACATTATATTCCATTTGCCATGTCTGTGCCCATTTACGTAGCCTGTCTATTTGCATCCTCCTCACAACTTCCATTCCCACCTAGCTTTGTATCATCAGCAAACTTGGATATATTATATTTGGTCCCCTCATCCAAATCATTGATGTAGATTGTGAATAGCTGAGGCCCAAGCACTGATCCTTGCGGTACCCCACTAGTTACAGCCTGCCAACCCGAAAATGACCCGCTTATTCCTACTCTCTGTTTTCTGTCCATTAATCAATCCTCAATCCATGCTAGTATATTACCCTCAATCCCATGAGCCCTAATTTTGTATATAACCTTTTGTGTGGCACCTTATTGAATGACTTCTGAAAATCCAAATACACCACATCCACTGGATCCCCCTTATCTATTCTGCTGTAGTTTAACGGATTCATCAAACATGATTTCCCTTTCATAAATCCATGTTAACTCTGCCCAATCCTATTATTATTTTCGAAGTGCCCTGTTACCACATCCTTAATAGTAGATTATAGCATTTTCCCTACCACTGATGTCAGGCTAACTGGTTTGTAGTTTCCGTTTCCTCTCTCCCTCCTTTCTTAAATAGTGGGGTTACATTTGCTACCTTCCAATCCGCAGGAGCCATTTTAGAATCAATGGAAGTTTGAAATATGAGCACCAATGCATCCACTATCTCTATAGCCACCTCTTTCAAAATCCTAGGATGTAGGCCATCAGGTCCAGGGGATTTATCAGCTTTCAGTCCCATTAATTTCTCCAGTATTATTTTTCTACTAATACTAATTTCTTTCAGTTCCTCATTCTCGCTGGACCCTTGGTTCTCCACTATTTCTGGGAAGTTTTTTGCATCTTCTTTCGGGAATTTATCAATGGAGGTGTGTTGGGTGTGGGTCAGGTGGTTTCCAGCTTCCAGTCTCGGCCACAACTGCATCCAGCCCACAGACGTGATTTTGCCTTGATTGACCAATTAAGAGGAAGCAGGTCAGATGACGTCGTTTGATGACGCGTCATCTGTCGGTTTCCTTAAATGCTCCACTCACAATTGAGGTGCTGAAAACACTGACAATCACTGCACAAAGGTGACCTCTTGCACCCAGGCTCTCCAATGACTCCCTCCATAGGCTGGAATAGATGGCAGCTGCAGGTGAGGTGATAGAAACAATCACTGGTGAGGGGGGTTCTCCCAATGAGGTGGCACTGGACATGGATTTAAAAACTTGTAACCTAAAGAAAAGAGTAAATGTTTTAAAAATGCAGTTCCCAACATTGTCTTTCCTCTGAGACTCACCAGTGCAACATTGGATCCTTCACATGACTTCTGCAGCTCTCATCAATCCAGAAACATTACAGCAGACTCACAACACACCACACTTACCTGGCATGGTGTCCAGACATCGGGAAGCCCGAGCCAGAAGCGGCAAAATTCAATAATAGGCTGACAACTACTGGCAAGTACCTGTTAATAGTGCCTGTTAATAATGCACTTCCCGCCGCTAGGTGTCGGGTCCATTCGCAAATCAGGGACCCGATACTTGGCAAAATTGCTTGGCGGTGGGTTTACAGCGGGTTTCCTACCCGCTGTCAATCTTTGCTATTTTGACAGCGGACCCGCCTCCAAACCTGCACTCTGAGCGCCGGCAAAATCGCAGCCCAAAGTATTTGTTTAATATCTCTTGCCATTTCCTTATTCCCCATTTTAATTTCCCCTGTCTCAGCCTGTAAGGGACCCACGTTTACTTTGGCTAATCTTTTCCTTTTTACATACCTATAGAAGCTTTTACAGTCTGTTTTTATGTCTCTAGCTAGTTTACTCTCGTATTCCATTTTCCCTTTCTTTATCAACTTCTTGGGCCTCTTTTGCTGAATTCTAAAATCCTCCCAATCCTCAGGCTTACTACTCTTTTTGGCAACATTATAAGCCTCTTCCTTTGATCTAATACTATCTTTAACTTCTCTTTTTAGCCATGGTTGAACCACTTTCCTGTGGGGTTTTTGTGCCTTAAAGAAATATATATTTATTGTAAATTATGTATTAATTCTTTAAATGCTAGCCATTGCTTGTCTACCATCATACCTTTTAATGTAGTTTCCCAATCTACCTTAGCCAACTCGCCCCTCATACCTACATAGTTTGCTTTGTTTAGATTTAAGACCCTAGTTTCTGATTTAACTAAATCACTTTCAAACTCAATATAAAATTCTTAATTAATCCTTTCCCGTTGCATAATGCTACATCTAAAATAACCTGTTCCCTAGTTGGTTCCTCAACATACTGACCTAGAAAACTATCTTGTGTACATTCCATGAATTCATCCTCCACACTATTACTGCAAATTTAGTTTTCCCAGTCTATATACAGATTAAAGTCCCCCATGATTATTGCATTACCCTTGTTACATGGGCCTCTAATTTCTTGATTTATACTCTGCGATACATTACAACTACTGTTTGGGGGCCTATAAACAACTCCCACAAATGTTTTTTGCCCCTTGCTGTTTCTTAGCTCCACCCAAACTGATTCTACTTGATTTTCAGAGCGAAGATCCTTTCTCTCTACTGCCTTTATCCCACCCTTTATTATCAGGGCTACCCCTCCTCCTTTTCCATTTTGCCTATCTCTTTTAAAAGTTAAGCATCCTGGAATATTTAGTTCCCAAACTTGGTCACTTTGCAACCACGTCTCCGTTATGGCTATTAGATCAAACCTGTTCATTTCTATCTGCGCTATTAATTCATCTATTTTGTTGTGAATGCTTTGCGCATTCAAATATAGTGCCTTTAGCTTTGACTTATTTCTATTTTTCCCTGATGTCACCTTAGTCACTAATGTCTTATTACCTTTGTTACTCTCTCTGTCTCTTCCTGACTTTACTATGCTCTAGAGCCTTGACATTTCTCTCGCTACTTTTAAATTTACTCTTTTCTGAATCCTCCCACCCCCCCTTCATTAGTTTAAAGCCTTGTCTACTGCCCCAGTTATTCAAGTTATTTAAGTGGAGCCCGTCCCAACGGAACAGCTCCCTCTTTCCCCAGCACTAGTGCCAGTGCCCCATGAAGCAAAACCCCTGCCTTCCAAACCACTCTTTGAGCCACGCATTTAACCTCCTAATCTGCTTATCCCTATGCCAATTAGCGCATAGCTTAGGTAACAATCCAGAGATTATTATCTTTTGAGGTTCTGCTTTTTAATTTGGACCCCAACTCCTCAAAAACTCTCAGCAGAGCCTCACTCCTAGTTCTACCTATGTTGTTGGTTCCTACGTGGACCACGACAACTAGATCCCCCCCCCTTCCCACTACAAGTTCCTCTCCAACTGCGAGGAGATGTCTTTAACCCTGGCACTGGACAGGCAACACAACCTTCGTAAATCCCTGTCGCGGCTGCAGAGAACAGTATCTATCCCTCTGACTATACTATCCCCTACCACAACTACATTCTCTTTCACTCCCCCAACTTGAATGGCCTCCTGCACCACGGTGCCATGATCAGCTTGCTCAACCATCCTGCGGACTTTTCCCTCATCCACATTGGCAGCAAGAACCTCATACCTGTTGGACAAGGGCAAAGGCTGAGGCTCCTCCACCACTTCACCTGGGGTCCCCTTACCTGCCTGAGTTGCAGCCACACCCTCCTGTCCCTGACCACTAACCAGACCTGTACCACTACCTAACCCAAGGGGTGTGACTGCCTCCTGGATCAAAGTGTCCGGGTAACTCTTCCCCTTCCCTGATGTCCTGCAATGTCTGCACCTCAGACAAGTGCTCAACAACTCTGAGCTGAAGTTCCTCAAGATGCAGGCACTTACTGCAAACATGGTTGTCCGGGATCACAATACTCTCCACAAACTCCCACATGCTGCAGTTGAGGCACACCACCTGCCATCCCTATATGACTTTGTTCGAGTTCATTAAATTTGTATTTAAGTATCTTCAAATCTACTTATTATAAACAAAGGCAGCCAAGGCATAAAATAAATTCAGATTTTGTCAGACATCTGCAAGAGCCTCTCTTTTCTATAGGCCATTGATAAATGTGTAAGGTTCACCACAACCTTCTCAACAACAGCAACAATTTATATAGCACTTTAACATAGTAAAATGTCCCACAGTACTTTGCAGGACCATTATCAAACAAAATTTGACATCGACTCATATAATCAGATATTAGGACAGGTGACCATAAGCTTGGTCAAAGAGGTAGGTTTTAAGGAGTGCCTTAAAGGAGGCGAGGTAGAGAGGAGGGGAGGTTTAGGGAGGGATTTCCAGAGCTTATTGCCTGGGCAACTGAAGGAACGACCGCCAATGATGGAACGATGAAAATCGGGGATGCGCGAAAGGCCAGAATTGGAGGTGCGCAGAGATCTCAGAAGATTTTAGGGCTGGCGGAGGTTAGAGAGCTAGGGAGGGGTGAGGCCATTGAGGGATTTGAAAACAAGGATGAGAATTTTAAATTGAGGCGTTGCCAGACTGGGAGCCAATGTAGGTCAGCGAGGACAGGAGTGATGGGTGAACAGGACTTGGTGCGAGTTAGGATGCGGGCAACTAGTGATGGTCAATAAATGGTGGCCTTGCTAGTGCCGCACATTTCCCAAGAATGAATTAAAAATGCCTGTTTTTGCATTTGTTAGTAAAATGGTAAGATGGAAAATGGAGTGAGAGTATTTTTTGATCATTGTAAGTGATTTATTTTCTTGGTTGTTGAATAGTGGCAGGTGTTTGTTAAGTAAGTCTACATTTGTCTGTATTGCATGAGTTTTGTAAGGTGTATTCTATTAAAATTAGTACACATACCTGTGGCAAATCAGTGATTTCTATTGGACAACAATTCTATTGGACTCGATAGTGAAACTTCAATGGTGTTATTTAAGAGAGAAATTCATTCTAATTAGAGGTGGATAATTGTTTCATTCCTGTTTTTGTTTGTCAATGCAACCGTGTTTTTCAAAATTATGAGCAGACCACTTGGGATTTTAGCACAAAGTATTGTGAAGTTTGGCTTATTCTTTAAGCATATTGATGTAATTGTGTAGTGAAAAAGAACATTTCTGTACAATTCTGGTTGTGTATCCCTAGTATTGTAATAAAATATGTCTGAATGTTAATATCATCTACTGTTTAATTCACAAGTTTGAAATCCTATCTGAATTGCAAATATTACAGCACTTTGTGAGTTTGTGACTTACTCCAACATGTCAACTTTTACTTGTTACAAGTAATAGCTTTTATACTTGAAAGCACACAGGTAAGTTATTTAAGCTGAATATTTTATTTGCTTTGGTGTTCACTGCCATTCTTAAGCCTATTGTATATCTAAAGTCTTACATCTGACAGCGCCTGTAACTCTGCAGACGTCATACTTCAAAGTGTCATACTTGCATTGCAGAAGCAAAACAACTTTAAAAAAAAGAAAACCTGTTATTTCATAATGGGTTCTTCTGACCTGAAGCCAGATATTTACATACAGTTACAGCTGCCCTCTGATTGACCCCAAGAGTTTACAAGCAGCTACAATTACTTAAATCTGCCTGTTTATACCATTTCCCCACAGGGAGTACTTGAGCAATCACCTAAAAGGAACTGTCCAAGTTAGCAGCTAAACTGTGCTCCAGACTATCCATGAGCAACACAGAAGATCTGCTAATAGAGGAAAAAGGATTTTAGCATCTGGCCTCTGAACAGACCATTGAACTGGAAGGTGACCTACATATTGTGAACATTACTACCAGTGTTGCAGAAAGTATACAGAAAACAATTGTGATCTACATAGAAACATAGAAGATAGGAGCAGGAGTAGGCCATTTGGCCACTCGAGCCTGCTCCGCCATTCAATG
Source organism: Somniosus microcephalus (assembly GCF_052327205.1). Classification (NCBI taxonomy): domain Eukaryota; kingdom Metazoa; phylum Chordata; class Chondrichthyes; order Squaliformes; family Somniosidae; genus Somniosus; species Somniosus microcephalus. Next base: position 211,106,242 of record NC_140991.1, on the reverse strand, counting down.
CGATCATGGCTGATCATCCAAATTCAGTATCCGGTCCCTGCTTTCTCCCCATACCCCTTGATCCCTTTAGCCTTAAGAAATATATCCAACTCCTTCTTGAATATATTTAATGAACTGGCCTCCACCGCCTTCTGTGGTAGAGAGTTCCACAGGTTCACCACTCTCTGGGTGAAGAAATTCCTCCTCATTTCTGTCCTAAATGGCCTACCCTTTATCCTTAGACTATGTCCCCTGGTTCTGGACTCCCCGACCATCGGGAACATCCTTCCTGCATCTAGTCTCTCCAGTCCTGTCAGAATTTTATAAGTTTCAATGAGATCACCTCTCATTCTTCTAAACTCCAGTGAGCACAAGCCCAATCGACCCAATCTCTCCTCATACATCATTCCTGCCATCCCAGGTATCAGCCTGGTGAATCTTCGCTGAACTCCTTCCATGGCAAGAACATCCTTCCTCAGATAAGGTGACCAAAACTGCACACAATACTCAAGATGTGGTCTCACCAAGGCCCTGTACAACTGCAGCAAGACATCCTTGTTCCTGTACTCAAACCCTCTCGCTACGAAGGCCAACATACCATTTGCCTTCTTAACCGCCTGCTGCACCTGCATGCTTACCTTCAGCGACTGGTGCACAAGGACACCCAGGTCTCGTTGCACTTCCCCTTCTCCCAATCTATTGCCATTTAGATAATAATCTGCCTTTCTGTTTTTGCCACCAAAGTGGACAACCTCAGATTTATCCATGTTATATTGCATCTGCCATATTTCTGCCCAATCACCCAACATGTCCAAATCATCCTGGAGTTTCTCGACATCCTCCTCACAGCACATGCGCCCACCCAGCTTTGTGTCGTCTGCAAATTTCGAGATATTACATCTAGTTCCCTTGTCTAGATCATTAATATATATTGTGAATAGCTGAGGTCCAAGGACCGACCCCTGCGGTACCCCACTAGTCACTGCCTGCCACTCGGAAAAAGACCCGTTTATTCCAACTCTTTGCTTTCTGTCTGCCAACCAGTTCTCTATCCAAGTCAATACCTTGCCCCCAATCCCATGTGCCTTAACTTTACATGCTAATCTCTTATGCGGGACCTTATCGAAGGCCTTCTGAAAGTCCAGATACACCACATCCACTGGTTCTCCCTTATCTATTTTACCAGTTACATCCTCATCGGAATGTAACCAGGTACCAAATAGATAACTCCCAATGTTCCAATCACATTAACTGCGTGAAAGCTCTGATGGATATATTGGCCTGGATTTTGCGTCAAGAACAATTGTGAGTCGATCAGCACTCACCATTATTATGGAGTAAAATGGACAGCAACTTCCTGTTTCCGCATATGTGCAGTTAAACACGGGAATCAGGAAGTTGCTGTCCGATTTGCCCTGCTCCACAACAATCTATGCTACACTGGTACCTTGCCGATAGACTCTGCATTAAAGCACATGAAGGGCGTGAAGTTGCAGTGCTTACCCAGTAGTTAGTTACCCACTAAACACGACACAAAAATTTAGGGCTTGTGAATTTTTAACAGTGGGATGAGTCTTAATTACTGCTAAACAACTGAAAATTGACTTTTACAAGTGTGGAGTCTAATTCTTTCAGAATTTAATTATTGTTGGAGATTTTTTTTTAAATTAAGATTTTTTTTACTTTTTATTCTGTCTCTTTTATCTCTCTTAATCACATCTTTCTTTCCCACTTTTTATTTGCTTTCTGTACATGATTCCACATTGAATGAAATGTTCTAATTAATATTTTCTGCTTTAGAATCTCCAGCCTAGAAATTTATTGCGGGCCAAAGATAAGTCGCCCGCACTAAGAGCGCAGGCAGCATATTTTGGTGCTGATTTGCGTTTAGCGCAGTACAACATCTGCAGTGCAACGTTCTGTTTCGGGCAGTAGTCTCAGCTTCACGCACGTTTGACAAAGTACCACATAGAAGGCAGGTTAACAGATTTGAGGCTCATGGAATAGGTGGGTCAGTGGCAGCTTGGATAAGAAATTGGCTTAAGGACAGAAAACAGCGAGTAGTGGTAAATGGCTGTTTTTCAGACTGGAGGATGGTAGACAGTGGTGTTCCCCAAGGGTCAGTGCTGGGGCCACTGCTTCTTTTGATATATATAAATGATCTCGAAATTGGAATTCAGTGTAGAATTTCTAAATTTGCTGATGACACCAAACTTGGGGGTGTGTCAAACATGAGGATGATACTAATCGACTGCAACAGGACATAGAAAGGCTAGTAGAATGGGCAGACAAGTGGCAGATGGAATTTAATACAGAGAAGTGTGAGGTGATGCATTTTGGCAGAAAGAACAGGGAGAGGCAATATACACTTAATGGCACAATTTTAAAGAGTGTGCAGGGGCAGAGGGACCTGGGAGTTAATGTGCATAGGTCCCTGAAGGTGGCAGGACATATTGAGAGAGTGGTTAGCAAAGCATATGAGATCTTGGGCTTCATAAATAGAGGTATTGAGTACAAAAGTAGAGAAGTTATGCTGAACCTATATAAAGCACTGGTTAGGTCACAACTGAAGTATTGCGTCCAGTTCTGGTCACCACACTTTAGGAAGGATGTGAATGCGCTTGAGAGGGTGCAGAGGAGATTTACCAGAATGGTTCCGGGGATGGGGGATCTTAGCTACAAGGACAAGTTGGAGAAGCTGGATTTGTTTTCATTAGAGCAAAGGAGGTTGCGGGGTGATTTGATAGAGGTGTACAAGATTATGACGGGTTTGGATAGGCTAGATGGAGAAAGGCTGTTCCCACTAGTTGATGGTACAAGGACTAGGGGACACAGATTTTAAGGTTTTCAGCAAGAGATACAGGGGAGATGTGAGGAAAAACTTTTTTATGCAGCGAATGGTGAGGACCTGGAACTTGCTGCTAACGGAAGTGCTGGAAGCGGACACACAGGGCTTGATTTTGCCAAGCACGAGGAGGCGGGTTTTGGAGGCGTGCGAGGTGGTAAAATAGCCAAAAATGACAGGCGGGCCTGATCCCACCTCCATCCTGCCTCCGAGTAATTTTCCCAAATGCGTGTTTTCTGACTATTAGATCCGTGCGTTAATGGAGACACGGAATGCAGGAGTTGATTTAACAAGTGTTTACTGAACAAAGTCTGGAGGTGAACTAACAACACAAGACGCTACACAGGCTTATATACCCGAGTGGTCACCACTGGTACTACAGTATACAGGGGCTTCAAAAACATAGTTCCTCTTAAAGGTACAGACACTACAATTCCTCCCCTTTTAGATAAATAGTACATAACATTTAAAGTAATCATTAAATAACATTTTTACAAGAACAATAATATACACATTTGCTGAAGTTAATCAATTCCAAATTCAGTCTCTCTGGAGGCTTCCTGACTCGGTCCGGATAACGCCTCGGTGGTGTAGTAGGTTCTTTTGGCAAGGTCGATTTGGCTTCAATGCCAGTGTCGGGTTCATCTGGTTCCAGTATCACCGGATCGGAGGTAGATACTATGGGTATCTCTGCTTCATCACTAGGCATATAGAGTTGTGGTGTAGGTTGTCCTTTTTCGGATGACTCTATGATCTGGTCAGCATGGCGCCTTATTATGCTTTCTCCAATGTCCACGGTATACATCAGCGGTCCTAGTCGTGTGCAAATAGTTCCAGGCTGCCATTTCTCGGTACGGTAGTCCCGGGCCAAAACTGGTTGACCTATCTGGAAGGTTCTAGTTGGCCTTTCATTCATGCTTTGAAATTGCCGGTTCTCTACGTCCCTTCTGACGTTTGGCTTGACCAAATCCAGCCGGCATCTTAGGCTTCTATTGAAAAACATCATGGCGGGGGTTTGGTTTGTAACCACATGTGTTGCATTCCTGTACGCAAACAAGAAGTTATCTACCTTATGTTGTAGATTTATGTCTTCATTACCCATGGCCTTTATGGCCTTCTTGAAGGTCTGGGCAAACCTTTCAGCCAATCCATTGGTGGCGGGATGGTATGGGGCGGACGTGTAGTGCTTAACCCCATTGTTTTTTAAGAACTTCCTGAATTCTTCGGATACAAATTGCGGTCCATTATCAGAACAGATCTGTTCAGGCAGCTCATTCCTGGCGATTATGGTCCTTAATACTGTGATGGTTTTTTCCGTGGTGGTGGAGGACATCTTTATTACCTCCGGCCACTTGGAGTGTGCATCAACCGCGATTAAGAACATTGAGTCCATAAATGGACCAGCAAAGTCGATATGTACCCTTTGCCATGGAGATGAGGGCCACTCCCATGGATGTAGAGGGGCTTGTGGTGGGGCGTTTTGGACCTTCTGGCATCCTAGACAGCTCTTGGTCATTTCTTCGATGTCTCCATCGATACCTGGCCACCACACAAATGCTCTGACTAAGTTCTTCATTTTCACTCCACCCAGATGCCCCTCGTGAAGCTCCTTTAGCACTCTATCCTTGAGTTTGGGTGGAATCACCACTCTGGATCCACACATCAAGGTTCCTCGGCACACTGACAGCTGTTCTCTTCTTTGCGAGAATGCTGGCAACAGTGGTTCACCATGTGCTGGCCATCCCTTCACCGTTAAATCGTAGACTCGTGAGAGAGTCGGGTCATTTCGCGTTTCCTTTTCAATGGTAGAATTTGTCACCGGTAGACATTCCACTATGGTCGAGTGGAACATCTCCACTGGGTCCACTGTAGGCGCCTCTTCCACCGTTGGCAACGGTAGGCGCGATAACCCGTCAGCATTCCCATGCTGTTTTGTTCCTTTGTATTCTATGTCATATTGGTGTGCCCCTAGGAAAAGGGACCACCTCTGTAGCCTTTGCGCTGTCATAATGGGAACGCCCTTTTTAGGGTTGAATATGGAGACGAGGGGTTGATGGTCAGTCAACAAGGTAAATTTTTGTCCGTGTAGATAATGGTTGAATTTCTTCACCACCCACACCAGGCTGAGTGCCTCCCTGTCGATCTGGGCATAGTTACGCTCAGCTGAGTTCAATGAGCGTGACGCAAAAGCTATCGGCTGCTCCGAGCCATCAGGGAATCTATGCGATAATACCGCTCCCACGCCGTAAGGGGATGCATCGCACGCTAGTCTGATTGGCAGTGATGGGTTGTAATGAGCCAACACTTCCCTGGACATGATCAAGCCTTTGCATTTATGGAAGGCACGTTTACAGTCTTCGCTCCATTTCCAAACTACTCCCGTTTGTAGCAGTGCGTTAAGAGGGTGCAGAACCGTCGACAAGTTTGGTAAAAATTTATGATAGTAATTTACTAATCCCAGGAACGACCTTAATTGTGAAACATTTTCTGGCGCTGGGGCCTTTACAACCGCTTCAATTTTTTCAGGTGACTTATGCAACCCTTCTTCGTTAATGACATGGCCACAATATGATATTTGTTTCTGGAAAAATTCGCACTTGGGGCGACTTGCTCGTAGGCCCCGTTCTCTCAGCCTCGTGAGTGTTACGTCCATGAATAATTGAGACACAGACAGCAGGAGTGAACAAAGTAAGTCTTTACTGGTGGAAGTCAATAGTGAAACTAAAAACACAGAGGCTCAATAGCGCCTTTTATACAGGGGTGGTCACTGCCGGTACTGCAGTCTGAGACCAGTTATTCTCTTAAAGGTACATACACAACAATTCCTCCCCTTTTAGATAAACAGTACATAACATTCATTTAACAACTAAATGATAACTAGTTACAATCACAATTACTGTTGCTAGATACATTGGTTAAATTTAAGCAATTATAAGTTCAGTCTTTGAGGAGGCTTCCTGATTCTGTCTGGATAACGCCTCTTTGGGGTATCAGGTTCTTCTGGCAATGTTGAGTCGGGATCAATGTCGTTGTGTGGTTCATCTGCTTCCAATATTACCGGTTCTGCGGTAGCTGCAATTGGAACGTCGATTTCATTACCAGGTGTATCAGATCGTGGTGTGGAGTTGACGTTTTCCCGTGACTCTAGAATCTGGTCAGCATGGCGTCTTACAATGCTCTCCCCAACATCCATGGTATACATGAGAGGTCCTTGTCGTGTACAAATCGTTCCTGGCTGCCATTTCTCAGTGCGGTAGTCCCGGGCCAAAACTGGTTGACCGATCTTAAAACTCCTGGTCGGCCTTTCAGTCATATTCTGAAACTGCCTGTTCTCCACATCTCTTCGGACGTTTGGCTTAACCAAATCCAAGCGGCATCGTAGTCTTCGATTGAAGAACATCATGGCTGGAGTTTGGTTGGTAACCGCATGTGTCGCATTCCGGTAGGCAAACAAGAAGTTGTCCACCTTGTGTTGTAGGGGTATATCTTCATTACACATTGCCTTGATAGCCTTCTTGAATGTTTGGACAAACCTCTCGGCCAATCCATTAGTGGCTGGATGATATGGGGCAGATGTGTAATGCTTAACACCATTGTTCTTTAAGAACCTCCGGAACTCTTCAGACACAAACTGTGGTCCATTGTCAGAGCAAATCTGTTCAGGCAGCCCATTCCTGGCGAAAATGGTTCGTAAAACTGTGATCGTTTTTTCTGTGGTGGTTGAGGGCATTTTTATTACCTCTGGCCACTTTGAATGTGCATCCACCGCAATTAAAAACATCGAGTCCATGAAGGGACCAGCAAAATCAATGTGCACCCTTTGCCATGGAGATGAGGGCCACTCCCATGGATGCAGAGGAGCTTGTGGTGGGGCGTTTTGGACCTTCTGGCATCCTGCACAGCTCTTGGTCATCTCTTCGATTTCTCTATCGATTCCCGGCCACCACACAAACGCTCTGGCTAAGCTCTTCATTTTTACCCCACCCAGATGACCCTCATGAAGCTCATTGAGCACTCTATCCGTCAACTTAGGTGGAATTACTACTCTGGATCCACACATCAAGGTTCCTCTGCACACTGACAGCTGTTCTCTTCTCGGCGAGAATGCTGGCAGCAGTGGTTCACCATGTGCTGGCCATCCCTTCACCGTTAAATCACAGACCCGTGATAGTGTCGGGTCATTCCGTGTTTCCTTTTCTATGTTTGCATTCGTCACAGGGAGACATTCGACTATGGTCGAGTGGAATAACTCCATTGGATCCACTGCAAGGTCTTCTTCTTCCACCATCGGCAACGGTAGACGTGACAATCCATCAGCATTTCCATGCTCTTTAGTTCCTTTGTACTCGATGTCATATTGGTGTGCCCCTAGGAAAAGGGACCATCTCTGCAGCCGTTGCGCTGTCATTATCGGTACGCCCTTCTGAGGGTTGAAAATGGAGACAAGAGGTTGATGATCGGTTAGTAGAGTAAATTTTTGACCGTGCAGATAGTGATTGAACTTCTTCACCCCCCACACTAGGCTGAGGGCCTCTCTGTCAATCTGGGCGTAGTTACACTCGGCAGAAGTTAACGAGCATGACGCAAAAGCTATCGGCTTCTCTAAACCATCAAGGAATTTATGTGACAGTACCGCCCCAATGCCGTAGGGAGACGCATCACACGCCAGCCTGATTGGCAGTGCTGGGTTGTAGTGAGCCAATACTTCCCTTGAAGTGATTAAGTCCTTACTCTTCTGCAAAGCACGCTTACAATCATCGCTCCATTTCCATGCTACCCCCGTTCGTAGCAGGGCGTTCAGTGGTGCAGAATTGTCGACAAATTCGGCAAAAACTTATGATAGTAATTCACCAATCCGAGGAATGACCTCAGTTGCGACACATTTTCAGGCGCTGGGGCCTTAACAACCGCTTCAATTTTGTCAGGGGACTTATGTAACCCCTCTTCATCAATCACGTGGCCACAATACGATATCTGTTTCTTAAAAAATTCACACTTGGGGCGGTTGGCTCGCAGCCCATGTTCCCGTAGTCTAGTGAGCACCTGTTCTAGGTTGTTAAGGTGTTCACTGTCATCTTCACCTGTTACAAGGATGTCGTCCAAGTAACACTGAGTCCCCGGAATCCCTTGCAGGACTTGTTCCATCGCTCTTTGCCATATCGCCGGAGCCGATGCTACTCCGAATACCAATCGATGATACTGGTAAAGACCTTTGTGAGTGTTTATCGTGAGATACTTCCTAGAGGACTCCTCAACCTCCATCTGCAAATATGCTTGTGCTAGGTCAATTTTTGTAAAACGCTTCCCTCCAGACAGTGAGGCGAATATGTCTTCTATCCTTGGAAGAGGATATTGTACTGTGTGAAGGACCGGGTTCACCGTCACCTTGAAATCCCCACAGATGCGAATCTTCCTTGGCTCCCCGGACTTATTGCTTAACGTTTTCTTCATGACAGGAACGATGGGTGTCGCCCACTCGCTCCAGTCAACCTTAGACAACACGCCCGCCTTCTCCAGATTCTCCAGCTCTGCCTCGACGGCTGGGCGAATTGCATATGGTACCGGTCTTGCTTTGAAAAACTTGGGAACTGCATTCTCTTCTATTTTTATCGAGGCGGTTACGCCTTTAAGCGTGCCCAGTTCTTGTTGAAATACCTCTTTGGCGTTAGCTAAGATTGTTGACAATCGTCCAGGAGTGACGTCTTCATCTTTTTTACCGTCCACCGTCATTGCATGAATGGAGTGCCAATCTAAGTTTATCTTCCTGATCCATTCCCATCCCAATAACGGTGGTCCACCATTTGGCAGTATGTAGAGATACAATTTCCGTATTTTCTTGCCGTTGTATTCGGCAGGCACCCTTATTTTTCCTCTGGGGTATACTTTTTGCCCCGTATACATCGTCAAGATGATGCATGTCTCTCTCAAGGGTATGTGTGAAAATAGCCGCTCGTAGTCTCGTCGATTCATGGCGGTTAGCGCTGATCCTGTATCCAATTCCATTTTAACTTGGGACCCTGCTATCGTGAGGGTGGCCCAAATGGTTCGGTGATCCTCTTTTGCGATTACATTGTGAAGTTTGAGACAGCTTAGTCTCCTGTTCCCGGATTCACTATCGCTCATCTGGTCTTCGGAACTACTGCCCGTCATCTTTTGTACTTTCTTGTACGGTTCCTTAGTAGCCTTTTTGTTGTCGCTGGTCTTCTTCCCAGACCTGCAAACTCGTGCAATGTGTCCCATCTTCCCGCATTGCCTGCATATTTTGTCTTTGGACCAGCAGTCCTTCTGGTCATGGTTAGTTCTGCCGCAGCGATAACATTTTGCAAATCCCCGTGTCATTTCGTGGGTGCCGTATTCCTGTGGTTTTTGTTGAATTTCTGCAGCTCCCCTGGCTGCTGCTTCATACGATACTGCCACGCTGAAAGCCTTATCTAGCGTCAGCTCTTTCTCTGAGAGTAACTTCTTCTGTGTTCCTTCATTCAGGAGTCCACAGACAAATTTGTCCCGTAGGGTATCTGCCAGTCCTGCTCTGAACTGGCAGTGCTTTGATAGCTTGCGTAGTTCCATAAGATACTCAGCATTGCTCTCATCTTTGTGCTGAGTTCTCCTGTGGAATTTAAATCTTTCTGCTATCAACAGCGGTGCAGGGTTTAAGTGTTCCTGTAGGACAGCAACAATTTCGTTAAAACTCTTCGCCTTCGGTTTGGCTGGAGTAATCAGGTCCCGCAACAGGCCGTACGTTCTAGCGCCCATTAAGTTTAGCAATATCGATGCCTTTTTCCCCTCCGCTATTTCGTTTGCCTCGAAATATACCTCGACTCTTTCCACATACGTGGCCCAGCCCTCTATTGTATTATCAAAAGCAGTGATACAGCCAGTCTTTGGCATCTTGCAAATCTAAAATGGCGCCTCCCGCGCTTTGCCTTCTTCCCCGACTTAACAAAATGGCGCCTCCCGCACTTTGCCTTCTTCCCCGCTGTTGTTAGCGCTGCTTTCCACAGTTTCTTGCGCGTTTAATATTGATTTTTTTTTTCTTTTATTATTTTCCCGTCGTGGAGCGGACCCTCTGGGACACTTCCCTCCCTCTTCTTAGGTCCGAACGCTGCCCGGCTCCGAAGCACCGGCCGCGCCCTGTGTGCTCCACCCTCTCTCTCTCGCTTTGCTTCCCGACTCGCTGCCCGGCCCCGTTGAAAAGCCACCCGATCGAGCTTCAGCCCGCCGCAGCCCAGGAAGGATCAGTGCACTACCTGCCACCAGCCTGATTAGCTGGGAAACCACAGACCGAGGAACCAAGCCTGGCTCTGGACAGTCTCTCCTGCAAGTTTCCAATCTGACGATTTGGAGGGCGGTTGCCCACGGTCGACGACCGTTTCTCGAGTTTCTTTGGATTTTATTTTATTTTTTTCTTTCTTCTGGCTTCGACCTTCAATAACGTCGTCTGAGGTGCTGCCGAGTTGCAGGTAGGTTCGTTTCTTACTCGTCGCCAGTGTTACGTCCGTGAATAATTGAGACACAGACAGCAGGAGTGAACAAAGTAAGTCTTTACTGGTGGAAGTCAATAGTGAAACTAAAAACACAGAGGCTCAATAGCGCCTTTTATACAGGGGTGGTCACTGCCGGTACTGCAGTCTGAGACCAGTTATTCTCTTAAAGGTACATACACAACAGTGAGCACCTGCTCCAAGTTGGCAAGGTGCTCGTTGTCGTTTTCTCCTGTTACAAGGATGTCGTCTAGGTAGCATTGAGTCCCCGGAATCCCTTGCAGGACTTGCTCCATAGCTCTTTGCCAGATAGCCGGAGCTGATGCCACTCCGAAAACCAGTCGATTGTACTGGTACAGGCCTTTGTGTGTGTTTATCGTGAGATACTTTTTATAGGCCTCCTCAACCTCCATCTGTAGATATGCCTGTGCTAAGTCAATTTTGGTGAAACGTTTCCCTCCGGATAGTGAGGCGAAAATATCTTCTATCCTCGGAAGAGGATACTGTGCCGTGTGAAGAACCGGGTTTACAGTCACCTTGAAGTCCCCACAGATGCGAACTTTTCTCTGTTCTTCAGATTTATCATTATTCAACGTTTTCTTCATGACCGGGACGATGGGTGTTGCCCACTCGCTCCAATCTACCTTGGATAACACGCCTGCTTTTTCCAAATTCTCCAGCTCTGCCTTGACGGCTGGACGAATTGCGTATGGCACCGGCCTTGCCTTAACAAACTTGGGAATTGCCGCATCTTCCACTTTTATTGAGGCGGTGGCGCCTTTCAGGGTTCCTAGTTCCTGTTGAAACTCTTCTTTGGCTTTAGCCAAGATTTCTTTTAATCGTCCAGGTATGACGTCATCATCGTTTTTTTTCTTACTGGTCACCGTCAGTGCCTGAATGGAGTGCCAGTCTAAACGTATCTTTCTGATCCATTCACGTCCCAACAACGGTGGACCACCATCTTGCAGAACGTATAAATACAACTTCTGTATTTCCTTGCCGTTGTATACAACAGGCACCCTTATTTTCCCTCTGGGGTATACTTTCTGCCCCGTATATGTCTTCAAGATAATGGATGTGTCTTTCAAAGGTATATGCGGAAATAGCCGCTCGTAATCCCGTCGACTCATGACGGTCAGAGCTGATCCTGTATCTAGCTCCATTTTGACTGGGGACCCCGCTATCGTGAGGGTAACCCAAATGGTCTGGTAATCTTCTTTGGCAATTACATTATGTAATTTGAGACAGCTTAGTCTCTTGTTTCCGGAGTCGCCATCATCCTTCTGGTCTTCGGAGCTACTGTCCATCATCATTTGTACCTTTCTGTACTTTTCCTTATTGACCTTTTTACTGTCAGCGGATTTCTTTCCAGATCTGTATACACGTGCAATGTGTCCCATCTTTCCGCATTGCCTGCATGCTTTGTCCTTGAACCAGCAGTCCTTCTGGTCATGGGTGGATCTGCCGCAGCGATAACATCTCTCGAAACCCCGTGTCATTTCATGGGTGCCGAAGTCCTGTGGCTTTTGCTGTATCTGTGCAGCTCCTCTTGCTGCTGCTTCGTATGATACAGCCACACTGAAAGTCTTGTCCAGTGTCAAATCTTTCTCAGAAAGTAGTCTTTTCTGTGTTCCTTCGCTTAGGAGACCGCAGACGAATTTGTCTCGTAGAGAATCTGCCAGTCCTGCCCCGAATTGGCAGTGCTTTGACAGCTTTCGTAATTCGGTGAGGTAATCAGCGTTACTTTCATTCTTGTGCTGATTCCTCCTGAAGAATTTGAATCGTTCCGCTATCAGCAGCGGTGTTGGGTTTAAGTGCTCCTGGAAGGTATCAACAATCTCCTTAAAATTCTTGGCCATCGGTTTGGCTGGAGTGATCAAGTTTCGTAACAGCCCGTATGTCCTTGCGCCCATCAGATTTAGAAGTACCGATGCCTTTTTATCATCCGCTACTTCATTCGCCTTGCAATATACAGGTAGACTACCCTTTATCCGGACTTCCGAAAACCGAAAGCCTCTAAAAACCGAAGGTTTTTTCGTTCAGCGTAAGTCGTGCGTTCGACTTACGCTGAACGAAAAAACCTTCGGTTTTTAGAGGGTTCCGGTTGCGGAAGTTCGGATAAAGGGTAAGTCGTGCGCACGACCCCCCGCCGACCCCCCCGCCGACCCCGCCAGCCCCGACAACCGCCGACCCCGCCAGCCCCGACAACCGCCGACCCCGCCAGCCCCGACAACCGCCGACCCCCCCGCGGACCCCGCCGGCCCCGACAACCGCCGACCCCGCCAGCCCCGACAACCGCCGACCCCCCCGCGTACCCCGCCGGCCCCGACCCCCGCCGACCCCGACTGACTTACGCTGAGCGTCAGTGTAAGTCGTGCGCACGACCCCCCGCCGACCCCCCCGCGGACCCCCACCGACCCACCTTCCGAAATCCGAAATTCTCCTTTATCCGAAACTCGGCTGGTCCCGAGGTTTTCGGATAAAGGATAGTCTACCTGTACCTCCACTCTTTCCACATATGTGGTCCAATCTTCTATATCACTATCGAAAGCAGTAATATTGCCAGTCTTCGGCATCTTGAAAATCTAAAATGGCGCTTCCCGCGCTTTTCCTCCGTCCCCGATGGATCAAAATGGCGCCTCCCGTGCTTTTCTTTCTTCCCCGCCGAGTTAAGATGGCGCCTCCCGCGCTTTCCCGCCGCTGCCGCTGCTGCCAACGCTGTTCTCCACGGTTCCCGTTGCGACCTGCAGCTTTTTGCGGTATTTCTATTTTTTTTTATATATCGCTTCAATAGTTTCTCCGTTACTTGGAGAACCGTTCCCGTCGTGGAGCGGACCCTCTGGGACTTTCCCCTCCCTCTGCTCGGTCCAAACGCCGACCTGCTTTGCAGCACCGGCCGCGCCCTGAGTGCTCCACCCTCTCTCTCTCTTTGCTTCTGCTTCCCGGCCCCGTTGCAGAGCCACCCGATCGAGCTCCAGCCCGCCGCAGTCCAGGAAGGATCAGTGCACTACCTGCCACCAGCCCGTTTAGCTGGTGAAACCACAGTATTTTTCTGTCTTGCTTCTGGTTTTGACCTTTGTCTGAGGAATCGATCCCCTTGAGGTGCTGCCGAATTGCAGATAAGTTCGTTTCTAACTCGTCGCCACTGTTAGATCCGTGTGTTAATGGAGACACGGAATGCAGGAGTTGATTTAACAAGTGTTTACTGAACAAAGTCTGGAGGTGAACTAACTACACAAGACGCTACACAGGCTTATATACCCGAGTGGTCACTACTGGTACTACAGTATACAGGGGCTTCAAAAACATAGTTCCTCTTAAAGGTACATACACTACACTGACCCCCTTTCCATCCTGCCTCCAAGAGGCGGGATAGCCCTTAACAGCCGCTTAATTGCCTCTATTTTTAGAAATTTCCCCCATTCTCCACGCCTCCTCTGGAACATGCCAGGCAATTGGATTGCTTACTAACAGCTGCAGCTTTACCATTACAAAGGAGTTTTCACCGATGATCATTTGCAGGTGGCAGAACTTTGTTGTCTCAAGTCTGGGCAAGCTTTCAGCAGGCCTACTCATTGTTGTGGAAATTTGGAGCCTGACACCCATCTCTAGTGTGACCTCCTGGGAAACCCCTCTCCCCACCTTGACTGAGCGCTTCCTCAACTGAGACATATACCAGAAGCATGGCGACCATTTAATTCCCTTCCTCCTGGACATCAGATTCGGACGAAGACCAGCCGCGGCAGCAGCAGAACCATGAACACCTGCAGCACCAACAGCAGGAGCATCAACAGGAGCGCCAAGCTGCTAGTCACCTACCTGAAGCTGCACAGGCCAGAAGGCACCAGTGCATGATAACAATGCTGCCCGGGATGCAAGGGATGCACTCATCTTGGCCAGATTTGGTGAGCCTGCACAATCAAACACTCTTGTCTCGCACCTTCTTACCAGAGCCTCCACAATGGACAAGAACCTGCAGATTCCTATCAATCTGACCACCATACTGACAATTGCAATGCGCCCTAAGCCCTCAATGTGAGAGTCCCATTTGCAAAATGACACAGGCCACAACTTCAACAGTTTGCCATCAAATCTGTTAATAATACAATGACAATGATGGCTGGTCCAAATACATAACATCACAGCACCCAAGTGGCTACCCGTGTGACTGTAATGATCAATAACATGTCATTCTATAGTGGACACTAGGTGGAGCCGTAGAGCTGTGTAGAGCTGTATATAAGACTACACTACCCAGCTGTATGATATTAAGACTACATTACCCATGAGGCACTAGGCTACCCACAAGGCAGCAGTCAAGATGGAAGCCTCTACAGATACTGTACCTAGTCCACATGTGCTCAATAAAAGTAGCTAGCAAAAGCTAGCTGTGTTCATCATAAGAATGTCTATTTATTAATGAACATAAGAGTGACTACTTGTGCTTTATCTTCCTCTTACATGTGCTTCTACGTGGTGCTTCCCCGGTGGCTTCAGCAGATGTGGAGGCCCCTTGCTCACTTTCTTGCTGCTCCTGTCTCGATGCCTTTGGCGGCCGTCTTCTGGCGTGGCGAACCTGTGCGGGCTCGCCAACAGTCTGCTGCTCCTGCGGCTGTGCAGGGGCTGAGGCGCCCATCTCAGTTGGGTGAGGACTCTGGTGGGGCTCTGACCGAGGGCTCTGCAGTGGCATGGTCGTGTGAGCGCTTGGAGAGTAGCCCCCACTTCCTTGTTCTCTGCCATCAACATCCCTCTCATGGGTCAGCCCCACTTCAGAGCTACCAAGTGGCTTGACAGCACCTTTCTGCACTTCAGGGGGCCATGAGGACCCGTTTCTGCACTGGAAGTCCTACTCCAGAGGAATTCCATGAAGGTCTGGTTTGTATGATCAATAGCTGACCATCGCACCTCAAGAGATGTCATTCTAGTCTGAACAATTACCATGTTTTCCATAACCTGGCGACGAAGCTCCTCCATGGCCCTAACCATCCTCTCCTCTACCGTAGCTATCCTCTCCTCTACCGTAGCCAGCCTTACCACGGAAACATAGAAACATAGAAGATAGGAGCAGTAGTAGACCATTCGGCCCCTCGAGCCTGCTCCGCCATTCAATGCGATCATGGCTGACCATCCAAATTCAGTACCCGGTCCCTGCTTTCTCCCCATACCCCTTGATCCCTTTAGCCTTAAGAAATATATCCAACTCCTTCTTGAATATATTTAATGTATTGGCCTCTACTGCCTTCTGTGGTAGAGAATTCCACAGGTTCACCACTCTCTGGGTGAAGAAATTCCTCCTCATTTCTGTCTTAAATGGCCTACCCCTTATCCTTAGACTGTGACCCCTGGTTCTGGACTCCCCGACCATCGGGAACATGCTTCCTGCATCTAGTCTGTCCAATCCTGTCAGAATTTTATAAGTTTCAATGAGATCCCCTCTCATTCTTCTAAACTCCAGCGAGTACAAGCCCAATCGTCCCAATCTCTCCTCATGCGTCATTCCTGCTACCCCAGGTATCAGCCTGGTGAATCTTCGCTGAACTCCTTCCATGGCAAGAACATCCTTCCTCAAATAAGGTGGCCAAAACTGCACACAAGACTCAAGATGTGGTCTCACCAAGGCCCTGTACAACAGCAGCAAGAGATCTTTGTTCCTGTACTCAAACCCTCTCGCTATGAAGGCCAACATAACATTTGCCTTCTTAACCGCCTGCTGCGCCTGCATGCTTACCTTCAGCGACTGGTGCACCAGTACACCCACGTCTCGTTGCACTTCCCCTTCTCCCAATCTATTGCCATTCAGGTAATAATCTGCCTTCCTGTTTTTGTCACCAAAGTGGATAACCTCGCATTTATCCATGTTCTATTGCATCTGCCATGCTTCTGCCCAATCACCCAACCTGTCCAAATCATCCTGGAGTTTCTCGGCATCCTCCTCACAGCACACACGCCCACCCAGCTTTGTGCCGTCTGCAAATTTTGAGATATTACATCTAGTTCCCTTGTCTAGATCATTAATATATATTGTGAATAGCTGGGGTCCAAGGACCGATCCCTGCGGTACCCCACTAGTCACTGCCTGCCACTCAGAAAAAGACCCGTTTATTCCAACTCTTTGCTTTCTGTCTGCCAACCAGTTCTCTATCCAAGTCAATACCTTGCCCCCAATCCCATGTGCCTTAACTTTACATGCTAATCTCTTATGCGGGACCTTATCGAAAGCCTTCTGAAAGTCCAAATACACCACATCCACTGGTTCTCCCTTATCTATTTTACCAGTTACATCCTCAAAAATTCCAGTAGATTACTCAAGCAAGATTTACCTTTTGCAAATCCATGTTGACTTTGTCCGATCCTGTCACTGTTTTCCAAGTGCTCTGCTATTACATCTTTTATAATGATGTAATAAGGAGGTTGCCATCCTTTCCGCGGTGATGCGTTCATGCACCAATGCCTCCACAAAGGCTCTGCTCATGTTCGCAATGGACTCCTCCATTCTTTCCACACTCGCAGCGACCCTGCAGACAAAACCTGCCAGAGACTCCTGCACCTGTTCCTGGAGTTCCAGCACCGCTCTCCTTCTGGATGAGCCCGGAGGCACAGGGTCAACATGCAGCTGAGCCGAGCTGGCAGAGTCCTGCGTCCTCCGGCGAGGACTCTTCACTGCTGACCCTGTCTCCACAATCTGCTGATTCTCACTTGTGAGCTGTGATACACCAGGTGACAACACTACTCTATCTCGTGAAAGTCCTACCGAGGTGTGAGTGTCTGCGCTGGTGCTGGGTACGCTGAATTCTGCTGGTGCTGCGCCCTCAGAGGTTGCAGCTTCCTCTGAGAAATCTGGAAGCTCAGTCTCTTCCTCCTGGACAGTGGGGACGGGGGCTGTCGATGGTCCCGTGGGGGAGTAAAGGAAAGAGTTAGAGTTGTGAGGTCAAGGTTACATGCACATTGAATAGTGCAGATGATCATAAGTCAATCTGTTAGAGCATCAGATTCATTATCAGTGACTCATGCAATGTCAGTGAGAGAGATGCCAAACTATTCTGTCACCAGCTTGCTGTGATGCGCCCATCTGTCTGTCCCCCACTTGGGTATCATCCTCGATTCCAGGGCTGCCTCCTCCCAGGGGGTGAGCTGGGCTACTGAGGATGGCCCTCCTCTTGCCATGACTCTTTCACTCTTATTGTGGGCTCTCTTTTCCTGCAATGAGGGACACAAGTGGAGTTTGCGTCAGAATGAAGAAGTGAGTGTAGAGAATCCATAGCATAGCTGCTTAGAATGATACAAATTACCCTCCCTGTGTGTTGTAAGTTGTTGTTGTTATTGCATCACCGTGATAGGGAGTGTGAGGGCTGCATGTTCGAATAGTTAAGTGAATGTGACCATAGAGAGAGAGGGAATGGGTAAGGGTGCAGGGATGTATGTGTCAAGTGGGATGTGGAGGAAAAGGTTGGCAAAGCAGAGTGCTGGTGAGGAGAGGCGATGGGGATTAGATTGAGGGTGATGGGAAAGTCATACTCACTTTTCCTGTGCAGAGAAGGTCATGAAACCTCTTCCTGCATTGCAGACAGGTTCTGCAGCTTATTGAAATGGAGTTGACCTCCTCGGCCACTTGCAGCCACACAGCTTTTGTCTGCTGGGGTGGATTTTTTCTCCCTGAGAAAGTGAACAGCACCTACTTATTACATCTGGCTCCGTGCACCAGAGCTTGGAGGGAGGGCTCATCAAACCGAGGTGCACACTTTTGCTTGATCGTGGACATTGTCGGGAAATCAACTCCTTCGTACAATTTGCAAAGCCTTTGCAGTCTCCAGAAGAAGCAAGGCTGCTTGCAGGCCTTAAATCCAGCAGCATTGATGACGTCATCGGAGGTGACTTTCTGTATGAAAAGACTCATTGGGCCAGGGGTTCCGACACGCAGGAAATCAATTGTCCAATTAGGGGAAAATCCAACTTTTTCAACATTTCACTTAGGAGTGGGGGTCCTGACACGCCCCAGCCCGCCCACACTGTTTTCAAGGGGAGACTGGATTGACAGTTGAGGGAGTTAAACTTACAGGGCTACGGGGATGGATCGGGAGAATGTGACTGATTGGATTGCTCTACGGAAAGCCCGCACGGACTCGATGGGCCGAATGGCCTCTTTCTGTGCCGTTATGACTCTATGGCTGCGATTTTACTGGCACTCAGAGGGTGGGTTTCGAGGCAGGTCATAGTTTAAAATCGTTTTGATTGACGGTGGGTTGTGATCCCGCCGTCAACCCACCTCCAAACAGCTTTCCCAAGTGTCGGGTCCCCGATTTGCAAATGGACCTGACACCTAGCGGCGGGAAGTGGATTCAAGGCAATTACCTGCCTATTAACAAGTACTTGCCAGTAGTTGTTAGCCTATTTTGAATTTTGCCACTTCTGGCTCGGATTTCCCGACGTCCGGACACCACACCAAGGTAAGTGTGGCGTGTTGTCAGTCTACTGTAATGGATTGATGACAGCTGCAGAAGTGGTGTGAAGGATCCAATGTTGCACATGATGAGCCTCAGAAGAAAGAAAATGTTGGGTACTGCATTTTTAATACATTTACGGATTTCTTTAACTTACAAGTTTTTAAATTCATGTCCAGTGCCACCTCATTGGGAGAACCTCTCTCACCAGTGACAGATCGCTTCTGTCACCTCACCTGCAGCCACCATCTATTCCAGCCTATGGAGGGAGTCATTGGAGAGCCTGGGTGCAAGAGGTCACCTTTGTGCAGTGATTCAGTGTTTTCAGCACCTCAATGCTGTCAAACACTGAGAAATCACAGTCAAAATAAAATTGCACGTGGTCCCTTTAAGGAAACCGGTAGATGACGCATCATCAAATGACGTCATCTGATCCCCTTCCTATTAATTGACCGGCAAGCCCGCAAGGTCGATCAAGGCAAAATCACGTCTGTGGGCCAGATGCAGCTGGGGGGCGGGACTGGAAGCCAGAAACCACCTGACCCGCACCCAACCCGCCTCCATTAATAAAATCGCGGCCTGTGACTTTTCTGTACGTGCTTAGGACCCAGTGTAAGGAGAGCGAGAACATCAAAGTTGGCAGTCATGGCATCAAGTCAGGTGTTGCACGATCTGCTAATTTACGTTTCAGGGGCAAGCGCTGTCGACAGCAGCGCTATGGCCTTTACCAAAATGGCAGCCAGCATGCCCCATGCTGGAGGTGACCAGAAGTTGAAGGGATAATTACAAGTCCTAGCCCTTCCCGGGCTACCCCAGATCAGGCGTATTCCCCAGGCTTTCACTTTCAACTTAAGTTAGAGATAGCCGAATTCCATAAGATGCTTACATTGGTCTAAAGGTTCAGGCTATCTCTCCCTAAAGGAAAGGAATGACTGAAGATGTTACCATCCTCCAGATAGTACTTTTAATAAGTTGAAATAGACTTTAACCTTCCGGATATTATGAGGGTCTGGAATACCCCCCAGAATTCTGCAACTCCTTACAAAAGAGTGTATAGAAATTGAGTTCACTAGTTTATACAGAATTACTCTTTCAGACAATTCTAAAAATATATAGTTTTATTTAAGAGCCGACATTCATTTAACAGCTCTTGAATCAGTTGCAACATTAACAATTCAAAATACAGATTGCTTACATTTCTTATTTCTCAGAGATCCTTATTCTCAAATCTTTACTTCGTTACATTTCTACATTTCTTACTTATTTCTAAATCCAGAACATCCACCAAAATCAATTACTTTGATTACCCAAGACTCAAAGTTAAAGACTTACAGAGCTGCCTCTGAAGAGTTGAGAAATGCTTTGCCTGTTCAGTGAGTTCTGACTTTCTGTTTGAAAAGCTCTTATTTTTATACCCTTTTTGCTTTGGTTTATTCTTTGAAGTTCTCTGCTGATGTCAACTAATTGTCTTATTCATTCTCTCTGTTTGAATTACTGTCAATTCAACTATTGCATGCATAATTATGTCTCTACCTTTAGGTGTTTCAAAAACCATCATAAAAACAATATGACAGTATGAAAGGGTAAGGCCCATTAGGCACCAAAGTGGTAATCTGTGTGTAGAGCCAGATGATGTAGGCGGGGTTTTAAATGAATTTTTTGCATCTGTGTTCACTATGGAGAAAGATGATGTAGACATAGAAATCGGGCAAGGGGACTGTGACAAACTTGAACATATTAGCATCGGGAGGGAGGAGGTACTAGCGGTTTTAGCAGGCCAAAAAGTGGATAAATCCCCAGGCCCGGACGAGATGTATCCCAGGCTGTTGTGTGAGGCAAGGGAGGAGATTGCAGGGGCTCTGACACAAATTTTCAGAACCTCTCTGGCCACAGGGGATGTACCAGAGGACTGGAGAACAGCTAACGTAGTACCATTATTCAAGAAGGGTAGCAGGGATAAACCAGGGAATTATAGGCCAGTGAGCCTAACATCTGTGGTAGGGAAATTATTGGAAAAAATTCTGAGGGACAAAATTAGTCTCCACTTGGAGAGGCAAGGATTAATCGGGGATAGTCAGCGTGGCTTTGTCAAGGGTAAATCATGTCTGACAAATCTGATTGAATTTTTCGAGGGGGTGACTAGGTGTGTGGATGAGGGAAATGCTGTGGATGTGGTTTACATGGACTTCAGTAAAGCTTTTGACAAAGTCCCGCATAGGAGACTGGTCAAGAAGGTAAGAGCCCATGTGATCCAGGGTGCCTTGGCGCGTTGGATCCTAAACTGGCTGAGTGGCAGGAGGCAGAGGGTGATGGTCGAAGTTGCTTTTGTGACTGGAAGCCTGTGTCTAGTGGGGTACCTCAGGGATCGGTGCTGGGTCCCTTGCTGTTTGTGATCTACATAAATGATTTGGATGAGAATGTAAAAGGTATGATCAGTAAGTTCGCAGATGACACGAAAATTGGTGGGGTGGTAAATTGTGAGGAGGAAAGCCTCAGGCTACAGGAAGATATAAACGAGTTGGTCAGATGGGCGGAAAAGTGGCAAATGGAATTTAACCCTGAAAAGTGCGAGGTGATGCATTTTGGACGGACAAATAAGACAAGGGAGTACACAATGAGTGGTAGGACCCTAGGAAGTACAGAGGGTCAGAGGGACCTTGGTGTGCATGTACATAGATCCCTGAAGGCAGCGGAACAGGTAGATAAGGTGGTTAAAAAGGCATATGGGATACTTGCCTTCATTAGCCAAGGCATAGAATATAAGAGCAGGGAGGTTATGATGGAGCTGTACAAAACGCTGGTGAGGCCAC
This sequence comes from Somniosus microcephalus, assembly GCF_052327205.1. Classification (NCBI taxonomy): domain Eukaryota; kingdom Metazoa; phylum Chordata; class Chondrichthyes; order Squaliformes; family Somniosidae; genus Somniosus; species Somniosus microcephalus. The sequence goes on along the minus strand of NC_140991.1, from coordinate 211,084,689 downwards.
AGCTGGAGTACTGTGTGCAGTTCTGGTCGCCTCACTATAGGAAGGATGTGATTGCTTTAGAGAGGGTGCAGAGAAGATTCACCAGGATGTTACCTGGGATGGAGCGCCTCAGCTATGAGGAAAGACTAAACAGGCTGGGGTTGTTTTCATTGGAGCAAAGAAGGCTGAGGGGGGACCTGATTGAGGTGTAAAAAATGATGAGGGGCATAGATAGGGTAGATAAAGAGGAACTTTTCCCCTTAGTAGGGGGGTCAATAACAAGGGGGCATAGATTCAAGGTAAGAGGCAGGAGATTTAGAGGGGATTTGAGGAGGAACTTTTTCACCCAGAGGGTGGTTGGAATCCGGAACTCTCTGCCTGAAAGGGTGGTAGAGGCAGGAACCCTCACAACATTCAAGAAGCATTTGGATGAGCACTTGAAATGCCATTGCATGCAAGGCTATGGACCAAATGCTGGAAAATGGGATTAGACTGGACAGGGATTGATGGACGGCGCAGACACGATGGGCCGAAGGGCCTCTTTCTGTGCTGTAAAAACTCTATGACTCTATGACAGTAGTCTTTATTTGATGTCATTCTTATAAAATGCTTTCATTCAATTCTTAATATTGGCTTTATTGGTTTTTAGCAGACATTGTGACTCCGTGCTGCTCTAAGTTCAATACAAACACAATGTAATTGCTTGGTGTCATCTATTGAAGTCATATCTTCAAAGTCTTCTTGTTGGTATCGTTTCTATTATATATAAATCAAAACCACTTTAACTGAATGTTTCATGCATTTCTAGCTATCTCAATTGGTTGTATATTTAATCGCGTTTCCTGTCTTCCAAATTTAACATAAAAACTATTTGACCAGCAGGTGTTTCTTTTACTTGATGTCGTCTTTTCAAAGGCACATGGTTCTTTTAATGTTTGTGTTTCTGTTTTACGTGTTAGTTCTTAACACCTTAAACTGGGCATTTTCATTGTGTTAGTTGCAAACTGTAGACCTTTCGGAAGCGCCAAACTGCCATGTCAATAGGGTGATTGTTTTAGTATATTTAACTAATTCCCATTTTAAACCTTGTTTGGTTTTTTACAACTTTGTTAAACAACTGATGATCTTTATTTCAGAAGCCTGTTCTCTGTTTACAGCCTGTGTCTCCGAGGCTTTAGATTTTTAAACCCAGTATATCATGTATTAATAATATCAGTATTCTGGTTATATTATGGTGTATCTTTTTGAAATATGGAGTATTCCCTCATAAAGTGAGGCTGCCGCCAGTTTTTTTAAGAAAACCAGCGTTAATGGCTGGTGCTCAGGTAAGCAATTTCTAGGCCTGCTGTCTCAGTAAGGATTCTTCAGTCTGGTTGAGGAGACACACTGTTGCTTGCTCTGTTCACACAAGTCCCAGATCCCCTGCAGAGGGCACCGTGCTGAAATGGATCTCTAATTACCATAACTTGCCATGCAAAAGCCCACAAAAACTCTGTGGGCAGCTGTAAGGGTAATGAACGGCGAGCACTGTTCCTTCATCGCTGACCACAAAATTCGGACCAATGTTGCTGTGCAGCACACAGCCCTTTAGTGCTTTTTATTCTGATTGGCTTAGCTGAAGACACAGCAATCTGATGTGCCTAGAATGCTTTGATAGTGAGGCCACGGAGGGATTTGAACACAAGGATAAGGATTTTAAAATCAAGGCATTCATGGACCAGGAGCCAAAATAGGTCAGCGAGCACAGGGGTGAACGGGACTAAGTGTGACTTACAATTCGGGCATCAGAGTTTTGGATGAGCTCAAGTTTATGGAGGGTGGAAAGTGGGAGGCCAGCCAGGACAGCATTGAAATAGTCGAGTCTGTCGGTAAGAAAGGCATGGATGAAGGTTTCAGCAGCAGATGGGCTGAGGCAGGGGTGGTGATGGGCACTATTACAAAAGTGGAAGTAGTTAGTCTTAGTGATGGAGAGGATATGGGGTTGGAAGCTCTGGGTCAAATAGGACAATAGGGTTCAGCCTGGTTCAGCCTCAGACAGTGGCCAGGGAGGGGGAATGGAGTCGGTGTCTAGGGAACGGAGTTTGCCCCACATAGGGATATGGGTCGCCTAGGGTAACAAATAGCCTTTCAGCTATGGGACCTAGATTCAAATCCAGATCATGCTGATGGGCTGAAAGTCTCCATTGTTTGTTGGCTATAAGGCTCCTATGTGAAATTAGTTTAGGCAATCTAATATAAGCCCATTGATACTAACAGCAACCTTTATTATACTTCCTTCTACCCGCTTCTTGTAAGGGCTCAATTCCATTCTCCCCGTTTCTCCGTCTCTGTCACATCTGTTCTGACGATGCCAGCTTCCACACCAGTTCTTAAAATATGTCTTCCTTTTAACTCAACCAAGGATTCCCTTTCCCCCAAACATGTCCATTGCATTTCCTGCACTTCAACCCTCATCCCTTTCCCTCCCTCCCCAGAACCACAATAGGGTTCCCCTTATCCTCACCTTCCACCCCACCAGCCTCCACATTCAGTGGATCATTTTCTGCCACCTCCAGCCTGATGCCACCACCAAACACATCTTCCCCTCCCCTCCCCTCCCCTTTCAGCATTCCGAAGGGACTGTTCCCTCCGTGACACCCTTCCATCACCCCCAACACAAGCTCACCTTCCGACGGCACCTTCCCATGCAAGCACAGGAGATGCAACACCTTTCACCTTCTTCCTTCCCACTGTCCAAGGCCCCAAACACTCCTTCCAGGTGAAACAGCAATCTACTTCTACTTCTTTCAATTTAATATACTATATTTGCTGCTCACGATGCAGTCTCCTCTACACTGGGGAGACAAAACGCAGATAGATTGGGTGATCGCTTTGCTCAACACCTTCATTCAGTCCGCAAGTGTGACCCTAAGCTTCCCCTCACTTGCCACTTTAATTTTCCACCCCACACACTCTGACCTCTCTGTCCTCTGCCTCCTACACTGTTCCAAGGAAGCTCGAGGAACAGCACCTCATCTTTCAGTTAGGCACTTTACAATCTTCCGGACTCTCTATCGAGTTCAACAATTTCAGATCATAACCACTGCTCCCATTTTATCGGACAGCAGGTGCTGATAATGATTCTGCTATTCATTTAATCACTCCTGCCTTCCACCCTATCACAGGCCTTCCCTTTTGTTCTTTACTTCCCTCCCCCTTTCTCTGGCTCTGCAATTGCTTAAAACCTGTTACATCTGTAGCATTTTCCAGTTCTGATGAAAGGTTATCGCCCTGAAATATTAATTCTGTTCTCTCTCCACAGGTAGTTCCAGCATTTTCTGTTTATATTGGGTAATCTCAATCTAGTTTTTAGTTGGCATGGACCTACAGCACGAAACTGCCCTAATTTAGCATTAATTGGTAATCTCACTCAGATGCACAGGGTGGTTGATAGGGAAATGCAAAAAGTGTAATACTGGTGTTGTAAGTGTTGCCTTTTTGAGACTGAGGCTATGACATTGTTGGGGCAGAATAGAGGAAGCATTACTGTACATCTGGCTGTGCTCTATGCTGACACTGGAGGCTGGATTTTCTCTGCTCTCCTGCCCAAAATCAGCAAGGGGGGGGGCTGCGGTCGGGCATAGTGGTAGGAAAGTGGAAAAATCAGACGGCAAGGCCTACTGCCACATTTCCACCTCAACATCAATTTACCTTATCGCACCCCCAGCAGAAGGACTGCAAGCTGCCCCTTACCTGCCCACCACATGTAAATGCAGGTAGGGCCCAACAACCCACCAGAATTTTGTTGTTACCACTTCCATGTGTAAGGTATTACTGTGCCCAATGTTCCCTTTAAGCTGCACGGTGAAGCAACAGCGATTGCCGCTGACCTCGAACAAAGCTGCCCAGGGAGATCTCGCGATCTCTGTGGCGAGAACTTTAGCTTCCTCAAGGTGAAATTGATTGTAGCACTGTCAAAAGAGGAACTCCAGCGCAGAGCAGCAGTGATGTCATCAAGCTGTCTAAACAGCCAATCACATTGAAGAATTCTCACAGACAGCAAACTAGGAAATAAAAAGCACTTTTTAAAAATGATACAGAGAGCAAAATAAAGATTGGGACATACACATGGGGTTAAGGTAAAAGCTGAAAAAAAAATTATTTTTAAAATCTAGTAATTTTTATCATAATGGAGAAATTTGACATTCCACAAATATAAAATTAGTTTTTCAGGGCCAGAACGGTTGTCTAGCAGTCAACATGCTATTAAAACCCCAGTTATACCTATTCCAATAAGGCTTAACATTTAAGGGGGTGTTTAACAGTGATATTGCATGGAAAACCTTAAGTTTTTTCAGTTCCACTGATTTCACTGATTGCTAACTTTGGGCAGCGCAACCTGTGATGCAGCAGTGAATGACTAACCGCAACTTCAGCATTTCCGCATTTAGCTGCGCATGTGCTAAATCCTGAAGTTACGGTCAGTTTCAGAGGGGTTATGATGGTGAACACTGAGTTCGCTGTCATTACCACCGCCAGTGTGTGCAAAGGTGGCTACACCTACCCTGTTCCTTCTCTTGATGCTAGTGAACTACTTTTGCACTTACTTGCTGTGCTACATGAACCCATGCAGTTTATATTTGTGCCTTAATAGGAAGGTGGCCTTGTGCTCCAAAGAGAGCTGCCCTCTTTTGCAGTACCTCCTGCAGTAGGACCTCTAATGCCTCTTCTGAAAATGAAGGAGTGTTCCCCACTGCTCACACTGCACGTATTTTTGTTATAACATTTTAACAATCCTTGTCCTCATAACAACTATTATCCTGCAGTCTTGTCAGGGTAGCAGACCATCCCCTCTCCATTAATAGAAAACAATAGCCCTTTAAAAGCTGTTGCCTCACTGGGTTTTGTGCTCCCAGCCAATCACACTACTGGGCAGCTTCCCGGCACTTGTTTTCTATGCACAATGAATATATGGAAATTAGGAGGAGGGGCTAGTCTCTCAATTCTATATGGCCTGTCCTCTCCACTGTCAATGCAAGCCCTCACAAAATCAGTGTAGCATGTTTTATACCTCAACTATCCAGTGTATTACCTGTTCTCCTCCTTCATAGCATTTTGCTCAGTATAATAGTCACATGACAAATTAAAAAAGAATATATATTACAAAAAAGCTAAAAACACAGACTGTATATTATAAAAACTGCCAAATGCCTAGGAGAATGTTTAAGGCAGTAATTCAACCTTTGGGTTCTGCTGATGTATGCAAACTAGTTATGTTTCACTCAAATCAAAACTGCTCAGTTGAATTAGTGCCTTTTAGCTCAGTGCCAACCATCCACTATTCTGTTTTTCAAAAACACTTGTGGGTCCAGAAAATTACTATATTACAGAATATTAGAATTCACTGAGATTTTTTTTACCAATACAATCAGCTGAGTTTTGGACTTCAATGACCAGATATATGCCAGGCACAATCAATCAATCTGGCAAACCAGCCTGCAAATAAAAATGACTAGTAAGGTTTGTTAGTTTAAACTGATCTACCTCTAAAATGGCATACATTTTTACTGGTCATTCATTATTTCTGTGAGTATTCCTTACAAAAAAGGATATATGTTTTGAGACTCATGCAACTTTGAAGTAGAATGGTACCTATTCTTGCTCTTTACCTCTGATGGCCTCACATCTCCATTGTCTGCCTCAGAGGAGAGCAGAGAGTGCTTTAGGCTGTGGACTTTTCTATCAGCACTCTTTGTACCAGTTTATGATTTATTGGCAGAATGTCCAGTTCTAGTAAACTAAGATGGTTGCATGATAATTATAATTGAATGCTGTAAGCCTCGTTCATTTTGTGATCTGAAAATATTTATGAACTTTTGTCTTATTGACTCTTGCACTAATATTGAGGCTCTTGCTCTTTTGAAACATATTTACACTTATTTACACTTTAAAGCTCCTTCTTGTTCTTTTACTCATTTTGTAAAGGGCAAATTCTTGGCCTGATTTCTCACATTTGACTTCACCCACAATAGTCCTATTGAATTTCAGATTTCTATTTCTTGCAATTATTTTTTATACAGTGCAGATTTAAATGATATTTTTTCTGATAAATGTTTACTTAAATAGATATAGGGATTTAAATAATGATCCTTTTCCTAATGTTAATGCTGTGTTTGCATTGCATGGGAATGGTGGCGTAGTGGTAATGTCACTGGGCTAGTAATCCAGAGGCCTGGACTAATGATCCAGAGACATGAGTTCAAATCCCACCACGATAGCTGGGGAATTTAAATTTAGTTAATTAAATAAATCTGGAATAAAAAGCTAGCATCAGTAATGGTAACCATGAAACTATTGGATTGTCGTAAAAACCCATCGGGTTCACTAATGTCCTTTAGGGAAGGAAATCTGCCATCCGTACCTGGTCTGGCCTATATGTGACTCCAGACCCACAGCAATGTTGTTGACTCTTAACTGCCCTCTGAAATGGCCTAGCAAGCCAATAATAAGAATAAGAATGAAACTGGACGGACCACCCCGCATCGACCTCGGCACTGGCTATGGCCACGGCAAACCCCCAGCCCAGTCGACTCTCCAAAGCCTTTCCACCATCTACGAGGCACAAGTGAGGAGTATGATGGAACACTATCCACTTGCCTGGATGAGTGCAGCTCTAACAACACTCAAGAAGCTCAACACCATCCAGGACAAAGCAGCCCGCTTGATTGGCACCCCACCCACCACCTTAAACATTCACTCCCTCCACCACTGGCGTACCATGGCTGCAGTGTGTACCATCTACAAGATGCACTGCAGCAAGACTCGCCAAGGCTTCTTCGGCAGCACCTCTTCCACCTAGAAGGACAAGGGCAGCAGGCGCATGGGAACACCACCACCTCCAAGTTCCCCTCCAAGTCACACACCATCCTGACGTAGAAGTATATCGCCGCTCCTTCATCATCGCTGGGTCAAAATCCTGGAACTACCTAACAGCACTGTATAGTACCTTCACCACACGGACTGCAGCGGTTCAAGAAGGCGTCTCACCACCACCTTCTCAAGGGCAATTAGGAAAAGGCAATAAATACTGGCCTTGCCAGCGACGCCCACATCCCATAAACAAAACATTTTTTTTTACCTGTTTAAGTGTGTGTACATTATTCCTGAAAATGTTAGCTTTGTGTACCTCATTCAGAATGTACTGTAATTGCAGTCATCTCTGAATACATGGCCACGACCAGTGAAAATGTTGTAACAGATGTGAAGAGACGGACCTACTTGTGCTTCAGTCGTGCTGTCATTTTCACCACTATTGCCAAATGGAGTAGGCTTTGGATAATGTCATAGCATGAAAGCTCAATAACTATCGGTGGTGACAATAATGATGTGGCATAGTGGTGGCATGATAATGTGAGATAAATAAATGGAATACCATGTCCATTTGTTAACTCTACTGTGCCAGTGGATGATGGTCATCCAGAGTGACTTTTTAATGAGGTAAATCAAATGGGAGTAAATCTGTTCCACTAAATCTAGTAGGTTCTAGCACCCAAGATTTCAAGAACACCATAGATGTGGTAAAATGCCTGGATAAATATTTATGATTTAAAAACTAACCATGAAGTGTAGTTGCCTAATGAACAACTAAGCTTAGTAATGTAGTAATATCCTTAAAAAAAAGTGAATTTCAATGACTAGAAATTAATTTTACAGACCTATACCTTCGCTGCAAAACAAAAAGGCAGCGTGCAGACACGTATGTTTTGCTTTGTTCAAACTGCTTTCTTGCCACCCCATTCCCACTACCCACAAAACAAACATGCTAGGGACATCCAGGGGGAAAAACTATTTAAAATGCAACTCTAATGTGTTCAGAAAAGCTATTTTATGCTTAATAACTATTTTGGAATGATCTGCATTACCATTATCTGCGTACTGTAATGACAGAAGTGGAAAATGGCATTAGTCATATTGCTTCCTGGTGAAGTAGTGAAGTTGGCAGGCAAAACCAGTATATAGTGAAAAGCTATTTAGTTCTTTTTTTTATTGGCGTTAACAAACTAACTCTCTTGCTTACCATGCAGACAGAAAAATAATGTTTAATATCGATAGTAAAGAAAAACTAAACAAAACACCTTTATTTACGCAACTGTTGCATTACATTCAAGTTATCTCAAAGAATAAATGTATTTGTAACCTTAAAATGTCAATGTTAATTCAGACAAATTGTTGACAAAATAGTTTGCACTCTGGTAACCTTCACTATTTTGAAGTAGGTAATACAAATTTGAAGATTTTGCCATACCTGAGATATATACAAGGTAATACAAAGGTTCATTGTATTCCAAATTGCAGTAACAAAATGAGCTGGCCACATATTATGAATTACAAGAGCAAAGCTCTAGCAATTTTATTAATTTCATCTGAACTGAGATATGCTATATGTTTAAACCATGCTCCAATATATGAAGATCTTGAATGTACTTTAATTTTAATTTTATTGACATTCTTTTTGCTGTCAGTGGGTTTTGTGCCACAGAATGATCAACAACAGACTTGCATGATTGAATCACAAGGTTTGAACTGAGATGGTGATGTACCATATGATTGGAATTGCAAAGATAATTAGATTTATTTCAGTGCATACAGCTTTGTATCTAGCATGCTTCTGTAGTATATGGGAGAGTGTCCATTACACTTCAAAATGTCATATGCTGAAACATCAGGTGCAAAGCGTCTGTCACACTTGTAGCTGACAGCCTCTAAAAAACACTCTGTTAAGTTAACCATGCTAATTCACTGAAATATAGACAGGGAGGAAAATCATGAATCAGTAACCCAGACAAAAAACAACCAATCAAGAACCAGAAATTATACAAAATGAACCAATGAAACAGTCAAACAATTTTTTTCTGATTTTTATTTTTTAAGCAATGATATTGGCCCAGAAATTGCAGTCCCGATGTGCCAGTTCGCCGTCATTTCGCCTTTGAAACTGACTGCAATTTCAGGATTTATTGCATGCGCAGCTGAATGCGGAAATCATGAAGTCGCGGTCTGTCATTTATTACTCCTCCACAGGCTGTGCTGTGCGCGCCCCCCCCCCCCCCACACACACACACACACACACACACACACACACACACAGCCAGCAATTAGTGAAATCTCTCAAATTTTGCCTTTTGTCAAAATCTTCTGCTCTTCTGCAGTAATACCGCTGTTAAATTCCCCACTAAAAGTTAGACCCCAAGGGATTAGATGTAACTGGGGTTTTAACAGCGTATTGACTGCTAAACAAATGTTATGGGCTTGAAAAATAATTTTAATTTTGTGCAGTATCAAATTTATCCATTTTAATAAAAATTAAAATATTTAAGAAACTTTGAAAAACCTTTTTTTTAAAGTTTGTTCATCTTTATTTCAGGTTTGCTTTTTCCCCATGTCAGAGTCCAAAACCTTGTTTTGCTCTCTAACATTTTTTAAAAGTTAGAATTTTAAGAGCTTACCCACTTCCAGGTTCCCTGTTGGTGAGAATTCTGCATTTTGATTGGCTGCTTAGACAGCTTGTTGATGTCACAGCAGCTCGCACTATGGGATTCCCACTATACAATGCGCCGAAAAACCCAAACTTCTCGATTCAGATCACAAGATCTTTGTGTGAAGCTTACTTCGGGGCCAGCGGCGAACGTCTTTGCTTCGCTGCTGACTGCAAATTCCGGGCCATTGTTTCATTAATTAGCAAACTATAGACACCTAAAAATACCACTTATAACATAACGCATTCATAAAGTAGCCCCAAACCCTGTTGGAAATCTGTTTAATAAGTTTTGCATCAGAATCTTACTCTGTCTCAGGACCTTGGGCTTGAATTTTGCTCCTTTCTAGGAACTTGCTTTGTACAGTTAGGCCTCCCTCCCAATATATACCTAGGGTCACTGCACATGTGCCAACTCAATGGCCACACTTTAATTGTGTTTGTTTCTTCTGACACATATCCCATTAAAAAAAATATCTTCTCAAACTCTTGTGTGCCTTCTCTGGGGTGCCATACCCCCACTACCACTTCTCACCCATTCTGTGATGTTACTTTTCACCTACTCCCCATCACTGCTGACTCTGCTGTACTCCAACACAGCACTTCAATTGTACCCTTGGACAGTGCCTGTGCTTTGTTCAGCTCACCACCTGTGCTTGGGGACTGGGCCTATGCATCCCAGACCCTATCTGCTCCTTCAGTAATCCCTGTCCCCATCTCCCATCTTGGTGCTCCCAACCCTATTTCTAACCTCGGTGCTCCCAGAACCCACCTTTGCCTCTTTAATGAACCCAAGTGTCCCACACCCTCCATGTTCCCATACTCCACCCATCCTCGGTACACGCACACCTCAACAGTATACTCTTCCCGCACCCCAAGATCCCCAGTGCTTTCAGATTCCATTGTTCTACCAGTGCTCTGACCCTAGGACTCGCAACTCCCTGAGTGCCCCTGTCCTATACTTCCAGGTAGCAGCTTCCTCTTTTATACTGCCAGTCTGCACACTCCATTCTGTGAGTATCTCACATCCCAGTCTTCACTGCACAAATGCTCCCAGAGTGCCGCCATCCCCCCCCCTAAAATCTTCATACGCCCCAGATCGCAGTTGTAAGTATTCCCAGACCTCAGTGTTCCCACACTTCATACCACATGATTATGTCCAGGAACTGTTCCTCCACCCCATCCCAGGTTGTGGCTCCTCTCTCTCACAAGTAAACGCCTTGCTTGCTTCAGGTTCCAGTCCTCCTTGCCCTCACCCCACTCCTCCTTGACCCACCTTCTGTCTCATTTGCACATGGTGCATCACCTCTCTGCCCAATCTAATTACCCACTTACAACTTAGTATATGTTCCCTCCCATTTTGAGATATTAAGTGGACCATGGTTGGAAATTTCCTCTTAGCTGCTCCTGCTCTGCCACCATAACTTCACTGGAAGTACATAGAAAACCCATGTGTGTGTGTAAACAGGACTTACTAATGCAGGTGATAGGATTCATGATGCAATAGGATAATATCTGCAGGCAGTGCTGAAGGTTCTGACACTGGTTCCTTCTATCTCTGCAGAATCTTTCTTGCTTCTGGCTTCTGTGGAGATAAGATGAATGAGCAATGTAATAAGTTTCCTGCTGTCCAGTTTCTCCTTCCTGTTAGGCTCATGTGGGGTCATTAAGCCTTGTTCTGCATTGGTGAGGGGTCCTGGGGTTAGGCAGTTGTCACTCACTACCTGTGCCCCTTCTTTATACATCGTTCTATTGCCACCCACACCTACTATTGCACCTCCCATGCCTAATTTTAGTAAGAGGAATATTGCTTCACTCTTTGAAAGGTTTGCTGCTTGTTCCTGTTGGAGCCATGTCTTCACCTTCCTTCACCATGCTGGTTCTACTTTAACAGCTTTAAATGCTGAGCTGCATCCTTAGAACTATTTCCTCTGACCACCCCATCCCACTATATTTTCCAGGCTTACCTAGTGTCATGCACCAATTGCTAGTGGGACTCATACAGTTGTCCTGCCCAGCAATATTTTAATGAGGTGTCTTCTGGTAGAGTCAGCATTTGGATTATTGGGTGGGTAGAAGTCCCACCCCAAGCACTTCTGGTGGTAGATCACAAGATTCAGAATTTCCAGAGGCATAGGCCCAGATGTTAACTGCCTCCACCTGGCAGAAACTGGGTAGGAGGGCAGTTAAAATGAGGCCAGTCACTTGTCTCCTCTGATTGCACTGCCTTCTCACCACATCTTGATCTTAACCACCTCGTTTGAACAGGCAAATGGGACACCGGCAGGAATGCAGCAGCATCCTTCGTTAAATATGCCAATCAGATCCAATGATGTCATCGGGACCCAATCTACAATCTTAGTTGACGGCCTGAGCAGGGGAGCAGTGACTGCTTGCCCGTCAGGTCAGCCATGTCGGGAGCCAAATCATGGGCCAGAAGAGGCACAGCAAGGTAAGTTTAAAAACCATGTTTATGTTTCCTTGTGGGCCGGGACGAGCAGGAGTGCTCCTCTGGGCCTCCCAAGGAGGCCTTGGGCCTCTCTTGCCCCGGGCTCCCCCGATCACATCCAGATGGTATCGGCCTTGATGGTGTGGTGCACTATAGATCTTGCCTGTTATTATGTTCATATAAATAAATAGACGTTTTCATTATGAACAGCTAGCTTGAGCTAGTCATTTATTCAGCCATGTGGACTAGTGTACAGGCATCCATCTTGACTACTGCCTCGTGGGTAGCCCACTACTAAACATACAGCTCCACCTAGTGTACCATTCTAGAATGACATGTTACTGATCATTACATCCCCCTTCCTTAGAGGTTAAACAAAATCAATATCAATCAATCATAACGACATAAACATCTTCACAACAGTCAACACATTTTCAAAGCTTTACTTTATGAACTCTAAGCTTTTCATTCTTTTATTATAGTTTTCTTTGTACTCAAAGATTAAGTCTATCAGGCTTTTTTACTTCACGTGTGGATCTTCTCAGCACAGGTAAGTCTGATGTGTTTGCAGGAGAGCCTGTATGTGTGTTTGTGTTAGATTGTTCTGGTGGTGAGTGACAAGATTCAGTTGCGGCATTGTCATCGATTTGCTCTTGGATAGTTTCTTGTGTTTTCAGGAGGGAACGGTGGTTCCTCCTGAGAATCTGTCCTTCCTCAGTTCTAACAGTGTATGACCTTGGTCCTACTTCCTCAAGAACTGTAGCTTTCCTGTTCCATGCATCTGGATCCTCAATCCTGACAACATCATCCCTTGTCAATGGTTTCAGAGTTTTGGATGACTTGTCATAGTGTGATTTCTGTTTCAGCTTTAACAGTTGAAGTCTCTGTCTCAGTTCCTTACTCTGCTTTTCTTTTGCAGAACAGGGTAGCGTGGTGCGCAACTTGCGACCCATTAGGAGTCCAGCAGGTGAAGAACCACAGTCTAAAGGGGAGGCTCGGTAGCTCAGCAGGGCGAGATAAGGATCAGACTTGCTTTCTGTTGCTTTCTTCAGTAGCTGTTTGAGAACTTGAACACCTTTCTCTGCTTTACCATTCGACTGAGCATACAGAGGACTGGATGTGATGTGCTGAAAGTCATAATGTGCTGCAAACTGTTGCCATTCCTTACAGTTGAAGCACGGACCATTGTCGCTAACGGCAATCCTGGGAATCCCATGTCTGGCGAAGATGGATTTAACATGCATCATGACACTGCTTGCTGATGTGCTTGAGAGCAGCGCCATCTCAGGATAGTTAGAATAGTAGTCAATCACTAATAGATAGTCTTTACCATTCAAATGAAAAAGGTCCATACCAACCTTTTGCCATGGTGCTGTTGGTAAGTCAGCTATCATTGGTTCCTTTGCTTGTTTGTTTTGGTGTTTCTGACATGTCTCACATTCGCCTATCATGTTCTCAATGTCCTTATTTATGCCAGGCCAATAAACAGTGTCTCTTGCTCTCCTTTTGCATTTTTCAATTCCGAGGTGTCCCTCATGAATCCTTTTGAGCATGTCTCGATGTAGAGCCTGTGGAATGACTATTCTGTTCTGTTTTAGTGATAGTCCACTTGCGACACTCAATTCAAACCTGATGTGAAAGTACTTTGGACAGGAACCTTTTGGCCAACCATGATGAATGTTCTCTATTACTGTTTATAACACTGTATCTTTTACTGTTTCTTCTGCTATTTGCTTTGATTTTGTGTCTGACACGGGCAGTGCAGCAGTGACCATACTCACATGAACATCCACATCTTCCTCAGTAGAGCTCACATGACTCATTGTGGGTGCTCGGGATAGTGCATCTGCTAACACTATGGCCCAGAAATTCGTGTCGGGGGCTTCCCACGGGTGCAAGCCCCCGACCTACACTTACCTTGTGCGCCGGCAGTTGAAGCCTGGGCCTGCATGGATTTCCTGTCTGTGGCCCGGTTCAGCTCCCGGCGCGATCCAGCGGCTTACTTAGTGCGATGCGTCGGCTGGGATCACGTGAACACTGGGCAACCAATCGGAGGATGCAAAAGTTCATTCATGAGTTTGAAAGTAAGAACTGTCAAACTCATGAAAACTCCGGGTGCCCAAAACAGTACTTAAACTTGAAATAAAATTTTAAAAACATCACACTATTTAAATGAACTATAAATAACTTTAAATAACTATTTTAAACAATAATTTAAATTTTTGAAAAAAATAATTTTATAAACAAAATCGAGGCTAAAAATACACTTACCTTACTGTAAAGTCTTTAAAAATAATAAACCTGTGGGAAAAAAATTCTAATTTTAATGAATAGACCACTTACCTTTTAAAATTAAGTCCTTACGTCTGCTTTTTTAAAGTGTAAAAAGTGGAGGCCTTCACGCACGGGCAAACCTGGAAAAAAAAGGAAGTTCAACGCGCACGCGCAGACTCCTGCTCGCACGCGTTCGACCTCTGAACCCCTTGGTTCAGAGGATCGGAAATGCCGGTTTCCCGCCGGCAATTCTATTGGTCCCACGCGTGAGTACACGGTGCTTACTCACGCGTTGGGACACTAATTTCTGGGCCATAGTATTTGCCTGGTGTGTAGATCAGTTCAAAGTCATATCTTTGCAGCTTCATCATGAGTCGTTGAATCCTTGGAGACATCTCATTCAGATTTTTTTTTAATGATGGCAACCAGTGGGCAGTGGTCTGTCTCAACTGTGAAGGTGGGAAGTCCATATATGTAGCCATGGAACTTTTCTAGTCCAACTACCAAGCCTAGACATTCCTTTTCAATCTGGGCGTATCGACACTCAGTATTAGTCATAGACCTGGAGGCATAGGCAACAGGCTTCCAATCTTCACCCTCTGCTTGTAGCAAGACCGCGCCTAGGCCACCTTTTGATGCATCCGTTGATACTTTGATTCTCTTTGTTGGGTCAAAGAAGGTGAGTACAAGTGTGGTTGTCAGCACTGTTTTGAGGTTCATCCACTCTTGTTCATGTCTTTCTGTCTATGTGAACTCATTTGTTTTATGTAGCAGGTCTTGCAGACAGGCTGTCTTGGCTGACAAGTTAGGAATGAACTTTCCAATGAAGTTTATCATCCCCATGATGCGTAGCACTCCTTTTTTGTCAGTGGGTCAGGGCATGTTGAGTATGGCATTTACTTTTTCCATATCTGGCTCTATTCCTTTACCAGATAGATTATCTCCTAGGAAAGTGACTTCCTGGATGCCAAACTGACACTTGGCTTTGTTGAGCTTCAGTCCATTCCGGCGTATGCTCTGTAGCACTTTAGTCAGTCTCTCATTGTGTTCTTTCAGTGTGGAGCCCCAGATGATGATGTCATCAACATAGACCCGAACTCCTTCCAGACCTTCAATTGTGTGTTCCATCGCTCTATGAAAGATTTCAGATGCAGATATTATCCCAAAAGGCATTCTGAGGAAACAATACCTGCCAAATGGTGTGTTGAAGGTACAGTATTTGGTGCTCTCTTCATCCAGTTTTAGTTGCCAAATCCTGGTGAGGCATCAAGCTTTGTAAAGTATCTGGCACCTGACATTTCACTGGTGATTTCTTCTCGCTTGGGAATCTGGTAGTGTTCACGTTTTATGTTTGCATTTAAGTCCTTTGGATCCATGCATATTCTTAGATCATTGTTCTTTTTCTTTACACACACCATGGAGTTAACCCAGTCTGTTGGCTCTTCGACTTTCCAGATGACTCCTAGTGTGGTCATTCTGTCCAGTTCTTTCTTGAGCCGGTCACGCAGGGGTGCTGGAACTCTCCATGGAGCATGTACCACTGGCTGAGCATTCACCTTTAGCTGGATCTTGTAAGTGAATGGTAGAACTCCAAATCCTTTGAACACATCCTGGAAATTACTCACTACAGAATCCACCGAGTCATCTGGTCTGCTTATGGCACAGTTTATACGGTAAACTCTCTTGACCAGTCCTAAGTCCTCACAAGCTTTGTCATCCAGTAGTGAATCAAGCCTTTCAGCCACAACAGAAAACATGAGATGATGCACTTTGTCTTTGACTGTCACTTTAAGTGTGCCTACACCTAAGCTATCTATTTTCTGTCCATTATAGTTCTTCAGTAGTACTGACTTTTTCTGTATTTTGGGCTTTTCCTTCATATTTTTAATGTCACTCATATTGATTAAGTTTGCTTTTGCCCCAGTGTCTAGTTTCAATGTAACTAATGCTCCATTTACCTGCAGTGGCATCATCCATTTGTCCTCTTTTACTGCATTAACTTTATGTTCAGCATTGTCCATTCCTGAGGGCTGCACATTTTCTGTATCCTTTTCTATATTGTCACATGACACCATTCCTACAAAAAATGTCTCATTTAAATCAGTGTCCTCAATCACATTGACTTGTTGCCCTTTCTTTGTTTTTACTTTTGAAAAGCATTGTTTGGCAAAGTGATTCTTTCCATTACATTTTGTGCACATTTTCCCAAATGCTGGACATTGTCTTGACTGGTGCTGGTAACCACAGCATTTACAATTAAAAGTTCCATCCTTCGATTGCTTTGCATTTCTGTTCTGTCCACATTTCTTCCCCTCGTAGGACACAGCACCGACAGCAGCACAGTCACTCATTACAGTCGCATCATTATTAATTTCACTGAAAGTCTTTGCATGCTGCCGAGCTAGCTCACTGGTGATGTAAAAAGGAGTCTCACACATCAAGGAACTTTAAAGTAAGCTTTAAGCAACTTATAATTATACTATATACAAGAGCGGTCTTCACCATGCCTCTAGGAGAAGCCCTTTTACCATACTGAGCAGTTTAGTATTTATACTAGTCCAAACACAGGAAGTGACATATGCACAGGAAGTGATGTATGCACAGAGTTCACAGTTCACAGGAAGTGATGTGCACATAACTTCATCCGGAAGTTATTTATTATTATTACAACTGGCATGGCATATTTTCACAGCACCCGCCAATGTTAGTTCGGTTTCTCTCAACAAACGTTCCCTGACCTTTTTATCATGAATACCAAACACAATCTGGTCACGAATCATGGATGATTTCAGTTCAGAGAAATTACATGTCTGTGCTTTCAGTTTCAGATTGGTCACAAAGCTATCAAAAGTGTCATTTTGTTGTTGTGTCCGTGAACGGAACACGTACCTCTCATAGGTCTCGTTCTTTTTGGGAGAACAATGTGTATCAAACTTCTTTAGCACATCGTCCATTTTTTCTCTGTCCTCCTCTTGATCAAATAGAAATGTATTAAATACCTCTATTGCCTGCGGGCCTGCAACTGTGAGCAGCAACGCTATTTTCCTTGCGTCTGGCATTGTACCGAACCCGATGGCGGCAATGTAGAGTTTGAATTGTTGTTTGAAATTCCGCCAATTGCAGTCGACATTCCCCATGAGTTTCAAACCCTCCGGTGGCTTCAAATTCTCCATATCGCGTTTCACAATATTCAGCAGATATTACCAATCCTGGTACCATGTTATGTTCATAAATAAATAGACATTTTCATTATGAACAGTTAGCTTGAGCTAGTCATTTATTCAGCCATGTGGACTAGTGTACAGGCATCCATCTTGACTACTGCCTCGTGGGTAGCCCACTACTAAACATACAGCTCCACCTAGTGTACCATTCTAGAATGACATGTTACTGATCATTACATTGCCCTTAATAGTTTCTCAATAAAAAGATCATTACGCCTCCAGAGCAGCATGATGCCATTTTCATAGGATTATTTTTAAATTCATACAATACCACTAATCTGTTAATCAAGCATCCCTACTCCACCAAGTTGATCGTGGGCAGAGCCCCCACCTCCCCGCCTCCATCCCCCCGCTCTGATTGTGGACAGAGTCCCTCTTCCCACCAATTATTTGACAGCCGGGGACTGATTCCGCGGTTTGCCGGCTGCAACTTCCTGCTGCTCGAATTCCCTGCTTCCACCCGCCAGCCAAGGAGTGGACCTGGCTGGGTTCAGGTGGGAGTTGGAGAAAAGTTATGGTAATAAGCCCTGGCCTTTAAGATCGGCTGGGCTTCCATGTCCCCAAACTCCCTGGGTTTGCTGCCCACTTCGGGGCTCACATGCAACATACCCGTCCCCTCCTTTAAAATTAGAGCCATAATGTTTGGTAAAATACTGATCATCTATCTCCATGTCAATAACATGCTATCCATTTTTTAACCAGATATTTGTCCAGCTCTATTATTCCCTAAATGTTTTAGTTGAGCAAAATTTACATGCCTATTTACCCTAATAAACCCTTTATAATTTTAAAAACCTCTATTAAATCTCTTCTTAGTCTTCTCTGCTTTAGTGGAAATAGTCCCAATATCTCAAGTCTCTCCTTACAAGTATGATTTCTGATCCCCGGTATCATGTTGGTGAATCTCTATGGCTGTAATATCCCTTCTGTAATGGGGCATTCACAACAGCACACAGTAATGTAACTGGGCTAAACATTACCATGTACAAATTTATCATTATTGCTTTTATACTCTGTGACCCTATTTATAAAATGCAAAGTGCTTTTGACCTGTTACATTACAACTTGCTAATGCAGATTTTGAGGGTCTTGCGTAGTTCTATACATTTGGGAAATATCATTCATCAAGCTGTTAAAAAGCTACACAGGATCCTTGGCTTTACAAATAGAGGCATAGAGTATAAAAGCAAAGAAGTTATGGTAAACCTTTATAAATCACAGGTTAGGCCTCAGCTGGAGTATTGTGTCCAATTCTGGGCACCACAATTTAGAAAGGATGTCAAGGCCTTGGAGAAGATGCAGAGGAGATTTACCAGAATGGTACCAGGGATGAAGGAATTCAGTTATGTGGATTGTTCTCCTTTGACCAAAGAAGGTTAAGGGGAGATTTAAAAAGGGGTGTTCAAAATTATGAGGGCCTTTGATATAGTAGATAGGGAGAAATTGTTTCAACTGGCAGGAGGGTCAGTAACCAGAGGACACAGATTTATGATAATTGGCAAAAAAGGCTGGGGGAGATGAGAAGGCTTTTTTTACTCAGTGAATGCACTGCCTGAAGGGTGGTGAAAGCAGATTCAATAGTAACTTTCAAAAATGAATTGGATATATACTTAAAAAGGAAACATTTGTAGGGCTATGGTGCAAGTGCAGGGAAGTGGGACTAATTGGTATCTCGATCAGAGAGCCAGCACAGGCACGATGGCCCAAATGGCCTCCTGTGCTCTGCCATTCAATAAGATCATGGCTGATCTTTGACCTCAACTCCACTTTCCTGCCTGATCCCCATATCCCTTCATTCCCATAGAGTCCAAAAATCTATCGATCTCCGCCTTGTATATATTCAATGACTGAGCATCCACAGCCCTCTGGGGTAGAGAATTCCAAAGATTCACAGCCCTCTGAGTGAAGAAATTTCTCCTCATCTCAGTCCTAAATGGCCGACCCCTTATACTGAGACTGTGCCCCCAAGTTCTAGACTCTCCAGCCAGGGGAAACAACCTCTCAGCAGCTACCCTGTCAAGCCCTCTCAGAATGTTACATGTTTCAATGAGATCACCTCTCATTCTTCTAAACTCCAGAGTATATGTCCATTCTAATCAATCTACTCTCATAGAACAACCCTCTCATCCCAGGAATCAATCTAGTGAACCTTCATTACACCACCTCTAAGGCAAATATATTCTTCCTTGGGTACGGATAGGGTGAAGGCAATTCTTAGCAGAAAGCTTAGTTCAAGCAGGGAGAGCAGATCAGGGGCCTTGTTGGTCACTAGGTTTTGGTAATATGTGTTCTCTATGGATATTTAGGACAGCATTGGGATGCTGGGACCTCTCCATTTATCATTTGGTCCTGGGTTCCTTCAGTTCTAGAGTGGGTAAGTTTGGGTGGAATGTACTTGCAGAAAGGGAGCCCCATTACTGGTGCTTTTCCCAATTCCAGATGTAGCCTGTGTATTAATTACCCAGATTGGCAAATATCCTGCAGGTATCTTGTTCACCGGTTTGCCTTGGGGTGCTGGGTTTCCTGGTAGCTAGAGGATGCACCGTATTGCTTCTGTAAGTGAGAACTGTAAAAGCCTATAAGCAGCAGAGGCTTCTTGCCCTACTGGTAGCAAATTGAGTTGGATCTCAGGATTGATAAGGCCAGTCATGGCTTTAGTAGCCTCCATCAGCTTGTGAAGGCAGAGGCATGACCAGAATGTGTGCATGAAGATGCCCTTTTGGTTACAGTTCTTGCAACACTTATCTGCCAAAGCAAATTGGAATTTTTTGCATTTTTAATGAGGTAGTTGTGCACTAATTAGCCAATGCTGAAAGGGCACTAATCCAGGTCGGGGGAGAACTAATCAATGTGCTTTTGCAGGCATAGAAAGAATGTTCCAGTAAAGCAAGGTAAAAAAAACTATGAGCAGGGAGACAAATCTGGGAAGCTCCTACCATGTTCTCTCTGCAAACAAGCAAGCATGTACTGTAGTAAAACCATTGTATCAGTCTACAAAATAAGTAGCAATATCACTAGTACCCACTGAAAGCAACAAAGAATTGACCAGCTACAGAAAGAAACAAAACAACACCTAGATGACCTCCCATTCCTCTGCCCTTCAGAGAATAATTTGAAATCCAAGGCTTGTAATTAGGTGAAACTCCAGGGCTGGATAAATTGCTGCCTGAATTGTACAAAGCCTTGTAATCCAAACTGATCCCTTTGCTTTCTAGGGGAAAAGTTACTTCTAATCACGAGTCTCTCTCAAGAATTGTAATTTTGTGTACTCGCATCTTGTTCTATTGTCACAGTTCAGGTTAAGTAACCTGCTTATGCTTCTTACAATTTTGAACACCTGAATTATATTCTCTTACAATGTTCTTTTCACCAAGTTCAATTCTATCATCCTTCCCTCATTAGTTACAATACTGAATCCTGGAAGGATCCCTGTCAATTTTCTCCAATATATCAATGTCTTTGAAAGTAGGGTGCCCAAATCGACACAGTATTTCAAATTGTCCTTACCAATGAATATAAGCTGTGTCTTTATGCATTTCTCCACTTCACCTGACGAAGGAGCAGCGCTCCGAAAGCTTGTGACTTCAAATAAAGCTGTTGGACTATAACCTGGTGTTGTGTGACTTCTTACAATGAATTATAAAGGGAACATTAAAGTTGTTTTGACTTTTAATCAAGTGGCCATGACATGCATCCTTGTACTCGATTTGCCTTATTAACGACATTAATTGGATACTTTCAGTGAATCACAGTATTTCAAATTGTCTGTATCAATGAGTTACCATTTTCATTTTCCATCATTGCCAATCCATTATACATACAAATCCTGCAGCAATGAAAATTAGGTTATAATTATCCACATTAAATTCTATTTGCCATTTTTAGATTATCTACTTAATTTGTCCAGAATCCTTTAAATGCCATCAATTTTGCTTATATTGCTCACATGCCATGTAACTTGATGTTAAAATGAAATGTTATAATGTGAGGTGTTATCACCAAATTTTACAATAATACTAAATGTACTACCCCCACCCCCAAACCCGGTTGTTAAAATCAATAGTGTATACAGCAGAACCCAGTATAGCAGTAGGTACTGCCTCAGACATGGCCTTATCTGTCATTGCCTTGTGCTTTTCTATTATCTTATACTAATTTCCTTCCTCAATTCCACCCCCCTCTTCTGAAGGTGTTGACTCAGGTTGGAGTACAGTTTGAAGGGAACCAGTAACCTTGCCCAAATGGCCATTCTTCATGTGTGAGTCTAGATGGTGAATATTTAACCTTGGAAAGTGTCATAGCTGAGCCAAGTTCTGCTCTCACCACCTCTCCCAGCATCAAATAGCAATCAGGAACAGAAATCATGGCTGATTTCTTTTTCCTCTCCCTAGTCAAGGAGTTCTCAGGCCAGTTGTAACTCCTTAACTGCTGCCCCCTCTGAAATGAGCTAACTCAGCACAGACAGGGAATCTAACATACAACCTTGTGGCCAACATGACCCAGTACTACACTGGGCAATACTTTTACCCAGCAGGTCATCAGGGGAGCTGTCAAACTAATTTAAGTTCATTTTGCTTAGTTGCCTTTAATTCATTATGACTTATCTTCTTTAAACATCTCATGTTCAGAAATGTATCAAATACTTCTGATAATATAATTAAGTTATATTCATTGAATAGTCTTTGTACACCAATTTGGTTACCTCCCTGAAGAATTCCTCTAGATTTATGAGGCATGACCTAATTATTTTAAAACCATGCTAACTGCTCCTTTTGCTCTATATCCTCCCTAAATGAATATTAATAATGTCCTGTGAAATACTATTTAGTATTTTCACAGATCAGTTTCAGACTAACTGCTATAAATTCCTGATTCATATCTGATTACATTTTTTTTAGAGCCCAGTTTTGCATCAGCTATCTTCAATCCTCTGGTCGAGGCTCTGCATTGATAGAGCTCTTAAAATATTAATCAAAGCCTTGCTTATTTTCCCACCATTATCTTGAAGATTCTAAGGAAACTCATCAGTTCCAGTGAGGATGATTTCCTTTCACTGTTATCTGTAGCAACATCGTAAACAAATGTGGAAACATTTCCTTTGGTTGTCATTTCTAGGACGTCTTAACCATACTCTGTTTGAATGCATTTACAATTTAATTTGAAGTACCAGCCAGAGCAAATCTTCTCACATTTTTTCATTATCACTACAGAAAATCATCCCACAAGTGTCATTTATGGGGCAACTATTCTGAATGCTGGTAGTTTTTATGGCGACATACCACTATGCAGAAAGTGGCTGTGTGGATGTTGAGGGAACTTTCAGTGCATTTTAATGCTGATTTGCATATTCCAATGAAGGTTTATCATAGCACTAACACATTACTCGGGGCAAACTAAAAACAATTCAGAAACTGAAATAGTAATGTCAAAAACTGGAAAAGAGTTGGGCTAGGACCATAGGGAACAAACACTTACTCCACACTATAGAAACTACTGGTTTGAGTCCCAGAAACAGCTGCAATCGATGAATTCCCTCCAGAATTCTCTCTGTTCTTGAATGGGATGAAGGGAATTTATCTATCTCAATCTACTAAAACTTCACCTCCAGTTTGCTGATCTTAGAGTAACCATAGCAGTTTTAGAAACATAGAGGGTAATTTTAACCCCCAAAAATGGGTAGGTTGGAGTCTGGTGGGATGTTAAAATGTTAAAAATCTCAAAACCGAACCCAACCCACCTCAAACCCACCCACATCCGATTTTAACGGAGGCGGGGCAGGGGGCAGGAAAACAACCCACTCCCAGGAGATGGGTAGGTCATTTAAATATATTAATGATACTGCGCGCCTCCAATTTTACCTCCATTTTATATTTTACATGGGCCATCCAGCTTTCCCAGAACTCAGGAAATCAGTCAGCTAAAGGGAGGTGAGGACTGCTGGATCCAGCAGGTAAGTGCCTTTCCAGCACCTGCTTTGCTCCCTGTGATCAGCCATTGCCCGCCCCCCCACAACAATCAGACACACCCACACGTGATCTAATCTCTTCCCCACCCCCCCCCAAGCCACGATCTCCCATTGACCCGGCCTTTCCAATCTACCCCCGCAGCTCCCCCATCCCCATCCCCCCCAGTTTTTCCAATCTCCCTCCCTCCTCTGCGTTCCCTGGCTGCGAACTCTGATCTCCCTCAACCGTTCTGATCTTCCCCTGACACTGGCCTCAGATCTCCCTACCCATTACGGCCTCTGATTTCACATTGATTATAAATACTAAGAACAATGGTTACCTTTCTTAACATCAGCAGTAACTGTCCACAAAAAGCGAACAAATTCAGCCCGGCCAATTACCATCCTATCAGCCTACTCTGAATTATCAGCAAAATGATGGAAGGAGTTTTCAACAGAAGTATCAAGCAGCACTTACTCACCAATAACCTGCTCACTGATGCTCAGTTTGAGTTGTCAGGACACTTGGGTCCAGACCGCATTACAGTCTTGGTCCAAATATAGACAAAAGAACTAAATTCCAGAGATGAGGTGAAAGTGACTGAATGTGGTACCAAGGAGCCCTAGTACTGAAGTCAGTGGTGATGGCGGGGGTGGGGTGAAACTCTCCAGTGGCTGGAATCATAAAGGAAGACGATTGTGGTTGTTAAATACCAATCATCTCAGTCCCAGGACATCACTACAGGAGTTCATCAGGGCAGGGTCCTGGACCCAACTATCTTCAGCTGTTTCATAAGAACATAAGAAATAGGAGCAGGAGTAGGCCATTCGAGCCTGCTCCGCCATTCAATAAGATCATGGCTGATCTTTTACCTCAACACCACCCTCCTGTACTATTCCCATATCCCTTGAATATACACAATGACTGAGCATCCACAGCTCTTTCAGGTAGAGAATTCCAAAGATTCACAACCCTTTGAGTGAAGACATTTCTCCTCATCTCAGTCCTAAATGGCCGACCCCTTATTCTGAGACTGCGACACATAGTTCTACCCTGTCAAGCCCTTTAAGAATTTTATATGCTTAAATGAGATCACCTCTCATTTTTCTAAACTCTAGGGAATATAGGCCTAGTATACTCAATCTCTCCTCATAGGACAACACCCTCATCCCAGGAATCAGTCTAGTGAAACTTTGTTGCACTCCTTCCTTAGGTAAGGAGACCAGAACTGTACACAATACTCTAGGTGTGGTCTCACCAAGGCCCTATATAATTGTAGTAAGACTTCTTCACTCTTATTCTCCAATCCCTTTGTAATAAAGGCCAATATACCATTTGCTTTCCTAATTGCTTGCTGTACCTGCATGTTAACTTTCTGTGATTCATATACAAGGACACCGAGGTCCCTCTAAATACCAACATTTCCCAGTCTCTCACCATTTAAAAAATATTCTGCTTTTCTATTTTTCCTACCAAAGTGGATAACTTCACACTTCTCCACGTTATATTCCATCTGCCATGTTCTTGCCTGCTCACTTAACCTGTCTATATCCCTTTGCAGCCTCTTAGCATCCTCCTCACAGCTTACTTTCCCTCCTAACTTTGTATTGTGGCGGAGCCACCAAAGGACTCAGATCGTTTGTATATAATTCCCTTTAACAACATGTTAGCTACAGCCTGGGTCTGTATCTTTATTTATATTGTTTACTTGTACAGAGCGTGATTACTTTAACAGCGCGGGTAAACGCGATGACGTCACGCCGTACATCACGTGATCCCCACTGGCGGGAAGAACGTGATGACGTCATGACGTCAACCACAAGACCAGCGAGCAGTCCTCGTGGAGCCTCTGAACTGAATAGACCTACACTTGATTTTCTCCTGCAGTTACTTGTTTAAACCTGTCAGTTTCCATTAAACTTCGTTTTGTTTAAGCGCCTGAGTGGATCTCAGTCTTTGGATAGGAACTAGACATTCCTACATTGGTGACCCCGACTTTTGCGAACGGTTTTCGCAGAAGATAATCAACTTAGAAACGAACGCCGTTACCTTAAAGCTACCGCAGTTCTGGGAGCAACAACCAGCCGCGTGGTTCATCCAGGCTGAAGCCCAGTTCGCCATCAGGGACATCGTTGCGGATCAGACCCGTTATTATTACGTGGTCTCCGCCCTCGAGAGCGCCACAGCCTCGCGGATCGTCAGCCTACTCGATAGTCCACCTTCTGATCGCAAGTATGACACCTTAAAGGCGCGGTTGCTGCAGGTTTTCGGGCTCACGAAGTCGGAGCGTGCCTGCCGGCTGCTCTCTATGCCCGGCCTCGGGGACTCCAAGCCGTCCGAGCTCATGAGCCAGATGCTCACGCTCCTCGGGTCTGAGCCGGAATGCTTCCTCTTCAGGGAGCTATTCCTCAGCCTACTCCCGGAGCAAGTTCAGGCTGCCCTAGCCAGGTCCGAAGTCACAGAATGCGCGGAGCTTGCCACCGAAGCGGACAAGATTTTCACGGTGACACAACAGCACTGCGCGGCCACGAGGTGCCCATCCCCCACAGATGCTGCTCCAGCTCCTCAATCAGCGGGGTTGTGCTTTTAACACGCCCGTTTTGGCATGAAAGCAAGCTGCTGCCGCCCTCCCTGCAGTTTTTCGTACAAAAAAAAACATCGACAGCCACCCTGGCGAAGGAGGACCGGGTCTAACGAGCGCCCTACGGCTGCGATGGCCATCGGAGATTCAGGGAAGCTTCTCTTCATCACCGACTCCCTATCTGGTCGACGTTTCCTTTGCGACACCGGGGCGCAGTGTAGCATCCTACCTGCGTCAAATCTCGATATACTAGCTGGGGGCCACGGCCCCACCCTCGCGGCGGTTAATGGCGTGGCCGTTCGGACCTTCGGAAGGCGGCAGGTCCAGGTGTGTTTCGGCGGCCAGCGTTTCCACTGGGAATCCATCACGGCCATAGTCATGCAGGCCATCCTTGGGGCAGATTTTTTGTGCGCCAACGGCCTCCTGGTTGATGTCATAAGAACATAAGAACATAAGAAATAGGAGCAGGAGTAGGCCAATCGGCCCCTCGAGCCTGCTCCGCCATTCAATAAGATCATGGCTGATCTGATCCTAACCGCCAATCCACTATCACAGAACCATCTCCTGAATCTAACAGAATTAGACACACGAAATAGGAGCAGGATCAGGCTACACGGCCCCTGGGCCCGCTCCGCTACCCACAGGGCCATGACCGATCCGAACCTAGACTCATGTCCAAATTCCTGCCCGCTCCCCGTAACCCTTAATTCCCTTTACTCCTAGGAAACTGTCTATTTCTGTTTTAAATTTATGTAATGATGTAGCTTCTACAGCTTTTTGGGGCAGCATATTCCATGGAACTACCACCCTCTGAGTGAATTAGTTCCTCCTCATCTCAGTTTTGAAAGAGCAGCCCCTTATTCTAAGACTATGCCCCCTAGTTCTAGTTTCACCCATCATCGGGAACATCCTCCCCGCATCCACCCGATCCAACCCCTTCACAATCTTATATGTTTCAATAAGATCGCCTCTCATTCTTCTGAACTCCAATGAGTAGAGTCCCAATCTACTCAACCTCTCCTCATATGTCCATCCCCTCATCCCCGGGATTAACCAAGTGAACCTTCTTTGTACTGAATCGAGAGCAAGTATGTCCTTTCTTAAGTATGGACACCAAAACTGTACGCAGTATTCCAGGTGCGGTCTCACCAATACCTTGTACAACTGAAGCAATACCTCCCTATTTTTATATTCTATCCCCCTAGCAATGAAAGCCAACATTCCATTGGCCTTCTTAATCACTTGCTGCACCTGCATGCTAACCTTTTGAGTTTCGTGCACCAGGACCCCCAGATCCCTTTGTACTTCAGTACTTTCCAGTTTCTTGCCATTAAGATAATAACTTGCTCTACGATTTTTCCTGCCAAAGTGCATAACCTCACATTTTCCAGTATTGTATTCCATCTGCCAAATCTCTGTCCACTCACTTAGCCTGTCGATGTCCCCTTGCAGGTTTTTTATGTCTTCATCACTCACTACTTTCCCTCCCATCTTAGTATCATCTGCAAACGTTGATATGTTACACTCGGTCCCCTCCTCCAAATCGTTAATATAGATTGTAAAGAGTTGGGGACCCAGCACGGACCCCTGCGGAACACCACTAGTTACTGATTGCCAGTCTGAGAATGAACCATTTATCCCAACTCTCTGCCTTCTGTTAGATAGCCAATCCTCTATCCATGCCACAATATTACCCCCAATCCCGTGATTTTTTATCTTAAGCAATAATCTTTTGTGTGGCACCTTGTCAAATGCCTTTTGGAAGTCTAAATACACTACATCCACTGGTTCCCCTTTATCCACCCTATACGTTACTTCCTCAAAGAACTCCAGCAAATTTGTCAAACATGACTTCCCCTTCATAAAACCATGCTGACTTTGTCCTATTAAATTATGATTATCCAAATGTCCTGTTACTGTCTCCTTAATAATGGACTCCAAAATTTTACCTACCACAGATGTTAGGCTAACCGGTCTATAGTTTCCAGCCTTCTGTCTACTGCCCTTTTTAAATAAGGGTGTTAGATTAGCAGTTTTCCAGTCTGCCGGGACCTTTGCCGAGTCCAGGGAGTTTTGGAAAATTATTACCAATGCATCCACAATCCCTACCGCCACTTCCCTCAAGACCCTAGGATGTAAGCCATCAGGTCCAGGTGATTTATCCGCCTTGAGTCCCATTATTTTACCGAGTACCGAGGTCAGGCACCGCCGGTTGATCAACGCGGCCACGTTCCACTCCATCCCGTGCCACCGCGGTAATGCCATGCCGCACACTGTCTTCTGTGCGTTCCCACCTCCAGATGACTTCACTCGGCTCCTCGGAGAGTTCCCCGATCTGACCAGGCCCACTTTCTCCTCCTCGGCTACAAAACATGGTGTGGAACATCAAATCACCACCACCGGTCCCCCGGTTTACGCACGGGCCCGACGACTCGAACCCGGCCAGCTCGTGGCTGCGAAAGCGGTGTTTGGCACGATGGAGTGGCTGGGGATTATTCGCCGGTTGAGTAGTCCTTGGTCTTCGCCTCTCCACATTGTTCTGAAACCCGGCGGCGGATGGCAGCCATGCGGCGACTACCGATGCCTGAATGACGCCACTACTCCTGATCGGTACCCGATCCCGCATATCCAAGATTTCTCGGCCCATTTGGCGGGAAATGCCATTTTTTCGAAAGTCGACCTCGCCCGCGGTTACCACCAGGTCCCCGTGCACCCGCAAGACGTCCCGAAAACCGCAGTCATCACCCCATTCGGCCTGTTTGAATTTCTGCGGATGCCGTTTGGCTTGAAGAATGCTGCACAGGCTTTCCAGTGCTTGATGGACTCCGTGCTTCGGGACCTAAAATTCCTCTTCGTCTACCTCGACGACATCCTCAACGCCAGCCCTAGCAAAGAGGAGCACTTCTGCCATTTGCGCACCCTCTTCACACACCTCAGTCAACACGGTTTGATTATCAACCCGGCCAAGTGCCAGTTCGGCCTGCAGCGGATTGATTTCTTGGGCCACCACATTACATCAGACGGCGCAATTCCCTTACAGACGAAGGTCGAGGCGGTTACATCTTTCCCGTACCCGCAGACCGTCAAGGCCCTACAGGAGTTCCTCGGGATGGTCAATTTTTATCACCGGTTCGTCACTAAGGCAGCTCTGCTTATGCAGCCTTTGTATGAGGCCCTCAAGGCCAAGTCCGGTAAGGATCCGATCAGCTGGATGGCCGAGATGGACTGGGCGTTCGTCGACACCAAAGGCGCCTTGGCCAACGCAACCATGCTGGCGCACCCGCTTCCAGGTGCCACCATCGCCCTTACCACTGATGCGTCGGACTACACAATCGGAGCAGTGCAGGAACAGTGGGTGAATGGGATGTGGCAACCACTGGCGTTTTTCAGCCGTCAACTACGGCAAAACGAAAGAAAGTACAGCACTAGAGGGACGTCCATTCACGGCTTATGTGGACCACAAGCCACTAACATACGCTATGGCCAAGGCCGCCAAACCATGGTCAGCTCGGCAACAACATCACCTGACGTTCATTTCGGAATTCACCACGGACATTCAGCATGTGTCCGGCAAAGACAACTTGGTGGCGGATTGCCTCTCCCGCGCGACTGTGCACGCAGTCCAACTCGGAATCGACTATACCCTCATGGCTGCAGATCATGCCTCGGACCCAGAGGTCCAAGCATACAGGACCAGCCCCTCTAGCTTCCAAGCGGCCGACGTCAAATTCCATGCCGCAGGCACCACGCTACTTTGCGACGTCTCCATGGGAGTTCCCCGCCCTATCGTTCCAGTCGCCTGGCGCTGAAAAGTTTTCGATGCCATACACGGGTTGTCACACCCTGGCATGAAGGCCTCGCAAAGGCTGATGTCGTCAAAATTCGTCTGGAAGGGTATGCACCTGGATGTCCGCTGTTGTGTATGTACCTTTAAGGGAATAACTGGTCTTAGACTGCAATACCGGCAGTGACCACCCCTGTATAAAAGGCCCTAGCAGGCTTCTGTAGTTTCAGTTTCAAGCTGCCTCTTGTTCAGTAAAGTACCTGTTAAACTGTTCTCCCGAAGTCCGTGTATTATTGAGGCGCGGACTTTACAGTGGCGACGAGTAAGTTCGAACTCACCTGCAGTGTGGCATCATCTCACGGGGATCTCGCCTGAACGGAAGGTCCTGGAAGGTCGTAGTCTGAGCAACGGGCGTTGACCGAGGGCAACCGCCCAAAGAATCCATCGGTGTTTGGAGAATTGCGGGAGAGACTGTGGTTCCAGCGAATCGTGCTGGTAGCAGGTAGCGCGCTGACCCTTCCGGACTGCGGCGGGCTCAAGCTCGATCGAGCGGTTCTACAAATCGGGCCGCGCAGCGTCGCCGGGAAAAGAAAACAAGAGAGAGAGGGTGGAGCGCACAGGGCGCGGTCGGTGCTCGAGAACAGGACAGCGGAGAGAAACTAAATGGGGGGGAAGGAAAGCGAGACGCGTCGAAGCTGCGGGTCGCCGCTGTTACCCCGTAGAACGCTAGGAGCAGCGTGGCAGTAAGGGGAAGAAGCAAAAGCATGGGAGGCGCCATTTTATCCCGTTGGGAAGAAGCAAAAGCGCGGGAGGCGCCATTTTATTCCATTGGGGAAGAAGCAAAAGCGCGGGAGGCGCCATTTTAAATCGCCCAATATGCCGAAAAGTGGCAGTATCACTACTTTCGACAACGAGGTAGAAGACTGGACCACGTATGTGGAAAGAATTGAAGTGTACTGCAAGGCAAATGAGGTGGCTGATGGAAAGAGGGCGTCGGTATTATTAAATCTGATGGGTGCGAGTACGTACGGCCTATTGCGGAATTTAATTACCCCAGCTAAACCAATGGAGAAAAGTTTTGAAGAGATTGTTCATATCTTACAGGAACATCTAAGCCCTACACCGCTGCTGATAGCAGAAAGATTCAAGTTCCATAAAAGAAACCAGC
Source organism: Somniosus microcephalus (assembly GCF_052327205.1). Taxonomy (NCBI): domain Eukaryota; kingdom Metazoa; phylum Chordata; class Chondrichthyes; order Squaliformes; family Somniosidae; genus Somniosus; species Somniosus microcephalus. The sequence continues at coordinate 211,053,771 of NC_140991.1, read as the reverse complement.
ACAAAGATGAGAGCAATGCTGACTATCTTACAGAACTACGCAAGTTATCGAAGCACTGCCAGTTCGGAGCAGGACTGGCAGACACCTTACGGGATAAGTTTGTCTGCGGGCTCCAGAGTGAAGGAACCCAGAAATGACTACTTTCAAAAAAGGACCTGACGCTAGAACAGGCTTTCAGCGTGGCAGTATCCTACGAAGCAGCAGCACGGGGAGCTGCGGAAATACAACAGAAACCACAAGAATACAGCGCAAACGAAATGGCGTATGGAGCCGAAAAGTGCTATCGCTGCGGCAGAACAACCCATGAGCAGAAGGACTGCTGGTTTAAAGACAAAATATGCAGGCAATGCAGGAAAATGGGACACATAGCAAGAGTCTGCAGGTCGGGAAAGAAGACCAACACGACAAGAACTACTAAGGAACAGTACAGGAAAGTAAAGAAACTGACAGATAGTAGTTCAGAAGATCAGGAGAGTGATAAGGACTCCGGGAGCAGACGACTAAGTTGTTTAAAGTTACACAACGTGATCGCAAAAGAAGATCACCGAACCATTTGGGTCACCCTCATGATAGCAGGGTCCCCAGTGAAGATGGAATTGGACACAGGATCAGCCCTAACTGTCATGAATCGACGAGACTATGAGTGGCTATTCTCACACATACCCTTAAAGGACACGTCCATTGTATTGAAGACATACACGGGGCAAAAGGTCTACCCCAGAGGAAAAATAAGGGTGCCAGTTGAATATAACGGAAAGGAAACACAGAAACTATACATGTATATACTACGAGACGGAGGACCACCATTATTGGGACGTGAATGGATCCGAAGACTACAATTGGATTGGCATTCCATTCCGGCACTAACTGTGACTGACAAAAAAGATGATGACGTCGCACCTGGACGTCTGTCACAAATTCTATCTGACGCGGAAGAGATGTTCCAACAAGGACTTGGGACTCTAAAAGGAGTAAAGGCAACCATAAAGATTGAGGATAACGCAACCCCAAAATTTTTCAAGGCCAGACCGGTGTCATACGCGATACGCCCAGCTGTGGAAGCTGAACTGGAGAGTCTGGAGCATTTGGGGGTGCTGTCTAAGGTGGACTGGAGCGAGTGGGCCACACCCATCATTCCTGTAATGAAGAAAGCATTGAGCAGCACGCCTGGGGAGCCAAGGAAGGTTCGCATCTGTGGGGACTTCAAGGTGACTGTGAACCCAGTCCTGCACACAGTACATAGAAGATATTTTCACCTCACTATCTGGAGGGAAACGTTTTACAAAGATTGACCTGGCTCAAGCGTATCTACAAATGGAGGTGGAAGAAGCATCTAGGAAATACCTCACGATAAACACTCACAAAGGCCTTTACCAGTATAATCGACTGGTATTTGGGGTAGCATCAGTCCCGGCTATGTGGCAGAGGGCAATGGAACAAGTCCTGCAAGGGATCCCGGGGACCCAGTGTTATTTGGACGACAAAAAAAAAAAAAAAAAATGGCGGCGCGCATAGACGCAGCGGCTTTGTCTCTCCCAAGACTGAGCATTTTTACCCTCTTTCTGAGTCTCTTCTGGACTCTGCTGATACGGGAATTGAGGGCAGACCTACTGTACAGCCGGCAGACGCTCCTCGATATTGGGGCCGACTGCGTGCGGCTCACACTCGGTGCCGTCGATCTGCCTCCCGACATCGCCCGACCCCCGGGACCAGCGTGGCGTCCTTCCCCAGCCGGAAGTCGGCGCAGACCGCGCAGAGAACGCAAGCAGAAGCAGGGCAAGAGGGCCGGAATCCAAAATAGGCTGAAGAGGGCCCCACACAAACCCTCCCTCCCAAGTATTTTCCTGGCCAACGTCAGGTCACTGGAAAATAAAATGGATGAGATCAAACTTGATCTCTCCTCACAGAAAAGGACAAAGGAATGCTGTGCCATGATCTTCACAGAGACCTGGTTGAACAACGGCATCCCTGACACCACCATCCAGCTAGAAGGACGCACGGTCTTCCGCGCCGACAGAACTGCAGACTCCGGTAAGAGCAAGGGAGGCGGTTTGTGCATTTACACTAACAATGCCTGGTGCACTAACACGGACATAATCGATAGATCCTGTTCGGCTGATTTGGAATTCCTCATGGTAAGGTGCAGACCCTTCTACCTGCCTCGGGAATTCACGGCTGTTATCATCACTGCGGTCGACATCCCACCACACGCTAATGCCAAACTAGCACTGAAGGACCTCTACAGGGCCATCAGCGAACAACAAACTGCACACCCAGATGGAGCTTTTATCGTCGCGGGGGACTTCAATCACACATAAACCTAAAATCTGTACTACCGAAATTCCACCAGAATGTTTCCTGCCCCACAAGAGGGGAGAACACACTGGATCAAGTCTACATGAGCATTGTAGATGCTTATAAGGCCATTCCCTGCCCCCACCTTGGGAAGTCTGACCACCTCTCCCTGTTTCTAGCCCCGGCATACAAACCGCTCATCAAAAGAGTGAGAACATCAGTGAGATCAGTGAAAGTATGGCCAGAGGGGGCAGTCTCGGAGCTTCAGGATTGCTTCGAACGCACTGATTGGGGCATGTTTGCCTATAATGACATCGAGGAATACGCATCCACAGTGCTATTCTACATTAACAGTTGCGTCGAGGTCGTCACGACCCATAAAAATATCAGGACATACCCCAACCAGAAACCCTGGATGAACGGAGAGGTCCGCTCGCTGTTGAAAGCACGCGACGCAGCATTTAAATCTGGCGACGCGGCGGCTTACAGTGCAGCTAGGACCAACCTAAAAAAGGGTATCAGGACTGCCAAAAGGAAACAGACACTGCGGATAGAGGATCATTTCCACAACAACTCGGACCCCCGGTGCATGTGGCAAGGCATCCAGTCCATCACTGACTACAAGAGTAAAAACACCAGCCCCCCGGTTAGCGATGCCTCCCTTCCGGAGGAGCTTAACAACTTCTATGCTCGCTTTGACAGGGACAACAGGGAGCCGGCTACCAAAGCCTTGCCACCCCCAGAAGACCAGGTGCTCACTCTGTCGACCTCCGACGTAAGGGGTGTTCTACGCGGAGTGAACACACGAAAGGCTGCTGGACCTGATAGCATCCTTGGACGGGTACTCAAGGAATGTGCTGATCAGCTGGCTGATGTCTTCACCGCCATCTTCAATCTGTCGTTGGCCCAGGCAGTAGACCCTACATGCTTCAAGACCGCTACCATTATTCCTGTGCCAAAGCAAACGGCTGTGACGTGCCTGAACGACTATCGACCTGTCGCACTCACACCCATCATAATGAAGTGTTTCGAGAGACTGGTCCTGGCTCACATCAAAGCCAGTGTTCCCGCCTCTCTTGACCAACACCAGTTTGCCTATCGTGCAAACAGATCAATGGAGGATGCAATCACAACTGCTCTACACTCTGCACTGAATCACTTAGACGGTAAAGAGACCTACATCAGAATGCTGATCATAGACTACAGCTCAGCATTCAACACTATCGTCCCCAACAAACTGGCCACCAAACTCCACACTCTTGGCCTGAACACTTCCCTCTGCAACTGGACCCTGGACTTCCTAACAAACAGACCCCAGTCTGTCAAATTAGGTAACCACACCTCCCCCCCGCTGACCCTGAACACGGGGGCCCCACAAGGATGTGTGCTGAGCCCCCTCCTCTACTCCCTCTTCACCCACGACTGTGTGGCTGTTCATGGTTCCAACACCATCATCAAGTTTGCGGATGATACCACGGTAGTAGGCCAGATCACCAACAATGATGAGTCAGCCTACAGGGAGGAGGTCCAGCATCTCGTGAAGTGGTGCGCCGATAACAACCTGACCCTTAACATCAAGAAAACCAAAGAAATCATTGTGGACTTCAGGAAGTCTAAAGGCGGAAGTCACACCCCCATCCACATCCATGGGGCTGTGGTGGAAAGGGTGGAGAGCTTTAAGTTCCTCAGAGTCCACATCACGGAAGACCTCTCCTGGTCCCTCAATACCTCCTCTCTGGTGAAGAAGGCCCAGCAGTGCCTGTATTTCCGAAGGAGGCTGAAGGGATGTAACCTGTCACCCCTGATCCTCTCTAACTTTTACTGCTGCACAATAGAGAGCATCCTGACAAACTGTATCACAGTATGGTATGGCAGCTGTAGCTACTATGACCGGAAAGCCCTGCAGCGGGTAGTCAAAACTGCCCAACGCATTACCGGCACCCGGCTACCGACCATAGAGCACATATAGCAGAAACGCTGTTTACGGAGGTCACGGACCATCATCAAAGACCCTACCCATCCCAGCCACAGTCTGTTCACCCTCCTGTCATCTGGGAGACGCTACAGATGCATTCGCACCCGAACGACCAGATTTAGGAACAGCTTCTTTCCCAGGGCTGTCATCCTACTGAACTCCACAAATAAACTCTAAAGCCTGCACATCTGCCAATGCACTTTTTTATGGTTATGTTTATGTTAATGTATTACAAGCCAAATGAATGTTGAATGTTTAAATGTCTTAATCTAAATGTACACTCTCGGGAGCCGCAAGCCTACATTTTGTTGTACTGCACTTGTGCACTAACAATGACAATAAAGTTGATTATGATTATGATCCTGGTTACGGGCGAAAATGACAATGAACACCTTGCCAACCTGGAACAGGTGCTCACGAGATTGCAGGAATATGGGCTACGAGCCAACTGTCCCAAATGCGAGTTCTTCAGGAGACAAATGTCGTATTGTGGCCACATGATTGATGAGGAAGGGTTGCATAAGTCGCCGGACAAGATTGAGGCTGTAGCCAAGGCTCCAGCACCAGAAAATGTGTCGCAACTGAGGTCATTCCTCGGGTTGGTGAACTACTACCATAAGTTCTTGCCGAATTTATCTACAATTCTGCACCCACTGAACGCCCTCCTTCAAACTGGTGTAACATGGAAATGGAGTGATGAGTGTAAGCGTGCCTTTCAGGAATGTAAATGCCAAATCACTTCAAAAGAAGTATTGGCCCACTACAACCCAACACTACCGATTCGGTTGGCATGTGATGCGTCACCTTACGGCATTGGAGCGGTGCTGTCACACAAATTCCGTGACGGTTCAGAGAGGCCAATAGCCTTTGCATCGCGCTCGCTAACCTCAGCCGAGCGTAACTGCGCCCAGATTGACAGGGAGGCCCTCAGCCTGGTGTGGGGGGTGAAGAAGTTCAATCACTATCTGCACGGGCAGAAATTCACCCTACTGACTGATCATCAACCCCTGGTCTCAATTTTTAACCCAAAGAAAGGCGTTCCGGTGATGACGGCGCAACGGCTGCAAAGATGGTCACTTTTTCTAGGGGCACATCAGTATGACATAGAGTACAATGGTATGAAACAACATGGAAATGCTGATGGGCTGTCGCACCTACCGTTGCCTACGGCGGAAGAAGCACCTGCAGTGGACCCGGTGGATATTCCATGCGACCATAGTCGAATGTTTGCCTGTTACAAACGCAAGTATTGAGAAGGAAACCCGAAATGACCCGACACTCTCTCGGGTCTATGATTTGATGGTGAAGGGATGGTCAGCATATGGCGACTCACTGTTGCCAGCATTCTCGCCAAGGAGGGAACAGCTGCCAGTGTGCCGGGGAACCTTGATGTGTGGATCCCGAGTGGTAATTCCACCCAAGTTGAGAGATAGAGTACTCAATGAGCTTCACGAGGGTCATCTGGGAGGGGTAAAAATGAAGAGCCTAGCCAGGGCGTTTGTGTGGTGGCCGGGAATCGATAAAGAAATTGAGGATATGACCAAGAGATGCACAGGATGCAAGAAGGTCCAAAACGCTCCACCACAGGCCCCGCTACATCCATGGGAGTGGCCCTCATCTCCATGGCAACGGGTACACATTGATTTCGCTGGTCCATTTATGGACTCAATGTTTCTAATCGCTGTGGTGCCCATTCGAAATGGCCAGAGGTCATTAAAATGTCCTCCACCACCACGGAGAAAACTATTGCAGTCCTAAGGACCATCTTCGCCAGGAATGGGTTGCCAGAACAGATCTGTTCCGACAATGGCCCACAGTTTGTGTCTGAGGATTTCTGGAGGTTCCTGAAGAATAATGGGGTGAAACATTACACATCTGCCCCATATCATCCAGCCACAAATGGATTGACTGAGAGGTTTGTTCAGACCTTTAAAAAGGCCATAAAGGCAATGTATAATGATGACATACCACTGCAACACAAGGTGGATAACTTCCTGTTTGCTTACCGGAATGCAACACATGCAGTAACCAACCAAACTCCAGCCGTACTGTTTTTCAACCGGAGACTAAGATGTCGCTTGGATTTGCTCAAACCAAACATAAGACGAGATGTTGAGGATAAGCAGTTCCAGCACATAAATGAGAAGCCAACCAGGAGTTTCAAGATAGGGCAACCAGTCTTGGCCCGCGACTACCGAACAGAAAAATGGCAGCCAGGCACGATATGCACAGAGCAGGGACCACTAATGGACACAGTGGACGTTGGAGAGAGCATCGTGAGACGCCATGCTGACCAGATTCTAGAGTCACAGGAACAAGCCAAACCTGTACCACAAGCATGTGCACCTGGTAATGAGCCCGAAGTACAGATTGCGTCTACCTCAGAAGCAGGGGTATTGGAAGCTGACGAACCAACCAATGACAATGAGCCAGAATTGACTCCACCACCAGAACAGGATACTCGAGAAAGGCGCTATCCAGTCCGGATCAGGAAGCCTCCTCAAAGACTGAACTTAGAAATGACTATTTCAGTTGATGTATATATTACTGAGAAAATTGTAATTGTAATTAGTTATTATTTAGTTGTTAAATGAATGTTATGTACTGTTTATCTAAAAGGGGAGGAATTGTTGTGTATGTACCTTTAAGGGAATAACTGGTCTTAGACTGCAGTACCGGCAGTGACCACCCCTGTATAAAAGGCCCTAGCAGGCTTCTGTAGTTTCAGTTTCAAGCTGCCTCTTGTTCAGTAAAGTACCTGTTAAACTGTTCTCCCGAAGTCCGTGTATTATTGAGGCACGGACTTTACATCCGCGACTGGGCCAACACCTGCATGGTCTGCCAAAAGGCCAAGGTACAGCGTCATGTAAAGGCTCCATTGGCCACCTTCGCTGTTCCGGAGCGTAGATTCGACAACGTGAATGTGGACCTCGTGGGGCCGCTTCCACCTTCTCAAGGTTTTACACACATCCTCACAATGGTAGACCACACCACTAGATGGCCAGAGGCAGTTCCTCTGGTTTCCACCACTTCGGCAGACGTGGCCAGAGCTTTCATCTCCCCTTGGGTTGCTCATTTCGGGGTACCGGCGGACATCTCTTCCGATCGTGGACCGCAGTTTTCCTCTGAGCTCTGGAACGCTGTGGCTCAGGGGCTCGGCACCAAACTACATCGAACCACCGCCTATCATCCACAGGCGAACGGCCTGCGTGAGCGATTCCACAGGTCGCTCAAAGCCCCTCTGCGGGCCAGTCTTCAAGGCGCGGAATGGGTAGACAGAGTTCCCTGGGTCCTTTTGGGTCTTCGTACGGCGCCCAATGAAGATTTACAATCGTCCTCGACGGAACTCATATATGGCCAGCCACTACGAGTACCAGGGGATTTCCTCCCGTCTCCAACAGAGCCATGGTCCGCATCCCAGCAACTCATCAGCCACCAGGAAGCGGCCAGATGTTTCGCTCCAGTGCCTACGTCACATCACGGCTTACAGAGCTCCCACGTCCCAACTGAGCTGAAAAGCGCCGAGTACGTGTTTATCCGCCACGCCGCTCACCGGGACCCGCTCAAGCCTCCTTACACTGGTCCTTTCCGTGTCATAGAGCTGGGAGACAAAACCTTTTCGGTCGATATCGGAGGCAAACCGGACCACATGTCGGCTGACCGGCTGAAGCCAGCACACTTAGACCTGGACCGCCCAGTCAAAATCGCTCAACCGCCAAAATGTGGCCGACCGCCCACAGTCACCGTACCAGATCCACCACAACCGCCCGCCAGCTCGACCACCGTCCATCAGCTTCCACTTCAGGGTTACAGAAGTCGCTCGGACAGGCTTGTCAGACCTCCTCGCTGTCTCACTTTTGCTGTTAAAGACAATTCGGGGGGGCGCATGTGGCAGAGCCACCAAAGGGCTCAGATTGTTTGTATATAATTCCCTTTAACAATATGTTAGCTACAGCCTGAGTCTGTATCTTTATTTATACTGTTTACTTGTACAGAGCGTGATTACTTTAACAGTGCTGGTAAACGCGATGACGTTACGCCGTACATCACGTGATCCCCCACTGGCGGGAAGAACATGATGACGTCATGACGTCAACCACGGGACCAGCGAGCAGTCCTCGTGGAGCCTCCGAACTGAATAGACCTACACTCGACGTTCTCCTGCAGTTACTTGTTTAAACCTGTCAATTTCCATTAAACTTCGTTTTGTTTAAGCGCCTGAGTGGACCTCAGTCTTTGGATATGAACTAGACATTCCTACAGTATCATCTAAGTCACTGGTATAGATTATGAATAGCTGAGGCCCAAGTACTGATCCTTGCGGTACCCTGCAAGTTACAGCCTACCAACCTGAAAATTACCTGTTTATTCCTTCTCTCTGTTTTCTGTCCATTAACCAATTTTCAATCCATGCTAATATATTATCCCAATCTCATGAGCCCTAATTTTGTGTAATAACCTCTTGTGTGGCAGCTTATTGAATGCTTTTTGATAATCCAAATATACTACATCCACTGGTTTCCCCCTTATCTGCCCTGCTAGTTACAACCTCTAAAAATTGTAACAGATTTGTCAAACACGATTTCCCTTTTATAAATCTGTGTTGACTCTGCCCAATCATATTATGATTTTCTAAGTGTCCTGTTACCATGGGTCTAATGATTGATTCTAGCATTTTACCTACTACTGATGTGAGGCTAACTGGTCTATAGTTACCTGTTTTCTCTCCCTCCTTTCTTGAATAGCGGGGTTACGTTCACTACCTTCCAATCCATGGGGACTGTCTAGAATTTAGGGAATTCTGGAAGATCAAAATCAATGCATCCGGTTTCTCTGTAGCTATCTCTTTTAAAACCTTAGGATGCAGGCCATCAGGTCCAGGGGATTTGTTGACTTTTAGTCCCATTCATTTCTCCAGTATAATTACTTTACTAATACTAATTTCTTTAAGTACCTCATTCTTGCTAGACCCTTGATTCCCCACTATTTCTGGAATGTTATTTGTGTCTTCCACTGTGAAGACAGATACAAAGTATTTGTTTAATGTCGCTGCCATTTCCTTATTTCCCATTATAATTTCTCCTGTCTCTGCCTTTAACAGACCCACCTTGACTTTCGCTAATTCTTCCTTTTTACATATCTATAGAAGCTTTTACAATCTGTTTTTATGACTCTTGCTAGTTTACTCTCATATATTCTCTTTTCTCTTTCTTTATCAATTTCTTGGTCATCCTTTGCTTAATTCTAAAATCCTCCCAGTCCTCAGGCTTACTACTCTTTTTGGCAACATTATAAGCCTCTTCCTTTAATGTAATACCATCTTTAACTTCTTTTGTTAGCCACGGTTGGACTACTAATACCATGGGGTTTTTATTTGCTAGGTGAATGTATATTCATGAGAATTATGAATTAATTCTTTAAATATTTGCCATTGCTTATTGACCACCATATCTTTTAATCTAGTTTCCCAATCTATCTTAGTCAACTCACCCCTCATACCTACGTAGTTTGCTTTGTTCATATTTATGACCCTAGTTTCGGATTTAACTAAATCACTCTCAAACTATCTTAGTATGATCACTCTTCCCCAGAGGCTCCATTACTACAAGGTTATTAATTTACCCTTTCTCATTGCACAATACTAGATCTAAAATAGCCTGTTCCTAGTTGGTTCCTTGACATACTGATCTAGAAAACTGTCTTGAATACATTCCGTGAACTCGTCCTCCACACTATTACTGCAAATTTGGTTTGCCCAGTCTATATGAATATTACTGTACATGCACATGCTTGTTACATGCACCTCTAATTTCCTGATTTATGCTCTGCTCGACACTACAACTACTGTTAGGGGGCCTATAAATTACTCCAACCAGTGTTTTCTGCCCCTTGTTGTTTCTTAGCTCCACCCAAATTGATTCTACATCTTGATTTTCCAAGTTAGGATCCTTTCTTTCTACTGTTTTTATCCCATCTTTATCCCATTATTATCAGGACTACCACTGCCCCCCACCCTCTGCTTTTCCATTTTGCTTATCTCTTCTAAAAGTTAAGTATCGTCAATTACCTTCCTTTCATCATAAGGTCAGAGGTTGAGCTGTTCGCTGATGATTGCACAGTGTTCAGTTCCATTCACAATTCCTCAAATAATGAAGCAGTCCACATGCAGCAAGATCTGGACAACATCCAGGCTTGGGTTGATGAGTGGTAAGTAACAATCATGCCACACAAGTGCCAGGCAATGACCATCTCCAACAAGAGGGAGTCTAATCTGGATATTCTACAGCGCGTAGCTCACACCCTGACTTCCCCAAAGCCAGTCTAGAGACTGGAATATCCCCACTACTTACGAGGCACAATTCAGGAGTGTGATGGAATACTCTCCATTTGCCTGGATATGTGCAGCTGCAACAACACTCAACAAGCTTGACACCATCCAGGACAAAGCAGTCCACTTGATTGGCAGCCCATCCACCACATTAAACATCCACTCCCTCCACCACTGGCGTACTGTGGCTGCAGTGTGTACTTTCTACAGGATACACTGCAGCAACTCGGCATGGCTTCTTCGACAGCACCTCTCAAACCCGCAACCTCTGCCACCTAGAAGGACAAGGGCAGCAGACGCATGGGAACACCACCATCTCCAAGTTCCCCTCCAAGTAACACACCATCCTGACTTGGACACCACTGGGTCAAAATCCTGGAACTCCCTACCTAACAGCACTGTGGGAGTGCATTCACTGCATGGATTGCAGTGATTCAAGAAGGCGGCTCACCACCACCTTCTCAAGAGCAACTAGGGATGGGCATTAACATTAACCTTGCTAGCCACGCATTATCCCAAGAATGATTTTCTTTTAAAAAATTTACCCAAAAATTACTTTTTTCAGATAACTGCTCCAAATGTCGTAACTGCCTCTCAACTTGTTGCCGCACCCAATTGTTAGTTATCTTTGCCTTTCCTCTCTAACTTATTTGTTTCTATTTATGGTCTTCTATGAGGTACATTTACTTGTTTCCACAATTGTGTTAATAATCCAGTCTCTAGATTAGTTAAAAGAGCTAGACCCAAAAATTAAAATCAGAAAGAGTTGAATGTTTTAAGAATCAGGCCCCATCTGAATAATCTGTGATTTTTTTCTTTAAATTACTTATATAAGAGGATTTTTATGAAAAATGGCTTTATGGCCTTGATGTACCAATTATTAGCAGGGATAACATTTTGGAATCAGGGAGTCCAGGCAGGTAGACTATTCCATAATTCAGTTAGTATATAACCAGAGTAGCCTGGAGCTTCAAATTAACTAAATATATTGATTTATAGTGGGGCTGAAAGAAATGAATCCTGCTACTGAGAATGACTGAACATAACCATTTCAGTAATGACTTCTGTTAAAAGGCTTCGGTGAGGCTGCATTTATGGTATATCCTAATTGGTGTGTATTTTCACTGTTTTCTGGTACTCGTGTGTTAGAAGTTTTTTATTTGAATTCAAATAATTTATAACATATCCAAGTAATATTTGATGTCAATTTTGATTGTAAATATTCATAAATAATTGTCCACTTTGTAAACAGCACATGACTTAATTTGTCTAAGTGTCACTTTTCTGATAAATCCAGTCATCAAAAACCTTCAAAGTAACAAGCCCATTTGTAAGATTAATTTTGCACTCTATTTTTCCATTTTAATTCGCATTCACTAAATTTAACATAATAGAATTTCACATTCTGGAAATGTTTACACGTTCAAAATGCCATCAGCTCTAAGAATTCAGAATAAATGAAGTTCTGCTCTACAGGTTAGAGCACAGGCTACAACACATGATTAAATTCAGCATCAAACCATGTGCAGTTAGTATTTAAATGTTCACAGTCCATCTATTTTAAGTGTTAATAATTGATATAGGGCTCCAAAAGGTTAAAAATCATTCCTGTAAAATCATTTTAATTCTTTCAGAAAAAAATACTCAAAAGGCTTAAAGGGTACTTAAAGAGCTAGTCAATAATGCTCTTTAATTTATTGCATTATTCCTCAGTTTACATATATCCTTTTCCTAATTGGGAGATATACCCAATGCCCAAGAGTGGCATAACCTTCAGAGCAGGGTGTACAGATCGATTAGCTCCATGAAGCCTGCACAAGAATGCATTATAAGGATCGACCCCTACACACAATCCATGGAATGCTTTGACCAGTGCAGTAACAGTAATATTTTGCCAGTTAGACTATTTTAAGTTCTTTGAGTGCTGCCTTAAAGTCTCATCCTCCCAAATCAAATGTATAAATAAAATACATATTTATTTTAGGTTTGTAGAACAAGTTGATCAGGTGGTTAAAATAGCACAATGGTAACTTGGATTTATAATTAGAGGCATAGAATATAAAAGCAAAGAGATCATACCAGAAATTTCTAAATCACTGGTTAGGCCTCAATTGGAGCATTGTGGACAATTCTGGACACATGTCAGGACAGATGTAAAGGCCTTAGAAAGGGTACAGAGCAAGTTTGAGGAGAGGTTCGAAAAGTCAGGGCTGTACTCCTTGGAACAGTAGAGGTTTATAGGTGATCTAATAGAGGTTTTCAAGATGATGAGAGGTTTTGGTAGAGTAGATTGATAAAAACTATTCCCTCTGGCGAGTGGGTCAATGACCAGAGGTCATAGATTCAAAACCATTGGCAAAAGATCTAGAGGGGAGATGAGGAGAAATGTTTTCACTTAGAGAGTTGTCAGGATCTGGAACACTCTACCTGAAAAGGTGGTGGAAGCTGATTCCATAAATAATTTTAAAAGGGAGTTGGATAGGCACTTGAGGATGAGGAACTTAGAGTTATGGACAAAAAGCGTGGATGTGGGAATAAGCATGACCGCACTTTCAAAGGGCCAGCACAGGCATGACGAACCAAATTGCAGCCTCTTGTGCTGTAGGTTTCTATGATTCTATGAACAATGTGGATAAATATATTTGATATGACATTGTGAGTTTACTTATTCTACTTTTTTATATATTATTGTGAACTACCAATTTTCATCTGGATATTAATTGACAGAGGTTTACCATTGGTTCTTAAACTGAGGGGGGTTTTCAGCATTCGAAGCATTAAAGGCGACATTTGATTTATTGATATATAAAACTGCATCATGGAGACTTTTTAAAATTAAAATAATAGGTACAGATATTTCTTCATTAATATGCTGAACAAAACTGATATTACAATGAACCAACAGGGATAGAAAACATATCTATATATATGTAACCCCTTCACGGTTCTCTAGATATATGTGAGATGTGGTCTCTGTTGTAGACAGTATTCTATAGTCCAGTAAGGAGATCACTACTACAATGGCTTAATTCTAATTATCTTACTTTATAGTTTTAACGTCAGACAGTATAAGAAGATTACAGGTCAATGAACTAAATTAGATATTTGCATACATTAGAATGAATCTAGACATAATAAACATACATTCTCCATTTACATGGATTCAAAGGAGAATCTGTCCCTGTGTCCAAATTCGAGTGCACTCTTTCGTTGGCACGCTTAAGCTGGAGCTCATGGTATGTATAATGTCTGCAAGACTTACGACTCCGAACCCCTTTGTTTAATTCTCTTCACGATCACTGAATCCCACTTTGAGTTCTGGATGCAGAGCTACTAATACGAAGGGCGGCGGCCGAGTTTGGAAGCCCGGGACGGGATGCGGCAGCCATTTGCCTCCTGAGCCCTCTTTTCTTCCAGTCGCTCCCGTTTCCCGCTCGAAAAACCCGACTCCACCCCTTCCTCCTGGGGTTTCTGCCTGGAGACTGCGCAGCCTCACTGCCTGCAACAGTTGATACTGGTGCAGAATTATGGAAAGTATGCTCTTAGTCACATTGTGTCCTTAAAAGTTCTTGCTGTACCTTCACATGGGCAACTTTAACCCAGGGATTTATAACAATGATAATACAGTGTCTAAGTTAAAGATTGATAACCATACTTAGCGTACATAGCATTTCCAGTGGGTATTACATATATAAAAGGATATGTCTCTCTGTCTGTCTCTCTGTCTGTCTCTCTGTCCGGCTATACAATCAAAAGTTATAGAGCGTACCTACACATATGTTATATCAAAAGAAAGCTCATCATTAGGGGACTCTTGTAGGCATATTTGCTTTTTGCTCGGACAAAAATTGTGCCGACGGTCGGATAAAAATTGGGCCGACGGTATCCAAAAAATGTTCAAAATTCCTCTTATTATCCGCTCATTTGCATCGAGTGGGGGTGGGTTCATTGTGTGCGGGTGGGCCATCCTACAGTTGAGTGACGTGATGATTGACCAATCCTACAGTTCAGTGACCTGACGGTTGACCAATCGGTGCGTGTGTGGGCGGGCCTTATCATTCTGAACCGAGGTGAGTCGCCGCCATCTTGATTCCAAACTTTTCATTTCTTTTCCCGCTTTCTGTGTCTTTAAAAAAAAAGTTGCTTTTAAAACACATATTGTTTTTAAAAAAAGTTAATTACTTTCTAAATCTTTTATCTAATCTCATTAATTTTCCTACCTTTCCCCATTTTTGCAGGTAGGCCTCGAAGCCTGGGAATCTGTTGCCAGCCATGCTGGACCCTCGGCAATTGTTTTGTGGCAGGCTCCTCCCATCCCTCACCCCCCACCCCCCCCCGCTGGGCCCGATTCCGAACCAGCGGCCAGCCATCTTGGTAAAGGCTGGCTGGGCTCTCTGCAAGCTCCTTGCGCTTCATTCACGCTCGCGCTGCATGGCGCACATGCACCTCCACACAGAGCGCGGCCAGAGGGAAGCGAGCAGGTTAGCGGGGGGGGGGGGGGCTCGGGAGGGGAGGGGAGGGGGAGCGGAGAGGGTTACCCCGGCAACCGGGCTCGCCAGCCGCAATCGGCCATCTCAAGCCGCTCAGGCCCAGGCCCGGTCCCGGAGATCGGGAGGTGGAGAGGGGAGGAGGCTTACCAAGGCAACCAAGCCCGGCCAGCCGCAATCGGCCGTCTCAAGCCGCCTCAGGCCCGGCCTCGGGAGGGCGGGTCTCGGGCTGACCGGGGCGCTGCGCTCGGCATGTCAGTGCGTGGGGCGGCACGGAGCTCAGCGGAGCCATCGCCGGCAGAGGGGAGACGGTCTGCTGGCTCCCCCCTCCTTCCCCCACCTCCCCCACCCCTCCCCTCCTCTCCCCCCCTCTCCCCCTCCTCTCCCCCTCCCCTCCCCCTCCCCTCCCCTCTCCCCCCCTCCCCTCCCCTCCCCCTCCCCTCCCCCCTCTCCCTCCCCTCCCCATCCCCCCTCTCCCCCTCCGCTCCCCTCCCCCCTCTCCCCCTCCCCCTCCCTCCCCCTCTCCCCTCCCCCTCCCCCTCTCCCCATCCCCTCCCCCCGCTCCCCCTCCCCTCCCCCCGCTCCCCCTCCCCTCTCCCCCTCCCCTCTCCCCCTCCCTCTCCCCCTCTCCCTCTCCCCTTCCCCCCTCCCCCTCCCCCTCCCCCTCCCTCTCCCCCACCCCCCCTCTCCCCCCCTCCCTCTCCCTCCTCCACCCCCTTTCCCCCCTCTCCTCCCCCTCCCCTTCCCTTCCCCCTCCCTCTCCCCCCTCTCCACTCCCCCTCCCCTCCGCCTCCCCCCTCCCCTTCCTCCCCCCCTCCCCTCCCCTTTCCCCTCCCCTTTCCCCCCTCCCCTCCCCTTTCCCCCCTCCCCTTTCCCCCTCCCCTTTCCCCCCTCCCCTCTCCTTTCCCCCCTCCCTTTCCCCCCTCCCCTTTCCCCCTCCCCTCCCCTTTCCCCCTCCCCTTTCCCCCTCCCCTCCCCTTTCCCCCCTTTCCCCCCCTTTCCCCCCCTTGCTCTCTCTCTTCCCCCCCAGTCGCTCTCTCTCTTCCCCCCAGTCGCTCTCTCTCTTCCCCCCGGTCGCTCTCTCTCTTCCCCCCAGTCGCTCTCTCTCTGACCCCCAGTCGCTCTCTCTCTTCCCCCCAGTCGCTCTCTCTCTTCCCCCCAGTCACTCTCTCTCTTCCCCCCGTCGCTCTCTCTCTTCCCCCCCGTCGCTCTCTCTCTCTTCCCCCCAGTCGCTCTCTCTCTCTCTTCCAGCAACAACATGCCCTCAAAAGACCCTCGGCACCGCCGGGCACTTCGGCTAGTACATGTATAATTCATCTTTATTCAATCTACTTGGGGCTTAGTTCAAAATATTTTGATTTGTTCTCAAGTAAGATCTTGGTTTTCAGAACCCAAAATGGCACAATGACAGAATGATCAACCTGACTTTACTGGAGCTTTTACAGTATTTGTATACACTGGTGATCCATTTTTAAACTGGCTTGCCGATCAGACCCTTCCTTGCATTTTATAGTGCTTGCAGAGTCGCTTTCAATAGCCTCATCACTCAGAAGGATTTAAGTGTAAGCTACCATTAGCTGTAACAACCTGCTCAGCCCCTAGCTCCTGCAAATAACTGCTCTTATCTCCCCAGCAAACATCCCACACTTTTCCTGCTGAATTACAAACACAAAGAACAGCAGTCGGTGCTATTTGTGCTGTAGATAAGCATATCTTGGTGTGCAGGCTCCACTTCCATTTGGAGGAAGTCAGTGCTTCTTTCAATTCTATTTTTATCCACTCAGAGGACATGCAGGAAGCCTTCATCTGAAATGTTTGCATATTTCTAAGCAAGCTGTAGCATAACAACCCCCCAGCTTGTGATTTATCAAGCTGTATTCACTGGATTGGATTAAACAGTGCAAAACGTAATCTAACATCTCCAGGTACCTTTTCTTTTCTTCCACATCTCTGTTTGCCATTGAAAAATAATTTTTACATAAAGAAGGTCTAAATTCTCCCTTGATGGTTCAAAAAGGTTTATCAAGTGAGCAGCTGAGTCATACTGACCAGAAAGGTTCCAGGTTTGCTCCCCTTTCTGAACTGAGTTAGCTGATCTCAGCCAAGACAGAATGGACATTGCGAATAGCCTCAGGATTAGGGAACGGAAAGTCACCCAGGCTTGCGCACTTGATCAATATTAAATGATCCCTCCTGGAAAGGCACGTGTATGGACTTCTGGTGCGGACAAGATAGAGATTAGCTTTGATGCCCTCACAGTCAAATAGCCTGTTATCACTCAAAGTCAATAATGGATACTTGGGCAAGTTATCAAAGACCACACAGTGCCTGTGCAACCATAACCTTCAAGAGGGGAGGGGAAAATATCAGCAGAACAGCTCATTGTGAAATAGAAATGTAAAATATGAAAGTCCAGCTTAAAAACTAAACAGTATTAAGGAAGCATTTAGTGTTAATTTTGAGTCTGCAGGGATGATTTTCCTGATCCTTGCCCTCAGGGAATGTCTAGGTGCAGAGATCAGGAAAAAGGGGCGATGGCTTAATTCATTCAGATTTCTGGGGCTTTCTTGGGGAGGGGCGGTGGGGAGGGGTAGGGCTTGTTTTGCAGGTTCAGGCCCAATAAAACCATATAAATGAAATGGGAGGGGGCATTTTCCAGGACGAATGCTTGCTGGGCAGCCAGAATATGTGGCACCGTGTTACTTCGAAAATTCACCTTCCAGTATAGTGCATATGGTCCCAAACTCCACGGAGGGCATGCAGCTACAGGTCTGAGTGGCCTGCAGTTGTGCCACATTGTCCTGCACCTTCTGCCAGCACTGGACCATGCCAGTGTCTTCCATCAACACTGGGCCCTGTGAGAGGGCAGGCCTGTGCCAAGAGATGCCCATGGATTATCTAAATGGCCCAGAATAGGAAATTCTGGGGTTCATGGACCTGGACACAAGCAGTGCAGGTCCAGGAACACCAACATTTTCTATTTGGTTTGTTCCTCCTGTCCAGTGCTCGGTGTGGGAGGGGAATTAAAGTATGCCCTCAAGTTTTCAAACCTTAGGTTTGCTTTTAAATATTAGCTTTATGTCTTTAAGTATAGCTTTGAGTTGTTTAAAACAATTTTTTTAGGAATGATCTGTCGACTTGTAGAAACTACATTAACATAAAAAGAATTAGCCTACAGGAATCTTCACCTGCACTGAACAAATGTATAGAATTGCGTACAACAGAAGTTTCTAGCTGCAATATCACTTAATCCTAATTGTTATACAGAGAACTTAATCTTTGCATTTACAGATATCTCTAATTCTAGTTTTATGTTGTCATTTTGTTATCATTGCTGCATCCTTCTGGCCACTGATCCAATACAAAAAGTGGAGCCAAATAGACAAAATGCATTAGTGCAGAAATTAATGTTGGAATAAGACCACCTGAAGGAACTAGTCTTGCATTGGTATTGATGTGCATCAGATGCAGAGTGAAAGCATCTGGTGTAAATCCTGCAATAAAAGTAAAATAAAACCTTGGATGATCCATTGTTTCTGGCATTACATTTTAATGATTTAGCAGCCATCCCATCAGCTTCCCTAAAAACACAGCCAAACTTTTATTCCTGTGTTTACAGATAATAAAAATACAGCAAAAATAATTCAAAAGAGAGACTGTAATCCAACTGATTGCAAATGAGAATCCATTTGTGAGGTCGTGCTCATGAGTTATATTTTACACTCATTGGGTGGAAAATCTGGACTGTGTTCAGCTACAATAAATTAAAAATAGGGCAAATTAACATCTACCTTCATCTCTTAAAGGGCTGGTGGTTGCCATAAAGAAGTCCTGCTAAGAAGAGAAGAAATGGCTGGAGCCGTGGCTTAGTGGTAATACTCTCACCTCTGAGTCATGGGTTCAAGCTCCACTCTAGAATCTTGAGCATGTAATCTAGGCTGATGCATCAGTGCAGTTCTGAAGGCGTGCTGTACTGCTGGAGGTGCCATCTTTCAGATGAGAATTTAAACCAAGGCCCCATCTGCCCTCTCGGGGATGGAAACATCCAATGCTACTTTTGCAGAAGAGCTGGTGCTGACAAAATATACAATAGATCAGGCAATGGCATCTTTGTGCAAATGTTGTGCCCAACCTTCTGCTTGATTGCTGGCAAGGTGGACAGGCTGTTCCCTGAGGTGGGTCTGAAGAGGTTTGCCTTGTCTGGCAGTCCTGCACCTGTTCCTCTTTGCCCCCGCCACAAACTGCTGTCAGCAAAATTTGCAGTTTATCAATGGGCAGGCTAATTTTCATTGCGAGAAGCAGCCCTTTAAGAGCTACTGACTTGCTGGACCTCCTGCCCATGCACTTGATGCATTTTCTGCACATCAGCCATTCTGCACGGGGAGCATATGCTAATT
The DNA here is from genome assembly GCF_052327205.1 of Somniosus microcephalus. Lineage (NCBI taxonomy): Eukaryota > Metazoa > Chordata > Chondrichthyes > Squaliformes > Somniosidae > Somniosus > Somniosus microcephalus. The sequence goes on along the minus strand of NC_140991.1, from coordinate 211,034,289 downwards.
ATTTTGTGAGATTGGCTGTCCATGCTACCTGAAAACCATGCATTGTGATTCCATTAATGTTATAATGGGACTGCATAATCAGTCTCAATATGTAAAGCAAAATATCCCAATGGGCTATATGATAAGATATATTGGGTCCAATATTCCACAGACCCTTGTAAGGGGGCAAAAATGTGAAGGAGTGGATACTTCCGCCTGTCACATTACCCAGTCACTGACTGCTTCACAAATTGTGAGAGTGGAGTCATTGGCATAGTTGGGCAGGCAGCCCACATCTGTAGAGGTGTCCTTCTCACTGTGGTGGCGGAGGTTGGAGTGGCCCCCTTCTGTTTTCATAGGGGGGGGTTGCAAAGTCCAAGAAGAGCTGAAGAAAATTGCCCCCCAAAATGTTTTAAATACCTCTCATGGAGAAAAGAGGTAGGCTTTACAAGGTAATTGATTCCTCTGTGATCAATCATCTTTATCTCCAGCAATCTTAGGGCCCACTATAGGACCAACACCTACTCTTAGCAAGTGCAAGTCTTGCTGGGCCTAACAACTGTGTTGAATTCCCAAGGTAGCCCAGGAAATCCTTTCCCTTTCTAGCTAAATTGCAATTTGGGGAGAAACCCAGCAGATCTGGGTTCAACCCCAAATTACGAGGGACCCTTGCCAGGATTGCACTGTCATTCTGCCCTTAATCGCCCTTTGGAATTCCAGCTCCATGGGGCGGGGGGGGGGGAAGCGGATTTTAACTGGGAGCAGATTTTGAATGGGAGGATGGAGCGAGGTGAACATCAACCCACCCATTCAACCCTCCCCCATCCAACCAGAGGGAGCACTCCTGCTCATCTTGATCTCACAAAGCTAAATTTAACAATGCCATTTGGGTCCAAATGACAACATAAGGCCCAGATTTTCACATATTAATGAGGCTCCCCCAGATTCAGGCAGGCACCTTGACCAGCTAAAATAAAGGGCCCAGTTAAAGCGGCAGCAATGGAGCAGGAACGAGGCAGTATAAATTCAGAGACAATTTCAACTGTACGGTCACCCTCGTACCCGCTGGGTGAGGTGGGTTAAAATTGCCATATTGTTTTTAACAATTTTTATGTTATGTCCTAAGCATCTTTACACCCAAATTCAATGTCTTGAGAACTTTTCATGTGCTCTTCCCTTGTCCTCTGATCTGCATCAAGTTCCAGTGAGGAGATACTTACTAAAGTAAAAGCAATTAAACCCCTCCCATTATATGAATATTTAGGAACAAAAAAAAACTTTTACAGGAATCCAGGAGGAATGTTTTCCTTACCACACTGTTCAGTTTATTAGGGTGAGCAAATCATAAAAACAGAAAGCAAAGTACCAAATAATAGACAACAAATTATTTTTTTGTAAAACAGTACACTCCCTTCACATTTTTCAAACACTTCACTTCACAGTAGTCCCCATAATCCTGCAAGATCTGTTTCTTTATATTATTGCATAAATTAATTTTAAAGGAAGAAAGGATTCCACAGAGGAAAGTATGAGATACCACTTTTATTTACTATATGTGCATGGCTTCATAACTGATCAACAACAAAGTTAAAAGTGTGAATCCAATATTAAATAAAAATGGCATCTCTTTGTGGAAATTGCTGATGTGATCATCTGTTAATTTTTATTGTAAAAAAATATTTTCTGAACATCTTTCCCATAATTTCAGTGGGACTGCAGCATAATTCTTGCAATGCTCTAAAAGATGAGGTACTGAAGAATGTCTGTCTCGGAAATGCTATTTCACATAGTATCAAATGGTGATAAAGCTGATTGATCCTTAGTACCCTTGGCAATAAATAGCTCGTGCTCACTCATTAAGTGAATCTGACTGTGGCCTTGACAGTTGTTCAGTGTATGGGACCCATTTAAAGCCTGTGCACTCGAGCCAAAACAAAGTTATCACATAAGTATACAGTACACATCTTCACGTGGTGACAATGTGTCCATCACCCTTTTGCTTTCATTAATACCACTTCCAGTCTGTCAACATAATGTCTCTGTCTAGACTTAAAATGTAAATGGTAAAATTGTCTCCATTGTGCTCCCTTGAAGGTTTATCAACAGAGCATTGTTCTATGATAGCTTTTATTCCTCTTTCTTCATTGTAATGCACAGTTTATGAACCATTTTAACAGCTTACTGCATATACATACACAATGTTCTCTTCGTTTATTAGGTACTTTGCAGTACTCTGAACTAATACAGCTATGCAAGCACATTGTGGAAAAACATGAGATCGAACAGTGCATTTTTGTTTTTCAGAGTTTGACGGGCTGTACTTTGAATTAATGATGCTTGTATGACTTAGTACATATAACAGTACAATTGAGGTGGCTGTGCAGTCCAGTCTAGGATCTATGAATTTATTGTTCTCTCTAAATGAGGACTTATAACTGAAGGCCAACTGAGCTACATGTAAGATTTTCAAGCACATGACGAAAAAGTCTCATGTCAGTAAATTGTAGGACCACAAAAATTCATATTGTGTGGTGCCTGGTGTGAAATTTGTTTATGTTAATAGTATTGAATATTAATAGGTAATGTTTAACTTTTCAGTATTAATAAAATGATCTGTAGTAACAGGATGCATGACTTGTTATAAAATGCATATACTGATGTGTGCCACAAAATAGTTGCATTATAGAGTCATAGGCCTAGAAATTGGGTTGGTTGTGCCAGCGATTAGCGCCTAAAGAGCCCGAGATTTGGGGCGTTACCCAATTTTCGGACGTGCACAGTGATCCTAGTGCATCCTGCCATATTGAGTAGCCTGTTAGCGCCGGCGCTAAGTCTTTGCGCCTGCTCGCAGGCGCAGCCAGATAATGACATCATTTCATTGTGCAACGCCTTTTTGGCGCCCCGTACCGGAAATTCAGTGGTGCCCCCCTCCGTTCTGCCTGGCGCTATTAGTGACAGTGGATGGAATGTTACCAGGTCCTTCTCGGACTTGGGGGGGCGCTCTTTAAAGGGGACAGCTCTAGTATAAAACTGGCAGCCATTTGGCCTGGCCATACTGCTCGCTGCTGGAGAGAATTGCAGACCTTCAGTTACACAGACTTGTTCTTATTGAGCCAGAGGGGCCTTGGGACCTTCAGCCCTGTCCAGAACAGTTGGATCCAAAAAGCTGACTGCGTCTTACTCGTCGGCCAGAATAATGGGAGCTGCTTTGGAGGGGAACGTCATCCTGGCTGAACAACTGGCAAGGGCACAGAGATGGAGGGAAAGAGGGCCGGGATTGGCCAGAAGGAGGAGGGCCAATGGACGTCGCCGAATCCGACCATACGCTGCCAGGGTTTTCAGGCAGCAGGTCTCCTACCTTACCATGTCGGAGGAGCAGTGTCTGCGAAGGCTCAGATTTGGTAAGGATGTTGTCACTGAGCTGTGCCACCTGCTTGCTGGGGATCTGCAGCCGCGGATACGGTGCAGGACCTCTCTGTCGGTGGCCGTGAAAGTCACTGTTGCGCTCAACTTTTACGCCAGTGGATCGTTTCAGGCAGCAGCTGGGGGCATATCAAATATCTCTCAATTTGCGGTGCATTGCTGCATCCGGCAAGTGACAGCTGCCCTCTACAAAAGGAGGCGTGAATTCATCACCTTCCCTGTGACCCTGGAGAAGCAGGGGGAGCGCGCACAGGGCTTCGCGGCTATTGCGGACTTCCCCATGGTGCAGGGGGCTGTAATGATATCAGCAAATAGTGATGTTATTTGCCTGTTTGATTATGATGCCTTAATAGCATGATTGCAGGTATTGATTACTTATGCCTGACCAGCAGAGGTCATGTGACCGAGAGAAGCAAGGCAGAGAGTTTTACTTTCAGTTTCATTCTAGATGCATCACAGCATGGTGTGTTCTGTAAAGGCTGTTAAAAAGAGTTGAATATACTTTAGATTAAAAAGACATCTCTTTCATAAATGAGTCATTATTGAATCCACAAAGAAATCAATACATGATGTCCAAAGTGGCTGAAAGAGAAAAAATCTGAAGTTAGCAACTCGATGGGACAGTGAAAGGAGTTGTGGCAAGTAAGCGAAATCAGCTCTCCACATATTAGCAAGCCAGAAGAGAACATCGTTGCTTACCATTAGAGAATAGCTAACGAAGTGAAAAATGGAAGGTTTACTCCCACCGGCGACACTTCAGTTGACAGGTAATGTGGCTGAAAATTGGAGAAGGTTCAAACAGCGTTTGGGGTTGTATTTAGCGGCAATCGGAGCTGACGAGAAAAGTGATAAACAGCAATCGTCCGTGTTCTTACATGTAGTGGGTGATGCAACGCTGGAGGTGTATAATAATTTCATATTTGCCGTTGATGGAGACAAAATGAAGCTAGATAAAATAATGGAACAGTTTGAGGCCTACTGCATACCTAAACGCAACGTGACCTTTGATAGTCACAAACTTTTCACATGTGTACAGAAAACGGGCGAGATTGTTGATCAGTATGTGACTGAACTGAGAAACCGAAGCAAATCGTGTGAATTTGGGGGACTGACAGACTCGCTGATAAAAGACAGACTGGTGTGTGGTATTCCAGATAATGGTCTAAGGGAAAGACTGCTAAGAGAGCAAGATCTAGACCTGGGAAAAGCCATAGCACTGTGTAGGGCTACAGAGACTGTGAAGTTGCAGGCAAAGGAGCTGTTCAGTGACAGTAGCTGCAACGTGGATGCAGTGAGAAAGAACGGATACAAACTGTTTAACAAAGAGAGCGCCAATGGGAAAAAAGAGACGTGGCTAGCAAACGAAAATGAAAGGGACAATCGGAAGTCATGTAGTCGATGCGGTACACAGCATCCACCAAGAAAGTGTCCAGCATATGGTAAAACATGCAATAGATGCAACAAAAACAACCATTATGCCCGTTGCTGTAAGAACCAAGCGCAACAAAGCAAGGCCCATACAGTAGATGAAAGCGAGATAGAGGAATTCTATGTAGATGTTGTGTCTGAAAACAAAAAAGAAGAAAGAGACTGGATGTTGACACTAAAAGTGAATGACATACACATTCCATTTAAATTGGATACTGGAGCGCAAGTTAATGTGATATCAGAGACCGATTTTAAGAGAATTAGACCCAGACCAAAGTTACATGGAATACAAGTGAAAGTGACCGGATACTCAGGTACTGATATACCAATGAAAGGAAAATGCATTGTCAAAGTAACACACAAGGACAGAGAGCACACGCTAGCATTAATCGTGGTGCCAAAGGATGTGCAAGCCATACTAGGTTTAAAAGCCTGTGAGAGACTGAACCTGGTAAAAAGAGTCCTCGTTGTGGAAAGCGAAGGAGAGACAGTCTATGATGAACTCATGAAAGAGTACAAAGACCTATTTAAGGGTCTAGGCTGCATTCCAGGAGAACACACGATCAGAGTAGATAAAAGTATGACACCGGTCATACATCCATGCAGAAAAGTTCCATTTGCTCTTCAAAAGCAACTGAAGGCAGAGTTGGACAGGATGGAAAGCCTGAAGGTGATTCAGAAGATAGATGAGCCAACTGAGTGGGTGAGTTCCCTCGTCGTAGTGGACAAAAAGAATGGAAAGCTCAGAATTTGCCTGGATCCAAGAGATCTAAACAGAGCAATAAAGAGAGAGCACTTCAAGCTTCCTACACTTGAGGAAATCATGGCACAGTTTGCAAATGCAAAATATTTCAGCAAGTTAGATGCTTCATCAGGATTTTGGCAGATGAAGCTGGACGAAGCAAGTTCAAGACTGTGCACGTTCAACACTCCATTTGGCAGATACAGATTCCTAAGGTTACCATTTGGCATTGCCTCAGCTCCTGAAGTGTATCACAAGACTATCCATATGATCTATGAGCACCTGGAGGGAGTTGATACATCAATTGATGACATCATAGTATGGGGAACCACGAGAACTGAGCATCACGAGAGACTGAAAAAAGTGCTGGAAGCAACAAGGAAAACAAACCTGAAGCTGAATAGAGAGAAATGCCAGCTCGGGGTGACAGAACTGACATTCGTGGGAGATATCCTTAGCAGTGAGGGCATCAGACCAGATCCCAGAAAGGTGTCCACCATTGAGAATATGCCAAGGCCACAATGCAAAAAGGACGTGCAGAGGTTTAATGGAATGATCAACTACATGGGTAAATTCATATCCAACCTCTCAGAAAAAATAGCGCCACTGAGAAGACTAACTGAAAAGAACATAGAATGGGAATGGAATCATGAGCATGAGAAGTCATGGAGCGATCTAAAGAAACTGCTCACAGAGGAACCAGTTCTGAGGTTTTATGACCCAGCGAGACCCATCAAGATATCATCAGATGCATCACAGAGTGGGCTCGGTGCCGTTCTTCTGCAACAATATGACTACTGGCAACCTATTGCATATGCATCGCGCTCAATGACAGACGCGGAGACGCGATATGCTCAAATAGAAAAGGAGCTGCTCAGCATCACATACGCCTGTGAAAGATTTCACCAGTTTGTGGCAGGACAAGCAATCAGTGTAGAGACTGACCATAAGCCCTTGATTGCATTGTTCCAAAAGCCACTGAATAGCTGTCCGCTTAGAATACAAAGAATGATGATCAGGCTGCAATGCTATACACTGAATGTTGCGTACACACCGGGTAAGCTGATGTATACAGCAGACACGTTGTCCAGAGCTGTTGACCCAAGTGAGCCCGCAAACACCACAATGGATGAAAAAGTGAACGCCTACGTGGACATGATCACAAGTGCACTGCCAATAGCAGATGCAAAAATGGAGCTCATAAAGACTGAGACAAACAAAGATGAAACAATGAGACGACTGAAGAAAAGCATCTTGGATGGATGGCCCAACATGAAGCAAGACTGCTCACCTGACATGGCAGAGTACTGGAACTGCAGGGCGGAACTATCAGTGGTCGAAGACATCATCTACAAAGGAAGTAAAATAGTTATCCCAAAGAGTCTGAGAAAAGAGATGCTAAAAAAGATCCATGGAGGACATCTGGGAATCAAAAAGTGTAAGAAAAGAGCACGAGAGGTGATGTACTGGCCACGAATGAACCAAGATGTGACAAATGAGGTGTCAAACTGCACAATATGCCTGAAATATCGAGCAAGCAATCCGGTAGAACCACTAAAGCCACACCCAGCACCAGACAGACCTTACCAGAAGGTAGGCGCTGACCTATTCGTATGTCAAGGGAAGGACTATCTTGTCATCACAGACTATTACTCCCTGTATCCAGAGGTTTGTAGACTGTACACCACCACTACAGAAGCTGTGCTAAGAAGTATGAAAGCCATATTCTCCAGACATGGCGTGGCAAGCGAGGTCTTCACAGACAACGGACCCCAGTTTAACAATGCAAATTTCCGACACTTTGCCAAAGAGTGGGACTTTGTCCACACAACGTCAAGTCCTCACTATCCACAGTCCAATGGACTAGTGGAAAAATCGGTCCAGACAGTGAAAAGACTGATGTACAAGGCAAAAGACAGTGGAACTGACTTCTACCAAAGCATGCTTGTATACCGCACAACGCCGCTCGAGTGTGGTATGTCACCAGCCCAACTCCTGATGGGATGTCGGCTAAGGTCAAACCTACCCATCCCGGAGAACCTCCTGAAAACAAAAGAGGGGGAGAAAGTGAGGAAGTTCAAAGAACAACAGAAAGAAAAGCAAAAGTACTACTATGACAGAGGAACACAAAACCTACCTGAACTCCACACTGGTGACCAAGTAAGGTTCAAAGACAAAACAAACACATGGACTCAGAAGGGAACTGTCCTGAGTGAAGTTCAACCAAGATCATACACCATTCAGACAGATGAGGGTGCTGTTCTGAGAAGAAATCGTCGAGATCTTCTCATGGGACCAGCCACAGCAGGTCAAGAGACTGATACTGTTGAACAACCTGATCACACAGCTGAGAACCAATCATCTGAGGCAACAACTCAGATTCAAGGACAATCAATCAGAAAATCCTCAAGACACATGAAGCCTCCTGAGAGACTCATTGAGCAAATTAAGGACTATTGTTATAGAAGGAAGTAATGTTATCTTATTCTTTCTTCAAGTTCTAGTGTATTGACATATTTCATGTGAACACACAAAGCAAGGTTAAAAAACCTTGATCATGATAATGATAATGTAAGTTCATTAAGTGTTACAGTTAAAATGCAGATTAATACAAAGAAAACATGTTGTTAGTTAAAAGTAAAATACTTTTGTTTTAAGAAAGGGAGATGTAATGATATCAGCAAATAGTGATGTTATTTGCCTGTTCGATTATGATGCCTTAATAGCATGATTGCAGGTATTGATTACTTATGCCTGACCAGCAGAGGTCATGTGACCGAGAGAAGCAAGGCAGAGAGTTTTACTTTCAGTTTCATTCTAGATGCATCACAGCATGGTGTGTTCTGTAAAGGCTGTTAAAAAGAGTTGAATATACTTTAGATTAAAAAGACATCTCTTTCATAAATGAGTCGTTATTGTACCCACAAAGAAATCAATACAGGGGCCATTGATTGCACACACGTGGCTTTGCGGGCGCCATTACAGAATCCGGAGGAGTTCCGTAACCGAAAGGGGTTCCACTCCCTTAATGTGCAGCTGGTCTGAGATCACCGGCAGATGATCATGGCGGTGAATGCACAATTCCCTGGCAGCAGCCATGACGCGTTCATCCTGCGGCAGACCTCAGTGACCTTTTTGAGGCCCCGGCTCACCCACGAGGCTGGCTTCTGGGCGACAAGGGCTATCCTCTCTGCCCATGGCTCATGACCCCGCTCCGTTTGCCCAGCACCCCGGCAGAAGAGCATTACAACAACAGCCATCAGGCCACCAGGAACATTGTGGAGCACACAATTGGTGTGCTGAAGCAGCATTTCCGTTGTCTGGACCATTCGGGGGGCGCCCTACAGTACTCGCCGGAGCATGTGGCGCGCATCGTTGTCTGCTGCATGCTCCACAACCTGGCCATTCGACGCACCCAGCCAATGCCAGCTGACCCTCAAGGTCCAGCAGAGCAGGCGGATGAGGAGGAGGAGGAGGAGGAGAAGGAGCATGCGGGCAAGGAGGATCAGGAGGAGGAGGAGGAGGGGGAAGATGGGAGGGCTCCAGAAACTGGAAGGGCCGTTCGTCAGAGGCTCGTAAGGACTCGGTTCTAGGCCCCTCGGATGGAATGGTGGCTGTGATTCGAACAGCTCCCTCCGGTTCGCTGTAAGCCTATGAAGGCCTCGATGATTGTAAATAGTGTACAGCTCGATTGTAAATAAAAAGTTTTCTTTATTTTCAAACAAGTGCTTCCTTCCAGCATGACAACGTAATGGTAACAGAAATCATAACTAACAAACTAACAGATAACTGTCTGGCAACCCGGCGAAACTAACCAAACCATAACAAACAAACACAGCAGGTGTGGACGGCCTTAAACCCGGAAAAAGAGACGTCTTAGCACCTCCCTCTACTGGTGACCCCTTGATGGAGACCGACTCCTCTTACGAGGTCGGCCCCTTCCCTCCCTGCAGCTCCTCCCTAATTGGACCCCAGTGGCTGCGTCAAGGCTGGGGGACTCCTGCTGAGTGTCTGGAAGCGCTGAAGCCCCTGAGGGACGGCCTGGACGACCTCTGGGCTTGGAGGTCCCGCAAGCAGGCTGCTCCAACTGGGCATGACTGCTAGCAGTCTGCCGCGCAGGTGGTGGCAGCTGCTCTGCTGACGTGCCAGTGGTGGCATCAGGACTGCTCACATGCAGAGAGAGGACACCTGCACCATGGTCGGCCGAAACACTTGCACTCTGACAGGGCCGCACAGGATCATACGCCACAATCGACTGCTCCACAGATTCATGGCCTGCTGTGGTGCTGCAAGGGCCTGGGGTGATCCTGCCTGATGCAGCTAGGGTGGCAGCAGAGAGTGTTCGTGTGGCCTCAATTTGCGTGTGGACGAGGCCAGCAAGTGACTGCGTGGCAGCAGTGAGGACCTGAGTGGCAGGTGCCAGTGCTTGGGAAAAGCCATGGACAGTCCTTTCCACTGCTTTGGACAAGGCCTGGACAGACCTTTCCACTGCCTCAGACAAGGCCTGAACAGACCTTTCCACTGTCTCGGACAAGCCCTGGACAGACCTTTCCATTGCTGGGCCGAAGCCCTGGACAGACCTTTCCATTGCTGGGCCGAAGCCCTGGACAGTCCTTTCCATTGCTGCCCCAAAGTCCAGCACACTCTTTCCCAGTGTGTCGATCGACTCATGCATCCTCCCCACTGCAGCCATCAGCTCAGTGTGCCTGAGCTGGGCCTGGGCGCTCATCTCGGCAAGGCTATGCACCTCCTCTGTACTCTATGCAACAGTCATGGTGGCCTGCTTCGCCCTCCGGGGAGACGGCCCCCGAGCGTCCCTGCCCCCCGCACGTTGCTGCAGGCCGCTGGTTCCTGCAACTGGCTCCTCATCAGAGCCCCCCCCCACTCCCCTCAAGGGAACTACTATCCCCAGTCTCCAGATGCAGTGGCTCCCCTGAGGCTGGCACGGATGGTCCGGCTTCCTCCTGGTCGTTGCCTCTGGAGGCACTGGCACTGGCAGCTTGAGGGGCCGGCTCCCGAACTGGTGATGCAGCATCTGAAAGCAGGGAGGTTGAAGAGCGGCTTTAGCAAAAGGACAGTTTGGCAGCAGGGGATGCAACAGTGCGGCAATGTTATGACATGGCTCCACATTGAGAAAGCATGCTGGCGGGGGAAACAACTGGAAGGTGACAGCTGTAATATTTGAGAACCTTACCATCGCTGTGGACAATGGGGTCGGCAGCTGCAGTGGTGACAGGACCACTCAGGCGTCCTCCCACAATCTGGTGGACTCTCTCCTCGAGATCCGTCAGAGGCTCCAGTTGAGGACGGCCTCCTCCGGTGCGAAGCTGCTCCTTGCGGTTTCTCGCCAGCTTGGCCTGCAGGGCAAAGGACGGGAAGTGATGTTACATGATGCCCTGAATTATGATCTCATGCCCCCCATGGTGGAACAGCCCTTACATGATGCCCTGGGTTATCATCTCATGCCCCCCATGGTGGAACAGCCCTTACATGATGCCCTGAGTCAAATGTGCATGTGTGTGACCAGAAAGGGCCATGGGTGCTTGCTGACAGATGGCCAGTGGGGCATAGCGCACCCTGTAGCCATAAAGTCAGGTGCTAATGGAGGGATGCATAAGTTTACATTAACTCCACTCACCCTCACGACCCGAGTGAGGTCGTTGAATTTCTTCCTGCACTGCACAGGGCTCCTGGTCGCCATGCTGCTGGAGTTGACCCTCTGAGAAACATCCCTCCAAGCTCGTCGGTAGTCCTTATGATTAGGCCTCCTGCCATTGTCGGGGTAGAGGACATCTCGCCGGTGCTCCACTGCGGCCACCAATTCCTCCAGAGACTCATTGGTGAAGCGCTCTGCTCTCTGCCTCACCCTCTCCATATGCTCCAAGTTTTTTGCGCCAGGGAAGGGCCTGCGCCGATTTGCAGGCCTACAAGGCGCAGACTGTGGATGCTGGAGCTGCCTGACCCATCCCTTTAAGAGCTGGCCGGCGCCTGGAAGTCTCGTGGTCATGGGTAATTGAGAGCACCTGCGCTGCGGCTGGATGCCCCGATATTGGGCTGCGCCGGCATGTTAGCGCCTTAGGTGCCCCGTGTAATGCCTGAACTCGCGCCTCAATCACCTTTGGGGTGCTGCAACCCAATATCGCACGAGATGTCGAGAAGTTGCGTCTGGCTATAAGATTTGCGCTCCGCCAATTCTAACACCCCAAGCGGGGCTATACCCAATTTCTAGGCCATAGAGTCATGGGGGAGAAATTCGGTTGGTAGCACCAGCGATTAGCGCTTAAAGAGGCCGAGAAGTGGGGTGTTAGCCAATTTTCGGCTGGGTGCAGTGAACCCAGCGCCTCTTGCCATATTGAGTGGGTTTTAGCGCCGGCGCTAAATCTTAGCGCCCGCTCGCGGGCGCAGGCAGATCATGACGTCATTTCAGTGTGCAACGCCTTTTTGGTGCCCCGGACCGGAAATTCAGTGGTGCGCCCCTTCATTCCGCCTGGCGCTAATAAGGACAGCTTACTGGAATGTTTCCCAGTTGCTCTCGGGCTTAGGGGGGCGCTCTTTAAAGGGGACTGCACTGGTATAAAAGCGGCAGCCATTTTGGGAGCACAACTTCTTTGAGATTTTCACAGAGTTGCAGAGTTGCACTCTGAGAGCCATATCACTAGTGACCCAGCGCTGCCAGAGGACCTTCAGCCTTCAGACCATCACCCTGCTGCTGGTGAGCCTTTACACCCTGTATAACTTCTTGTTACCTATTATTATGGGGGCTGCTTTGGAGGGGAACGTCCTGCTGCTCGACCATCTGGAAAGGGCACAGAGACGGAGGGAGAGAGGGCCAGGAATGGGCAGACGGAGGAGGGCCAACAGACGTCGCCACACCAGACCTTACATTGCCAGGGTATTCAGGCAGCAGTTCTCTTACCTCAACATGTCGGAGGAGCAGTGTCTTAGGAGGCTGTGATTCAGAAAGGAGGTGGTGACTGAGCTGTGCCACCTGCTTCAGGCAGATCTTCAGCCGCAGATAAGGTGCAGGACCTCTTTGTCGGTGGCTGTCAAGATTACAGTAGCACTGAATTTCTATGTGACCGGCTCCTTTCAGGCAGCAACTGGGGACATTGCCAACATCTCCCAGTTTGCGGTGCATAGCTGCATCCAGCAAGTAACAGATGCCCTGTTTAAAAGGCGGCGGCAGTACATCTCCTTCACTGCGACACCGGAGAAGCAGCGGGAGTGCGCAGAGGGCTTCGCAGCAATAGCGGACTTCCCCATGGTGCAGGGCGCCATTGACTGCACGCACGTGGCTTTGCAGGCGCCTGTTTTGAATCCTGAGGACTTCCGCAACCGCAAGGGGTTCCACTCCTTGAATGTGCAGCTGCTCTGTGACCACTGGCAGCTGATCCTCGCGGTCAATGCTCAGTTCCCAGGCAGCAGCCACGACGCATTCATACTGCGCCAGACTTCAGTAGCAGACCTTTTCGAGGCCCCGGCTCACCCAGAAGGCTGGCTTCTCGGTGACAAGGGCTATCCTCTGTGCCCATGGCTGATGACCCTGCTCTGTTCGCCCAGCACCCTGCAGAAGAGCACTACAACGTCAGCCATCAGGCGATGAGGAACATTGTGGAGCACACAATCAGCGTGCTGAAGCAGCGGTTCCGCTGTTTGGACCATTCGGGAGGCACCGTGCAGTACTCACCAGAGCGAGTCTCCCACTTCGTCGTTGTCTGCTGCATGCTCCATAACCTCACCACCCTGCGCACCCAGCCAATGCCTGCAGACATTGAAGGACCAGCAGAGGAGGAGGAGCAGGAGGAGGAGGAGCAGGAGGAGGAGGAGGAGGAGGAGGAGGACCAAGACGGGAGGGTCCCAGAAACTGGAAGGGCCGTCCGTCAGAGGCTGAGAAGGAGTCGGTTCTAGGCCCCTCTCACGGAATGCTTGGTGCCAATCGAAGACCAGGAATGGAACCATTTGGATAACCCAAAGCCTATGAAGGCCAGTATGAATGTAAATAGCAGACATGGCCAATGTCAATAAAATAATTTGTTTATTTTGAAAAATATGCTTCCTTCCAACATGACAAAGCAATGGCACCAGAAAGCTTAACTAACAAACTAACACATAAGTGACTCGCACACCCGGGAGACTATCCAAAACATTACTAACATTCAGACCAAGTGTATCGTACACCCGGGAGACTATCCAAAACATTACTAACATTCAGACCAGCATCCACGGCCTTGATTTCTAGAAATAAGACGTCTCAGCAGCACCTTCTACTCTTTCCCCTTTGATGGTGATCTACTTCTCTTGCGAGAACGGCCCCTTCCCTCCCTGCAGCTCCTCCGTAATGGGACCCCAGTGGCTGCATGAAGGCTGGGGGACACCGGCTAACTGTCCGAAAGCGCAGATGCCCCTGAGGGACAGCCTGGACGGACTCTGGGCTTGGAGGGCCCGGATGCTGACTGCTCCAACTGGGCATGGGTGGAAGCAGTCTGTCCTGCAGGTGATGGCAGCTGCAGTGGAGACGTGCCAGCGGTGGCATCAGGAATGCTGACATCCTGAGAGCGGACACCTGCTCCGTGGTCGGCCGACACACTGGCACTCTGACGGGGCAGCACCGCAGCATGCGAAGCATGAGGCCAGCGAGTGACTGCGTGGCAGCACTCAGCTCTTGCGTGGCAGGTGCCAGTGCTTCGGTGAAGCCCTGGACAGTCCTTTCCAGTGCTTCGGTAAAGCCCTGGACAGTCCTTTCCAGTGATGTACTGAAGCCCTGGACAGTCCTTTCCAGTGATGTACCGAAGCCCTGGGCACTCCTTTCCTGTGCTGCCCTGAATCCCTGGGCACTCCTTGCCTGTGCTGCCCCAAAGTCTTGTACACTCCTCGCCTGTGCTGCCCCGAAGTCTTGCACACTCCTTGCCAGTGTCTCGATGGATTCAGGCATCCTTGCCACTGCAGCCATCAGCTCAGTGTGCCTGAGCCGAGCCTAGGCGCTCATTTCTGTGAGGGAACGCACCTCTTCTGCGCTCTGTGCAGCAGTCATCGTGGCCTGACTCGCCCTCTGGGGAGACGGCTCCCGAGCTTCCCTACCCACCTTGCGTTGCTGGAGCCCGCTGGCTCCTGCAACTGGTTCCTCCTCAGAGCTATCCCACTCCGCTCCCCTCCAGGGAAGCACTATCCCCAGTTTGCAGAGGGGCTGGCTTGCCTGAGGGTGGTACGGATGGTCCGGCTTCCTCCTGCTCATCGCCTCCGGAGTCAGTGTCCCTGGCAGCTTGATGGCCCGGCTCCCGAGCTGGTGATGCAGCATCTGAAAACAGGGAGGTTGAAGAATGGCTTTAGTGAAAGGACAGGGTGGCAGCAAGGGATGCAAGAGTGCTGCAATGCTCTGACATGGGCCCAGAGTGAAAAAGCATGCTGGTGGGGGGAACAAGTGGAAGGAGACAGTTCAAAAAGGTGATGACCTTACCATCGCTGTGCACAATGGGGTCGGCAGCTCCAGTGGTGACAGGACCACTCATCCAGCCTCCAACAATCTGGTGGACTCTTTCCTCCAGGTCCGTCAGTGTCTGCAGCTGAGGAGGGCCTCCTCCGGTACGAATCTGTTCCCTTCGGTTCCTGGCCAGCTTGGCCTGCAGGAGAAAGGATGGGAAGTGATGAAACATGCTGCCTTGAGTTGTCATCTCATGCTCCCCATGGTGGAACAGCCCTTACAGTATGCCCTGAGTTGTCATCTCATGCCCCCCATGGTGGAACAGCCCTTACAGTATGCCCTGAGTTGTCATCTCATGCCCCCCATGGTGGAACAGCCCTTACAGTATGCCCTGAGTTGTCATCTCATGCCCCCCATGGTGGAACAGCCCTTACATTATGCCCTGAGTTGAATGTGCGTGTGCATTCCCAGAAAGGGCCATGGGTGCTGGCTGACAGATGGCCATTGGGGCATCGCGCACCCTCTGGCCATAAAATCAGGTGCAGATGGAGGGATGAAGATGATTGCCAAAAAGCCACTCACCCTAATGACCCGAGTGAGATCGTTGAACTTCTTCCTGCATTGCACAGGAGTCCTGGGCGCCACGCTGCTGGATTTGACTATTTGCAAAACTTCCCTCCAAGCTCTGCGGTACTCATTCTGATGAGGCCTCCTGCCATTGTCGGGGTACAGCACTGCTCGCCGGCGCTCCACTGCGCCAACCAAAGCATCCAGTGCCCCATCGGTAAAGCGCTCCGCTCTCTGCCTCATCCTCTCCATCTGGTCAAAGTTTGTAACGCCACAGAATGCACAGCGCTGATTTTGAGGCCTACAGGGCGATGAGTGTGGCTGCTGATCCTAAATGACCCACCCCTTTAAGGGCTGGCCGGCGCCAGCACGTCTCGTGGTCATCGATTATTGACAGCACCTGCGCTGCGCCCTGCCGCCCAGATATTGAGTAGCGCCGCCAGGTTAGCGCCTTAGGAGTCCCGTGCAGCGCCTGATTTTACACTGCAATCACCTTTAGGGGCGATGCAACCCAATATCGCTCGAGGTGGCGATAAGTTGCGCCTGGCGATAAAATTTGCGCACCGCCAATTCTAGCGCCCCAAGCGGGGCTATACCCAATTTCACCCCCATAGAGTTATACAGCACAGAAAGAGACCCTTCGGCCCATCGCGTCCGCGCCGGCCATCAGGCCCTGTCTAATCTAATCCCATTTTCCAGCATTTGGTCCGTAGCCTTGTATGCTATGGCATTTCAAGTGCTCATCCAAATGCTTCTTGAATGTTGTGAGGGTTCCTGCCTCTACCACCCTTTCAGGCAGTGAGTTCCAGATTCCAACCACCCTCTGGGTGAAAAAGTTCTTCCTCAAATCCCCTCTAAACCTCCTGCCCCTTACCTTGAATCTATGCCCCCTTGTTATTGACCCCTCTACTAAGGGAAAAAGTTCCTTTCTATCTACCCTATCTATGCCCCTCATAATTTTGTACACCTCAATCAGGTCCCCCCTCAGCCTTCTATGCTCCAAGGAAAACAACCCCAGCCTGTCCAGTCTTTCTTCATAGCTGAAGCGCTCCAGCCCAGGTAACATCCTGGTGAATCTCCTCTGCACCCTCTCCAAAGCAATCACATCCTTCCTATAGTGTGGCGACCAGAACTGCACACAGTATTCCAGCTGTGGCCTAACCAGCGTTTTGTACAGCTCCATCATAGCCTCCCTGCTCTTATATTCTATGCCTCGGCTAATGAAGGCAAGTATCCCATATGCCTTTTTAATCACCTTATCCACCTGTTCTGCTGCCTTCAGGGATCTATGTACATGCACACCAAGGTCCCTCTGATCCTCTGTCTTTCCTAGGGTCTTTCCATTCATTGTGTATTCCCTTGCCTTGTTAGTCCCTCCAAAATGCATCACCTTACACTTTTCAGGGTTAAATTCCATTTGCCACTGTTCTGCCCATCTGACCAACCCATCTATATCGTCCTGCAGACTGAGGCTACCCTCCTCGCTATTTACCACCCCACCAATTTTTGTTTCATCTGCGAACTTACTGATCATACCTTTTACATTCACATCCAAATCATTAATGTAGACCACAAACAGCAAGGGACCCAGCACCGATCCCTGAGGTACCCCACTGGACACAGGCTTCCAGTCATAAAGACAACCTTTGACCATCACCCTCTGCCTTCTGCCACTAAGCCAGTTTTGGATCCAATGTGCCAAGGCACCCTGGATCCCATGGGCTCTTACCTTCTTGACCAGTCTCCTATGCGGGACTTTATCGAAAGCCTTACTGAAATCCATGTATACGACATCCGCTGCACTACCCTCATCCACACACCTAGTCACCCCCTCGAAAAATTCAATCAAATTAGTCAGACATGATCTTCCCTTGACAAAGCCATGCTGACTATCCCTGATTAATCCTTGCCTCTCCAAGTGGAGACTAATTCTGTCCCTCAGAATTTTTTCCAATAATTTCCCTACCACTGATGTTAGGCTCACTGGCCTATAATTCCCTGGTTTATCCCTACTACCCTTCTTGAATAATGTTACTACGTTAGCTGTTCTCCAGTCCTCTGGCACATCCCCTGTGGCCAGAGAGGTTCTGAAAATTTGTGTCAGAGCCCCTGCAATCTCCTCCTTTGCCTCACACAGCAGCCTGGGATACATCTCGTCCGGGCCTGGGGATTTATCCACTTTTAAGCCTGCTAAAACCGCCAGTACCTCCTGGCCCCCAGAGTCTGGAAGCTGGTACACAGGGTGTCATTTAATCTTTTCCCTATTGCCACCAGAGCTGTGCTCTGTGCTTCCATATAGAAAGAGGCACTGGTTATTCCTGTGCTGTTTCTTAAGTGGTGGTGGGGTGGAGGGCTGCTGATTCTAGTGAAGCTGCCACACACTCCATTAATGCTTGCAATGAAGAAAAAGCTTCCCTGATGTTGCAAAACAGAGGTGTAAGATGTAAATTCATGCTTGTCCGTTACCACACATCCTCGAAGACTGACCTGAGAACCTCAATGTAGGTGTGATATTCCTCAAACATCCATCTTTTCAAGTGGATGCCTATAAGATCTGGGTCCCACAACTCTGAAACCATGGGCTGTCGTTTCCTCCATTAGGAAGGTGGCACATCCTAACCCACTTCCCATTCCTTTACCTTCTACATGCTCTGTGAATCACCTGATACCCCATTCTCACTAACACTATCTAATTCTCCCAGGTGAAAGTATCTGAGTTGGTGCATGGGAGTGAGAAAGTAAGTGATGCAGGGGTTGAGATGGAGAAAGTTATGACCTAGCAACATGGGCGTGATCTGGGTCCAAAGACTTCTGGGTCAGTATGACCTTCACAGCCTCTCCTGCAACATCATCATCCTTCTTGGCGTCACCATCATCATAGTCTGTGTGGGCAATTTTTTTCCCTGCTGCTCCTCTTGCTTCTCATCATCATCTTCCTCTCTCATTATCTGCCCCCTGTTGCTGTGATGGATCTGCAGCAAAGGAGCGTACAAACTAAGAATTACCCACTTGAAATTAAGGAGACAGAGCGAGGTTTAGAAGCTTGCAGATGTACAGAGCTGTGTAGGTGTGCACTATGCCACCAACCTCGCCACGTCCCATGGCTAGACAAGAGGGCTTCCCAGCAGGTCCATGCCTTGCTCCTCATATGGGGTGAGTTTTCTAATGTTGGGGATGCTCCCGTCAGTGCCCTGCCCCTCATAGGCATTGTGTGCAAGTTTCTGTTGCAACAGGGTTGAGTGAAATTACATAAGGGCTAATAATTAAGAGCTGTCTTTCAGATAGCAGTGGATGGCTGCTGTAAGAGATCTGATGGTATCACCTTGTTAAAGTGGAGGAAGGGGGTTTTAAGATTTTACATGATAGTAATCGATGTTGGGGAGATGATGACACATTCTGTACAATCCCGAGTTAATGTGTCCCTTAACCAGAGTGGTTATTTGACCTTCGTGATTTTAGAGTGTAAAGGATGTGCCGGTGTTCAGGGAGCCCAAGGAAGAAAGGAACAGTGGTTAATGTGTTACCTTGCCTATCCTCATCAGCTCATCAGGTTATCAGAACCTTTTGTGATACTGATCTACAGTTCTGGTGGTGAGAGAGCTAGCCCTCCCTCCATGTGACATGGGACCCTTTTTTGTGGGGAGACAATGCTTCTCCTTTGCTGAATCTACTCAAATAGATTTTGGAGGTCAGTCTCATTGAAGTTCTTTGTTCCTCCAATGGAAGCCATTCTTGAAAAATGGGACAAAATCACACATAACCACTCCAGTCCAGATACCTAACAATCAGCTTAGCGAACCAAGTACTTATCTACTTACCTGCTGCTCCCACAGCCTGCCGCTGCAATCTTCAGCCAGACTTGACTTTTTAAAGGATGTGCTCTAATTTCCAAGTACACAGGAAGGGGGAAGTGAAAGCAAAGAACTAGTGAAGCAAAAAAAACAGTATCTTTGGGCAAGTGGCAAAATATCGCAGTACCTAACCCTTTTTTTGATGGCTGCCAATATATGCTAGCATTCCAGCACACACAATAGAGCCAGCCAGAAGGAATTGGGTACTAAAACATTCCTACGGCCTGCTTGCCCAGTTTTTCAAACCCCCATGTCCATTCTGCGGCTGTGTGACCAGCACAGCTGAACAAAACATCAACCCTTACATATGTTTTTTTTTGGGGGGGGAAATAAAAATTTACCTCATGTCACATGATATGAAATCAGACCGAAAAACCAAACAGCCATGATGGCATTCAGCATCATTAATTGAAAAATTAGCAATGCTAACAGATCCTCTGAATTTGAGTGTGAAAGTTAACAAATGAAACAAGAGGAAAGATTATAGACTAGATTTTATCATTATAAGTCACTTCAACAGTGACACCAATGCCAAGGACATTTTGGAGCAATACGAATCTATTTAATGGCATGATACAGAGTTTTGTACTGTCATATTTTTATGAAATGCAAACTTAACCTATTTATAGTTTACCTTCATTCCAGTGCCACAAGAATTAAACCAAAGTCATAAGGGAGAAGGAACCTTGGCCTAGAAATTCAGTGTAGCCAGTTTTGGGGCGGTAAAGTCGGGCGGGTGCTAAAGTTTGCGCCCAGCGCAAAGTCGAGGCCACTTCGCCGATATTCAGTAGCTTCGCCCTTAGAGTTTGCTCGAGCGCTAAAACTGGCGTTACACAACTATCTTTAGGCGCAAAGCCGGCAGTGCTGAGGGATAACGCCGAGGCCGGGCGCAGCGCAGGTGCGGTCATTTCTTGATTGACAGCAGACACCGTGGCGCCGGGCAGCTCTTAAAGGGGGAAGGGTCGACTTGGTCTGCTGCAACGGCCTGCACACTGCAGCCTTCCAGCTAGGCCTGAACACTGCTGGTGAGCAGAAGGAGCCATGGCAACGGTACAGAAGGCCCGTGAGCGTAGCCCTGCGCTTCTCAGCCCATGACTTGAAGGTGATGGTGACGGCCTTGGAGAAGAGACAGCACATCTTGTTCCCGGACACTGGCAGGAAGCCTCCCACCAGCGTCTATAGGAAAGCCTGGAGGGAGGTCGCCCGCAGGGTGTCGGCCACCGGCGATGCCCCCAGGAACAATGTCCAATGCCGGAAGAAGTTCAATGACCTGACCAGGATTGTCAGGGTGAGTACCCTTTCCAGTCTCCTCCTCATCCTTGCATGTACACCTGACATGATGGGCAAAGGGACCTGAAAGCCCTAATGGCCAGCCCTCAGCCAGCAGCTATGGGACAGTCATGAACATCAATTGCACATTCTGCACTTTACACCATGGGAGGCAGTGCACACCACATCAGGGCTACACACTAGCCAAGCTATTCCACCATGGGAGGCAGTGCACACCACATCAGGGCTACACACTGGCCAAGCTATTCCACCATGGGAGGCAGTGCACACCACATCAGGGCTACACACTGGCCAAGCTATTCCACCATGGGAGGCAGTGCACACCACATCAGGGCTACACACCGTACTTACAGGCCGTCCTTTCTCTTGCAGGCAAAACTTGCAAACAACCGAAGGCACCAGGAGGAGACCGGGGGAGGCCGCCCCCAGATCCAGGAGCTCACTCCCCTGGAGGAGCGCGTGAGTCACCTCATGGGAACCCGGGTGATTGGGCCCGTCGCCTGTGGAGGTGCTGACCCTCTTCTGGGCCACAATGGTAAGGACATCACCTTTTGGACCTCTCTCGTCGCACTTGCGCATCCGATCTACCTCCTTTGCCACTGTCCGACCAATGCGCTGAATGCCACCAGTCATGCCTCCCTCGCTGACGCCCTCTCCTCACTCTAAAGCTACTCTTGTGCCTTCCTGCTTTCAGCTGGTGACGAGGAGCTCCCTGAAGCTGCCAGTGACAGCCCCTCCGAAGAGGAGGAGGAGGAGGAGGAGGCGGAAGAGGAAGGCGGACCATCAGGGCAGCACTCAGGTCCGGCTGCAGATGCCGAAGTAGTGGACACGTCTTCCCTGGAGGAGAGCCTGGAGGAAGTGTCGGAGGGGAGTGGAGCTGCTGGGACCAGTGGCGTCCAGCAACCCAGGAGGGCTGCGGTTGGTCCGCGGCCTTCCCCCCAGAGGGGGGAAGGATCGGAGGGGAGTGCAGTTGCTGGGCCCAGTCGCCGCCGGCAACGTGGCAAGGGTCGGGCAGCTCGGCCCCCTGCTCCCCAGCGGGCGAGTCCGGACTCCAGTCCGGCCACGTTCAACTCAGAGGAGGCGCGCCACCTCGATCAAATGGCCCAGGATTCGGATCGCCGGCACACCGAGCTGATGGGGGTAGTGGCACGGATGCCTGAGGCGATCGAGTCCCTGGCTAGCAGTGTGCGCGAGTTCGGGGCCTCACATGCCGCGAGTGGCCGGCTGATCAGTGATGCCGTCCAGACAGTGGCTGCTCTGTTGCGGTCGCAGACCAGGGCAACAGGGGCACTCACTGCTGCCACACGCGCTGCGTCAGCCAGGCATCGCCTGGACACCCGCCGCGCTGCAGCAGCACAGCGGGCTGCCCTTCGGCAGATTGGTGCGCATGCTGCAGTGCGGGCCCGGGCGAGTGCCAGCGTGCCACATCACCAGCCAGCGCCTCCCATTCGCCAGCTTGCACACATTCCTCCAGCCGTCACCGCCACTCCCCCAGTGGAGCCTCAACGGCAAGCGGCTGCGAATGATGTTGGCCAGGCACAGCTGCGCCAATCACCAGCCGGCCCCTCGAGGGCCAAACCCCGTCTAGGCCGACCCCCAAGGGCATCTGCCGGAAGGACATCTGACCCTCAGGAGCCTTCCCCCAGCCTCGCAGCAGCCACTGGGCAGAGCTTGCGGAGGAGCAGCAGGCCGGGCAGGGGCCCCAAAAGGCTCAACAAGGTCTCGCCCTCGCGGCCCAATAAGTAGACGGTGTGACCAAGTGTTATTTTATATGGCGATGGCTGTTTCTTTTGGGGATGGTTGTTTTGTTTCTGGGGATGTTTTTTGGGTTAAGGCCGAGGATGAAGGCCATTTTTGTCCAAATGTTCAGTTATTCCTCCCCAGGTTGTGGGAGTGAGTCATTTGATGCACTGTTTTTTGGGGCCGTTGAATGTTTCTGGGTTTCATGTGGGAAGGGGTTTCATTTGTCTAAAATAAAGATTTCTCTTTATTCAGAGAGTGTCCATGTTTGTTGTTGTAAGTGTCTGTTGCCTTCGCCGGCTGAGGGCTTGCGGAGCGGCTGCGTTCATGTTCCTTCATGGCCACAAGGCATTCCCTGACAGGGGGCTTAGAAGTGACGTTCAATAAGCCGCCGACGGACGGCCCTTGGACCTTCTCGCTCCCTCCTGGGATGGTACTCCTCCTCCTCCTGCTCCTCCTCCTCATGCTCCTCCTGCTCCTCCTCCTGAGGTGGTGGTCCAACGTGAGATGGCAGTGCCTGAGTCCTGCGGAGAGCCAGGTTGTGCAGCATGCAGCAAACTACGACGAATTGGGAGACTCGGTCCGGCGAATACTGCAGAGATCCGCCGGAACGATCCAGGCAGCGGAACCGCTGCTTGAGGACGCCAATTGTATGCTCGATTATGTTCCTGCTCGCTTGATGACTCTCGTTGTATGCCTCTTCAGCAGGGGTCCTGGGCGCGCGGAGCGGGGTCATGAGCCATGTACACAAAGGATAGCCTTTGTCCCCGATAAGCCATCCTCTTGGGGGACGCTGTGCCTCGAACATGTCACGCACAGTTGTCTGCCGCAGGATAAAGGCATCATGGCTGCTGCCTGGAAAGCGGGCATTGACAGCTAGGATGCGCTGCTTGTGGTCACACACCAGCTGCACATTGAGGGAATGGTAGCCCTTCGGTTGCGGTAATCCTCGGCATGCTCCACAGGTGCCCGCAAAGCCACATGCGTACAGTCAATGGCGCCCTGCACCAAGGGGAAGGCCGCGAATCTTGCAAATCCCAGTGCACGCTGATGCTGCCTCTCCAGGGCCATGGGGAAGGAGATGAATTGGCGTCTCCTTCTGAAAAGGGCATCGGTCACCTGGCGGATGCAGCAATGCATGGCGAACTGGGATATGTTAGCAATGTCCCCAGCAGCGGATTGGAAGGAGCCGGTGGCATAGAAGTTCAAGGCCACCGTCACCTTCGCTTCCACCGACAGAGACGTCCTGCTCCTGAGCTTTGGACGCAGATCTCTGCGAAGCAGCTGGCAGATCTCTGCAACCACCTCCTTTCGGAATCTCAGCCTTTTTACACATCGCGCGCCACTCATGTTGAGGTAGGAGCGCTGCTGGCGGTATGCCCTGACTGGGTAAGGCCTATGTTGCCGACGCCTGTTGCCCCCTCTGTGTCTAGCCAGGGCTGCCCCTCTCACACCGCGTCTGCGAGCCCTACGGACATGACGCTGAAACTCAGCGTTGGCACCCCATGCAGCCCCCATAATATGCTGCCAAACAGTCAAATATCCAAGAGGCCACTTGCAACGCTCTGGCCTGAAGCCAAAAATACCTGAGCTAGTGTTGGCCCAAACCAGAAAGCTCTCTTCCTTGGTCTCTCTCCAGAAATCCGTTGCACAAGAGTGTTTGCTGCAAAATGGCTGCCCTTTATAGTGCAGGGTAAGTGCCCTTTAATTTGCGCTCCCCGGGGCCCGCGTCGGCTCTGTTGCGTTCCACTAAACAAGCGTTCGGGCCGCCGGCCGCACAATGGGGCGGTCCCACTGAAGTTCTGGATCGGGGCGCGCAAAGGGCGTTGCACGAGGATATGACATCATTTTCTGCGCGCGCAGGTGAGCGCGCGCTAAGACTTTGCGCCGGCGCTAAATGTCTACTTAATTTGGGGCGAGGCGCAGATCGCGCTGCGCCCGGACGCTACACGCATAGCGCCCGAAATTCACTTCTCTTAAGGCGCTAACGGCTGGCGCAACCAACTGAATTTCTAGGCCCTTGTCTTATAGGAAACAAGTGGCAGGCACCTCCTTGATCTGGCCATCACCTTAAATACAAAATCAAAAACAGTAGGAAGGCTTTATCAGAATTGCATTTATAATTTATAATTTCTTATATTTTCCTTAAAAATTCTGTAAATAGCAGTATTCGTGACTTGGAGGTGGTGGCATAAGGGGAGGACAGTGTAAAAATTTAATTGGTGGCCTAGTCCATATTTCCGTGAAGGGCCACCATGTGAAAGCCTGATGGTTCCTCCCAGGAGGGAGCAATATCAAAGGAAGAGTTATCCCTGGGTGACTCTTGCACACCTCATAATTAACTTCAGAGCACTATGGGGGAAGGGCTGGGTGTAGATTACCAAATTACACCTGTACATGGTACATGCAACAGAGAGGTAGGGGAGAAAAATTGACTGATTATCAGGACAAGACTCATTTTTAGTCAGTAGTACTTTCTATATCATATCATAACAGGTATTTTTTTCACCCATGTCTAATGGAGGGGAGTTAAAATGAAACATTTGTTTATGCATTGTTAAATCTGCATCTCCAGCCTGTAGCTTGGCTTTCCTTGATGAGGTGACTGCAGAGCAGCAATCAGGCCAAGTTGAAATCACGTATCTTCCCCCCTTTTGGAGCAGCTTTGGAATGCAGAAAGATGTTCTTCTTCAGTGGCGTTCCTGGAAGGGAAACCTAACTCAAGGTTCTCAACAATGCCAATAATATTAACATTTATAGGCCTAGAAATTCAGTATAGCCACTTTTGGGGCGGTAAAGTCGGGCGGGCGCTAAAGTTTGCGCCCGCCGGAAAGTGGAGGCCACTTCGCCGATATTCAGTAGCTTTGGCCAAGGAGTTTGCTCGAGCGCTAAAACTGGCGTTGCACCCCTATCTTTAGGCGCTAAGCCGGCGGTGCAGACTGATACCGCCGAGGCCAGGCGCAGCGCAGGTGCGGTCATGTTTTGATTGACAGCAGATACCCTGGCGCCGGCCAGCTCTTAAAGGGGGAAGGGTCGACTTGGTCTGCTGCCACGCCCTGGATACTGCAGCCCTCCAGCTAGGCCTAAACACTGCTGCTGGAGAGAAATAGCGCCAGCAAGGATGCAGAGGGCCCGTGAGCGAGCGCAGCGCTTCTCTGCCCATGATTTAAAGGTGCTGGTTAGGGCTTTGGAGAGGAGAAGAGATATCTTGTTCCCGGACAGTGGCAAGAAGGCTCCCAAGAGGCTGTACAGGAGAGCCTGGAGGGAAATCGGCCAGAGTGTCACAGCCAACAGCGATGTCCCCAGGACTGGTGACCAATGCCGGAAAAAGTTTAACGACCTCACTCGGTTGGTCAGGGTGAGTACCCTTTCCAGTGTCCTCCTCATCCTTGCATGTGCACCTCACATTATGGGCAAAGGGACCTCAAAGGCCTAATGGCCAGCCCTCCTCCAGCAGCTATGGCACTGGCATGAACATCAATAGCACTTTCTGCACTTTACACACTGGCCAAGCTATTCGACCATGGGAGGCAGTGCACACAACAACAGGGCACCACACTGGCCAAGCTATTCCACCATGGGAGGCAGTGCACACAACAACAGGGCACCACACTGTACTTAGAAGCCGTCCTTTCTCTTGCAGGCCAAGCTGGCCGAGAATCTGAAGAGCCGGACTGTCACCGGGGGAGGCCGTGCCCAGTTCCAGGAGCTCAGTGACCTGGAGGAGCGCGTGGGTCGACTCATGGGTGCCCGGGTGATTGGCCCCGTTGCAATTGGAGATGCCGACCCTGTGCTGGGCCCCAATGGTAAGGACATGAACATTTGGACCTCTCTCGTTCCCCTTGCGCTTCAGATCTACATCCTTTGCCACTGTCCGACCAATGCGCATAATGCCACCACTCATGCCTCCCTCGCTGATGCCCTGTCCTCACTCTAAAGCTACTCTTGTGCCTTCCTGCTTTCAGCTGGTGAGGAGGAGGTCCCTGAAGCTGCGAGTGTTAGTCCCTCGGAAGAGGAGGACGACGAGGAGCAAGAGGAAGGCGGCACATCGGGGGAACCCTCATCCGCGCCAGGGGATGGCAATGGAGGGGACACGTCTTGCCTGGAGGAGAGCCAGGGGGAAGTGTTGCAGGGGGGTGTAGCTCCTGTGCCCAGTGGCGTCCAGCCAGGCGGGAAGGGTTGGGCAGCACGGCTGCCTTCTCCCCAGAGGGGGGAAGTGTTGCAGGGGAGTGTAGCTCCTGTGCCCAGTGGCATCCTGCCACGCGGGAAGGGTCAGCCAGCTCGGCGGCCTTCTCCCCAGAGGGAGAGTCCGGCCTCCAGTCCGGAGACGGTCCTCGCCCAGGGGGTGCGCCTCCTTGATCAAATGTCCGCGGACTCGGATCGTCGCCACACTGAGTTCATGGGTGTTGTGGCACGGTTGCCTGAGGCCATTGAGTCCCTGGTTCATAGTGTGGCTGATTTCGGGGCCTCACAGGCCAGGGGTTTCAACCAACTCGCGGCAGCACAGGCCAGAGGTCTCGAACAATTCGGGGCATCACAGGACGCGAGTCGGGCAGAATTCAGGGCATCACAGGACGCGAGTCGGTCCGAATTCAGGGCAGCACAGGCAGCGAGTGGAGAGTTGACGAGTGGTGCCGTGCAGTCACTGGCTGGTCTGATGCGGGCACAGACCAGGGCAGTACGGGCACTCACTGCTGCCACACTCGCTGTGTCACGCACGCATCGCCAGGGCACCCGCCGCGCTGCTGCAGCACAGCGGTCTGGCCTTCACCAGATTGCTGCGCTTGCTGCAGTGCCAGCCCGGCCGACTGCCAGTGTCTCTGGCGACCAGCGAGCGCCTGGCATCAGCCAGCTTGCCCCCATTGCTGCAGCCGCCACTGCCACTCCCCCAGCAAAGCTGCGACGAGCTGCTGGAGAGACTGATGCTGCCCAGCCACAGCTGCAGCAGTCAGCAGCCGGCCCCTCCAGGGCCGGAGCTCGTCTAGGCCGACCCCCAAGGACATCTGCCGTCACGCATTGTGCCCCTCAGGAGCCTTCCCCCAGCCTTGCAACACCCACAGGGCCCAGGTTGAGGTGGAGCAGCAGGTCGGCCAGGGGCCGGAAAAGCCTGGACAAGGACTCACCCTCTCGGCACACAAAGTAGAGTGTGTTGCCAAATGTTTTTTTATATGGGGGTGTTTGTGTTCTGTATGGGGGGGGTTTATTTTGGTAAGGCCGAAGATGAAGGCAAAGGTTTTTTTATATGGGGGTGTTTGTGTTCTGTATGGGGGGGTTTGTCTTGGTAAGGCCGAGGGTGAAGGCCATTTGGATGGACAAGTTTTGTTATTCCTCCCCAGGTTGTGGGAGTGAGATATGTTTTTGACTGTTTTTTGGGGGTGTTGTGTGTTTTTGGGTTTCATGTGGGAAGGGCCCTGAGTTTGTTCAATAAAGCTTTTTCTTTATTCAGCTTGTCCATGTGTGATGTTTCAAGTGGTTGTTGCGTTAACCGGCTGAGGGCTTGCGGAGCGGCTGCATTCAGGTGCCTTCATTGCCACAAGCCATTCCCTGACAGGGGGCCTAGAAGTGTCGTTCAATAAGCCGCCGACGGACGGCCCTTGGACCTTGTGGCTCCCTCCTGGGCTGGTACTCCTCCTCCTCCTCCTCCTCCTCCTCATGGTCCTCCTGCTCGTCCTCCTGAGGTGGTGGTCCAACATGAGGTGGCAGTGCCTGAGTCCTGCGGATAGCCAGGTTGTGCAGCATGCAGCAAACGATGACGAACTGGGAAACTCTATCCGGCGAATACTGTAGAGATCCGCCGGAATGATCCAGGCAGCGGAACCGTTGCTTGAGGACGCCAATCGTTTGCTCTATGATGTTCCTTGTGGCTTGATGGCTTTCGTTGTATGCCTCCTCAGCAGGGGTCCTGGGCGCGCGGAGCGGGGTCATGAGCCATGTACACAAAGGATAGCCTTTGTCCCCGATAAGCCATCCTCTTGGGGGAGGCTGTGCCTGGAACATGTCAGCCACAGTAGTCTGGCGCAGGATAAATGCATCGTGGCTGCTGCCTGAAAAGCGGGCATTGACAGCTAGGATGCGCTGCCTGTGGTCACACACCAGCTGTACATTGAGGGAATGGTAGTCCTTCCGGTTGCGGTAATCCTCGGCATTGTCGATAGGTGCCCGCATCGCCACATGCGTGCAGTCAATGGCGCCCTGCACCATGGGGAAGTCGGCGATCCTCGCAAATCCGACTGCACGCTGCTCCTGCCTCTCTAGGGTCATGGGGAAGGAGATGAATTGGTGTCTCCTTGCGAAAAGGGCATCGGTGACCTGCCGGATGCAGCGATGCACGGCGAACTGGGAGATGTTCGCTATGTCCCCAGCAGTGGCTTGGAAGGAGCCGCTTGCATAAAAGCTCAGAGCCACCGTGACCTTCACTTCCACCGACAGAGACGTCCTGCACATCAGCTGTGGACGCAGATCTCTGTGAAGCAGCTGGCAGATCTCTGCAACCACCTCCCTTCTGAAGCGCAGCCTCTTAACACAATGCGCGGCAGTCATGGTGAGATAGGACACCTGCTGGCAATATTCCCTGAGTGGGTAAGGCCTACGTTGCCGACGCCTGATGGCCCCTCTGCGTCTAGGCATGGCTGCCCCTCTCACACAGCGTCTGCGAGCCCTTCGCACATAATGCTGGAACTGAGGGTTGGAACCCCATGCAGCCCCCATAATATACTTGCAAACAGTGAAATCACAATGAGTCAAATTTCCAAGCTCTGGCCAGAAGCCAAAAATACCTCTCCTATGTTGGCCCAAATCAGTAAGGTCTCTTCCTTGGTCTCTGTCCAGAAATCCGTAGCACTAAAGTCATTGCAGCAAAATGGCTGGCCTTTATAGTTCAGTCTAAGTGCCCTTTAATTAGCGCTCCCCGAGGCCCGCAGGGCCTCTGCTGCGTTCCACTTCACAGTTCTTAACAGCGCCACGCCCACATTGGGCGGGCGCCACTGAAGTTCCGGTTTGGGGCGCACAAACGGCGTTGCACGACGAAATGACGTCATAAGCTGCGCGCGCAGCTGAGCGCGCGCAAACACTTTTCGCCGGCGCCAAATGTCAACTGAAGTTGGGCGTAGGCGCAGATCGGTCTGCGCCCGGGCGCTAAGTGCCTAGCGCTCGAAATCTACTCCTCTTATGGCGCTAACGGCTGGCGAACGCAACTGAATTTCTAGGCCAAAGGGTATTTTACAAGTCTGCACTGCCAGTGAGGATTCTTGCTCGCCGGTAGCCCATATCGGGAATTTGGGTGCATGTTGCCAACAGTTTTTTGCCCATTAATTTAATATTATTTACTTCTGTAAGAAAGATGAGTATCTTAAACAAAAAGGACTCATCCTAGACTTTCCTTCCCTTTTAATCATGTAGTAAAATATCACTTCTGGTGTAAATACAGGCTGCACAAACAGGAACTGACTGTCCATTGCTTTCCACACTGGCAAAAACAGCAAACTGAGCAGAGAATTAAAGATAAGGAATTACTGGGGTTGATAGTCCTCTTATTGCATTTTGACATAAGGATTGTCTGGGTGCAATGCAGAGGGGAAAATTGGTCAGAGAGAATCATACCCACGTAACGCCCATAATTTAAATGACTGGATTACGAGTTATGAGTGTGTTGCGAGCATGCGAGTAAGAGGAAAATCTGCTCTGTTATATTTTTATGAGATGAATTCTCAGGCCTCCCACCCAGTATAAACTATCTGTAGCCCTCCAAAAATGGTGGGCAATCATGTAGCTCCCCATTGCCGCCATTACTGTTCCCGCGGCAATGCTGCCCTGAGCCTACCCCTGGGCAACTGGAGCAGTCCCCTGAATCAGGTGGTAGGCACATTTAAAATGCTAACCGTGGTTCTATGATGCACATAGGACCCCGAAGGTCATTTTTGGACTGAACTGGGCAAATGTGTTTTCAGTATCAGCACAAAGGTAAGTTCCTCTTTATTTTTGTGGGGCTGGGAGCAGCAGGTGTGCAAAACCAGCCTGCTACTCCAGCTCCCTAGTAGCAGAGAAATTATGAAAACAGGCATTGTTACCCATTTAAATAGTTTCTCTGGAGACTACCAATCCCCACAGAAATTTCAAGCACATATTTTTATTTTAAGCTCATTTTGGGAACTAGGGATTTAAAGCAAGGTTATGGATTATGCATAGGGCAGTACAACATCCAATCATAAATGCCATGAATTTCCACACCAATAGTCTATTGCGTGACTTGTTGCCCGAATAATGCAATTTTGCATAAAAAGCCTTGAAAGCAGTGAAAGTGATAGCGGGTCATTTTCAATTTTGGCGTTGGTGGAAGGAATAGCCCGTTATACTCCCACCTGATTTTCCTTTCTTCACTTCAATGGAAATTCCCCCCATAGTTTCTGAGCGGATCTGAATGACAATAAAATTCACTTACTACAATCAGTCACTTGCCCTCATTGTGCTATAAGGGAAACTTTCAACTTGTGAAATAGTGAAACTGTAGTGTTGCTTGCTGATGTTCTGGGAAGTCTTTTTACAGCAGAAGTCAGATTAGGGAACTGTACACACACACAATGCAGCACAGGACCTTATTGGGTGGGGGTGGGGGGGGGGAAGTATCAAGCTACAAAAGTAGATATTAAAACCTCATGCAAATGATACCATCTGCTGAAATAACCATACCAGTTACATAATTATAATGACTTCCCGATCCTACAAAACTATGTATAGTGTATTTCTGGTAAAGAAACTCCGTACAGTGCAGTTCTTAAAGTCTAAACCAATAATGAACCAGATGTTTCTGCATCCACTTAAGTGATAGTTATGGGCTCGATGCCTATGTTCCCTAGTAAGCAAAATTTTCCCATGGATGCATCAAGAATTTCTGTATGTGGAGGAACAAATAGATGAGCGGCCAATGGGTTAAATAATGTATCGTTGACAATGGAAATATAGTTACGAAAAATGAATGTTTCCTAAGAATATTTTTTAAATAGTTTTATTTTTGATTCCCTCATGTTAAATATTTCTTTGTCCCCCAATATCGTCTTTGACCAAGGGCATGGACTAGCGACTTGTTTCAATGCCACTTCCAATGCCAATCTGTAATAAACCTCTGGAAGATGTATGAAATGTACCAATGTGTCTCCTCACCTATAATTTTTCATCCCACTTGTAAGGAAGTACCTAACATGTTGTCCTAACAACCCAGCTGAGAATAGTAAATCATAGTATAGATAATTGGGGGCTTAAATCCACCCATATCGCACCAGATCACAGACCATTGTCACATCAATGTGTACCACCTGGTTACTGGTGTCAAGATTATTTAATAAAATATGTTTGAGGTCTGCCATTTTTATAGGAAATTAAAGATGGAGGCCTAGAAATTGGGTTGGTAGCGCCGGCGCTGAGCGCCTAAAGAGACCTAGAATTGGGGCGATGCCCTATGTTGGGGCAGACGCTATGAAGATAGTGACAACTCAGATATTGACTATACATTTAGCGGCTGCGCTAAGTGTTTGCGCGCGCCCGCGAGCGCAAGCAGTTCATGACGTCATTTCAGTGTGCAACGCCTTCTAGGAGCACCTGAGCGCATATTGGGTGGCTCCCGGAGCCTTAGCGCCCAGCGCTATTAGTGACAGTTCAAGGGAGGGCTAACAGGCCCTTCTCAGAGTAGGGGGGCGCTATTTAAAGGGGACAGCTTTAGTGCAGAATCTTCTGCCACTTGGCCTGCTCATTGCGATCGTTGCTAGAGAGAGTTGGCGAGCTAATGTGGAGCGGAGTTCTAGGAATTTAGCTTTACAGTATTTGGGACCTTCAAACCTGTCCGAAGCACTTGCAGCACTGCACCTAAAAGCCTTTTGACCAACTGGCATCGGAATGAGAGCTTGTTTGGAGGGGGACGGCCTCATCGCCCAACACTGTGAAGGGGCAGAGAGACGGCGGGAGAGAGGGCCGGGATTGGCCAGAAGGAGGAGGGGCAATGGAGGTCGGCCAATCCGACGGGAAGCTGCGAGGGTCTTTAGGCAGCAGGTGACAAGCCTTGACATGTCGGAGGAGCAGTGTTTGGGAAGGCTCCGATTCTGGAGGGACATTGTTACTGATCTGTGCCACCTGCTTGGTCAGGATCTGCAGCCGCGTGAACGCTGCAGAACCTCTCAGTCCGTGATGGCTAAACTGACTGATGGCCTCCATTTTTATGCCAACGGATCCTTTCAGTCAGCCATTGGGGACATTGCGACTGCCGCTCAGGTTGCAGTCCACTGTTGCATCCGGCAAGTTACAGATGCCCTTTACAGGCGAAGGCGTCAATTCATTACCTTCCCTCGGACCCTGCACAAGCAGGCGGAGGGCGTGCAGGGTGTCGCTTCTATTGCGGACTTCCCCATGGTGCAGGGGGCGAGTGACAGCACACACGTGGCTTTGAGGGCGCCATGCCATCATCCTTAGGACTTCCGCAACCGCAAGGGGTTCCACTCCTTCAACATGCAGCTGGTCTGTGACCACCGCCAAATCATCATGGCAGTTACCGTGCATTTCCCAGGGTGCAGCCACGATGCCTTTATCCTGCGGTTGACCTCAGTTTGTGACCTTTTTGAGGGGCTGCCTCGAAGACGAGGCTGGCTTACTGGGGACAAGGGCTATCCTCTCTGGCCATGGCTGATGACAACACTCCATGTGGCTGACACCCCAACAGAAGAGCTGATCAGCAGCGGCCATCAGGCGACCAGGCACAGTAAACAGCACACTATTGGTGTTGTCAAAAAGCGTTTCCAATGTCTGGAAGATTCGGGGGGATCCCTGCAGTACTCGCCGCAGCAAGTGGGACACATCGTCGTCGTCTGCTGCATGCTCCACAACTTGGCGAATCGACGCACCCAGCCAATTCCAGCTGTCCCTCAATGACCAGCAGAGCAGGCGGAGGAGGAGGAGTATGAGGAGGAGGAGGAGGAGGAGGAGGAAGAGCAGGTGGAGAAGGAGGAGGCGGAGGAGGAGGAGGAGGAGTATGAGGAGGAGGAGGAGGAGGAGGAGGAAGAGCAGGCGGAGGAGGAGGAGGAGGAGGAGGAGGAGGAGGAAGAGCAGGCGGAGGAGGAGGAGGCGGAGGAGGAAGATGGAAGGGCTGCTGAAAGTGGAAGGGCCATACATCAGAGGCTCATCTGGACTCGTGTCGAGACCCCTGTGGCGGAATGATGAGAGTCTTAACTCATGCGCACTTTGGATGTTTGAGGGCCTCTGAATGCCAGCATCACTGAAACTAGTCACATGCACCATGCCACATTGAAACTTCTGTTTATTGGCACAAAAGTCTTTCATTACAGCTAAACAACGTAATGTCAACAGAAACCATAACTTTCAAAATAACTGTGAACTGTTCGGCCAAGCCACAAAACTCAACAAACCTTCTGCAAATATAACAACAGGTGAGGGTGTCCTTGAATTTGGACAAAGAAACGTCTCAGCACCTCCCTCTACAACCGGCCCCTTGAGGGAGAACGACTTCTCTTTCGCGCCCGGCCCCTTCCCTCCCTGCTGCTCCTACGTAATTGGACCCCAGTGGCGGCCTCAAGGCTGGGGGACGCCTGCTGACTGTCTGGAAGCGCAGAAGCCCCTGAGGGACGGCCTGGCCGACCTCTGGGCTTGGAGGGTGCGGACGCAGGATGCTTGATGTGACCATGGCTGGAAGCAGTGTGGCCTGCAGGTGGTGGCAGCTGCAATACAGGCGTCCCAGTGCTGGCATGTGCAATGGTCTCCTGCTGAGAGAGGACACCTGCATCATGGTCGGACGACACACTGGCTATCTGAGGGGAGCGGCTCGGCTCATCCACCACAATCGCATGCTCCACTGATTCCTGGCCTTGTATGGGACTGGAAGGGCCCGGGGTGATCCTAACTGATGCAGAGAGGGTGGCTACAGTGAGAGATCGCGTTGCGTCAATCTGGCTGTGGAGGAGCCCAGCAAGTGACTGTGTGGCAACAGTGAGGACCTATGTGCCAGGTGCCAGTGCTTCGGAGAAGGCCTGGACAGTTCTTCCCATTGCTTCGGACAAGGCAGGTGCCGACCGCTCCACTGCCTCGGACAAGCCCTGCACAGACCTTTCCAGGGATTGTCCGAAGCCCTGAACAGTCCTTTCCATAGCCGACTCAAAGCCGTGGACAGTCCTCTCCATTGTTGGGCCAAAGCCCTGGATAGTCCTGTCCATTGTTGCCCCGAAGCCCTGGCTAGGCCTGTCCATTGTTGCCCCGAACACCTGCAGAGTCCTGTCCATTGTTGCCCCAAAGCCCTGGAGAGTCCTCTCCATTGTTGCCCTGAAGTCCAACATACTCTTAGCCAATGAATCTATTGACTCAGGCATCTTCTCGACTGCAGCCATCAGCTCCGTGTGTCTGACCCGGGCCTGTTTGCTCATCTCAGCCAGGCGACGCACCTCATCTGCACTCTGTGCAGCAGTCATCACGACCTGCCTTGCCCTGCGGGGAGACGGTGGCCGAACTTGCCTATCCCCCGTGCGTTGCTGCATGCCGCTTGGTCCGGCAACTGGTTCATCCTCAGAGCCCCCCGCCCTCCCCTCCAGGGGACTACTATCCCCAGTCTGTAGATGTGTCAGCTCCCCGGATTCTGCAACGGCTGGTCCGGATTCCTCCTGGTCCTCGCCTCCGGTGGCACTGGCACTGGCAGCTTCAGCGCGTTGAGCCCGAGTTGGTGCTGCTTCATCTGAAAGTGGGAGGTGGAAGAGTGGCTTTAGCAAAAGGACAGCTTTGCTGAAAGGCATGCCAGATTGTGGCAAGGCTCTGACATGGCTGCACACTGAGGATGCATGCTGGTGGGGGGACCAAGTGGAAGGCAACAGGTGAAAAAGGTGAGAGTCTTACCCTCGCTGTCGGTAATGGGGTCGGCAGATGCAGTGGTCACAGGACCAGACAGACGTCCTCCAAGTATCTGGTGCACTCTCTCCTCCAGATCCGTGAGAGTGACCACTTGTGGAGGTCCGCCACCGGTTCGACGCTGCTCCTTTCGGATCATCGCCAGCTTGGACTGCAGGGGAAAGAAGGGGAAGTTCTGTAACATGATGCCTTGAGAGATCATCGCATGCCCCCCATGGTGCAAGAGCCCTTACATGAGGCTTTGAGAGATCATCGCATGCCCCCCATGGTGCAAGAGCCCTTACATGAGGCCTTGAGACATCTGTCCATGTGTGTGCCCAGAAAGGGCCATGGGTGCATGCTGACAGATGGCCATTGGGGCATCATGGCAACAGGGTGCCCGAAGTCAGCTGCAGATGGAGGGAATCAGAAGATTGCTAAACCATCACTCACCCTAACGATCCGTGTGAGGTCGTTGAATTTCTTCCTGCACTGAACAGGGGTCCTGGTCGCCATGCTGCTGGAGTTGACCCTCACAGCAACCTCCCTCCAAGATCGTCGGTAAGCCTTCTGATTCGGCCTCTTGCCATTATCCGGATACAGGACCTCTCGACGGCGTTCAACTGCACCAAGTGGCCCAGAGCCTCAGTGCTGAAGCGCTCTGCTCTCTGTCTAACCTTCTCCATGCTGAACAAGTTTGTAACGCCAGACAAGGGCGAGCGCTGAATCTGAGGCCTACAGGGCATTGGGTGTTGAAGCTCAGGCTGACTGACCCACCCCTTTAAGAGCCGGCCGGCGCCTGGAGGTCTCGTGGTTTCCCGTAATTGAGATCACCTGCGCTGCGCCCGTCTGCGTCGATATTGAGTAGCGCCTGAACTTTTGCGCCTTAAGAGCACCGTGCAACGGCTGAATTAGCGCCTCAATCCCCTTTGGGGGCGATGCAACCCAATATCTCGCCAGGCAGCGATAACTTTCGTCTGGCTATAAACTTAGCGCGCCGCCAGTTCTAACGCCTCAAGCGAGGCTATACCCAATTTCTAGGCCGGAAAGTCTAAGGGGCATAGATTTTGTTTAATGAATACTTGTGTTTGAAAAAAAACAGTTACAAAATATACCTCGCTTATTTAAAATATCAGTCATTTTAAAATGGAAGCCCTTGGGATTAATGGGGCAGTGGCTGCGTGTGCACTAAATTGGCTAATGGATAGAAATCAGAGGAGAATGGTTGGTTGTTTTTCAGACTGGAGGGAAGCAATGTCCTCCGTAAACTCCACTGCCCTCTGCACGGCCGGCCTGCCTCCCCCAATGTGTAGCCCATTCAAATTTTTATGCATGTGCAGTATCTACAATGTAAAAGCTGGTGAGCGGCCTGCACAGGACCTTGCAGATGACTGTGCGGCCTTGCAGCTTAGCGGGAACATTAAAGGGGAGTATACAGTGGTGACCCCAGGGGTTGGTGTTAGGACCAACATTCCCCCTAAGGTGCGCGGCCGTGCATTGATCGAGAGGTCCCACACGGGCCGCCCACCAGCGGTCGCCGCTGGAAACGATACTGCGCATGTGCAGCCACATAGCAGTTGCGCAGCAAATTTAAAGGGACCATGCACAAAAAAAAAGTTAGAGGGAACATTGGTTAGGACCAGTGCTCTTTTTGATATATACTAATGATGTGGACGTGGGTATACAGGGCATAATTTTAAAGTTTGCAGATGACATGAAACTCAGAAATATAGTACACAGTGAGGAAGACAGTAACAGACTGCGGGAGATCATAGACTAGTGAAATGGGCAGATACATGGTAGGTGAAATTTAACACCGAGAAGTGTGAAGTGATACATTTTGGTAATATGAATGAGGAGAAGCAATATAAACTAAATGGTACAATTTTAAAGCGGTACAGGAACAGAGTGACCTGGGGGTGTATGTACACAAATCATTGAAAGTGGCAGGACAAGTTGAGAAGGCTGTTAAAAAAGCATATGGGATCCTTGGTTTTATAAATAGATGCATAGGCTGGAATTTTCCGGGGTGGTCAGCGGGCGGGATCGATGGCTGGTCGGGTGGGAAATTTGATTTTTTTTTACAGCGGGTCGGGACCCCGCTGTCAACCCGCCACAATGCGCCTTTCCCAATGGCGCATGTGTGATCTCTGATCCAACCCGACCCGCAGAGGCAGGTGAGCCAATTATTGGGTTGTTGACAGACCCTTAGTAATGCTTTTAACCTTACCTTTTAACTTTAACTGCTCGCCTATGGGGTCCACGCTGCTCGGGGACCACGTCTGTGAACCTAAGGCGGGACATGAATGTCCATTGAATCAGCAGATTAGTTGACAGCTTGAAATATGCTATAAAAGGTCCACAACTGTTCACTTTCCAAGTGCAGAAGCTGTTGCTTACTCCATTTGGAACACCAATTGAGCTTTATGCAGGCTGCAAGTGTTTGGAGCAAACTTTCCATCCAGTGTCACCTCATTGGAACAACCTCTCTCACCATTGACAGATTGCTTCTGTCATCTCAACTTCACCTGCCAACTATTCCATCAGCATGGGTATGGTTTATATTGTTTCACCTTGGTCCTCAGAATCTGACCACGATCAGCCCCAACCCCGCATACCAGCAGCACCAACAACAACACCAACCTTCTCCGCAATTACCTGATACTGCACAGGACAGAGGGCATCAGCACCCAACCACATTGCTGCCCGGGAGGTGAGGGATGGCCTCACCATTGCCAGATTTACTTAACTTTACGCTTTACACCCTGGCTGCCACATGATGCGCCAAGTTGGCACCACCCCACACCAACACCATAAAGCATATCTACAATACCCGAGCCATTCCTTTCACACGCATCACCATTGTGGGGGGTTAGCGTTATATCTCATTATTCACTATAACTCACGAAGCCACTTCCAAAGGTGCACACAAATCTGTCCAAGAACACAAAATGTTGAAGATAAAGATTTCAATGTTTGACAGCGCATTAATAGAAACTTTACATAAACATTAGATAAAACACCCAAGTAGCTACCTGTAGTGTATGTACCCGTCTACCTTTAAGGGAACGATTGAGTGTAACCGTTCATCTTTAAGAGATCTACTTTAGGTGTGGCACTATTTGATTGGCTTCTGTATACGGTAATACCGACAGTGACCACACCAGTATATAAGTGATGTTACAGGATAACTAGGGCAGATTCGCCCTGACCTCTGAATAGTAAAGACCTGTTTGTTTGTACTTCAAAAGTCTGTGTATTTATTTACTGCACAACCCACAGACTTTACAGTGGCGACGAGTCCGATCGTAGCCTGCGGCAAGAATAGCAAAGTAACAAAGAGCGTCGAAGAGAGGCAACCGCCCTCGTCGTGCTACCAAAAGAAAACACGAGGCTACAACAACAGAAAGTGTGGTACTTTACAGAAGCTGGAAGACGAGCAACAAAAGTTTCATCAGCAACAGGCACTGATTACCCTGCTACCACGGTGTGGAGTGAGCCGACCAGCAAGAAACAAGGCGGCCGAAGAGACTGTGAGTAGGGGAAGGGGTAGAAGTATCCGGAGGAGAAGGGCAGAGCACTCGACCTCGGTCGAGGGGGAGCTGTACTGGCCAAAAGTCGGGTCCAATGGCGTCGGGTGACAGCCGGACCGCGATCGGCGGGAAAAATCCGGGCAGCGACCACAGCCACGAAGCGCTGAGCCTGCGAGTAGGCGCGGGAGGAGAAACCCAGCCGCAGCCGGGGAGGGAAACACCGGTCTGCGAGAGGGCTGGGGAGGCGAACGGGAACCATGCGGGTGAGAGCCGGGTGCGGAGTGAGAGACTGCGAGGAGCCAGTCCAGCGGCTGAGCTGTTCTCCACCAACGGGGTACTCAGAGCCGGCAAAACCGAACGTGCGGGAGTGGGAGAGCGAACAGAAGCCGAGAACGGGGAGAGAGACTGCGCGAGAGCCAGTCCAGCGGCTGAACTGTTCTCCACCTACGGAGTACCCAGAGCCGGTAGAACCGAACGTGCGGGAGAGGGAGAGACAGAGCCGAGAACGGGGTGAGAGACTGCGCGAGAGCCAGTCCAGCGGCTGAACTGTTCTCCACCTACGGAGTACCCAGAGCTGGTAGAACCGAACGTGCGGGAGAGGGAGAGACAGAGCCGAGCACGGGGAGAGAGAGACTGCGCGAGAGCCAGTCCAGCGGCTGAACTGTCCTCCGTTAACGGGGTGTACCCAGCGCCGGTAGAACCGTGCGGGCAGGAGGAAAAGACAGAGCCGAGTAAGGGGAGCTGTGCGAGAGCCAGCCCAGCGGCTGAACCTGTCCGCTGTGGGGAAAGCGTACCCCTTACACCAGCGAGAAACGCGGGAAGCCGCCATTAGGCGGAGAAGACGACAGAGGCGGGAAACCGCCATTGAAGTGGGCGGGGAGAGAAAGGAAGAGCGGGAAACCGCCATTTTTGTGGGAAAAGAACCGCCATCTTAACTGCCATTGAAGTGGGCAGAGAGAGAGAGAGAGAGAGAGAAGGGAAGAGCGGGAAACCGCCATTTTCGCAGGAAAACCGCCATTTTAGAAAAAAGAAGATAATAAATAATACTTAAAGAAATACTGTGCTGCTTCAAAGAAAGAAAGATGCCTAAGCGAGGGAATATTAACAATTTTAATTCTGAAATAGAAGACTGGGCCACGTACGTGGAACGCATAGAGATCTATTGCGAAGCCAACAAAATAGAGGAAGACGACAAGGCGATAACATTGCTAAACTCGATGGGGGCAAAAACATATGGGCTCTTGAAGCATCTAATAGCACCAGCTAAACCAGCGGATCAGACCTTCGAAGAAATTGTGGCTGTGCTGAAGGACCACTTGAACCCCACACCGCTGATGCTGGCTGAACGATTCAAATTCTACGCAAGAACGCAGAAGAAAGACGAAAGCAATGTGGAATACTTGGTCGAACTGCGTAGGCTAGCGAAATACTGCCAGTTCGGAGGGAATCTGACAGAGGCACTGCGGGACAAGTTCGTATGCGGATTGTCCAAAGAAGGAACGCAGAAGCGACTACTGGAAGAAAACGACCTCACACTGGACAGGGCTGTTCTCATAGCTGCATGACACGAAGCCGCAGCGAAAGGAACGGCCGAAATGCAGCTAAAGGCGGCGGCACTCGGGGTGGACCAAATTACTTCGAGCACAACAAAATGCTACCGTTGTGGGAAGACCACGCACGACCAGAATCACTGCTGGTTTAAGAACCAAGAGTGTCGGAAATGTGGCAAACTGGGTCACATCGCGAAGGTATGCAGGTCCGGGAAAAAGACCAACAATCAACGGAAGCCACCACAAGAAAAGTACAACAAGGTACACAAGGTGGCTGAAAAGAGTTCAGACGAACAGAATTCAGACTCAGACCCAAACAACCAGGAGCTGGGTAGTCTGAAGATCCACAATGTGGGGAAAGAAACTGATCTACAAACGATTTGGGTCGTACTAAAAATAGCTGGAGTCCAAGTATGAATGGAGCTGGACACTGGATCAGCTCTATCAGTCATCAACCGAAGGGACTACCACTGGCTATTCTCTCACATACCTTTGAGAAATACCAAGTTCGTATTACAGACATACATGGGGCATAATGTATACCCCATGGGGAAAATAAGAGTCAAGGTGAGAGATAGAGGGAAAGAACACCCAAGAATGAATTTGTACGTATTATCTGAGGGAGGACCACCACTTCTAGGACGGGAGTGGATTAAGAAAATAGACATGGAATGGCACTACCTAAAAGCCATAATGAAGGAGGATTCGGTGCAAGCTATCAGCTCAGATTCTGAGATGGATGACAATAAGACCAATTCAAATATGCATGACAAGGCTAAAGGGGACTTGCCGACGATGGGGAAGGAAACAAAGACATGCAGAAAGACTTATGTCACCAAGAAGAATAAAGTTACAGAGCAGAACTCCAGGTTGACAGAGAATTCTGAGCCTGTTCAAGCTAAGGATTCATCCACGACGGAAGAACACCGAGCTCGGACTCAAACTTATGTCAAAGTACGACAACAATTAGAACAGTGGAGTGACCGTCTCGTACAAGAGATGAAAAATATGGAAAAGTTCTGGGACACTGAATGGGAGAACCTGGAAAGACAACAGAGACAGCTAGCTCGAGAAAAGAGCGACCATAGAGCCATCGTGGCCAAGTACCGATCACATCTCCCTGAAACTGTTCAGGAACTAGACTATTTACAGAACGACCTAAAGGAAGAGGAATCTTCAGGAAGCCAGGATTTTATCCCAGTTCATCTCTACGACTCGTTGCAAGCAGAGTGTAACAAGTTGAAGGAACAGTATGAAAGGGCCCAGACTACAATCCTGGAAGGGGTTAACTCGGCAACCTCCGAAAAGCTAGTTTTAGTGAAAGCATATGAACAACTAAAGTTTGAACATGAGCGAGAATTACAAAGGCTGCAGGAAATGTTTGACGAGCTCCAGGCCAAGACAGATTCATCGGTAGAGATTCCATCCGTAGATGGAAAATTAGAGGTGGAAGACATAGCAGAACGTGAAATTCAAGATGTCCAAGAACTCGTTAAATTATTGAAGGAAACCCAAGACAAATATGAGGCGGCAATGGCAGAGGTCCAACAACTTGAAGAACATATTCAACTAGGAATCCGGGCAGTGGAAGGAAAGGCCAATGGAAGGAACACAGAGACTGTAGGAATGGCCCCTGATCAGGAGTTAGAGAACACCAAGGCGCAATTTCTTCGAGCGCTTAAAACCAAAGGACCGGAGGAAAGGAAGGTGAAAACATTGGAGGGAAAGGTGGATGAAATGGAGAAGGCGCTAATCCACAGTGGCCCCGTAGAAGAGTTAACGGCCAGCCAACTCTTATACACGCTGAGGGACAAGACTCCAAAATGGGAACACGAGTTTCAGGTTTCAAAGGGAAAGAATTCGGAGCTTCCAAAAGTCACGGAGAGAGCTGAGGGGGCAACACAGCTTGCACATGGATGTCAAAAGTATGCTGAATTACGTCAAGGGGAACAGAAGAATGCGGAAACAGCTACTTCAGTAGAAGGATTAAATAGCCTGATAACGGAATCCCCGATGGAAGGGAAGGTATTGAACTCACAAATGAGGCCAGGCGTGAAGGAATGGCAGACATCCCAGGAAGAGCGGGATGAATATGAATGCTTGAAGAAGTCTTTTCAAGAAAGATGGTCAGAGAAGGAACCACCGTCGGCTAACGTCCAGTTGGATAAGAAGGAAGTAGAAGGGCCCTTCACTGGCCTAACTCAGGACGACCCCGAATACTATCCTGACCTATTGAGTGACACTGAATATTACGAGGATCTGGTCTGCCCAGTTTGTGATGAAAACTCCCAAAGTACAGAAATCCGCATGAAGCACTTAAGGTCTAATGAACATAGAGTTGGTGGCGCTACAGATGGCCGCAGAGAAAGGAGCTCCGAGAGTTTCAAAAAGGCAGAAAAGAAAAAGAAGAAGCAGGAGATAATAACTGTCTAAAATACTATCATCTCAGGCGGGACACCATGAAAGGAGCTAAATTAGTTGAAAACCCGAAAATTATCAAGACAGCCAGTTGGTTGTAAAAGTCCGCACTGTTGGTTCAACAGGACGGAAGGTCAAGCTGTTACGTTAAGAAAAAGGCTATGGAGGAGTCACGCTAGCCATGTGAACCGGCTACACCAAAGAGATGCTGTTTGGAATGAGTCAAGATCAGAGACTGAATCTATGAACTGTTTCCGCAGAGACTGAACCTGTGAACTGTTCCCACCGAAAGTATATCTGTAAACTGTTTTATATGACGTTGACTCCACCGGAATTATCTCTGTAAATTGTTTGTTCTCCACCGAGAGTATATCTGTAAATTGTTATGTGAAGTTGAAGATATGTATGTTTAACGGGGACCCTGTAAGTAATAAGCTAAAAAGGGAGGATTGTAGTGTATGTACCCGTCTACCTTTAAGGGAACGATTGAGTGTAACCGTTCACCTTTAAGAGAACTACTTTAGGTGTGGCACTATTTGATTGGCTTCTGTATACGGTAATACCGACAGTGACCACACCAGTATATAAGTGATGTTACAGGATAACTAGGGCAGATTCGCCCTGACCTCTGAATAGTAAAGACCTGTTTGTTTGTACTTCAAAAGTCTGTGTATTTATTTACTGCACAACCCACAGACTTTACACTACCCTTGTGTGTTGTTAGTTGGTATGATTGCACTAGGATGAGGGTGAGTGTGAGGGGTGATGGGAATGTGATAATGTAGCTAGAGAGGGATGGGTGGAGGTGCAAGGTAAGTTGGTGTGAGTAAGGATGTGCAAGAGTAGGGTAGGGTGGGGAAGGCAGAGTGATGAGAGGCACAGCTGGATGAGGTTGATTGTGGCTTTGTACTAACTTTTCGTAATGTACTGAGATCACTGAAACATTTGTGCCACTGCACCCAGGTCCTCCTGACCACATCCCTGCTTGTACCCTCCTGTGTAAAGTGCAAGTAGGCTGTTTTGGCCACCTGGGGAGGTCTCTTCCTCCCATCGGAAGGGAAGAGGACCTCCCTGTGTGCTCTGACTCCCTCTATAAGCATATGGAGGGAGTCATGGGAGAACCTGGGTGCAGTCCTGCACTTCTGTGCAGTCATTGTCAGTGTTTGTAGCACTTCAATGCTGTAGAACACTGACAGCACAAATGTCAAAAGAAAGTTGGCCATGGTCCTTTTAAGGAAATCGGCTGATGATGCGTCATAAATGATGTCACCAGACCTGCTTCCTCTAATTGTGCTGGGAAACGCGCTAGGCGAGCTTAACAAGCCCTACCAGCATAAATTCA
Organism: Somniosus microcephalus; assembly: GCF_052327205.1. Taxonomy (NCBI): domain Eukaryota; kingdom Metazoa; phylum Chordata; class Chondrichthyes; order Squaliformes; family Somniosidae; genus Somniosus; species Somniosus microcephalus. The sequence continues at coordinate 210,990,141 of NC_140991.1, read as the reverse complement.
TTTTCCAGAGCGGGGTGGAGCCAGCAGTGGGGCCGTGACCCGCTCCGGACCCGCCAAGGTAAGAAAAATCTCAGCCATAGAGTGCAAAAGCAAGGACATTATGTTAAACCTTTATAAAACACTGGTTAGGCCTCAGCTGGAATATTGTGTTCAATTCTAGGCACTACACTTTAGGAAGGATGTCAAGGCCTTGGAGAGGATGCTGAGGAGATTTTCTAGAATGGTACTAGGGACTGCAACTCGGGCAGGTAAGGGGACCCCAGGTGCAGTGCTGGAGGAGCCTCAGACTTTGCCCTTATCCAACAGGTATGAGGTTCTTGCTGCCTGTATGAATGAGGGAAAAGCCTGCAAAATAGATAAGCAAGCTGACTATGGCACCATGGTGCAGGAGGCTATTCAAGTGGGGGGAGTGAAAGGAAATGTAGTTGTGGTAGGGGACAGTATAGTCAGGGGGACAGATACTGTTCTCCGCAGCCGCGACCGAGAGTTCCGAAGGTTGTGTTGCCTGCCCAGTGCCAGGTTTAAAGACATCCCCTCGTGGCTGGAGGAGAACTTGGAGTGGGAGGGGGAGGATCTAGTTGTTGTGGTCCATGTAGGAACCAACGACATATGCATCAAGAGGCTGCACTTCACCAGGCAGCCTGTTGCAGCAGAACTTGCTGCTTGCTGGACCAGGGGGGCCATGTTTTGCCAATGGTTGACAAAGTCACCACCACCCTAAACTTTTTCACCTCATGTTCTTTCCAGGCTGTTACAGGGGACATCACCTGCATCTCCCAGTTTACAGTGCACAGCTGCATCAAGCAGGTCACCAATGACCTCTTCACCAGAGCCACCAATACAGTACATTCCCCATGGACACCAACAGGCACAATAAGAGCACTCTGGAATATACAGCAGTGGCTGGCTTCCCTCATGTCCACGGCACAATACAGTGCATTCATGTAGCTATCAAAGCACCAGAAGATGAGCCAGAAGCTTCTGTGAAAAGGAAGGGCTTTCACTCCATCAATTTACAACTGGTGTGTGATCACCACAGAACGATAATGCAACTCTGTGCCAGTTTCACTGGCAGTGGCCTCAATGCCTTCATCCTGCCACACTCATCCATCCACCCACTTTTCCATCCATCCAAGGATGTCAGAGGATGGCTGTTAGGGAACAAGGGCTACCCCCTACATATATGGCTGATGACACCACTCAGCAACCCCACCATGCCTGATCACCTCGTGTAAAATCACAGTAATGGGACTACCAGCAACATCATAGAGCACGCCATTGGCATATTGTAGCAAAGCTTCAATTGCCTTGATCAGTCTGGGGCTTCCTACAATATGACCCAGACAAACTGTTCCATATCAGTGTCATGTGCTGTATTCTGCACAACCTGGCAATACGAAGAGGACAGTTGGAGGAGGCAGTTGACAATGAAAAATTGGGTGAAGATGAGGGAGAACCAGAAAGAGGAGGAGCAGAACATCACATTGCAGCTAGAGGGGCCAGGGATCAGTTAACAGAACAGCTCTTTTAGTGACATGCTCATTCTCCTCCCTGAAAAATTACAGAAAGCTCTTCTATATTAACAGTACTTGGTACCTCCTTCACTGCTCCCTCAATTCTGCATTAAAGAACTTTGAAACCATTAGCCGTCCTCTTTTATCAATGACACACTGACAATCCAGACAAAGAAGCTACAATGATAAGACACTGCAGACCAAAGTGCCAAATGCGATAAAGGTGATTGCTTTAATGCCAACTACAATAATGTCCTTTGATTCATTTAACACACAAATGATCACCCATTGTGCTTTTCTTAAAAGTAAGTTTCTGATCTCTCCTATTGCTGCACGTTGCTCCCAAGTGGCTTCAGCAGAACTGGTGGAAGGTCACTGTTGCTCATGTGGGGACTGTTGAGATGCTGCTGGTGGTTTACGACTTATGGGAATCTGAGCCTCTGAGAGCCCCAGCTGCTGACTGCTGCAGTTTAGCTCAGCTGGCTTTCTGGCACCATTGTGGGTATTGGTTGTGGGGGTGGCAAGGGAGTAGACATGCTAACGTCCTGAGAGAGGGCAAAGCGTGCTGCTCTAATTGCACCACCGCCGCGCCAATCATAGAATCAGTGAAACTTACAGCGCAGAAGGAAGCCATTCAGCCCATCGTGCCTGTGCTGGCCCAAAAAGAGCTATCCAGCTAATCCCACTTTCCAGTTCTTGGTCCGTAGCCTTGCATGTTACAGCACTTCAAGTGCATAACCAAATACTTTTTAAATGCGATGAGGGTTTCTGCCTCTACCACCCTTTCAGGCAGTAAGTTCCAGACCCCCACTGAGAATGCCCCTCCACCATGGTTGACAGGGCCCTCAATTGTGTCTGTTCCATTTCCCACACTTCTGCCCTCACCCCTTCCCCTCACTCCCAGAACCACAATAGGGTTCCCCTTGTCTGCACCTTCCACAGCCTCCACATTCAACAGCTCATCCTATGCCATTTCTGCCACCTCCAACGTGATCTCACCACCAAAAACATCTTAAGAACATAAGAAATAGGAGCAGGAGTAGGCCATTCGGCCTTTCGAGCCTGCTCCGCCATTCAATGAGATTATGGCCGATCTTCTGCCTCAATTCCATTCACCGGCCTCATCGCCATATCCCTTGATGCCCTTACTAGTCAGAAATCTATCGACTTCTGTTTTGAATACACCCAATGACTGAGCTTCCACAGCCCTCTGAGGTAGAGAATTCCAAAGATTCACCACCCTCTGTGTGAAGAAATTTCTTCTCATCTCAGTCCTGAATGGGCTACCCTTTATCCTGAGGCTACCCTGGCCCCTGGTTCTAGACTCCCTAGCCAAGGGAAACATTCTCCCAGCATCCACCCTATCAAGCCCTGTAATAATTTTGTATGCTTCAATGAGATCCCCTCTCATTCTTCTGAATTCAAGACAATACAGGCCTAGTTTACTCAATCTCATCTCATATAACAGTCCCGCCATCCCAGGAATCAATCTCGTGAACCTTCATTGCACTCCCTCTATGGCAAGTATATCCTTCCTTAGGTAAGACCAAAATTGTACACAGTACTCCAGGTGTGATCTCACCAAGGCCCTATATAATTGGAGTAAGGCTTATTTACTCCTGTACTCAAATCCTCTTGTAATGAAGGCCAGCATACCATTTGCCTTCCTAATGGCTTGCTGCACCTGCACATTCACTTTCAGTGACTCATGTACAAGGACACCCAGGTCCCTTTGAGCATCTGCATTCCCCAATCTTTCACCATTTAGGAAATACGCTGCCTTTCTGTTTTTTCTACAAAAGGTAAATCGTGCTTGACTAATCTACTGGAATTTTTTGAGGATGTAACTGGTAAAATAGATAAGGGAGAACCAGTGGATGTGGTGTATTTGGACTTTCAGAAGGCTTTTGATAAGGTCCCGCATAAGAGATTAGCATGTAAAGTTAAGGCACATGGGATTGGGGGCAAGGTATTGACTTGGATAGAGAAGTGGTTGGCAGACAGAAAGCAAAGAGTTGGAATAAATGGGTCTTTTTCCGAGTGGCAGGCAGTAACTAGTGGCGTACCGCAGGGATCGGTCCTTGGACCCCAGCTATTCACAATATATATATTAATGATCTAGACGCGGGAACTAGATGTAATATCTCCAAGTTTGCAGACGACACAAAGCTGGGTGGGCGTGTGTGCTATGAGGAGGATGCCGAGAATCTCTAGTATGATTTGGACAGGTTGGGTGATTGGGCAGAAGCATGGCAGATGCAATATAACTTGGATAAATGCGAGGTTATCCACTTTGGTGTTAAAAACAGGAAGGTGTGGCGGAGCCACTAAGAGACTCAGAACATTTGAGAATAATCTCTTTAACTGCATTGTAGTGCAGCCACGTACTGCACCTTTAAACTGTTTGTTAACTATACTGTATGTACCTTCCTATACTCTGCGTGATGACATCATGACGCCGATCACGTGACCGCCAGTGGCGCGAAGAACGCGATGACGTCATGACGTCGGTTTCCAGAACCTTCCAGCAGTCTTCGAGTGCCTCGCAGCCTGAACAGACCTGTATACATCTTCTCCTGTAGTTTACTAGTTAACTTCGTTGTTATTAAATTTTGTTGTTTTGATTTACTGAGTCGAACTGCAATTATTCAGATAGGAACTACCGTTCCTACATTGGTGACCCCGATTTCGTCGAACAACTTTCGTTGAGATTCAAGAATGAACACGAACGCCGTCGCCCTCAAACTTCCACGGTTCTGGGAACAACAGCCATCAGCATGGTTCTTCCAGGCAGAAGCTCAGTTCTCACTCCGAGAGATTACAGCGGATTCGACCCGTTATTTTCATGTGGTCTCCGCTCTCGACAGCACCACGGCCTCGCGGGTCATCAGCCTCCTGGGCAATCCACCAGAAGAGGGCAAGTATGAGGCTCTTAAAACTCGTTTGCAACAGGTGTTTGGTCTTAATAAGTCGGAGCGCGCACGCAGGCTTATTGCTATGCCCGGCCTCGGGGACTCAAAGCCTTCTGAACTGATGAGCCAGATGCTCACTCTTTTGGGTTCGGAGCCCCAATGTTTTTTGTTGCGCGAACTTTTCCTTAACCAGCTACCAGAACCGGTTCAGACGGCCCTGGCCAATTCTCTGATCACGGACTGTGTAGAACTTGTGGCTGAGGCAGACAAGTTTTTTACCATTGCGCAGCAGTATTGTGCAGCCACGAGGCGCCCTTCCCCCACGCGGGCGCAGCCCAGCCCTCCTTCTGCAGGCTGGTGTGCATACCACGTCCGTTTTGGCACCAAAGCTCGATGCTGCCGCCCGCCCTGCAGTTTTTCGCCAAAAAAAACCTCCACCAAGCCCGTGCCCTTCGGCAAAACTGACTGGGTCTAAAAAAAACGTCCACTTCACCATGGCGGTTGGATCGGCGGGAAAGCTGCTGTACATCATGGATTCCATGACAGGGCGACGATTTTTGTGCGACACTGGATCCCAGTGCAGCATTCTGCCAGCTTCAAGGCTTGATCTGCAATCCGGCGGGTGCGGTCCATCCCTCGAGGCAGCTAATGGCGCGGATATCCGCACGTTCGGAAAACGGACGGTCAATTTAACCTTCAGTGGTCAGAGATTTGTTTGGGACTTTATTGTGGCTAAAGTTTCGCAGGCTATCCTGGGGGCCGATTTTTTCTGCTCCAACGGCTTTCTGGTCGACGTCCAACACTGCCAACTCATAAATGCGTCCACTTTCCACGCACTGCCGTGCCATCGCAGCACCACCATGTCCTGGTCGATTGCCTGTACGCTTGCAGCACAGGACGGGTTTACGCGCCTGCTCGGGGAGTTTCCAGAGCTCACCAGGCCTACTTTTTCAGCAGCAGTCACGAGGCACGGAGTGGTGCATCACATCACGACGAAGGGACCGCCGGTTTATGCCCGGGCACATCGGTTGGAACCAGGCAAGCTCGCAGCGGCTAAAGCTGAGTTTCGCACCATGGAATGCCTCGGGATCGTCCAATGCTCCAATAGCCCTTGGTCCTCCCCACTGCATATCGTCCCCAAACCAGGCAGTGGCTGGCGGCCTTGCGGGGATTACCGACGTCTAAATGAAGCCACTACACCGGACAGGTATCCAATACCTCATATCCAGGACTTTTCAGCCCATCTGGCTGGCAACTCCGTTTTCTCCAAGGTGGATCTCGTCCGCGGTTACCACCAAGTCCCGGTACACCCACAAGATGTCCCCAAAACGGCGGTCATCACACCGTTCGGACTTTTCGAATTCCTCCGAATGCCTTTCGGGTTGAAAAACGCAGCACAGGCCTTCCAACGGCTCATGGACTCTGTGTTATGAGATTTGCCCTTTCTTTTTGTTTACTTGGATGACATTCTCATCGCCAGTAGAGATTCGCAGGAACACCTACAGCATTTGCACGCACTTTTTGCCCATCTCAGCCAGCACGGCCTCATCATCAACCCCGCCAAATGCCATTTTGGATTATCCAGCATCGATTTCCTGGGACACAAGATCACTTCGGACGGCGCCGTCCCACTAGCTACCAAGGTAGAAGCAGTTACAGCACTCCCACGGCCTCACACAGTCAAATCCCTGCCGGAGTTTCTGGGGATGGTGAACTTCTATCACCGGTTCATCCCCAAGGCAGCCCAGTTGATGCAGCCGCTGTACGAAGCGCTCAAAGGGAAGTCGGGAAAGGACGCTATCACTTGGACGCCGCTGATGGACCAGGCGTTCCTTAACACCAAGGCGGCGCTGGCAGACGCAACCATGCTTGCTCATCCGTTAACGGGCGCGACCATCGCCCTCACTACAGATGCCTCCAATTATGCTATCGGGGCAGTTCAAGAGCAATGGATCGATGGTGCGTGGCAGCCGTTAGCATTCTTCAGCCGCCAGCTTCGCAAGAACGAGCAAAAATATAGCACTTTCGACAGGGAGTTGTTGGCCCTGTTTTTAGCCGTCCGACACTTCTGTTTTCTCCTAGAAGGACGTCCGTTTACTGCATTCGTGGACCACAAGCCACTTACGTTCGCAATGGCAAAAACGACAGAGCCTTGGTCAGCCCGCCAGCAGCGCCACCTCACCTTTATATCCGAGTTTACAATGAATCTAAGGCACGTGTCCGGCAAAGATAATCTCGTGGCCGATTGTCTCTCCCGTTCTCCAGTCCAGGCAGTCCACCTGGGTATCGATTTCGTTGGGTTGGCAGAAGAGCAATTGGCAGATCCCGAAGTGCAGGCATACCGGACCACGCCTTCCAGCTGGCAGGTGGCCGATGTTAAGTTCCAGGCGGCGGGAACCACGCTTTTGTGTGACATATCCATGGGAGTGCCCAGGCCCATCGTGCCGTTGGAATGGCGTAAGAAAATTTTCCAGGCCATACATGGTTTATCGCACCCAGGGATGCGTGCTTCACAACGGCTAATGTCCCGTAAATTTGTCTGGAAAGGAATGCATTTGGACGTCCGGGACTAGACAAACCATTGCGTGGATTGTCAAAAAGCAAAAGTTAATCGCCATGTCAAAGCTCCACTGGCCGAATTTCCGGTGCCAGAACGCCGTTTCGACCACGTACACGTGGACTTAGTGGGTCCTCTTCCCGTTTCCCGAGGTTTCACAAATCTCCTGACGGTAGTGGACCGTACCACCAGGTGGTCAGAGGCGATTCCATTGAGTGCTACTGCTGCATCAGACGTCTCCAGAGCGTTCATTTCATCGACATCTCCTCTGACAGAGGCCCACAATTTATGTCAGAGTTGTGGACAGCAGTCGCGCAAGGTTTGGGTGCCAAGCTGCACCGCACCACCGCATACCATCCGCAAGCGAATGGCCTGTACGAGCGGTACCATCGGTTGCTCAAGGCGTCACTCCGGGCCAGCTTGCATGGTTCCAACTGGGTGGACAGGCTCCCCTGGGTGTTACTAGGCCTTCGAACAGCCCCCAAGGATGATCTCCAGTCTTCATCGGCCGAGTTAGTCTACGGCCAGCCGCTTCGGGTACCAGGTGATGTGAGGCTAACAGGTCTGTAGTTCCCTGTTTTCTCTCACCCTCCTTTCTTAAATAGCAGGGTTACATTTGCTATCCTCCAATCTGCAGGAACCGTTCCAGAATCTATAGAATTTTGGAAGATGACAGCCAATGCGTCCACTATCCCAATGGCCACCTCTTTCAAAACCCTAGGATGTAGGTCATCTGGTCCTTGAGATTTATTGACTTTTAGTCCCATTAATTTTGCTAGTACTGTTTTTTTACTAATAATAATTTCTTTAACTTCCTCATTCTCGCCACACCCTTGCTTTTCTCGTATTTCTGGGAGGTTTCTTGTGTCTTCCTCCGTGAAGACAGAAACAAAGTATTTATTTAAATTCTCTGCCATTTCCCCTCCCCTTCCCTTTCAGCATTCCAAAGGGACCATTCACTCCATGACATCCTGGTCCATTCCTCAATCACCCCCTTCCCTTCCCACGGCACCTTCCCGTGCAAGAGCAGGAGATGCAACAGCTGCCCTTTTACTTCCTTCTCACCATCCAGGTCCCCAAACACTCCTTCCAGGTGAAACAGCGATTTACTTGTACTTCTTGCAATTTAGTATTTATTCGCTGCTCACGATGTGGTCTCCTCTACATTGGGGAGACCAAACGCAAATTGGGTGACCACTTTGCGGAACACTTCTGTTCAGTCCACAAACGTGACCCCGAGCTTTCTGTAAAGTCTGTGGGTTGTGCAGTTAATTACGACACAGACTTCAGGAGTAACATACAACAGGACTTTACTATTCGAAGGTCAGGGCGAATCTGCCCTATAAATCATGCCACAGCACTTATATACCGGTGTGGTCACCGTCGGTATTACCGTATACAGAAGCCAAACAAGTAGTGCCACACCTAAAATAGTTCTCTTAAAGGTGAACGGTTACATACAATAGTCTCTTAAAGGTAGACGGTTACATACACTACAATCCTCCCTTTTTAGCTTACAACATACTATTTCTCATTAACATACATATATTCAACTTCAGGTAAACAATTTACAGATATAGTCTCTGTGGGAAACAGTTCACAGGTTCAGTCTCTGTGGGAACAGTGTATAGATTCAGTCTCTAGTCTTGACTCGGTCCGAACAACATCGCTGTGGTGTAGCCGGTTCACATTGCTAGCGTGACTCCTCCACTAGTCTTCCCCTTGACGTAACAGCTTGAACTCCCGTCCTGCTGAACCAGCAATGCTGACTTTTACAAACAGCTGTATTGCCTTGGTAATTTTTCTTACTTTCCAACTGATTTATCTCCCTTTGTAGGGCCCACGTGCATGATCTGGTAGGAGTGATAATGATTTTGATGGTTATCATCTTCTGCTTCTTCTTTTTCTTTTCTGCTTCTTGGAGACTCTCGGGGCTCCCTTATCAGTTGCCAGCCGTAGCGCCACCATCTCTCTATGTTCCTTAGACTTTAAGTGCTTCATCCTGATTTCTGCACTTTGGGAGTTTTCATCACAAGCTGGGCAGACCAGATCCTCGTAATATTCAGTGTCACTCAACAGGTCATGGTAATATTCGGTGTCGTCCTGAGCTAGTCTAGCGAGAGGGCCTGCTACTTCTTCCGTACCCAACTGGACATTAGCCGACTGTTGTTCCCTCCCTAGACATCTTTCCTGAAGAGACTTCTTCATGCGTTCATATTCATCCCGCTCTTCCTGGGTTTCCTGCCAATCCTTCACTAATGACCTCGTTTGTGATTTCAACACTTCCCCTTCCCTCGGGGATTGATTGATCAGGCTATTCAATCCTTCTACTGGAGCAGCTGTTTCAACATTCTGCTGTTCACATTGACGTGATTCAGCGTACTTTTGGCATCCCTGAAAAATCTGTGTTGCAACCTCAGCTATTTCCATAACTTTTGAGAGCTCCGAACTCCTTCCCTTTGAAGATTGAAGCTCGTGTTCAGATTGTTCCCATTGTAGAATCTTGTCCTTCAGCATATGAAGGAGTTGGCTGACCGTTAACTCTTCCACGGGAACACCGTGGGTCAGAGTCTTCTCCATTTCATCCACCTTTTCCTCCAATGCTTTCACCTTCTTTTCCTCTCGTACTTTGGCTTCCAGTGCTCGGAGAAGTTGCGCCTTGATGCTCTCTAGCTCATGTTCAGAGGCCATTCTTACAGTCTCTGTGTTTCTTACAGTTCCCTTTTCTTCCACTGAACGGATTCCCAGTTGAATCTGTTCTTCAAGTTGTTGAATCTCGGTCATTGCCGCCCCATATTTGTCTTGGGTTTCCTTTAATATTTTTATGAGTTCTTGTACATCTTGTCTTTCAGGTTTTGCCATGTCTTTCACCTCTAATTTCTCATCTATGGATGGAACTTCTACCGATGAGTCTGTCTTGGCCTTGAGCTCATCAAGAATTTCCTGCAGCCTTTGGACTTCTTGCTCATGTTCAACCTTCAGTTGCTCATATGCTTCCACTGAAACTAGCTTTTCGGAGGTTGCCGAGTTAACCCCTTCCAGAATTGTAGCCTGGGCCTGTTCATACTGTTCTTTCAACTTCTCACACTCTGCTTGTAAGGAGTCGTAGAGAAGAACTGAGATAAAATCCTGGCTTCCTGCAGATCCCTCTTCATTTGCTTCTTCCTGCAAATATTCTAACTCCTGAACAGCATAAGGGAGATGTGATCGGTAATTGGTCACGATGGCTCTATGGTCGCTCTCTGCTTGAGCTAGCTGCTTCTGTTGTCTTTCCAGGTTCTCCCATTCGGTGTCATAGAACTTTTTCATTGTTTTCATCTCTTGTACGAGACGGTAACTCAATTGTTCTAATTGTTGTCGTAATTTGAAATAAGTTTGAGTCCGAGCTCGGTGTTCTTCCGTCATGGATATGTCCGTAACTTGAACAGGCTCAGAATTTTCTGTCGAACTAGGTTGTCGTTGTTCGGTGGAGTTCTGTTCTGAAACTTTGTTCTTCTCTGGAGCATAAGCCTTTATGCATGCCTTCGTTTTTCCAACCTTCGTCGGCAAGTCCATTTCAGCCTTGTCTTTCATATTTGGGTTGGTCTTATCGTCATCCGTTTCAGAATCTGAGCTGATTGTCTGCACCGAGTCCTCACTCGTTATGGCTTTTAGATAGTGCCATTCCATGTCTATTTTCTTGATCCACTCCCGTCCTAGAAGTGGTGGTCCTCCCTCATGTAGTACGTATAAGTTCATTCTTGGGTGTTCTTTACCCCTATCTCTCACTTTGACTCTTATCTTTCCCATGGGGTATACTTTATGCCCCGTGTATGTCTGCAATACAAACTTGGTATCTCTTAAGGGTATATGTGAGAATAGCCGGTGGTAATCCCTTCGATTTATGACTGATAGAGCTGATCCAGTGTCCAACTCCATTTTCACTTGGATTCCAGCTATTTTTAGCATGACCCAGATAGTTTGTAGGTCAGCTTCCTTACTCACATTGTGAATTCTCAGACTACCCAGCTCCTGGCCGTTTGGGTCTGAGTCTGAATTCTGTTCGTCTGAACTCTTCTCAGCCACCTTGTGTACCTTGTTGTACTTTTCCTGTGATGGCTTCCTTTGGTTGTTGGTCCTTTGGTTGTTGGTCTTCTTCCCTGACCGGCATACCTTAGCTATGTGACCCAGTTTGCCACATTTCCTACATTCCTGGTTCTTAAACCAGCATTGGTTCTGGTCGTGTGTTGTCTTCCCACAACGATAGCATTTTGTTGTTGTCGAGGTAATTTGATCCACACTTAGTGCGGCTGTCTTTAGCTTAATTTCCGCAGTTCCCTTCGCTGCGGCTTCGTGCGATGCTGCAATAAGGACAGCCCTGTCAAGTGTAAGGTCGTTCTCTTCGAGTAGTCGCTTTTGCGTTCCTTCCTTTGCCAACCCACACACGAACTTGTCTCGCAATGCCTCTGTCAGATTCCCTCCAAACTGGCTGTATTTCGCTAGTCTACGCAGTTCGACCAAGTATTCTGCGTTGCTTTCGTCTTTCCATTGCGTTCTCGCATAGAATTTGAATCGTTCCGCCAACATCAACGGTGTAGGGTTCAAGTGGTCCTTCAGGACAGCCACAATATCATCGAAAGTCTGATCCGCCGGTTTAGCTGGTGCTAGTAGATGCTTCAAGAGCCCGTATGTCTTTGCGCCCATCGAGTTCAGCAAGGTTATAGCTTTGTCATCTTCTTCTATTTTATTGGCCTCACAATAGATCTCAATGCGTTCCACGTACGTGGCCCAGTCTTCTACTTCGGAATTAAAATCGTTGATGTTACCACGCTTAGGCATCTTCCTCTCTTTGGGAACAACACAAGTATTTCTTTAAATTATTATTTCTTTTTTTTTCTAAGATGGCGGTTTTCCCGCGAAAATGGCGGTTTCCCGCTCTTATCTTCTCTCCCCGCCCACTTCAATGGCGGTTTCCCGCTTCTGTCTTCTTCCCCGCCTAATGGCGGCTTCCCGCGTTTCTTCCCTGGCGGGAGGGGTACACTTTCCCCACGGGCGACGGCCGCTGGCTTTCAGGTTCACAGCCTGCGCGTCGGCTTCAAGGCTTTCCCTTTTTTTTTTATGGCAGGGCGACCGGCTCTGGGTACCCCGTTGACGGCGAACAGGTTCAGCCGCTGGGCTGGCTCTCGCACAGTTCCCCTTGCTCGGCTCTGCCTCTCTCCCGCTCGCTCGGCTCTACCGGCGCTGGGTACACCCCGTTGACGGAGGACAGTTCAGCCGCTGGACTGGCTCTCGCGCAGTCTCTCTTGGTCGGCTCTGCCTCTCCCGCTTGCTCGGACCCCAATCGCGCCTCCCAGCCCTCTCGCAGTCTGGTGCTTCTCTCCCCGGCTGCGGCTGAGTTTCTCTCTTCCCGCGCCTACGCTCCCGGTCGCAGCGCTTTGTGGCTTCGGTCACCGCCTGGCTCTTCCCGCCGGTCGCGGTCTCTCATGACGCCGTTGGACCCGACTTTTTGTTCGGCTCCTTTTCCCCCTCGACCGTGGTCGAGTGCCCAGCCCTTATCCTCCGGCTATTCTTTTCACTTTCCCTTACTCACAGTCACCGTGGCAGAAGGGACAGTCAGTGCCTGTTGCTGATGGAAGTTTTTGTCGCTAAAGTCTTCCTCCTTTCTATTGCTGCAGCCTTGAGTTTTCTCCCAGCCGAATGACGAGGGCGGTTGCCTCTTTACGACGCTCTTTCGTTGCTTTGAAATTATTGTTGCCGCAGGGTGCGATCGGACTCGTCGCCACTGTAAAGTCTGTGGGTTGTGCAGTTAATTACGACACAGACTTCAGGAGTAACATAGAGCAGGACTTTACTATTCGAAGGTCAGGGCGAATCTGCCCTATAAATCATGCCACAGCACTTATATACCGGTGTGGTCACCGTCGGTATTACCGTATACAGAAGCCAAACAAGTAGTGCCACACCTAAAATAGTTCTCTTAAAGGTGAACGGTTACATACAATCGTCTCTTAAAGGTAGACGGTTACATACACTACACTTTCGGTAGCCTGTCACTTTAATCTCCACCACTCCCACTCTGACCTCTCTGTCTTCAGCCTCCTGTTGCAATGAAGCTCAATGTTAGCTTGAGGAACAGCACCTCATCTTTCGATTAGGCACTTTATAGCCTTCTGGACTCAACATTGAGTTCAACAATTTCAGACTATAACCTCTACCCCCATTTTTTCGGATGGCAGCTGTTGATGATTCTGCTATTTACACCTCTTCTAGACCCATCTTTTGTTCCTTTACTTGTCCCACTACCATCTCCTTTTGCCTCACACCATCATCCCTTTTGTCTTTTAATCTCTCCTGCCTTCCACCCTATCACAGACCTTCCCCTTTGTTCTTTCCTTGCCTCACCCTTTTCCCGGCCTCTGCACTTGATTAAAAACTGTTACATCTCTAACTTTTTTCAGTTCTGTCGAAAGGTCATTGACCTAAAACGTTAACTGTGTTTCTCTCTCCGTAGATGCTGCCTGACCTGCTGAGTATTTCGAGCATTTTCTGTTTTTATTTCAAACATAACTTCCCTGCTCTTATATTCTATGCCTCGGTTAATAAAAGAAAGTATCCCGTATGCCTTCTTAACCACCTTATCTACCTGTCCTGCTACCTTCAGGGATCTGTGGACATGAACTCCAAGGTCCCTCTGTTCAAATGCACTTTTCAGTATCCTACCATTTATTGTGTATTTCCTCGCCTTGTTAGCCTTCCCCAAATGCATTACCTCACACTTCTCCAGATTGAATTCCAATTGCTACCTTTTTGCCCATCTTACTAGGCCATTTATATCTTCCTGCAGTCTGCTGCTTTCTTCCTCACTGTCTACCACATGACCAATTTTTTATCAACTACAAACTTCTTAAGCATGCCCTCTACAATGAAGTCTAACTCATTGATATATATCACAAAAAGCTAGGGACCTACTAATGAGCCCTGTGGAATCCCACTGGAAGCCGCCTTCCAGTCACAAAAAACACCCATCGACCATCACCCTTTGCTTCCTGTCACTGAGCCAACTTGCCACTTTCCCTTGGATCCCATGGGCTTTTACTTTTCTGATCAGTCTGCCATGTGGGACCTTGTCAAAAGCCTTGCTAAAATCCATGTAGACTACATCAAATGCGCTACCTTCATCGCCCCTCCTTGTTACCGCCTCAAAAAGTGCAATCAAGTTAGTCAGACACGACCTTCCCTTACCAAATCCATGCTGACTGCCCTTGATTAATCCGTGCCTTTCTAAATGATGATTAATACTGTCCCTCATAATTTTTTCCAATAATTTGCCCACCACCGAGTTCAGACTGACTGGCTGATATTACTCGGTCTATTCTTTTCTCCCTTTTTACACAACGGTGCAACGTTAGCAATCCTCCAGCCCTCCGGCATCACACCTGCAGCCAGAGAGGATTGGAAAATAATGGTTAGAGCCTCCGTTATTCCCTCCCTTGCTCCTCTTAACAGCCTGGGATACATTTCATCTGGGCCAGGCGATTTATCTACTTTCAAAGATGCTAAACCCTTTAATATTTCTTCTCTCACTATGTTGATCACATCTAATATTTCACACTCCTCCTTAACTACAATGTTTGCATCGTCCCTCTCTTTTGTGAAGACAGACGCAAAGTATTCCTTAAGAACCATACCCATGTCTTACGCCTCAACACACAGGTTACCTGTTTGGTCTCTATTAGGGCCCACTCTTTCTTTAGTTATCCTGTTGCTCTTTATGTATTTATAAAACATCTTTGGGTTTTCTTTGATTTTACTTGCCAATATCTTTTCATGCCCTCTCTTTACTTTCCTAATTTCCATTTTAATTTCACCCCTGTACTTTCTATACTCCTCCAGGCTTTCTGCAGTATTTACCTCCCTGTATCTGACATAAGCCTTCCTTTTTTGCCTTATCTTACTCTATATGCCCCTTGACATCCAGGGGGTTCCAGATTTGGGAGTTCCATTCTTTTTCTTTGTGGGAACATATTTGCTCTGAACCCTCACTATCTCCTCCTTGAATGCCTCCCACTGCTCTGACACTGATTTACCTTCAAGTAGCTGTTTCCAGTCCACTTTTGCTAAATCACATCTCTGCTTAGTAAAATTGGCCTTTTCCCAATTGAGAACTTTTACTCCTGGTCTATCTTTGTCCTTTCCCATAATTACACTAAAGCTAATTGAATTATGATCACTACCACCAAAATGCTCTCCCACTGATACCTCTTCCAGCTGCCCAGCTTCATTTCCTAAAACTAAGTCCAGAACTGCCCCCTCTCTTGTTGGGCTTGCTGCGTATTGGCTAAAAAAGGGGATGCAGCTCATCATTTTCACTGATCTGTGGAGAACAGACTGCATCCTTGAAAGCCTCTATCCATGTGGTTCACTAATCTCCCCCAAGTGGACCTTGTCTCTCCAAGGTAGAGTTCAGAGTCTCTATGACAGTCGTTTGGATTTCCACCAAAGCTGTAAAGGCTGTAAACATTGACTCTTGTTGTGAAGGCCTGGTTGCAGCATCCCTGGAGGTAGACTGCAGGGTGCTGATACCCAAGGAGGATACACCACATGGGTTGGAAGCAGACTCTTCCATATTTTCAGCCATGGTGCTGAAACTCCTTGGCAGGCCTTCCAACACCTGGTATAACCATTTGTGTGAAGCAAGCAGTTTTCATTGTTTGGGAAATTACTTCCTTCCACTGCTGGTATACAAGCCCTCACCTCTTCCAACAGTATCTCCAGGGAGGCTTCTGAGAATCTGGGAGCTTGCCTGCAACTCATTCTTCCCACTCGTCCTTCCAGGCAGGTCCAGGCTGAAGGGAATGCAACCTCCCTTTAAGAGGTATGTAGGCTCTGGAGTGTCCATTGGAAATTGCGCTAAAAAAGTGGTCAGGTTTCCAGTTCAGTTAAAATTGGGTGGGAAACCCAATTTAAATAAGGCCTGGGAATCAAAATAACCCGTGCCTGAACTTTTCTGGTGCGAGTATGTTTCACATTCGCCCCACCCACCATCCACCTGAAACCGACCTCCACGTATCATTTAACTTGTTGATGATGGTAATTTGTGATGGAATTCTAGTGTAGGAAGTATACTCAAATAAAGTAGCGCTAGTAAGAAAGAAAGACTTTCATTTATATAGCGCCTTTCATAACCACTGGACGTCCCAAAGCACTTTACAACCAATGAAGTGTAGTCACTGTTGTAATGTAGGAAACACGGCAGCCAATTTGCGCACAGCAATCTCCCACAAACAACAATGTGATAATGACCAGATAATCTTTCTTTGTTATGTTGATTGAGGGATAAATATTGGCCAGGACACCTGGGCTAACTCCCTTGCTCTTCTTCAAAATAGTGCCTTGGGATTTTTTACATCCACCTGAGGGAGCAGACGGGGCCTCGGTTTAACCTCTCATCCAAAAGACGGCACTCCCTCAGCACTGTACTGGTGTGTCAGCCTAGATTTTTGTGCTCAAGCCTCTGGAGTGGGACTTGAACCCACAACTTTCTGACTCAGAGGTGAGGGTGCTACCAACTGAGCCACAGCTGACACAGTAAAATGTAATTTAACTCCCCATACATAAAAATTGAACAATAACAACAGCAACACATGTGGTCCGAAGCTCAGCTTCAAGTTAAATGTAGTTAATAAAGGCATGACAAAAATGGAAATAGAAAGCACAGGAAATTTGATGCAGTAATGGTAAAAGGGAAATAGATTCGTTTGTAGGAATCGTCAGATCCTTAACTGAAGCACTGAGGTCGAATCAGTCCGATAATAAAATGAAGTGTAATAGAAACTAGAGAACAAACAATTGCATGCAGGAGAAATAATCAACAGGTCTTTTCTGGTGCTGGTTTCACGAGGTCTGAGTTGGGAACCTCCCACTCTCTGACGTCATGACATCATCACATTTCCCGCCGTTCGGGGCATCACGTGACCAACATGATGACATCATCGCGCTGATTCTGGGGCTTATCCAGAACGGCTATTTACATACAGTAAACAAACATAGGTGCTGTAGCACTCTGTTAAAGGCAGTTATACATTTATACAGGAGTCCGTTGGTGGCTTTGCCACAAGTTCACAATAATTAAGATGTAGAAAAAAGATGGACCAATGTAGGGACTAAAGTAGATTCATTTTCAGGGTTGCAGAAAGACCTTGTATTTATTTGATGGTGGGATATTAATGATACCTAAAGTAAGAACTCTAAGGGCTGGAAATTGGATAAGGCCCGAAAACCGGTGTGGGTATCATGTTGTGTGATTATCTATTCCTTCCGATGTAGGCAGCACACAAACTTCGTGCTGCCTGCCAATTTAAATGACTGCAGTGTGCAGTCCAGCACTAAACACACTGTTAAGTGGCTGCATGCCTCAGCAGGGGGCCCAAGTTCGTGCGAGGCTAGCACCAATTAAAGCTAGCTTGCAGTTCTTAAAGCCAGCCTGCATCTCTTAAAGGGGAGGTGCATTCTGGCTGCAGAAGGTATTGGAAGTCATTGTAGCGAAGTGTGTGACCCACAGGAAGAGTGAAGATGGCGCAACATGACAGAAAGAGGGCTCCCAGGTTTTCCGATCCAGCACTTGAGGGGCCTAGTGCAGGAGGTGGACAGGAGGAGAGGTATCCTCTATCCACAGGGGGCCAGGAGGCCCCCCAGACACACTCTGAGAAGAGAATGGGGGCAGATAGCCATCGCTGTCAATGCAAGCAGTGTAGCCCCGAGGACCTGGATGAAGTGCAGGAAGAAGTTTAATGATGTCATACGAGTGGTCAAGGTCAGTGACTTCATCTTCAAATGCCATATTCGACCATCTGCACCAATAGCCTCACGCACAGCTCAATGCACCACACCCCATCACTCACCTACCAACAATCTCTATCAAACATGACTCCTACCTCACCTTGATAGCTTCACCTTACCTTCACACACTTAAAAATAAAGAAAGACTTGCATTTATATAGTGCCTTTCATGTCCCAAAGTGCTTTACAGCCAATGAAGTACTTTTGAAGTGTAGTCACTGTTGTAATGTAATTTGCCCACAAGCTCCCACAAACAACAATGTGATAATGACCAGATAATCTGTTTAGTGATGTTTTTTAAAATGTATTTGTTTATGGGATCTGGGCGTCGCTGGCAAGGCCAGCATTTATTGCCCATCCCTAGTGAATGTGGTGGTGAGCCGCCTTCTTGAACCACTGTAGTCCGTGCGGTGATGGTACTCCCACAGTGCTATTAGGTAGGGAGTTCCAGGATTTTGACCCAGCGACGATGAAGGAGCGGCGATATACTTCTACGTCAGGATGGTGTGTGACTTGGAGGGATAAATATTGGCCAGGACTCCGGGGATAACTCCCCTGCTCTTTGAAATAGTGCCACAGGATCATTTACATCCACCTAAGAGAGCAGATGGGGCCTCAGTTTAACGTTTCATCTGAAAGACGGTACCTCCAACAGTGCCGCATTCCCTCAATACTGCACTGGAGTGCCAGCCTAGATTTTTGTACTCAAATCTCTGGATTGGGGTTTGAGCCCACAATCTTCTGACTGAGAGGCAGGAGCGCTACCAACTGAGCCACGGCTGACACTGACTTACCACTGTTGCAAGCCTCACACCCACATCTCACAGCTTGCACACACTGCCAGCTATTCAACCATGATAGGCACATCACCCAAACACATTGCACTACACTCACTGATACACTTCCCTTTCTCTTGCAGGACATGGTGGCTCATAGGGAGACAGGTGTGCCTGCATTCCTTAACCCCCATGGAGGAGACAGTGCTGGAGATAATTGGAGCGGCCATCACTGAGCCTGTGACCAGCATCGGGGCTGAAACAATCCAAGATGACGGTATACTCATACCTAATCCTCATTCTCACATCTCACTTCTCCCCCTCACCGCACAATCTGCAAGCTGCAGATGGTGTAAACATGCACCTCTTGCTTTCCACCCCACCCCTCACTGCAATCCTACCCTTTCTCCTTTCAGATAGCCAAGAATTGCAACCTGGCCAGGCAGTGGTGGAGGAGCAAGAAGTGCAAGAGGAAGAAGGAAGTGATGCAGGAGACGCACCGTCACTCGATTTCACACTCGCAGCCACCAGCTCAGATACTGACGCTCCGCGTACTTTAGAGGATAGGTTAGATATGGGATCTGCATGTGGTGAGACACCGGGCACGAGTGACCTGCAGCCAGGGCAGGGGGAAAGGACAGCACAGTTGCCAGCTCCCAGGAGGGCGAGGTCGCACACAAGTTCTGCTGCACACGACTCAGATGTGGACTTCGATAGGGCAGCCTACAGAAGAAGGCTGATGGGTATGCACAATGAAATGATTGGTCCTTTGGCAGGCCAGCCAGAAAGCCTGAGTGCAATGCCAAGGAGCATGGAGGAGTCCAGCACCAACCTTGCACAGTGCTTACACAGAGCTTGGAGTCCATCATTTCCAGCATAGACCCAACCATGGTGCAGCATCTGATGGCCGATGTCTCAGCTTCCATTGCAGCACAAGTAGAAGCCACCCAATGTCTGAGTGCTGCAGTGGAAGCTCAGACTGAAGTCATGCAAGCTCAACTTGTTGCTATGCAAGCACAGCTTGCTGCCACGCAAGCACAGTCTGCTGCCATCATGGCTGCGGTTACCTGTGTGGAAAGGGGCTTGCAGGGTGTCACCACAGTCCAACAATCTGTTCTCTAACAGGTTATAGGATTGCTGAGCCACCGCCCTGGGGGAGTGGCAGTGGCTCCGTGGAGCTGGAACCTACTGTTCACTCTCAGGATGACAACATTCGTGCTCCCACCACTGCCACTCCGCCAGTGCTCTTGTCTGCCAGCCAGCCATCCCAGAGTCCTGCCGCCCATGCCAAGGTGGTGCAGTCTAAAGCTGGGCCTTCTAAGCCCGGAGCTGCTTTAGGTTGTCCTGCTAGGCCATCTGCAGTCTCCTCCACCGAAGGTCAACAGCCTTCCACCAGCCATGCAGCAGCCACTGGGATAGCACTGTGTATGAGCACTTGGACAGGCAAAGCCACACACAAAACAAACACTAAGAAAATGCACAAGGCTGATTAGTTGACTTCGTTATGTAATATTAGATGGACTGATGTATAAAGTTGGTTTGGAATGTTTGTTTTGTGGTGGCTTTTATTGTAGCATTGTGGCCAAGCGGATGCTGTGATGGTCAGTGACAGAGGGAAGGTAAGGTGTGGGACTGTGGGTGAATGGGGAATTGGGCTTGCGTTCACTGGTACCGCAGTTGGATCAGTTGATCACGGGCAGCTCGGGAAGAAAGGGGCTGTCTTGGTTGCCTCCTCCCTTCCTCCTTATCCTCTTCCTCTTCCTCCTCCTTCTCCTCCTCCTCCTCCTCCTCTTCCTCCTTGTCCTCCTCCTCAGTTCTTCGCCATATATTGGTTATGCCCTCATGATGGCAAGATTGTGCAGCAATCTTGAGATGTGCTCTGGAGAGTAGTGCAGGACTCCTCCAGAGTGGTCCAGGCAGCGAAAGCGTTGTTTGAGGATGCCAATGGTCTGCTCAATCAAATTCCATGTGGCACCATTTCTTTCATTATCTGCATGCTGTCAACGTGTGGTTGGGCTGCGCACCTGAGTCATGAGCCAGGTGGTCATCGGATAGCCCTTGTCACCCTGTAGCCACCCTCTTGTTTGTCATGGTGACTGAAAAGCAAATGGAACAACCAAATGAAGGCATCATGATTGCTGCCAGGATATTGAGCATTGACTTGCATGATGTGCTGAATATGATTGCACACCAGCTGAGTAGTGTAGACGCAGGATCTGCACATAGTGAGGCACTGGGCATGAGTGGACTGCAGCAAGGCCAGAGGAAGAAGGGTAGCTTGGGGGCCAGCTCCTCGAAGGACGAGGTCGCATGCAAATTCTGCTGCACACGACTCAGATAAGGACCTCAATGGGGCGGCCTTCAGAAGAACGGTGATGATCATGCTCCGAATTGCTAGGTGCGATGGCAAGCCTGCCAGCAAGCATGTTAGCAATATCAAGGAGCATGGAGGAGTCCGGCTCCAGCATTGGGTGGGGCTTTGCGCAGAGCATGGAGCCCATGATTTCCAGGCTGGAAATGATGGACAACTCCAGGAGAGATTGGGTCGACCCAGTCATGATGATGCGTGTGATGGGCAATATCGCAGCTGCCATTACAGCACAGGCAGAAGCGATTCAAAAGTCTCATGGCTGCAGTGGAAGCACAGACCGCTCTCCTTCAGTCTCAGCTTGTTGCCACGCAAGCTCAGACTGCTGCCATTGTGGCTGGGTTTACCAATAAAAAAAAGACTTGCATTTATATAGCGCCTTTCACGACCACCGGATATCTCAAAGCGCTTTACAGCCAATGAAGTACCTTTGGCGTGTAGTCACTGTTGTAATGTGGGAAACATGGCAGCCAATTTGCACACAGCAAGCTCCCACAAACACAGTGTCAAAAGGGGCTTGCAGGGTGTTGCAGCAGGTCAGCAATCTGTCCTCCAACAGATTTCTAGGAATGCTGAGGCGCCACCCCAGAGGAGTGACAGTGGGTCTGTGGAGCAGGAACCTGCTGTCCTCTCAGGATGACAACATTCCTAATCCCACTACTGCCACTCCGGCATTGCCCTTGCTGCTGCCAGTCAGCCCAGACTGCTGCTGCCCATGCCGACATGGTACAGTCAACAGCCGGACCTTCTAAGTCCACAGCTGATCGAGGTCATCCTGCAAAGTCATCTGAAGTCTCCCCCATGGAAACTCAGCAGTCTTTGACCAGCCATGCTGCAGCCACTGGGGGAGCAGTACGTAGGAGCACCAGAGCAGGAAAGGGCACCCAAATGACAGGCACTAAGGGATTGCACAAGGATCATTAGTTGATATTGTACTGTGAATTGAATAGTGATAAATGTATTAATTTTGTTTGGAATGTTTGTTTTGTGGTGGTTCTCATCTCAACTTTGTGCCCAGGAAGATGCTGTGATATTCCGTGACAGAGGGATGGTAAAATGGAGGTGTGGTTGATTGGGATGTCGTGAGCAATGGGGATCTGGTGTTTCATTCACTTGAATCAGAGTCTGATGAGGCATTCACTGACAGCCTATGCCGAAGGGGGATTTGCAGCCTGCCTCCTCCCTTCCTTCTCGTCCCCTTCCCACTGCTCCTCTTCCTCTTCCTCCTCCTCCTCCTCTCCCTCGTCCTCTTCCTGAGTTGGTCCCGCAATCCCTGCTGGCAAGGGATGCACCCGCATGATGGCCAAGTTGTGGATCATGCAGTAGGCCACCATGAAATGGGGCACCCACTCCGCCGAATACTGGAAGGCCCTTCCCAAGCGGTCAAGGCAGCGGAACCATTCCTTCAACCGGTCTGCTCGATGATGTTCCTGGTGGCAGCATGGCTGTCATTATATGAGTGCTGGGCACGAGGGCTGAGGTTGCGGAGGGGAATCATCAGCCAGGTGCAGAGCGGATTACCCTTGTCTCTGTGCAGCCACCCTCGGGTTTGATGTGGTGGCTGGAAGCTTGCTGGCACACCAGACTGACGCAGGATGAAGGCACCATGACTGCTGCCAGGATAGCGGGTATTGACCATCAGGAGGTGCTGGGCATGGACGCGCAACAACTGCACATTAAGTGAGTGGTAGCCTTTACGGTTACGGAAGATCTCAGGATTGTTATGCAGCACTCACAAAGCCATGTAGGTGCATTCGATGGTGCCCTGTACCATGGGGAAGCCTGCTATCCTGGCAAAGCCTTATTAATGGGAATGGTAGCATAGTGGTTATGTTACTAGACTAGTAATCGAGGAGACCTGGACTAATGATCTACAGAGATGTGAGTTCAAATCCCACCACGACAGCTGTGGAATTTAAATTCAGTTAATTAAATAATAAATCTGGAATAAAAAGCTAGTATCACTAATCGCGACCATAAAACTATTGGATTTGTTGTAAAAACCCATCTGATTCACTAATGTCCTTTAGGGCAGGATATCTGCCATCCTTACCTGGTCAGGCCTATATGTGACTTCAGCAATGTGGCTGACTCTCTGCCCTCTGAAATGGCTTAGCAAGCCACTCAGTTGTAAAAAAAACGCTACGAGAAACAATAAGGCGGAAAAATTTGGTTGCTTTGCAAAGCAACTTGTGCCTGGGTGCGGCGCCGCCAATGCCTCCCGTGAAATTCAGCGGGAGGTTAGCGGTGGCATTAACCATTAAGAAGAGAGAAAGGACTGCAATACCGCGGCGTGACATGGCGCTGAGGCATGTCGTGCCGCGATAGTCCCTCGCAGCGCCCCAAGAGGGAGGCAGGGTGCTTCCAGTAGCTACCATTCAATTTCGGCTGCGGGGGCGCTAATTTTTCCAGGGTGCTAAAAGTAGCACCCCAGCAAAGTTAGCACCCCTAAGGGGGCGTGACTCAGTTTTTCCTCCTAAGAATAAAACCGGACGGATCACCCGGCATCGACCTCAGCACCGGCTACGGACACGGCAACGGCACACCCAGTCCAGTCGACCCTGCAAAGTCCTCCTCACCAATATCTGGGGACTTGGGCCAAAATTGGGAGAGCTGTCCCACAGACTAGTCAAGCAACAGCCTGACATAGTCATACTCACAAAATCATACCAATGTTCCAAACTCCTCCATCACCAGGGGTGGTGGCACAGTGGTATACAGTCGGGAAGGAGTGGCCCTGGGAGTCCTCAACATTGACTCTGGACCCCATGAAGCCTCATGGCTTCAGGTTCATGGGCAAGGAAACCTCCTACTGATTACCACCTACCACCCTCCCTCAGCTGATGAATCAGTACTCCTCCATGTTGAACACCACTTGAAAGAAGCACTGAGAGTAGCAAGGGCACAGAATGTACTCTGGGTCGAGGACCAAGAGTGGCTCGGTAGCACCACTACTGACTGAGCTGGCCGAGTCCTGAAGGACATAGCTACCAGTCTGGGCCTGCGACAGGTGGTGAGAGAACCAACACAAGGGAAAAACCTACTTGACCTCGTCCTCACCAATCTACCTGTTGCAGATGCATCTGTCCAGGACAGCATTGGTAGCAGTGACCACTGCACAGTCATTGTGGAGACAAAGTCCTTCACACTAAGGACACCCTCCATCGTGTTGTGTGGCACTACCACCATGCTAAATGGAATAGATTTAGAACAGATCTAGCAGCTCAAAACTGGGCATCCATGAGGCGCTGTGGGCCATCGTCAGCAGCAGAATTGTATTCCACCACAATCTGTAACCTCATGGCCCGGCATATCCCTCACTCTGCCATTACCATCAAGCCAGGGGACCAACCCTGGTTCAATAAGGAGTGTAGAAGAGCATGCCAGGAGCAGCACCAGGCATACCTAAAAATGCAGTGTCAACCTGGGGAAGCTGCAACACAGGACTACATGCATGCTAAAAAGCAGAAGCAGCATGATATAGACAGAGCTAAGCGATCCCACAATCAACGGATCGGATCAAAGCTCTGCAGTCCTGCCACATCCAGTCGTGTATGGTGGTAGACTATTAAACAATTAACGGGAGGAGGAGGCCTTTGTTTTTCCTAACTTTTCACCCTGTAGGAATTGGTTCTTACTTTATGTGGTAAACCACTGTTATACCTGCCTGTGTGGGTGTTTGTATTCCACTGTGTACATGTCTGTACATGCCTCGGCTGACTCCTCCCACGAGTCCAGGTATAAAGGTGACTGCTCCACAGTCCCTCTGTATTCTGGACTGGTCGACCACTCGAGGCACACCTTCATTCTCTTGTTAATAAAAGCCTGTTAGTTACTCGCTTAACCTCAGTCTTTTGAGTAATTGATAGCGCATCAATTTTATTAACAAGATTTTTTTATAATGGAGAAGATCCTCACACCAGCATGCCTGGACTTAGACCATCGGGAGGCGGACGCATCCACCAAGTTTGCTCACTGGCTTAGGTGCTTTGAAAGATTCCTGGTCACCTCCGCTGCAACGGTCAAATCGGATGAGGACAAACTGGATGTCCTGACCTCCAAAGTGAACCACCGAGCGTACTCGGTCATCCAGGACGCGACCTCGTACATGGCTGCTCTCAAGCTCCTCAAGGACCAGTACACGCGCCCAGTGAACGAGGTGTACGCCAGGCACCTCCTGGGGAGTCGTAAACAACAGCCTGGGGAATCGACTGAGGAATACCTTCAGGCACTGTCTGTGCTTGGCCGGGCCTGTGGTTGTAAGGATGTAAAGGCCGCCGTGTACACAGAGGAACTTATCCGGGACGCTTTTGTAGCGGGCCACAGGTCCAATTACACCCGACAGCGACTGTTGGAGCAGAGTGACCTCGACCTCAACAAGGCCTTTGAACTCGCATTATCATTGGACGCAGCCCACCGGGGCATGGATGCCTACTCCTCTACACCGTGGACGCCGCGGGGAACGACAGCCTGGGACACGGTAGGACCGTCTCATAGCGCCGTGCCACCCCAGCCACATCCCAGCAATGGCCCAACTACCGCAGCAGTGTCCCAAGGCCAGAAATGCTATTTCTGTGGCCAGGCCAAACACCCCAGAGCGCGCTGCCCGGCAAAAAATGCGACCTGCTCGGGCTGCAGGAAGAAGGGACACTACGCCAGCGTCTGCAGGGCCAAAGCCACCCCGAACCCCAGCAGCGCCGCATGTGGGCCGTGCGGGCCGCCATCTTGGGCCTCCCCAGCGATGTGCGAACCACCGGAACAGCAGCCATTTTGGACGCCTCCAGCCACATGGGGATCATGGACGCCGCCATCTTGGACGCCAGCCGGGACGCAGCAGGCCCCCAACAACGCCTCATCTGATACCCGCAGCGACACACCGACCCCTACGCTGGCCTCCGTTACGCTGGACCAAGCGAGACCGCACCAACTGGCCTGGTCCACAATGGACATTAAGGTAAATGGTCATGAAACAACCTGCCTTTTTGACTCTGGGAGCACGAAGAGCTTCATCCACCCCGACACGGCGTTGCTCTCTCCCAGTCCTGCCTACGCACCAGCGGATTTCTATGGCCTCCGAGTCCCAGTCGGCGGACATTGGCGGCTACTGCGTGGTGACACTCTTAGTAGACGGGACTGTGTACGATAATTTTAAACTTCTGGTCCTGCCCCACCTCTGCGCTGCCGTTCTACTGGGGTTAGATTTTCAGTGCCACCTTAAAAGTGTTACGATGGCATACGGTGGACCCCTCCCCTCACTCATAGTCCGCAGCCAGCAGCTTCCAAATTGCCCGCCGCGCACCAGGTGCAACCTCTCCACACTCAGAGTCACCCCCCCCCCACTGTTTGCTAACCTCACCCCCGACTGTAAGCCCATCGCCACAAAGAGCAGGCGATACAGTGCCGGGGACAGGGTTTTCATTAAAACCGAAGTGGAGTGGCTCCTGAAGGAGGGGATTATTGAGGGCAGCACCAGCCCCTAGCGAGCCCAGGTTGTGGTCGTTAAGACCGGCGAGAAGCAGCGCCTGGTCATCGACTACAGCCAGACAATAAATCGCTACACCCTGCTGGACGCTTACCCACTCCCCCGCATAGCTGATATGGTCAACCAGATCGCGCAGTACCGCGTCTTCTCAACCATTGACCTGAAATCAGCGTACCACCAGCTCCCTATCCGCCCTGAGGACTGCCAGTATACTGCCTTTGAGGCAAACGGCCGCCTCTATCACTTCCTTAGGGTTCCCTTTGGCGTCACCAACGGGGTCTCCGTCTTCCAAGGGAAGATGGACCGGATGGTCGATCAAAATGCGTTGCAGGCCACTTTCCCATATCTGGACAATGTGACCATCTGCGGCCATGACTTGCAGGACCATGACGCAAACCTCGAAAAATTCCTCTGCACCGCCCAACTCCTGAACCTGATGTATAACAAGGAGAAGTGCATATTCCGCACAACCTGCCTCGCCATCCTTGGCTGTGTTGTGGAACACGGAGTCATCGGTCCTGACCCCGACCGGATGCGTCCCCTTATGGAACTCCCACTGCCCCACTGCCTCAAGGCCCTGAAGAGGTGCCTAGGGTTTTTCTCCTATTACGCCCAGTGGGTCCCCTACTATGCGGACAAGGCCCGTCCGCTAATCAAGTCCACCTCTTTTCCCTTGACGGCAGAGGCCCGCTTAGCCTTCCACCGTATCAAGAAAGACATTGCCAAAGCCACCATGCATACAGTGGACGAATCCATCCCCTTCCAGGTGGAAAGCGACGCGTCCGACTTTGCCCTGGCCTCTACCCTTAATCAGGCGGGGAGACCCATGGCCTTCTTTTCACGAGCCCTCCAGGGCCCGGAGACCAGACACTCCACTGTTGAGAAAGAGGTCCAGGCTATTGTGGAGGCTGTGCGTCATTGGAGGCACTACCTGGCCGGAAAACGATTTACCCTGCTCACTGACCAGCGTTCAGTTGCTTTTATGTTTAACAACAAGCAGAGGGGCAAAATCAAAAACGACAAGATCTTGAGGTGGAGAATCGAACTTTCCACCTACAATTACGAGATCTTGTACTGGCCCGGGAAGCTCAATGAACCCCCGGATGCTCTATCGCGTGGCACCTGCGCCAGCGCGCAGATCGATAGACTGCGGGCCCTCTACAATGACCTCTGCCACCCGGGGGTCACCAGGTTCTTCCACTTCATCAAGGCCCGCAACCTGCCTTACTCCATTGAGGAGGTCAAGACCATGACCAGGAACTGCCAAGTCTGCGCTGAGTGCAAACCACACTTTTATAGACCAGACAGGGCTCACCTGATAAAAGCCACTCGCCCCTTCGAGCGCCTGAGCGTTGATTTTAAAGGGCCTCTCCCCTCCTCCGACCGCAATGTGTACTTCCTCAACATTATTGATGAGTACTCCCGTTTCCCGTTCGCCATCCCCTGCCCGGACATGACCAGTGCCACGGTCATTAAATGTCTGAACGACCTCTTCACCCTGTTCGGTTTCCCCAGCTATATCCATAGCGACCGGGGCTCATCGTTTATGAGCGACGAACTCCGCCAGTACCTGCTCGCTAGGGGTATTGCCACAAGCAGGACCACCAGTTACAACCCCCGGGGGAACGGACAGGTGGAAAGAGAGAATGCGACAGTTTAGAAGGCCGCCCTGCTAGCCTTAAAGTCTAGGGGCCTTCCGACCTCCCGCTGGCAGGATGTGCTCCCCGATGCGCTCCACTGTATTCGGTCACTGCTCTGCACTGCCACTAACGCCACCCCTCATGAGAAAATGTTTGTCTTCCCAAGGAAGGCCACATCGGGGACATCGCTACCGCCATGGCTGACGTCCCCAGGGCCGGTCCTACTGAGAAGACACGTGAGGACCCATAAAACGGACCCCCTGGTCGAGAGGGTCGACCTCCTCCACGCCAACCCCCAGTATGCTTACATTGCGTACCCGGACGGGCGGGAGGACACAGTCTCCATACGAGACCTCGCACCCTCGGGGGCCACAGTAACCCACTACCCACTACCACCCCCCCCCACAATCCAATATCCAACCCCAGCAGACGGCACGCCTGGGCCCCGCGACCCGCCCGACACCCACGAGGACTACACACCAGTGCCCCAGCCTATGCGGGACTCGACGCCGGAAGCTTCACTACCCCTGCCATCGCCACGTCGATCACAGCGGCAGACAAGACCTCCGGAGAGACTCCAATACACAAACTTTTAATACACTTCACCCCGCCGGACTCATTTTTAAACAAGGGGTGAATGTGGTAAACCACTGTTATACCTGCCTGTGTGGGTGTTTGTATTCCACTGTGTACATGTCTGTACATGCCTCGGCTGACTCCTCCCACGAGTCCAGGTATAAAGGTGACTGCTCCACAGTCCCTCTGTATTCTGGACTGGTCGACCACTCGAGGCACACCTTCATTCTCTTGTTAATAAAAGCCTGTTAGTTACTCGCTTAACCTCAGTCTTTTGAGTAATTGATAGCGCATCACTTTACACCAAGGAAAGAGTCCGAAAGCAGGAGCAGTCAAACAACAACAACTGCGAAACTGATAAAGTGATGTCACAACCAGGGAAGGAGCAGATTGGTAAGTAGGACCTGGTGAGTATTTCTACAGTCCAGCCATTAAAGTCAAAGTAAGGTCTCTAGTTTAGAGTAAGTAGTATTTAAAGGGAAGTAAGGTACCTAGTGTATTTAATATTCTTTAATTTAAAGGAAGTAAAGGGAGTAAATTAAGGGTAGGGCTTGGCAGGGCAGCTCGGCTGTGTGGAGTGCTCCTCCTGTGCTATGTGGGAAGTCAGGGACACTTTAGGTGTCCAGGATGCAGCTACTCGAAATCCGCATTTCAGAGCTGGAGCTGCGGCTGGAGTCACTGTGGAGCATCCGCGAAGCTGAGATCTTTGTGGATAGCACGTTTAATGAGGTGGTCACACCGCAGGTAAAGAGTGCACAGGCAGACAGGAAATGGGTGACTGCCAGACAGAGTAAAAGAACTAGGAAGGTAGTGCAGGAGTCCCCTGGGCCCATCTCCCTCTCCGACAGATTTTCCGTTTTGGATACTGATGGGGGAGATGGTTTCCCAGGGGAATGCAGCAAGAACCAAGTCCGTGGCACTACGAGTGGCTCAGCTGCACAGGAGGGGAGGAAAAAGAGTGGGAGAGCAATAGTGATAGGGGATTCTATCGTAAG
This sequence comes from Somniosus microcephalus, assembly GCF_052327205.1. NCBI lineage: Eukaryota > Metazoa > Chordata > Chondrichthyes > Squaliformes > Somniosidae > Somniosus > Somniosus microcephalus. The sequence continues at coordinate 210,960,503 of NC_140991.1, read as the reverse complement.
GGGAACAGATAGACGTTTCTGTGGCCACAGGTGTGACTCCAGGATGATGTGTTGCCTCCCTTGTGCCAGGGTCAAGGATGTCACTGAATGGCTGCAGGGCATTCTGAAGGGGGAGGGCAAACAGTCAGAGGTCGTGGTTCACATTAGTACCAACGACATGGGTAGAAAGAGGGATGAGGTCCTGCAACAAGAATTTAGGGACCTAGGTAGCAGATTAAAAAGCAGGACCTCAAAGGTTGTAATCTCTGGATTACTCCCGGTGCCACGTGTTAGTGATTATAGGAATAGGAGGATAGAGAGGAGAATGCGAGACTAAAGAGTTGGTGCAGGAGGGAGGGCTTTAGTTTCCTGGAACACTGGGTCTGCTTCGGGGGAAGGTGGGACCTGCACAAGTCGGACGGGTTGCACCTGAACCGGAATGGGACCAACATCATTGCGGGCAGCTTTGCTAGTACTGTTGGGGGGGGTTAAACTAACTTGGCAGGGGGATGGGATACGGAGTGAATCTATAGTAGGGGGTGACGCACAGCCAAATATAGAGGAAAAAACAAGTCAGCCTGGAAGGCAGAGCAAATATGTAATGGCACAAGGGAGTATGGCAAGGCTGGATGGCATTTATTTTAATGCAAGGAGTCTTGCGAGTAAGGCAGATGAATTGAAGGTGTTGATGAACACATGGGAGTATGATATTGTTGCTATCACAGAGACATGTTTGAGGGAGGGGCAGGACTGTCAGCTCAATATTCTGGGGTATAGAATCTTCAGGTGAGACAGAGGGGGGTGTAAAAGAGGAAGGTGTGCCGCAATATTAATCAAGGAGTCAATTATTGCTGTAAGGAGGGATGATATCTTAGCAGATTCCTCTAATGAGGCCATATGGGTAGAACTTAAAAACAAAAAGGGGGCAAGCACTTTGCTGGGAGTGTACTATAGTCCCCCAAACAGTCAGGGGGAGATAGAGGAACAGATATGTAGGCAAATCTCAGAGAAGTGTAGACATAATAGGGTAATAATAGTAGGGGATTTCAACTTCCCCAATATTAACTGGGATAGCCAGAGTGTGAAAGGCTTAGAGGGTGCGGAATTCTTAAAGTGCATCCAGGAGAGCTTTTTGAGCCAGCATGTAGAAAGTCCTACAAGAGAGGGGGCAGTACTGGACCTAATTCTAGGGAATGTAGCCGGGCAACTGGTAGAAGTGTCAGTAGGAAAGCATTTTGGTGACAGTGACCATAATTCGGTGAGATTTAAGGTAGTCATGGAAAAGGACAAAGATGGACTGGAAATAAAGGTTCTAAATTGGGGGAAGGCTGATTTTAATATGATAAGGCAGTATCTGGCCAAAGTGGACTGGGATCAGCTACTTGTAGGAAAATCCACATCAGAGCAGTGGGAGTCTTTCAGAAAGGAAATAGAGAGAGTACAACGCCAACAGGTTCCTGTAAAGGTCAAGGGTGGGAACAACAAACCCAGTGAACCCTGGATGTCAAGGGATATACAAGAATGGATTAGGAAAAAAAGGGAGGCTTTTGGCAGATACAAAGGACTAAAAACAATGGAAGCCCTAGAGGAGTATAGAAAGTGCAGTGGCGTACTTAAAAAAGAAATTAGGAGAGCGAAGAGGGGGCATGAAAAAACACTGGCAGGCAAAATAAAGGAAAATGCCAAGGTGTTTTATAAGTATATTAAGGGCAAGAGGATAACAAGGGAAAGAGTAGGGCCCATTAGGGGCCAAAGTGGCAATCTGTGTGTAGAGCCGGAAGATGTAGGTGAGGTTTTAAATGAATATTTTGCATCTGTGCTCACTATGGAGAAGGACGATGTAAGCATAGGAATCAGGCAGGGTGATTGTGATATACTTGAACAAGTTAGTATTGAGAGGGAGGAGGTACTAATGGTTTTAACGGGCGTAAAAGTGGATAAATCCCCAGGCCCTGATGGGATGCATCCCAGGCTGCTGCGTGAGGCAAGGGAGGAGATTGCAGGGGCTCTGACACAAATTTTCAGAACCCCTCTGGCCACAGGAGAGGTGCCAGAGGACTAGAGAACAGCTAATGTAGTACCATTTAAAGGGATAATTACATGTCCTAGCCCTTTCGGCCTACCCCAGATCAGGCGTACTCCCCAGACATTCACCCTCAACCAAGGTTAGAGACAGCCGAACTCCACAAGATGCTTAAATGGGTCTAAAGGTTCAGGCTATCTCTCCCTAAAGGAAAGGAACGACCTGAAGATATTACCATCCTCCGGATAGCATTTTTAATAAGTTTAACTAGACTGTAACCTTCTGGATATTATGAGGGTCCGGAATAACCCCCAGAACTCTGCAACTGCTCACCAGAGAATTCACAAAGATTTGAGTTCGCGAGGTTGATACAGAAATGATTCTGTGAGACATTTCTAAAAGTATATAAATTTATTAAAGAACCGACAAAAAGTTAACAGCTGGTGTATCCATCGCAACATTACAGTTCAAAAACAATTAGCTTTCATTTCTTATTTCTCAGAGATCCTTATTCTCAAATCTTAACTTCGTTACATTTCTACTTTTCTTACTTATTTCTAAATCCAGAACATCCACCAAAATCAAATAATAGTACCTCTTTGATCACCCGAGACTCAAAGTTAAAGACTTACAGAGATGCCTCTGAAGAGTTGAGAAACGCTTTGCCCATTCAGCAAGTTCTGCCTTTCTGTTGAAATGGTCTATTTTTATACTCTTTTGGCAGTGGTTTCTTCTTTGATGTTATCTGCTGATGTCAGCTAATTGTCTTTATTGATACCTCTGTTGAATGCTTTCTATCTTACTATCAATACAACTATTGCATGCATAATTATTTCTCTACCTTTAGGTGTTCCAAGAACCATCATAAAAACAATGACAGCAATGGTTTTTGTTTGATGCCATTCTTATCGAAGATTCTTCATTCAATTCTTAATATTGGCTTTACTGGTTTTTAGCAGACGTTGTGATTCTGTGCTGCTCCAAGTTTAATACAAACACAATGTAATTGCTTGGTGTCTCTATTGAAGTTATATCTTCAAAGTGTCCTTGTTGGTATCATATTTACTATGTATAAAAATTAAAGACACTTCAACTGAATGTTTCATGCATTTCTAGCTATCTCAATTGGTTGCATATTTAATCGTGTTTCCTGTCATCCAAGTTTAACATAGAAACTATTTGACCAGCAGGTGTTTCTTTTACTTGATGTCATGTTTCAAAGGTACATGGTTCTTTTAATGTTTGTGTTTCTGTTAAATGTGTTATTTCCTAACACTTGAAACTGGGTCTTCTCATTGTGTTACCTCCAAACACTAGACCTTTCGGAAGCACCAATGGTTTGCTTCAATCTTTCAGTGTTTTAGTATATTTAACTAATTCCCATTTCAAAGCTTGTTTACAACTTTGTTATCAACTGATCTTTATCTCAGAAGCCTGTTCTCTGTTTACAGCCTCAGGGCAAGGTTTTTATTGGGCCGTGGAAGCGGGATTGGAGGCATGTGGGGGGTTAAAATCCCGAAATCGGGGGTCCCGAACCCATCCCGCACCCAACCCGCCTCCATGCCAGTTTCAAAGGCGGGAAGGGGATTAGTGCCAATTAACTGCCTGTTAACAGGTAGTTAACAGGCAGTTTTTAGCCTAATCCCTATTTTTAATGTTGAAGTGTACGATTCCTGACGGCTCCAAACCATGCCAAGTTAGAGGAGGCGGACCGTCAGGATGAAGGGCTTGGAGGGGTCGAGATGTCCGGTGATCAGGTGAGTGATGGGTGCATGAGTGCAAAGGTAAGTGTGTTTGGTGTGTGTAAAGTGTTTAAAGAAGTTCTACTAACTTTTACTTACCTTTACAGCCTCCCTTCCTTCAGGTCTCGGGAGTCCCTCATCTCACCGGCACAGAAAGCAGAATGGCTGCGAGCTGTCAAAAATTGCAGCATTCAGCTTTTTGTTCCAGGGAGATCTTGAAATCAGTCTGAGAGGAAGGAATTAACTTAGAGTACAGATTGTCAGTGTTTGACAGCTTCAAACAGCTGTGAAACGCTGATATTTCATCTGTCAAAAGGTCTTGACAGATGAAATGTCAATCTGTGACGTCACCTGTTGCTGGGTGGCCCTTAATTGGCCTGCTGAGCCCGCTGGGCGGGCTCAACAAGGTCAATCAAGTCAAAATTGCGTGGGTTGGCTAGAACTCGATGGAGGCGGGACTACAACCCCGAAAGTTGTATTCCCGGCTTATACCCGACTCCTCAATGAAAATCCAGGCCTATGTCTCTGAGGCTTTACAGCTTGTGTCTCTGACGCTTTAGATTTTTAAACCCAGTATACCATGTATTAATAATATTAGAAATCTGTTCATGGTATCGTGTATTTCTCTGAATCATGGCTAATCCTTCACACGTTGTTCAAGAAGGGTAGTAGGGATAAACCAGGGAATTACAGGCCAGTGAGCCTAACATCAGTGGTAGGGCAATTATTGGAAAAAATTCTGAGGGTCAGAATTAGTCTCCACTTGGAGAGGCAGGGATTAATCAGGATTAGTCAGCATGGCTTTGTCAGGGGGAAATCATGTCTGACCAATTTGATTGAATTTTTCGAGGGGGTGACTAGGTGTGTGGACGAGGGTAGTGCAGTTGATGTAGCCTACATGGACTTCAGTAAGGCTTTTGACAAAGTCCCGCATGGGAGACTGATCAAGAAGATAACAGCCCATGGGATCCAGGGCAATTTGGCACATTGGATCCAAAATTGGCTTAGTGGCAGGAGGCAGAGGGTGATGGTCGAAGGTTCGAGTACAGGAACAAGGATGTCTTGCTGCAGTTGTACAGGGCCTTGGTGAGGCCACATCTTGAGTATTGTGTGCAGTTTTGGTCGCGTTATCTGAGGAAGGATGTTCTTGCCATGGAGGGAGTGCAGCGAAGATTCACCAGACTGATACCTGGGATGGCAGGAATGACGTATGAGGAGAGATTGGGTCGATTGGGCTTATACTCGCTGGAGTTTAGAAGAATGAGAGGGGATCTCATTGAAACTTATAAAATTCTAACAGGACTAGACAGACTAGATGCAGGAAGGATGTTCCCGATGGCCGGGGAGTCCAGAACCAGGGGTCACAGTCTAAGGATAAGGGGTAAGCCATTTAGGACAGAGATGAGGAGGGATTACTTCACCCAGAGAGTGGTGAACCTGTGGAATTCTCTACCACAGAAGGCAGTGGAGGCCTATTCATTAAATATATTCAAGAAGGAGTTAGATATATTTCTTAAGGCTAAAGGGATCAAGGGATATGGGGAGAAAGCAGGGACAGGGTACTGAATTTGGATGATCAGCCATGATCTCATTGAATGGCGGAGCAGGCTCAAGGGGCCGAATGGCCTACTCCTGGTCCTATCTTCTATTTTTCTATGTTTCTATGTTGTTTTTGTGACTGGAAGCCTGTGTCCAGTGGTGGACCGCAGGGATCGGTGCTAGGTCCTTTGCTGTTTGTAGTGTACATTAATGATTTAGATATGAATGTAAGAGGTATGATCAGTAAGTTCACAGATGACACGAAAATTGGTGGAGTGGTAAATAGTGAGGAGGGAAGCTTCAGGCTACAGGATGATATAGACGTGATGGTTAGATGGGCAGAACAGTGGCAAATGGAACTTAACCCTGAAAAGTGTGAGGTGATGCATTTTGGGAGGACTAACAAGGCAAGGGAATACACAATGAAAGGTAGGACCCTAGGAAGGACAGAGGATCAGAGGAATCTTGGTGTGCATGTACATAGATCCCTGAAGGCAGCAGGACAGGTAGATAAGGTGGTTAAAAAGGCATATGGGATTCTTGCCTTCATTAGCCGAGGCATAGAATATAAGAGCAGGGATGTTATGATGGAGCTGTACAAAACGCTAGTTAGGCCACAGCTGGAATACTGTGTGCAATTCTGGTCGCCACACTATAGGAGGGATGTGATTGCATTGGAGAGGGTGCAGAGGAGATTCACCAGGATGTTACCTGGGCTGGAGCGCTTCAGCTATGAAGAGAGACTGGACAGGCTGGGGTTGTTTTCCTTAGAGCAGAGAAGGCTGAGGGGGGACCTGATTGAGGTGTACAAAATTATGAGGGGCATAGATAGGGTAGATAGAAAGAAACTTTTCCCCTTATTAGAGGGGTCAATAACCAGGGGGCATAGTTTCTAGGTCAGGGGCAGGAGGTTTAGAGGGGATTTGAAGAAAAGCTTTTTCACCCAGAGGGTGGTTGGAATCTGGAACTCACTGCCTGAAAGGGTGGTAGAGGCAGGAACCCTCACAAGATTCAAGAAGCATTTAGATGAGCACTTGAAATGCCATAGTATACAAGGCTACGGACCAAGTGCTGGAAAATGGGATTAGAATAGACAGGGCTTGATGGCTGGTGTGGACACGATGGGCCGAAGGGCCTCTTTCTGTGCTGTATAACTCTATGGGCTGGATTTTCATTGAGCCGTGGAGGCAGGATTGGAGGCATGTGGGAGGTTAAAATCGCAAAAACTGGCGTGCGGGACCCCCCCCCCCCCAGCTGCCTGGTTCCTGTCTCCGAGCAATTTTAACTCGGGCGTGTCTGATGGTCCCGACTCCGGCCCACCTCCAACAGGCGGGACTGGTCGTTAAGGCCCTTAACAAGCACTAAATGGCCTCTATAATCCTATTTTAAAAGGCCCTTGTGATTTTAACCCTTTTCCCACATGAAACACGAATGTGAAACCTGGCGGGAGCACTATTGGATTGCTGACTATCAACTGCAGGTCAACCATTAAAGAGGAGATTTGATCAGCCATCATTTGCAGGTGGCAGGACTTAGTGGTCTCAGGTCTGGGGCAACTTTTAGAAGGCTTAACCACACCTGTGGAAGGTTGGAGCCTGACACCCATCTCCAGTGCGACCTCCTGGGAAACCCCTCTCGCCACCTTCCCTCAGCGCTTCCTCAACTGAGGCATATACCAGAAGCATGGGAGCCATCTATTTCCTTCCCATCTCGGCATTAGAGGAGCTCGAGCACCGGCCGCGGCACCAGCAGAACCAGGAACAACAGCAGCAGCAGCAGCAGCAGCAGGAGCGCCAGGCTGCTGCTCACCCACCTGAAGCTGCACAGGCAAGAAGGGGCCAGCGCAGGGAAGCCCGTCGGCGCAGGAGATAACCCCCAAACAGGGTCTACAGACACAGGATCAGCTATCTCAACATGTCTGAGCAGCAGTGCCAAAGGCGGCTCCGACTTTTGCGAGAGGTAGTGACTGACATCTGCGGAATGCTACAGCAAGACCTGCTGCCCAGAGGACCAGGTGGACAAGCATTACCATTGGCCGTTAAAGTCACCACCGCACTCAACAATTTTGCCTCAGGCTCATTCCAGGGATCAGCAGCAGACATCAGCGGCATCTCCCAGGTGGCTGCACACACTTGCATCATGCAGGCAACCGATGCCCTCTTTGCCCTCGCGCACAATCACATCCATTTCACCAAGGATCGAGCAAGTGTCACAGCACGAGCAGTTGGATTAGCTCATTTGGCAGGCTTTCCAAGGGTGCAGGGCGTCATTGGCTACACACATGTGACCCTTAAGGCACCCCATCGCAATCCAGGTATTTTTGTCAACTGCAAGGGCTTCCACTCCCTTAATGTTCAGCTGGTGTGTGACCACAAGAAGGAAATTTTGCATGTTTGTGCCAAGTACCCTGGCAGTTGCCATGACTCCTTCATACTGCGCCAGTCTAGTGTGCCTCCGCTATTCAGTCCGCCAGACCAACTTAACGGATGGCTACTTGGAGACAAGGGCTATCCCCTGAGGACGTGGCTAATGACGCTGTTGAGGAGACCATCCAACTGAGGAGAGCTACAACTCCAGCCACATGTTCACCAGAGCCATAATCGAGCAAACCATCAGTTTGCTGAAGATGCGCTTCAGATGCCTGGATAGATCAGGTGGAGCCCTGCAGTACTCAGCAGCCAGGCTCTCCAGAATCGTCGTGGTCTGATGTGCACTTCACAACATGGCACAGCGTCGTGGCTTGCAGATTCCTGAGGACCAAGTGGCTCCTCACATATCCTCCTCAGATGAGGAGGAGGAGGAGTGCAAAAACAAACATCCTGCAGAGGCCCATCAACCAGCGGCAGCATTACGCGAGAACATTGCTGCCCGGGATGCAAGGAACGCACTCTTCCTACCCAGATTTGCTTAGCCTAGTCAATCAAACACTTTTGCCTCGCTGCTTCTTACGAGAGCATTGACAATGGCCAAGAACCAGAGGATTCCTAGCACTCTGACCACCATACTGACAGTTGCAAGTATGCCTAATGCCTCAATGTGGAAGTCCCAATAGCGAAATGACAGACGCCACAACTGCAACATTTGCCATCAGAATTTTTGTGTACAATAACGAAGTGATGGCATTTATACAGTAAACACAAAATTGCACCCAAGTGACTACCCTTGTGACTATTTGTGCAGAATTTTCCTCTTACGCATGCTCCTACGTGGTGCCTCCCCTGTGGCTTCAGCAGATGTGGAGACACCTTGCTCACTTTGCTGCTGCTCCTGTCTCAACACCTTTGGTGGGCGTCCTCTGGGGTGGCGAGCCTGTGAGGGCTCGTCAACAGTCTGCTGTTCCTGCGGCTGTGCAGGGGTTGAGACGCCTATCTCACTTGGGTGTGGACTCCGGCGGTGCTCTGACCGAGGGCCCTGCAGTGGCATGGAAGTGTGAGCCCTTGGAGAGGAGCCCCCACTTCCTTGAGGTCTGCCACCAACCTGCCTCTCATGGGTCAGGTCCCCCTCAGTGCCTGCAAGTGGCTGGAGAGCACCTTGCTACACATCGGGGGGGGCCATGGGGACCCGTATTTGCAATGGCAGTCCTATTCAGAAGAACTTCTGTTGTGTCTCAAGGGGTTATTATACCCTTACCTATATAACAATTAAGAAGGACTCCGGGGTGGAGAGTTTAGTTAGCGGCCATTTTATTTACAATGTGCTTCTTCACTCAATGCATTACATTTCCCATAGTGCATTGCAAATCACCACTACGGTATCCCATGTGGGACAATTCTAATACACATTCAATATACACATCATATTTCCTCCCCCTTAAAATAGAATGTTCACAAAACAGAATAACTGAAAATGACTATCACTTTGGAAGAGAGGGTAGACTGCCTCTACATCCTGCTAACCCTGGGGATTATTCTGCCCCATGCACACAGGTTAGCACTAACTGTAACTAAGGCGCTCTGGAGGCTGCCTTTCTCTTTGGGGGTAACGCCTAGTCTCAGGAGCAGGCTCTGACTGGCTCTCCCATGACCCTGCAGGCATGGCTTCCTCCCTCGATGGCACAAGAGTGGATGGTGCCACCATCTCAGGGTTGGACGACCAGTCCCTGCTGGAGCCCCCAGCAGGTCCTTGATCCTCTGTTTCTTGGGTTACCTGTGGCGACTGTCTTGGCAGTAACTGGTCTACATGCCGTCTCCATGTTCGGTCGTCTCTGGTTTGGACTCGGTATGAAACGGGGCCCGTCTTTTGAATGACCATAGCCAGGACCCACCGCTCCGGGGTTGTGAGGGTGCCAGTCAGTTCCTTCTGTAACCTCTAGATGGCACCTTCACTTGTTTGTTTTCCAGCCCTTTGTTAATTGTTCCTAGCTTCCCGTGTTAATGCTTAATGGCCTGTTAGCTGTTCATGGGTTGCACCTGGTTTTCTTGGTATATAAGTTCTATGGTTGTTTCACTCTTTGCTCAGTCCTAGCCGGGTAACTAGGGACTAGCCTTTGCTCTGTGGCTCCTGGCTTTAATTAGCTGGGTGCCATGGTTCTCTCGAGCTCTGTATTTAAGAGGTATTCTCGAGCTTTGTATTTAAGATGTATTCTCGAGCTCTGTATTTAAGATGTGACTAACTCTGTGTTCTTGTTGTTCTTAGTCTTGATAAGGTGCTTGTCTGGACTGGCGTGTTGCCATGCTGGCGCTTGTCTTGAGCTCTTGAGAAGCCTGTTACCCCTGCGGCAGCCCCTCGTGATAGCTTGTCTCGAGTCACATCTCGGCAAGCTGGTTGCGCTTGTGGTAAGCTTATCCCAGCTCAGTATGGACAAGTATGATGCCTCATGGAAGCTGTCCTGAGTTCCTATTCTTGACTAGCCGTTTTGTAACTTTGTCTCGAGTTCTATGTATATTGTTCTTCTCTCGAGTTCTATGTATGATGTGTTTTCCTGTCTCGAGTTCTTACGTATGCTGTTGTGTTCTTGTATGAATCTAGTTATGTGTGAATCTAGTTAAGTAATGAATAAAGTACTGTTCCTTAAGATTGTATACCTGCCTTTAGCCTGTTTTCTGCACTTGGGTCCAGAACCTACCTTGCCCGGAGGGCACGGCCCCGTATCTACACGGCCCCGTGGCTCCCCAACCCTGACAGGGGTGGTGTAGTTACGCACTAGGACTTTGCCCCCCACCACAAAGTGTCGTTCTTTGGACCTCTGAGCTCGTCTGCTGACTTGATCCTGCTGATTGGCGTGCACCACTGCTTCTGTGGATGTTGGCCTCAGCAGGTCAAGGCGTGTCCGTAGCTGCCTTCCCATGAGTAGGTAAGCAGGAGATGCTCCAGTCATAGCATGAGGCGTGTTTCGGTATTTCAGCAAGAAAGCATTCAGGCGCTGCTTTAGAGGAGCATCACTTCTTGCAGCTTTCAATGCGCATTTCAGCGTTCTGACAAATCTCTCCGCCAATCTATTCGTGGATGGATGATAAGGCGCGGAGAACGTGTGCTGGATTCCATTGCTCTTGAGGAACTCCTCCATCTCCTGGGATGTGAACTGTGTTCCATTGTTGGTTATGATCTGCTCCGGCAGACCAAATCGCCTGAACATCTCTCTCAGAGTCTCGATGGTTTTCTCCGTAGTGGCAGTGGACATTACTGCAACCTCCGGCCATTTGGAATGGGAGTCCACCGCGACCAGGAACATCGTTCCTTCCACTGGTCCCGCGAAGTCCAGATGGATCCGTTGCCATGGTGTCGCCAGCCGTTCCCATGGATGCAGTGGCGCTGCTCTTGGCGTATCCCTGGTTGTCTCGCATGATGGGCATGATTTCGCTTCAACTTCAATTTCATGATCCAGACCGGGCCACCAGAAGTAGCTTCGTGCCAGCTCCTTCATCCGGACAATACCACAATGTCCTGAGTGCACCTCGTTGAGGACATGTTTCCGCAGCTTTGGTGGTATGATCACTCGCATGCCCCAAAGGAGGCGTCCTGACGTGACAGACAACTCCTTCCCTCTTGACAGGTAAGGTAGGAGCTCAGGTGGTGCGTCTGACACCCGTGATCCGTCTCCTCGCATCACCCGATCCAGCACCTTGGATAGCGTTGGGTCCACTCTGGTCTCTTTCTTGACCTGCCGGGCCGTGACAGGGGCATTGCTCACCATGTCAAAGTAGAAAATCTTCTGCTCACAGCCTTCAGAGGGCACAGGCAACGGAAGTCTTGACAATCCGTCCGCATTGCCATGTGCTGCTGACCTCCGGTATTTGAGGTTGTAATTGTGAGTGCTTAACATCAGCGCCCAGCGCTGCATCCTGCACACTGCCAGTGAGGGTATTCCTGTGGGTGGACCAAAGATCGATGTCAGAGGACGATGATCCGTCAGCAAGGTGAGTTTCCTTCCGAACAAGTAGTGATGGAACTTTTTGATTCCAAAGATGATGCCCAAAGCCTCTTTTTCGATCTGTGGGTATTTCACCTCCGCCTTGCTCAGGGACCTTGAGGCGAATGCAATCAGCTTCTCTTCGCCTGAGGGAAAGATGTGGGACACGACCACGCCGACGCCATAAGGTGACGCGTCACAGGCCAGCTAAATCTGCAACGACGGGTCAAAGTGCGTCAACACCCTGGGGTCAGTCAAAGCTGCTTTGGCTTTCTTGAATGCAGCTTCGCACTCCTTCATCTACGCCCAGGCCTTGCCCTGACACAGCAACTCATGTAATGGCTTCAACAGTGATGCCAGCTGTGGAATAAACTTTCTGTAATAGTTCAGGAGACCTAAGAATGACCGCAGCTGGCTGACATTTGTAGGTGCAGGAGCGTCGGCAATGGCTTTCACTTTCGACGGTGCTGTGTGTAGGCCGTCCGCGTCGATGACATGGCCTAGGTACTCCACTGATGGCTTGAAAAATTCGCATTTGTCCTTGCGAACGTGTAAGCCATATTCTTCAAGTCTTCCCAGTGTCTTCGTCAGGTTCTGCAGATGCTCGTTGTTGTCCTTTCCTGTGACAAGTATATCGTCGAGGTAACATTGTACCCCTGGAATGCCGCTTAAGATCTGGTCCATAGCCCACTGAAACAATGCTGGTGCTGACGTTATACCAAAGGGTAGGCGGCAGTACCTGTAGAGACCCTTGTGGGTGGTGATGGTGAGGTACTTCTGTGAGTCCTCTTCTACATGCATCTGCAAGTAGGCTTGGCATAGATCAATCTTGCTAAACTTCTGACCGCCTGCTAGACCCGCGAAAAGATCCTCAATGATGGGGAGAGGGTACTGTTCAGCTGAGAGCACAGGATTCACTGTTACTTTGAAATCTCAACATAAGCGAACTGCACCATCACTCTTCATCACTGGTACCATGGGCGTGGCCCACTCACTGTGTGAAACCGGCACCAGGACCCCTATCTTGACCAGATGCTCCAGGTCAGCCTTCACCTTTGGTCTGAGGGCGTAGGGAATGTTCCTGGCCTTCAGGAATTGTGGCTGGCTGTCAGGCTTCACCTTGAGTTTGACCGTAATTCCCTTCATACTCCCCAATTCGCCGTCAAAGACAGCCGCATGCTTTGTCAACACTGCCGCTAGCCCCGCCTCTTCGACTGACACCGCATTCACTGTTTTCCAATCCAGATGAATTTTCTCCAACCATGGCCTGCCCATCAGGGATGGATAGTCACCCTTGACCACGTAAACTGGCAGCATCACGGTTTGTCCATTAAGCTCCACCTTGACCCCTGTCTTACCCAGCATTGGGACTGTTTCCCCAGTGTAGGCCTTTAAGATGAGCTTGGCCGGCGTCAGTGATAGGTGGTTCAGTTTTTCTTTGAATAGCTTCTCTGAAATCAAGGAGACAGCGGCCCCCGTATCCAGCTCCATTTTGACTGGTATTCCCTCTAGTAGTGGGGTGACTCCATAGCCTGATGAGCCTCCATTCACCGTTAACACATGGAGATTCAGCTCCCCATCAGAGTCTGTGTCACTGTCTTCCTGTTCTTGTTTCACCATGTGTAGGTTTTTCTTTTTAGAACGCCAGTTGGATGTGTTTCCTTGTTTGTTTTTGTGTGTCTCTGTGTAGGATTGTTTGCTTTGCCCTTTACACACACGTTCAATGTGTCCTTTCTTTTCACATTTCCGACAGGTCAGGTCTTTACACCAGCAGTCAGATGGCTGATGACCTGACCTTCCACATCTGTAACACTCTCTGGCACCCCTTGCATGCTTATCCGGTGTAGCTGCTACCCTGTGCACTCTTGTTGCAGCCCCCAACAGCTGTGCATCTTTAGCTGCTAACTCCATAGACACAGCGAGCTCCACTGCTGATTTAAGCGTCAGTTTGTCAGTCGTGAGCAAGCGCTTCTGTGTTGCTTCACATCTCAATCCAGACACAAACCTATCATGGACAGTGTCATTTGGAGTTTCACCAAACTCACAATGCTCAGTTAGCTTCTTTAGCACTGCAACATATTCGGCTATGGACTCACCCTCCCCTTGGTTTTGTTTGTGAAACCTGAACCTCTCGGCAATCAGCAGTGGCTTGGGTGCGAAATGTGTTTCCAAAACGTCCACAATCTGATCATATGTCTTAGCGCCGGGCTTATCCGGGTGCATCAAACTCCGTAACAAGCCAAATGTTTTTGCTCCGATCGCACTGAGGAACATCGCCAGTTTCACGTCATCTTTAATGCCATTTGCAGTCACGAAAAATCCGAAACGCTCTGTATAAGCACTCCATTGCTCCGCTGTTTCATCAAATGGTCCAAACGCTCCGGTTAGCATAGCCAATTTTTTTTTTTACAGTCCTTTTCCTCCACTTCATTTCACTGTATCGTTACTCTCCCCCTTCTTATTTGTGTAACACACGAACCGCCACCTTTACGAGGCGATTGCATCAGCACTAAGCTGCATGCGCACCATTAAGAAAAGACAGGAACTTCTTACTTTAAACATCGCCGATTCCAGTGCAAAGTGATGCGCAAGTCCGTCGTCCTTGTCGCCAGTTTTGTTGTGTCTCAAGGGGTTTTATACCCTTACCTATATAACAATTAAGAAGGACTCCGGGGTGGAGAGTTTAGTTAATGGCCATTTTATTTACAATGTGCTTCTTCACTCAATGCACTACATTTCCCATAGTGCATTGCAAATCACCACTACGGTATCCCATGTGGGACAATTCTAATACACATTCAAAATACACAACAACTTCCATGTAGGTCTGGTTTCTCTGTTCAATAGATGCCCATCGCTCCTCAAGAGATGTCATTCTATTCTGAACAATGACCATGTTTTCCATACCCTGGCGACTAAGCTCCTCCATGGCCGTAGCCATCCTCTCCTCTACTGTAGCCATCTTCTCCTCTACGGTAGCCATGCTTTCCACGGAGGTAACCATCCTTTCCGTGGTGATGCGTTCTTGCGCCAATGACTCCACAAAGGCTCAGGTCATGTTCGCTATCGACTCCTCCATTTGCTCCACACTCGCAGCGACCATAGAGACAAAACCTGCCAGAGACTCCTGCGTCTGTGCCTGGAGTTCCATCACCCCTGATCTTGTGGATGGACCCAGAGGCAGAGGGTCGACATGCTGTTGAGCCGAGCTGGCAGAGTCCTGCGCCCTCCGACTAGGGCTCTCCACTGCTGTCCCTGTCTCCACAATCTGCTGATGCTCACTTGTGAGCTGTGATACACCATGTGACAACACTACTCTATGTCCCGAAGGTCCCACCGAGGTGTGAGTGTCTGCGCTGGTGCTGGGTGCGCAGATTTCTGGTGACGCTGCGCCCTCAGAGGTTGCAGCTTCCTCTGAGGAGTCTGGCTGCTCAGCCTCTTCTTCCTGGCTAGGGGGGACAGATGCTTGTGATGGTCCTGTGGGGGAGTAAAGGAAAGAGTCAGCGATGTGATGCCAAGGCTACATGCACATTGCTTTTTGCAGATGCTCATAAGTCCATCTGTTTGAGCTTCACAATCATTATCAGCGACTCATGGAATGTCAAAGAGAGAGATGGGAAACTTTTCTGTCACCAGCTTGCTGTGTTGCACCCGTCTGTCCATCCCCCACATGCGCATCATCCTCGAGTCCCACTATTTCGAGTACCGCCTCCTCCCAGGGGGTCAGGTGAACTATTGAGGCTGTCCCGCCTCCTGTCCTCGCTCGCTCTCTTTTGTTGTGAGCTCTCTTTTCCTGCAATGAGGGAGACAAGTGGAGGTTGAGTGAGAATGAAGGAGTGAGGGTCGAGATTGCATAGCATAGATACTTAGAAGGAGACAAAGATGGAGTGAGGTGGCAAGACCAAGGGCCCTCCCTGTGTGTTGTCAGTTGTTTTCATAGCATCAGAGTGACAGGGAGTCTGAGGGCTGCATGGTCGAATAGTTAGTCAATGTGACCATAGGGAGAGAGGGAATGGGTAAGGGTGCATGGATGTCAGTGTCAAGTGGGATGTGGAGGAAGAGATTGCTAAAGCAGAGTGCTGGTGAGGAAAGGCAATGGGTATTAGATTGAGGGTGATGGGAAATTCATACTCACTTTTCCAGTGCGCTGAAGGTCATGAAATCTTTTCCGGCACTGAATCCAGGTTCATCGTGTGACTCCCAAGGAGTTGACCTCCTCAGCCACCTACAACCACACTGCCTTAGTCTGCTTGGGAGACCTCTTCCTCCCTAAGGAAGGGAAGAGCACCTCCCTGTTGGCCCTAGCCCCATCCACCAATGCCTGCAGGGCCACCTTGTCGAAACGAGGAGCTGATCTGGGCCTCCCGCTTGCCATGTTTCCTGCAGGTCCCTCTCACACTAAATGGAGAAAGCTTGGCAGCCTGCAGAAGAAGCAAGGCTTGCTGTAGACTTTAAATGCAACAGTAATGATGACGTCATCGGAGGCGACTTTCAGTCATGAAAAACCCATTTGCCAAGGGTTCCCACACGTTGGAAATCAATTGGATAACTAAGTTAAAATTGCATCAATCTCCCACATCCATTTAGATTCGGGTGGATAACACGAAATGCGGATAACACGACACCATCCCGCACCCGAGTTAAAATCCTGCCCTATGACTCTATGGGCTCGATTTTTGCCAGGCCCGAGGAGGCGGGATTGGAGGCGTGTGAGGTGTTAAAATCGCAAAAACTGGCGGGTGGGCCCGATCCCGCCTCCATCCTGCCTCCGAGCAATTTTCCCACATACGAGTTTTCTGACCCCGTCTCCATCCCGCTTCCAAGAGGCGGGATAGGCCCTTAAGGCCCTTAACAGCCAGTTAAGTGCCTCTATAATACCATTTTGAGAGGCCTTTATGATTTTAACAGTTTTCCCACGTGCTGCACGCCTCCTCTGGAACACGCCAGTGAAACTTGGCAGCAGCACAAGTGGATTGCTTACTAACAGCTGCAGCTCCACCATTAAAAAGGAGTTTTCAGCAATCTTCATTTGTAGGTGGCAGAACTTTGTTGTCTCAGGTCTGGGGGAACTTTTAACAGGCTTACTCATTGTTGTGGAAGTTTGGAGCCTGACACCCATCTCCAGTGTGACCTCCTGGGAAACCCCTCTCCCCACCTTGAATGAGCGCTTCCTCAACTGAGGTATATACCAGAAGAATGGGAACCATTTATTTCCTTTCCTCTTGGACATCAGATTCGGTCGAAGACCAGCCGCGGCAGCAGCAGAACCCTGAACAACAGCAGCACCAACTGCAGGAGAAATGTTGTAGTGGTAGGGGATAGTATCGTTAGGGGGATAGATAGAGTTCTTTGCAGCCGAGAGCGAGAGTCCCGAAGGCTGTGTTGCCTGCCCGGTGCCAGGGTTAAGGACATCTCCTCTGGACTGGAGAGAAACTTGGAGTGGGAGGGGGAGGATCCAGTTGTCGTGGTCCATGTTGGTACCAACGACATAGATAGGACAAGGAAGGAGGTTCTGCTGAGGGAGTTTGAGCAGCTAGGGGCCAAATTAAAAAGCAGAACCACAAGGGTAATAATCTCTGGATTATTACCTGAGCCACGAGCGAATTTGGCTAGGACAAATAAAATTAGAGAGTTAAATGCGTGGCTCAAAGACTGGTGTGGGAGAAATGGGTTTTGCTTCCTGGGACACTGGCACCAGTACTGGGGCAGGAGGGAGCTGTTCCGTTGGGACGGGCTTCACTTGGCCAGTGCTGGGACTAGAGTCCTGGCGGATCATATAACTAGGGCTGCAGAGAGGGCTTTAAACTAACTAGTGGGGGGGAGGTTCCTAGAGAGCAAATAATAAAAATGACAACAGAGAAGGTCATAGATTAGGTAGCAGTGGGGAAATTAAAAACCAGAGCGTGTCAGGAAGGGGCAGAAGGTATGGAGTAAAAGGTAAAGTAATAAAAAGGGCAAAAGCAGGAACTAAGTGTCACAAAACATATTTGAAAGTTCTCTATCTGAATGCACGTAGCATTCGTAACAAAATAGACGAGTTAATGGCACAAATAACTACATATGGGTATGATCTTGTGGCCATTATAGAAACATGGCTGCAGGGTGACAATGTCTGGGAATTAAACATACCAGGTTATTTAACGATCAGGAAGGACAGGCAGGAAGGAAGGGGAGGTGGGGTGGCTATGTTAATAAAGGAAGGAATCACTGTAATACAGAGAAATGATATTGGGTCAAAAGATCAGGATAATGAAACAGTTTGGGTGGAGGTAAGGAATAATAAGGGGAAAAAAACACTAGTGGGCGTAGTCTATAGGCCTCCGAACAATGGCAACTCTGTTGGACGGAGTATCAATCAGGAAATAGTTGAGGCTTGTAATAAGGGAACATCTATAATTATGGGGGATTTTAACTATCATATTAATTGGACAAATCAAATTGGGCAGGGCTGCCTTGAGGATGAGTACATTGAGTGTATTAGGGATGGGTTTCTTGAGCAGTATGTAACTGAACCGACCAGGGGGCAAGCAACCTTAGATCTGGTTCTGTGTAACGAGACAGGATTAATTAAAAATGTCCTAGTAAAGGATCCCCTTGGAATGAGTGACCATAACATGGTTGAATTCCATATTCAATTAGAGGGTGAGAAGGTTGGATCTCAAACAAGCGTGCTAAGCTTGAATAAAGGAGACTATGAAGGTATGAGAGCGGAATTGAGTAGAGTGGATTGGGAAAATAGATTAAAGGGTAAGACGATACATGATCAGTGGTGTACATTTAAGGAGTTATTTTACAACTTCCAAAAAAAATATATTCCACTGAGAAGAAAAGGGTGTAAAAGAAAAGACAGCCATCTGTGGCTAAGTAAAGAAATTAAGGATAGTATTCGACTAAAAACAAGGGCATATAAGGTAGCCAAATCTAGTGGGAGGATAGAGGATTGGGAAAACTTTAAAAGACAGCAAAAAATAACAAAAAGATTGATTAAGAAAGGGAAGATAGATTATGAAAGTAAATGAGCAAAAAATATAAAAACAGATAGTAAGAGTTTTTATAGTTATATAAAAAGAAAAAAGGTGGCTAAAGTAAATGTTGGTCCCTTAGAGGATGAGACCGGGAAATTAATGGTGGGAAATATGGAGATGGCAAAAACACTGAATGAATATTTTACATCAGTCTTTACAGTAGAAGACACTAAGAATATCCCAACACTGGACAAACAGGGGGCTAAAGGAGGGGAGGAGCTAAACCCGATCAAAATCACTAAGGAAGTGGTACTCGGTAAAATAATGGGACTCAAGGCGGATAAATCACCTGGACCTGATGGCTTACATCCTAGGGTCTTGAGGGAAGTGGCGGTAGGGATTGTGGATGCATTGGTAATAATTTTCCAAAACTCCCTGGACTCGGCAAAGGTCCCGGCAGACTGGAAAACTGCTAATGTAACACCCTTATTTAAAAAGGGCAGTAGACAAAAGGCTGGAAACTATAGACCGGTTAGCCTAACATCTGTGGTAGGTAAAATTTTGGAGTCCATTATTAAGGAGACAGTAACAGGACGTTTGGATAATCATAATTTAATAGGACAAAGTCAGCATGGTTTTATGAAGGGGAAGTCATGTTTGACAAATTTGCTGGAGTTCTTTGAGGAAGTAACGTATAGGGTGGATAAAGGGCAACCAGTGGACATAGTGTATTTAGACTTCCAAAAGGCATTTGACAAGGTGCCACGCAAAATATTATTGCTTAAGATAAAAAATCACGGGATTGGGGGTAATATTCTGGCATGGATAGAGGATTGGCTATCTAACAGAAGGCAGAGAGTTGGGATAAATGGTTCATTCTCAGACTGGCAATCAGTAACTAGTGGTGTTCCGCAGGGGTCAGTGCTGGGTCCCCAACTCTTTACAATCTATATTAACGATTTTGAGGAGGGGACCGAGTGTAACATATCAAAGTTTGCAGATGATACTAAGATGGGAGGGAAAGTAGTGAGTGAGGAGGACATAAAAAACCTGCAAGCGGACATCGACAGGCTAAGTAAGTGGGCAGAGATTTGGCAGATGGAATACAATACTGGAAAGTGTGAGGTTATGCACTTTGGCAGGAAAAATCGTAGAGCAAGTTATTATCTTAATGGCAAGAAACTGGAAAGTACTGAAGTACAAAGGGATCTGGGGGTCCTGGTGCACGAAACTCAAAAGGTTAGTATGCAGGTGCAGCAAGTGATTAAGAAGGCCAATGGAATGTTGGCTTTCATTGCTAGGGGGATAGAATATAAAAATAGGGAGGTATTGCTTCAGTTGTACAAGGTATTGGTGAGACCGCACCTGGAATACTGCGTACAGTTTTGGTGTCCATACTTAAGAAAGGACATACTTGCTCTCGAGTCAGTACAAAGAAGGTTCACTCGGTTAATCCCGGGGATGAGGAGATGGACATATGAGGAGAGGTTGAGTAGATTGGGACTCTACTCATTGGAGTTCAGAAGAATGAGAGGCGATCTTATTGAAACATATAAGATTGTGAAGGGGTTGGATTGGGTGGATGCGGGGAAGATGTTCCCGATGATGGGTGAAACTAAAACTAGGGGGCATAGTCTTAGAATGAGGGGCTGCTCTTTCAAAACTGAGATGAGGAGGAACTACTTCACTCAGAGGGTGGTAGGTCCATGGAATATGCTGCCCCAAAAAGCTGTAGAAGCTACATCATTACATAAATTTAAAACAGAAATAGACAGTTTCCTAGAAGTAAAGGGAATTAAGGGTTACGGGGAGCGGGCAGGAATTTGGACATGAGTCTAGGTTCGGATCGGTCATGGCCCTGTGGGTAGCGGAACGGGCCCAGGGGCCGTGTAGCCTGATCCTGCTCCTATTTCGTGTGTCTAATTCTGTTAGATTCCGGAGATGGTTCTGTGATAGTGGATTGGCGGTTAGGATCAGATCAACCATGATCTTATTGAATGGCGGAGCAGGCTCGAGGGGCCGATTGGCCTACTCCTGCTCCTATTTCTTATGCTCTTATGTTCTAGGAGCAACAGCAGGAGCTCCAAGCTGCTGCTCACTCACCTGAAGCTGCACAGGCCAGAAGGCGCCAGCGCGCGACCACATTGCTGCCCGATGCAAGGGCCGCACTCATGTTGGCCAGATTTGCTTAGCCTGCACAATCAAACACTTTTGCCTCGCACATTCTTAGCAGACCATCGACAATGGCCAAGAACCTGCGGATTCCTATCACTCTGACCACCATACTGACAATTGCAAGTCATCCTAAGCCCTCAATGTGGAAGTCCCATTTGCGAAATGACACACGCCACAACTGCAACAGTTTGCTGTCAGAATTTTTTATGACAACAAGCAACTGATGGCATTTCAAAAATAAACACAACATTACACCCAATGTTGTGACTACCCTTGTGACTACTTGTGCATTCTCTTCCTCTTACCCGTGCTCCTATGTGGTGTTTCCCCTGTGGCTTCAGCAGATGTGGAGGCCCCTTGCTCAGTTTCTTGCTGCTCCTGTCTCGATACCTTTGGCGGGCGTCCTCTGGGGTTGCGAACCTGTGAGGGCTCAGCAACAGTCTGCTGCTCCTGCGGCTGTGCAGGGGTTGAGATGCCGATATAAGTTGGGTGGGGACTCTGGTGGGGCTCTGACCGAGGGCTTTGCAGTGGCATGGTCGTGTGAGTGCTTGGAGAGGAGCCCCCACTTCCTTGTTGTATGCCACCAACATCCCTCTCATGGGTCAGCCCCACTTCAGAGCTAGCAAGTGGCTGGACAGCACCTTGCTGCACTGCAGGGGGGCCATGAGGACCCGTTTCTGTACTGGAAGTCCTACTCCAGAGGACTTGCCTGAAGGTCTGGTTTGTTTGCTCAAGAGCTGACCATCGCTCCTCAAGAGATGTCAGTCTATTCTGAACAAATACCATGTTTTCCATACCCTGGCGACTAAGCTCCTCCATGGACGTAGCCATCCTCTCCTCTACGGTAGCCATCCTCTCCTCTATGGTAGCCAGCCTTACCATGGCGGTAGCCATCCTTTCCACGGAGGTTGCCATTCTTTCCGTGGTGATGCGTTCATGCACCAACGCCTCCACAAAGGCTCTGCTCATGTTAGTGATGGACTCCTCCATTCACTCCACACTTGCAGCGATCCTGGAGACAAAACCTGCCAGAGACTCCTGCACCTCTTCCTGGAGTTCCAGCACCAGGCTGTTCTTCTGGATGGACCCGGAAGCAGAGGATCGACATGCAGCTGAGCCGAGCTGGGAGAGTCCTGCGCCCTCCGACTAGGACTCTCCACTGCTGTCCCTGTCTCCACCATCTGCTAATGCTCACTTGTGAGCTGTGATACACCAGGTGACAACACTGCACTGTCTCGCGAAGGTACCACCGAGGTGTGAGTGTCTGCGCTGGTGCTGGGTGCACTGAATTCTGCTGACGCTGCGCCCTCAGAAGTTGCAGCTTCCTCTGGGGTGTCTGGAGGCTCAGGCTGTTCCTCCTGGCTAGTGGGGATGGGGGCTTTCGATGGTCCTGTGGGGGAGTAAAGGAAAGAGTCAGAGATGTGAGGCCAAGGTTACATGCACATGCACATTGAATATTGCAGATGATCTGTTAGAGCATCAGAATCATTATCAGTGACTCATGCAATGTCAATGAGAGAGATGATAAACTATTCTGTCACCAGCTTGCTCTGATGCACCCGTCTGTCCGTCCCCCACTTGCACATCCTCCTCCACTCCCACGATCTCCAGGGCCGCCTCCTCCCAGGGCTACTCCTGGGCTACTGAGGGTGGCCGCCCTCCTGCCCTCGCCCTTTCCCTCGTATTGTGAGCTCTCTTTTCCTGCAATGAGGGAGACAAGTGGAGTTTGAGTGAGAATGAAGGAGTGAGTGTAGAGATTCCATATCATTGATGGTTAGAAGGAGACAAAGATGGAGTGAGGTGGCAAGACCAAGGGCCCTCCCTGTGTGTTGTAAGTTGTTTTCATAGCATCACAGTGATAGGGAGTGTGAGGGCTGCATAGTCGAATAGTTAGGTGAATGTGACCATAGAGAGAGAGGGAATGGGTTAGGGTGCAGGGATGTCAGTGTCAAGTGGGATGTGGAGGAAGAGTTTGCCAAAGCTGAGTGCTGGTGAGGAGAGGCAATGGGTATCAGATTGAGGATGATGGCAAAGTCATACTCACTTTTCCAGTGCGCAGAAGATCATGAAACCTCTTCCTGCACTGTAGCCAGGTTCTGCGGCACGTAGACAAAGAGTTGACCTCCTGGGCCACTTGCATCCACACAGCTTTCGTCTGCTGGGGAGGCTTCTTCCTCCCTGAGGAAGGGAAGAGCACCTCCTTATTTCCTCATGCTCCCTCCACCAGAGCTTGCAGGGCGGCGTCATCGAACCTTGGTGCAGACTTTGGCCTACTGCTGGACATATTGGCTGGAGGAATCTATCACAGCAAAGGGCATAAATTTTGCAGTCTGCAGAAGAAGCAAGGCTGCTTGCAGGCCTTAAATCCAGCAGCACTGATGACGTCATCGGAGGCGACTTTCAGGATGGAAAGACTAAGTGGGCCAGGGGTTCCCACACGCTGGAAATCAATTGCCCAATTAGGTGAAAATCACATATTTTTCCCACATCAAATTGGAGTCAGGTGGCTAACACGAAAAGCGGCTGACATGCCCCCAGCCCACCCCAATGGCAAAATCGAGCCCTATGACTCTATGAGGAGGCTCCATGAATATCTCCATCCTTAATGATGGTGGAGCCCAGCACGTGAGTGCAAAAGACAAACCTGAAACGTTTGCAACCATCTTCAGCCTGAAGTGCCGAGTGGATGATCCGTATTGGCCGCCTCCTGAAGACCCCACCACCATAGAAGCCACTCTTCAGCCAATTCAATTCACTCCATGTGATATCAAGAAACGGCTGAGCGCATTGGATACAGCAAAGGCTATGGGCCCCGACAACATCCCAGCTATCGTGCTGAAGACTTGTGCTCCACAACTAGCCTCGTCTGTAGCCAAGCTGTTGCAGTACAACTACAACACTGGCATCTATCTAACAATGTGGAAAACTGCCCAGGTATGTCCTGTCCGCAAAAAGCAGGACAAATCCAATCCGGCCAATTACCACCCCATCAGTCTACTCTCAATCATCTGCAAAGTGATGGAAGGGGTCGTCAACAGTGCTGTCAAGCAGCACTTACTCACCAATAACCTGCTCACTGATGCCCAGTTTGTGTTCCGCCAGGACCACTCGGCTCCAGACCTCATTACAACCTTGGTTCAAACATAAGAGCTGAATTCCAGAGGTGAGGTGAGAGTGACTGCCCTTGACATCAAGGCAGCATTTGACTGAGTGTGGCATCAAGGAGCCCTAGTAAAACTGAAGTCAATGGGAAATGGGGGGAAACTCTCCACTGGCTGGAGTCACACCTAGCACAAAGGAAGATGGTTGTGGTTGTTGGAGGTCAATCATCGCAGCCCCAGGACATCGCTGCAGGAGCTTCTCAGGGCAGTGTCCTAGGCCCAACCATCTTCAGCTGCTTCATCAATGACCTTCCCTCCATCATAAGGTCAGAAGTGGGGATGTTCGCTGATGACTGCACAGTGTTCAGTGCCATTCGCAACTCCTCAAATAATGAAGCAATCCATGCCCACATGCAGCAAGATCTGGATGACATTTAGGCTTGGGCTGATAAGTGCCAGGTAACATTCGCCAGGTGCCAGGCAATGACTATCTCCAACAAGCGAGTGTCTAGCCACTGCCCCTTGACCATCGCCAAATCCCCCACTATCAACATCCTGGGGGTCACCATTGACCAGAAACTTAATTGGACCAGCCACATAAATACTGTAGCTACAAGAGCAGGTCAGAGGCTGGGTATTCTGTGGCAAGTGTCTCACCTCCTGACTCCCCAAAGCCTTTCCACCATCTACAAGGCACAAGTAAGGAGTGTGATGGAATACGCTCCACTTGCCTGGATGAGTGCAGCTCCAACAATACTCAAGAAGCTCGACACCATCTAAGACAAAGCAGCCCGCTTGATTGGCACCCCATCCACCACCTTAAACATTCACTCCCTCCACCATCAGCATACCGTGGCTGCAGTGTGTACCATCTACAAGATGCACTGCAGCAACTTGCCAAGGCTTCTTCGGCAGCACCTCCCAAACCCGCGACCTCTTCTACCTAGAAGGACAAGGGCAGCAAGTACACCATCACCTCCAAGTCAAACACCATCATGACCTGAAGACTGTAGGTGGGTAAGGCCTCCTGTTTGAAAGCCATCTGGCCCTGCTCCTCCTCCCTCTGCATGCATCTTCTCTTCGCTGCCTCCGCTTCCTCTCCGAAAGATACTCAAGCACGAGGGGGCCTGCCAGTAGAGCCCCTATGACTGTGAGTAAGTGATGTGAGCAGAAGCCTTAAATAAGAATGAAGGCGTTCTCCACTTGCACCAACACTCCCTGTCACCTTAGGACCTTGAAAGAAGTTTAGAAAGCTGCTAGAGTTGCAGAAAGTTCCACAGAGCCAGTCAAACTGAACAAACATGTCAGCTGCAAGTTATTGCTGATGAATCCTTTAAATAATGCTGCTGGAGCCTTTTTCCTGCTTGTGAACGCTTGGTCAGCTGCTCTTAATTAACACAAGCCGGTAAGTTGAGTAGCGCACTCCAAAATGACAGATCAGGTGTCAGGTTGGCGTTGCACACTGACTGACATCATGACCTGCATAATCTCTATATTGCTAGCGAGCGCAGACATCGGCTGTGCTGCCGCCCCGCTGAAAATGACGTCTGCAGCAGGACGGGCCGGCAGCGGGCGAAAGTGCGGTGGCCGCCATTCTTTTCCCGAAACGGGCCTTAATGGCCAGTGCAAACACTACTAATTTCTAGGGCGAGGAATGCAAGTCGTTCCTCCTCCCCTCCCAGTGATGTTCAGACCTCGGGACCAGGAGTGTAGCTGTACACATGTCAGCGGTGGGATTGTGCTGTGATGGCATCAGGGCTATGCAAATGTCCCAGGAGAGGAAAATTAAGGTGTCAGCCATGGCTCAGTTGGTAGCACTCTGGCCTCTGGGTCAGAAGGTTGTGGGTTCCACCCGCATTTCAGAGACTAGGTTAACACTCCAGTGAAGTACTGTTGGAGGTGTCTTCTTTCAGATGAGGTGTTAAACCGAGGACCCATCTGCCCTCTCAGGTGGAGGTGGATGTAAAAGATCCCATGGCACTATTCGAAGAAGAGCAGGGGAGTCCTCGCCAATATTTATTCCTCAACCAACATCACTAAAATATAGATTATCTGGTCACTATCACGTTGCTTTTTGTGGGAGCTTGCTGTGCGCAAGTTGCGTGCCACATTTCCTACATTACAACTTGAATAGTTCATCATTGGCTGTAAAGCAGTTTGGGACATCCTGAGGTTGTGAAAGGCATTATATAAATTGAAGTCTTACTTTCTGTTCTTTTCTTTCTCCATTGGTGCAGTGCTCCTCTGATATGCACAGCAAAGGCCTGGGGAGGAAAATTGACCTGTATTCATAATGATCGAAGGAAGTAATTAAGAAATCAAAAATAGTGAACATCAATTGTTCTTTCCTAAAATAGCAAAATTGAAAATAAACATTTATGATGTTGATACTTTCAGTCTGTGTTAAATTAACTCAATACAGGGATTTATATGAATAAGTTAAGCAGTGTGTTAAACACAGAGCACACAGAGAGAAATAAACCCATTAGTTCTTTCAATATGTGATCAGTTTAAAGTTACAATATTCCTTTTCCTGAGACTTGTGTGCACTTTGCATTTGAATAGCTTTAACTGATTATATGTTTTGGGACAGAAGATTTGAAAACAAAGTTTTAATGAGCTATCCAAAGTATTACTCCAAATGTTAGATATTGCAACTTGAAACAAATAAATACTTTTATGGCTTATATTAAAATAGCAGCATACTTTTCTGTTTATCATTAGTCTTTTAAAAGTTATTCAAGCTTAATTGCAGAAAGCTATTCTAACTCTGCCGTAGGACATGACGTTCACTGGTTGATGGATTCTGAACATGTGAATTTGAGCTGAAATTGAGACATACACTATATCATGAGAATGAAGATATTGCAGCTTCAATAATATGAATCTAAACAAGATTAGAGCTGTCTTGAAAGTAAAAAAAAAAGGTTCCTGATAGAATCGTTTATAGCAGTTAGAAAGGGAAATACTGTACTAAAAATCCGAAGATCACCAGATAACTGATCAGTTTTTCAGGCATTATTCAGAATACAGCCAAAGACTGCATTGGGTCTTTCGCCCATATAGTAATCATTTGTTTTATGCATAATACTTTCACTATTATTTTTACCTAATACTGAAACTTTATTGTATTATTTTCCACAACCAGTTGTTGCTCTCATTGTGTCCACTAGATCCCTCTCTTCTTTCAATGAAATATTGCTGAACATTTCATTCTAAATTGCTTGTGACTATTAAAATGTTATAGGTGAATATATGAAAAAAAGAAATTGATTCAGTCACTTTTTAAGTGCCATTTTCTTGATCTACACTAACAGTCATTTGACTTGTTCTTCGCCTCAGGCCATAAGCAAGTAAGAAAAAAAAAGATTTGTACTTGACAGGGTCTTATTGCTGAGGCTAGAATAGTCTACAAGGCCATACACAAAGTATTTTTCATGTAATTAGCTGTAAGGGACTGCTATGCTCATTCTGTCATTTTTCAAGTGTGCAATCCATTTAATTGAAATGTGTAAGGTCATATAATAAGGGCCACTTTTCTTCGTGCTGCTTCATTAATCAGTTCAGTGATCCTTGGCAGGGTTTGACCATTTCAGTCAGCATTTGGTTTCCTGCCTTGGCTGCTGACTGCATGAACCAGTTTGCCTTTTGGAATAGCTTTCTTGGAATGATACAGCACAACTCTCAAAGATAAAATAAAGCCCCAAGAATGTAGCAGCCTAATGACAAAATGCTGCTACCTGTACAGATTATTTTCAAAGTGTGTAACTGATCAGCCTTGGGCCTATTTGCAGTTTGAATGCTATCACTGAAAGGTGATCCCAGGAGAGATCATTAGTACTGCATCACAGGCCTCTTTAATTTGTTCATGTGCATCAGGATTCTGATGAATGCTGTGCACATAACGGAAATCGTTGCTTGATGTTCCTCACAGCAGTCTTTTGTAACCATTAGTTTAGCTGACACTCAGTATTTCCTCTGTGGAATGTTTGAAAGAGTTCCTTCATATACTATAATCAAGAGTGCTTTTAATCTCCTCAATCGATTTCTAATCTATTGTCAGTGATGCAAAATAAAATACAGTGAAAATGAATGAATTGGTTAGGAAAGTTTAGCAACTCTTGATAGTTTCAACATCACAGGGCTAACCTGTTAACTAGGAAACCACACTAAATTGAATCCTCATCTTGCTTGACATTCACACTTGGACTTCCCCTAGGGGGCGAGTTTGTCATTCTTGATCAGATCATCTAAGTGAAGTGGGGTGGGGGCAGGGAAAGTGGACTAGGAAGGGAGACTTCCAGCACTGCCTTTGTGCTTTCTGGTCCATCAGCCAGGGAGCATGCTCCGTGACTTCCTGTACATAACTAAGATTAAATCCAACCATAAAATATATTTAATATATTATTCATTTTTAATGAATTGTGTTTTATCTTCCTTTTCTTTGGTTATTTTTTCCTTTTAGACCCTGGCACCAGGCACCATTCCCTCCCAAACATTTAACAGCCTCTCTCTTAGGCAGTCCCTCGGAACCGAGGATGACTTGCTTCCACACTAAAAATGAGTTCTCAGGTGACTGATGAGTCCAATGCGGGACCTACAGTCTCTGTCACAGGTGGGGCAGATGGTGGTTGAAGGGGTGGGTGGGTGGGGTGCTTGGGTTGACGTGCGCTCCTTCCGCTGTTTGCGCTTGGCTTCAGCTTGCTCTCGGTGAAGAGACGCAAGGTTTGGCGCCTTCCCGGATGCTTCTCCTCCACTTTGTGCAGTCTTGGGCCAGGGATTCCCAGGTGTCGGTGGGGATGTTGCACTTTTTCAAGGAGGCTTTGAGGGTGTCCTTGAAGCGTTTGATCTGCCCACCTGGGGCTCTCTTGCCGTGTCGGAGCTCCGACTAGAGCGCTTGTTTTGGGAGTCTCGTATCGGGCATGCGGACGATGTGGCCCATCCATCGGAGCTGACCGAGCGTGGTCAAAGCTTTGATGCTGGGGATGTTGGCCTCAGCAAGAACACTGACGTTGGTGCACCTATTCTGCCAATGGATTTGCAGGATCTTGCGGAGGCAGCATTGATGGTACCTCTCCAGTGCTTTGAGGTGCCTGCTGTACATGGTCCATGTCTCTAAAGCATACAGCAGGGCGGGTATCACTACTGCTCTGTAGACCATGAGCTTGGTGCTGGGTTTGAGGTCCTGGTCTTCAGACACTCTCTTCCTCAGGCAACTGAGGGCTGCACTGGCACACTGAAGGCGGTGTTGGACTTCTCATTGACGTTTGCCCTTGTTGAAAGTAGGCTCCCGAGGTATGGAAAGTGGTCCACGTTTCCAAGGCCTCGTCATGGATTTTGATAATCGGGAGCAATACTGTGTGGCGGGGGCAGGTTGGTAGAGGACCTTTGTCTTACGGATGTTTAGTGTAAGGCCCTAGCTCTCGTATGCTTCGGTGAAGGTGTTGACGATGGTTTGGAGTTCGACCACAGATTGTGCGCAGACGCAAGCATCGTCTGCATACTGTAATTCGATGACAGAGGATGGGATGACCTTGGATCAGGACTGGAGGTGATGGAGGTTGAACAGTTTCCCGTTTGTTCTGTAGATTAGCTCCACTCCAGCGGGGAGCTTACTGAGGGTGAGATGGAGCATTGCAGCCAGAAAGATTGAGAAGAGCGTTGGTGCGATGACACAGCCTTGCTTGACCCCGGTCCTTATGTGAATTGGATCTGTGGTGGATCAGTTGGTCAGGATCACGGCTTGCATGTCATCGTGAAGCAGGTGGAGGATATTGACAAACTTTTGAGGGCAGTCGAATTTGAGGAGGACACTCCATAATCCCTCACAATTGACGGTGCCGAAGGCCTTTGTGAGTCAAAGAAGCGGTTGGTGCTGTTCCCTGCATTTCTCTTGTAGTTGACGCACGATGAAATCATGTCCATTGTGCCCCTTAGTGGGCGGAATCCACATTGTGACTCTGGGAGGAGCTCTTCAGCCACTGGGAGAAGGCGATTGAGGAGGATTCTTGCGATGACTTTCCCTGTGGCAGACAGCAGGGAGACTCCTCTGTAATTATCGCAATCGGACTTGTCACCTTTCTTGAAGATGGTCACGATTGTGGTGTCTCTGAGATGCCCTGGCATGCTCTCCTCCTTCCAAATAAGAGAAATGAGTTCATGTATTCGTGCCAATAGTGCTTCTCCGCCATGTTTTAGTGTATCTGTGAGGATTCCATCTGCTCCTGAGGCCTTGTTGTTCTTCAGTTGTCGGATGGCCTTTTCAACCTCATGCCAGGCTGGGGTTATGCTGAGGTGGTGGCGGGTAGCATGCTGCGGGGTGGAATTGAGGACACCCGCGTCGATGACAGAGTCTCGGTTAAGGAGATCTTCGAAGTACTCCTTCCAGCGGGCACTGACTGCCTCTCTGTCCTTGATGAGTACCTCTCCATTCTTGGCCCACAGTGGGGTAGGACCTTGAGTGCTTGGGCCGTAGGTCGTCTTGACTGCGCTAAAGAATCCATGCATGTCATGGTTGTTGACTAGCTGCTGGATCGCCTGCGCTTTCTCCACCCACCATCTGTTCTTTAGGTCGCAAGTTTTTTGTTGGACCTTGGCCTTCAGGCGTCTGTAGAGCTGCTTTCTTGCTCTCAAGTTCTGTTGCTGTTTCCAGATCAGGGATGCTTTGCGCTTGCGGCTTATTAGCTCCTGGATCTCCTGGTCATTCTCGTCGAACCAGTCTTGGTGTTTGCTGGTCGAGTGACCGAGCGTCTCTTCACAGGTGCTGATTATGGAGGCCTTGAGTGCAGAGCAGGCGCTGTGGACACTCTGGGGGAAAAATTCGGTTGTTTGCGCCACCCGTTAGCGCCTAAAGAGGCCGACAAGTGGGGCGCTAACCAACTAGCGCCCGGGCGCAGCGCACCCTGTGCCTCTCCCCATATTGAGCGACCATTTTGCGCCGGCGCTAAACCGTAGCGCCCGCTCGCCGGCACACGCAGATCATGACGTCATTTCAGTGTGCAATGCCTTTGGGGCGCCCCGGACCGCAAATTCAGTGGCGCCCCCCTCCGTTCCACCTGGCGCTAATAAGGACAGCTTACCTGGAACGTTTCCCAGTCGCTGTCGGGCTGGGGGGGTGTTCTTTAAAGGTGACTGGTGTGCTTTAAAAGCGGCAGCCATTTTTGGACCACAACTTCTTAGAGAGATACAGAGAGTTGCTCAGCTGCAGACGGAGAGCCATTTCAACATTGAGCCAGCGCTGGCAGAAGAACTTCAGCCTTCTGACCATTACCTTGCTGTTGGTGAGCATCTGAAATGGCAAAACTTTCTGTGCGCACTTAATATGGGGGCTGCATTGGATGGGAACGTCCTGCTTCTGAACCATCTTGACAGGGCACAGAGATGCAGGGATAGAGGGGCAGGCATGGCCAGATGGAGGAGGGCCAACAGACATCGCCACATGAGACCTTACGCTGCCAGGGTTTTCCGACAGCAATTTTCATATTTGAACATGTCGGAGGAGCAGTGTTTCCGAAGGCTGCGCTTTAGTAGGGAGGTGGTGACTGAGCTGTGCCACCTGCTTCAGCCAGATCTGCAGCCTCAGCTAAGGTGCAGGACATCTCTGTCGGTGGCTGTGAAGATCACTGTTGCCCTTAACTTCTATGCAAGCGGCTCCTTTCAGGCCGCAACTGGGGACATAGCCAACATCTCGCAGTTCGCAGTGCATTGCTGCATCCGTCAAGTGACTGATGCCCTCTTTAAAAGGAGGCAGCAATACATCTCCTTCCCAATGACCCCAGACAAGCAGAGGGAGCGCACAGAGGGCTTCGCAAGAATAGCGGGCTTCCCCATGGTGCAGGGCGCCATTGACTGCACGCATGTGGCTTTGCGGGCGCCTGTAGAGAATGCGGAGGAGTTCCGCAACCGCAAGGGGTTCCATTCATTGAATGTCCAGCTGGTCTGTGACCACCGACAGCTGATCCTCACTGTGAATGCCCAGTTTCCAGGCAGCAGCCACGACGCCTTCATCTTGCGCCAGATCTCTGTGGCAGATCTTTTCGAGGCCCCGGCTCACCCAGGAGGCTGGCTTCTCGGGGACAAGGGCTATGCTCTGTGCCCGTGGCTGATGACCCCGCTCCGTTCGCCCAGCACCCCTGCTGAAGAACGCTACAATGCGAGCCATCAAGCGACCAGGAACGTTATTGAGCACACAATCGGCGTGCTGAAGCAACGGTTCCGTTGTCTGGACCATTCCGGAGGTGCGCTTCAGTACTCACCTGAGCGAGTCTCCCACTTCGTGGTTGT
Organism: Somniosus microcephalus; assembly: GCF_052327205.1. Taxonomy (NCBI): domain Eukaryota; kingdom Metazoa; phylum Chordata; class Chondrichthyes; order Squaliformes; family Somniosidae; genus Somniosus; species Somniosus microcephalus. The sequence continues at coordinate 210,928,347 of NC_140991.1, read as the reverse complement.
GTGTTGCATGCTACATAACCTCGCCATCCTGAGGACCCAGCCAATGCCACCAGACATTGAAGCACCAGCAGAGGAGGAGGAGGAGGAGGAGGAGGAGGAGGAGGAGGAGGAGTACCAAGATGGGAGGGAGGCAGAAACTGGAAGGGCTGTCCGTCAGAGGCTTATCAGAAGTCGCTTCTAGGCCACTCTCAGGGAATGCTTGCTGCCATTCCAAGAACAGGAATGAAACCGTTCTGATACCCCAAAGCCTGTGAAGGGCAAAATGTATGTAAAGAGCAGACATGGCCATTGTAAATAAAGAAATTTGTTTATTTAACAAAATGTGCTTCCTTCCCGCATGACAAAGCAATGGCAACAAAAAGCTAAACAAACAGACTGCCACATAAGTGACTCGCACACCCGGGAGACTGTCCAAAACATCACTAACATTCAGACCAGCATCCTCGGCCTTGAATTCTACAAATAACAGGCAAGAGCAGCACCTTTTACTTTCTCTCCCTTGATGGTGATCTGCTTCGCTTGCGAGATTGGCCCCTTCCCTCCCTGCTGCTCCTCTGTAATGGGACCCCAGTGGCTGCAGCAAGGCTGGGGGAGGCCTGCTGACTGTCCGAAAGCGCAGATGCCCCTGAGGGACAGCCTGGACGAGCTCTGGGCTTGGAGGGCCCGGCTGTTGACTGCTCCTACTCTGCATGGGTGGAAGCAGTCTGTCCTACAGGTGGTGGCAGCTGCAGTGGAGACGTGCCAGTGGTGGCATCAGGAATGCTGTCATCCTGAGAGCGGACAGCAGCTCCCTGGAAGGCCGACACACTGGCACTCTGATGGGGCAGCACCGCAGCATGCACAGCAATCGGCTGGTCCACAGATTGCTGGGCTGCTGTGGTGCTGCAAGGGCCCCAGGTAATCCTGCCCGATCCAGCGAGGGTGGCAGCAGTCAGTGCTCGCGTGGCCTCAATCTGCGTCTGCATGAGACCAGCGAGTGACTGCGTGGCAGCACTCAGCACTTGTGTGGCAGGTGCCAGTGCTTCGGCGAAGCCCTGGACAGTCCTTTCCAGTGCTGTCCCAAGGTCCTGCGCACTCCTGGCCTGTGCTGCGCCGAAGTCCTGCGCACTCCTGGCCTGTGCTGCGCCGAAGTCTTGGACACTCCTTGCCAGTGTCTCGATGGATTCAGGCATCCTTGCCACTGCAGCCATGAGCTCAGTGTGCCTCAGCCCAGCCTGGGCGCTCATTTCTGCGAGGGCACGCACCTCTTCTGCGCTCTGTGCAGCAGCACTCGGGGCCCGACTCGCCCTCCGGGGAAATGGGCCCCGAGCTTCCCTACCCCCCTCGCGTTGCTGCAGGCCGGTGGTTCCTGGAGCTGGATCCTCCTCAGAGCATTCCCCCCTGCTCCCCTCCAGGGAAGTAGTCTCCCCAGTCTGCAGATGGGCTGGATCGCCTGAGGGTGGTTTGGATGGTCCGGCTTCCTCCTGCTCGTCGCCTACCGAGTCAGTCGCAGTGGCAGCTTGAGGGCCCGGCTCCCGAGCTGGTGATGCAGCATCTGAAAGCAGGGAGGTTGAAGAGTGGCTTTAGTGAAAGGACAGGGTGGCAGCTAGGGATGCATGTGTGCTGCAATGCTCTGACTTGGGTCCAGAGTGAAAAAGCATGCTGGTGGGGGGAGCAAGTGGAAGGAGAGAGTTCAAAAAGGTGATGACCTTACCATCGCTGTGCACAATAGGGTCAGCAGCTCCAGAGGCGACGGGACCACTCATTTGGCTTGCAACGATCTGGTGGACTCACTCCTCCAGGTCTGTAAGGGTCTGCAGGTGAGGCCGGCCTCCTCCGGTACGAAGCTGTTGCCTGTGGTTACTCGCCAGCTTGGCCTGCAAGAGAAAGGACGGGGTGTGATGAAACATGCCTCCCATGGTAGAATAGCCCTTACATTATGCTGCCCTGAGCTGACATCACATGCCTCCCATGGTAGAATAGCCCTTACATTATGCTGCCCTGAGCTGACATCACATGCCTCCCATGGTAGAATAGCCCTTACATTATGCTTCCCTGAGCTGACATCACATGCCTCCCATGGTAGAATAGCCCTTACATTATGGACTGAGCCGAATGTGCATGTGTGTTTCCAGAAAGGGCCATGGGTGCTGGATGACAGCTGGCCATTGGGGCTCTGCGCACCCTCTGGCCATAAAGTGAGGTGCAAATGGAGGGATGAAGATAAATCTGAAAAAGGCACTCACCCTAACGACCCGAGTGAGGTCGTTGAACTTCTTCCTGCATTGCACAGGAGTCCTGGGCACCATGCTGCTGGAGGTGACTCTTTGGGAAACCTCCCTCCAAGCTCTGCGGTATTCGGTCTGATTAGGCCTCCTGCCATTCTCCAGGTACAGCACACCTCGCCGGCGCTCCACCGCGCCAACCAGAGCATCCAATGCCCCCTCGCTGAAGCGCTGCGCTCTCTCCCTGACCCTCTCCATGTCCTTGAAGTTTTGGCCGCCACAGGTAGGTTGCCGTCGAGTTTGAGGCCTACAAGGCACAGAGTGTGGCTGCAGATGAGAATCGATCCGCCCCTTTAAGGGCTGACCGGCGTCAGCATGTCTAGGTCCAATCGATTATTGACAGCACCTGCGCTGTGCCCGCCCGCGGGGAAATTGCGTTGCGCCGCCGGGTTAGCACCTTAAGACTACCGTGCAGCGCCTGATTTAGTGCCGCAATCACCTTCAGGGGCGCTACAACCCAATATCACTCGAGGTGGCGATCAATCGCGCCTGGCGCTAAACTTTGTGCACAGCCAGTGCTAGCGCCCCAAACGGGGCGATACTGAATTTTTCCCCTTCTGTGTCTCTGAATCACTGGGAGTCGTCAGGTTGGCTGTGAGGCGCAGGCTGAATAGGGCTTTCTTAGCAGGGTCTTTGAGTGCTCCAGTGTTGATTTCCCTGCGGCATTGCTTCTGTTGCCGCCGTTGTTTTGGGGCTACATTGATGGGGATTACAGAGTGGATTAGGCGGTGGTCTGTCCAGCAGTCGTCAGCTCCTGTCATGGCGCGGGTGATGTGGACGTCCTTGCGGTCCCTCGCTCGGTGCTTGGAGCGAGGGTGCTGCCATGAAGCCTTGTACTTGTTTCTCTGATGGAACAAGGTGTTGGTTATAACAAGGCCATGTTCTAAGCATTTCGTCAGGAGGAGGGTACCAAAACATAAGTTATATATTATTCATTTTTAATTAATTGTGTTTTATCTTCCTTTTCTTTGGTTATTTTTTCCTTTTGGACCCTGGCACCAGGCACCATTCCCTCCCAAACATTTAACCGTAATGCATTGTAATTAAGTCCCCCTGTCTTGAGCATTTCTCTGCTTCCCTGCTTGCTTCCCAGTTCAAGTGCATCACAGCCCACCTGTCCAGCTGTTCAGCCTGAGTGCCTAACCCAAATGTTTCCTGGCTTGTCCGCCTGCATTCAGGTAGGTAGGTGAGCTAGGGAGCACTTGTCCTGCATAACGAAAGAGAGAAGTTAAAGGAGGATAAAAGAGAACAAGAAGTGAAGGAGGTTGAAAAAGAGTGATTGGATAAGTGTCTAAACCAATTTCCCTGCCAATGTATCCTCTGATACCATCACCTTTGCCACAGGAGATCAGGTAGTATAATTAAATGTTTTGCATCTGTTCTATCTGTAAAGCAGCACGATCTTTATCCATGGGGAGTACATCAAATATCCCTGACATACCTGGGAAGTGTTAAGAATGCTGATTGTTTCAAATTTAGTGCGAAGCATAGTGATTGGTTTAAATTTCACATTCACTGTAAAGCAACAAATTAAAAATAACTTGAACACTTATTTCACTATATCTCAAAAAATACCTTTTGCAAAGAACTGAACAAATCACATCCTTGATTTTATTCCCATGTCTTTTGAGCAACCAGGTTGCTTCCACATTCACCCCACAGTATACTGTACCTCTAAAAATAAAGGGGTTAAATTTACATGGGGTTCTCTCCCGAGTGTTGTAACTTTGGTGTCATCTCTGCGGAACCCCTAGAGAACTGGCATAAATGCCATTTCTCTGGGTTTTGTGGAACCTCCGATTACGTTACGCTGGACAATGGGAAGACCCCTACGGAAATTCAGCCTCAAAATTTATAACATAAAATATAGTAAAAAGGAAATTTACCAAAAAACTTACCCTCTGAGCTTCCAATCCCTTAGTGTCTAGCTTTCCCTTCCATCAGCTCATGTTTGATCTTTCAAGCCTTCACAAATGTGCTATCACTTTCTGCATCATATCATTTCAGTCACAACCTCTCCTGCTGGCACAGCCATTGCCTGTGCTCCCAGCACATGTGCTGTCTTCTTGCATTGTAAGCTGTTTTGATGTTATGAAAATTTTAAGGAACATATCAATTAAATATATTAGCTACTGTGCTTTATGTGGAGATGTTGCATATACATTCTGCTGTAATTTTTTTTGTCTTATAACACTCCTGTGAAGCGCCTGGGGATGTTTTACTGCGTTAAAGGCGCTATATAAATACAAGTTGTTGTTGTTATAAACAATGGGGATAAAGTTCCGATCAGCCTGCTTCGCTAGTGGAAGTGCGGTAGAATGAGCTGTAAGTCCGCTGATCCTTGAAGCCATAGTTCTCATTCCAAATTGCAGAGAAGAGGCCATTAGCATCATTGGATTGCTGGTACCTGCAAGTGGTGTCCAACCTGACCAAGGTCCAGACAATCAGAGCAGCGCCATGCCACTCTGAGGGAAGAGGAAAGGCCCTGGTATGTCCAACAGAATAGATAACATTTCTTCAATTCAGTTTCCAATGGAGCCATGGGCCCCTCTGGGCAAGGTACTCACATCAGCTGGCAAGAATTCAGTTGAGGCCTTACAAAGGTGTAACTGGGGGGAATTCTCGGGGTAGTTTGGGAATTCTCCCAGAGATGCCTCCTGGGCATGGGAGATCCACCCATACCCCATCTTAAATGGCTGTACATAGGAAATGGGGCAGAATAATGGCAAAACTCGGTACTGTCCCAAATTCCAGATACAGGTGGGCAATTTTCTTGTGCGCTCCTGATTTTGGAAACTTACAATTTTGGAGCTATTGGTCCAGAAATTCGGGTCGGGGGCTTCCCGCAGGTGCAAGCCCCCGACCTGCACTTACCTAGCGCTCCGGCCGTTGTGCTGTGGGCCCGCGTGGGATTCCAATCTTGGGCCTCCTCCAACTGCCGGCGCACAGTGCTTGCATATCCCAGGGGCGCAGTTAGTTCGATGTGTCCCCTGGGATCACGTGGGCCATGGAGAGCCAATGGTAGCAGGGAATGCTTCATTCATAAGTTTGACAGGAAGAGCTGTCAAACCTATAAATACTATAAGCCCCAAAACATCACTAAAACCTCAAATAAATTTTTTTAAATTCCACATTTTTAAAATAAACAATAAATTACATGAAATAACTATTTTGAACAATAATTTAAATTTTTGAAAAAATTAATTACATTTTCTAATGGGGCTAAAAATAAACTTACCTTTCTTTAAAGTATTTAAAAATAATAAACCTGTGGAAAAAATGTTTTAATTTTAATTAATTCACCACTTACGTTGATAAAAGCAGGCCTTGCACCTGCTTTTTAAAAGTGTAACTGCTGGAGACTTACCCTCCTGGAGAACCCTGCAAAAGAAACGTAAGTTCAATGCGCACGCGCTGCGTCTCCGGCGCACGCGTTCGACCACTGAACCTCTTCCTTTAAGGGAACGGAAGTGCCGGTTTCCCGCGCATGCGCAGTGCATGCACGAAACCGGCACTTTCGTTGGGCCTACGCGTGAGTACCCCATGCGTACTCATGCGTTGGGACCCGAATTTCTGGGCCATAATATGTTCAGGGGTACTTCAATTGTTTTCTCACTGACAACGGTAAAGTAACTTGGAATCTCTATTATTTAAATTTGCTGGACTGGCAAAATGTTATAGGATAAATTTTACAAGACTCTTCTAAAAGTGCAAAGCCTCACTCGAAATTACCAATAACAATCAATAACAGCAATAATTACAGCTTGCATTTATATAGTGACCTTAGCATAGAAAATTATCCCAAGGTGCTTTACAAGAGTTGCAATCAAGAATTTGATGGCTAGTCAAAGAATGAGATATGAGGAGTGGTGACCAAAAGCTTGGTAAGCTAAGTGAGTTTTAAGGAGCGTCTTAAAATAGGAGAGGGAGGTGGAGAGGTTTAGGGAGGAAATTTCAGAGTGTGTGGCCAAGGTGACTGAAGGCATGGCTACTAATGGTGGGCCAAAGGGAATAGGGGATGCAAAAGAAATAGATTTAGAGGAAGAGGGAGGGGATTTCAGGGCTGAAGGGAATGACAGAGACAGGGAGGATGCAAGATCATGAATTGATTTATACACGAGGATGAGAATTTGAAATTGGATGCATTGGGGACCGGTAGTCAATGTAGGTCAGCGAGGGTAGGGGTGATGGATGAGTGGGACATGGTGTAAGATAGGATACAGGCAGGTGAACTGATGTTTATGGAGGATGGCAGACTGGCCAGGAAAGCATTGGAATTGTTGAGTCTGGAGGTGACAGAGGCAGGGAAAATGATTTCAGCAGCAGATGGGCTGAGGCAGGACGGAGACAGGCGATGTCACTAAGGTATCACTTACGCAGCTTTTATGATGGAGAGAATATGGGGTTGAAAGCTTAACTTGGGGTGGAATAGACACCAAGGTTGCAAACAGTCTGGTTTAACCTGAGACAATGGCCAGGGAGGGGGATGGAATTGGTGACAAGTAGGGGCCAAAGATGATGGTTTGGGATTTCACAATGAGGCGTGCTACAAAGTGCAGCTGCTCACTTCCATGCCTGATTTTCTGATCCATGGTTACACTGAGTGAGTCTGGGAGCAGAGCCTGGAAAAATGGATCTGTAAATTGCATTTGATTCCAACTGCAATTCTATTGACTAACAATAGGAGTGCCAGAGGACAAGAAAATAGCATTTTTCACTAAATAAGGATGGTCACTGTCCTCAATATATAAACAATGGTACAAAACAAAACAATCTACTTAGGTTCTTAAATTGAATTATTTGGGCAGTGTCAATCTTATAGTTTCTTTTAGGTGTGGGTCAGTGATCAAACCTTTTGATTAAGAGCTGTCATGAGACCCTGGGAAAGGTCCAAAACCTCAGCAGTCCAAGGGAATGAATCCTGGAGGACATCCCAGAGGGGATTAATTAACTGAGGAGCTTTTTTTTACATTTCTTCCTGGGATGTGGGCATCACTGGCAAGGCCAGCATTTATTGCCCATCCCTAATTGCCCTTGAGAAGGTGCTGTCCGTGTGGTGAAGGTACTCCCACAGTGCTGTTAGGTAGGGAGTTCCAGGATTTTGAGCCAGCGACTATGAAGGAACGGCGATATATTTCCAAGTTGGAGGGGAACTTGGAGGTGATGGTGTTGCCATGCACCTGCTGCCCTTGTCCTTCTAGGTGGTAGAGGTTGCAGGTTTCGAAGATGCTGTCGCAGAAGCCTTGGTGAGCTGCTGCAGTGCATCTTGTAGATGGTACACACTGCAGCCACGGTACGTCGGTGGTGGAGGGAGTGAATGTTTAAGGTGGTGGATGGGGTGACAATCAAGCAGGCTGCTTTTTCCTCGATGTTGTCGAGCTCCTTGAGTGTTTTTGGAGCTGCACTCATCCAGGCAAGTGGCGAGTATTCCATTACACTCCTGACTTGTGCTTTGTAGATGGTGGAAAAGCTTTGGGGAGTAAGAAGATGAGACACTTACCACAGAATACCCAGCCTCTGACCTGCTCTTGTAGCCACTGTTAGATCCGTGTATCTTAATGTTGTGTCCTTCAATAATCAGACTGCAGGGAACGATTCAACTGGTGTTTACTGAATGAGGGTTACTCTAGAACTAACTCTACAGATCACTATTCAGGGTTTATATACAGGTGTGGTCACTGCCGGTGCTACAGTATACAGGAGCTGTAAAAAGTAGTTCTCTCCCTTAAGGTATATATACATTACATACATTACAATTCCTCCCCTTTTAGATTAACAGTACCATAATACTCATTTAGCAATTAACATTTTTAATATACAATGTTATATGAAAATAGTCCATTCATATATTCAGTCTCTGGGGAGGCTTCCTGATTCTTTCTGGATAACGCCTTTCCCGAGTGTCTCGCTCTTGGTGCGGAGGCGATTCTAGCACCCTGTCGTCAGTTGATTCATCAGCTTCCAATGCTATTGTTTCTGAGGTAGATGCGACCTGTACGTCGGGTTCCTCACCAGGTACGTATGGCCGAGACATGGGGTTGACTCGTTCCTGTGACTCTAGGATCTGGTCAGCATGGCGTCTCACAATGTTCTCCCTAACATCCACTGTGTGCATTAGTGGCCCCTGCCGTGTGCATATCGTTCCTGGTTGCCATTTCTCTGTTCGGTAGTCGCGGGCCAAGACTGGTTGCCCTACATTGAAGCTCCTTGTCGGCTTCTCATTGATGTGCTGGAATTGTTTGTCCTCAACATTTCTTCGCGCATTTGGTCTGAGCAAATCCAGACGAGATCTCAACCTTCGGTTAAAGAACATCATGGCCGGGGCCTGGTTGGTGACTGCATGTGTCGCATTTCTGTAGGCTAACAGGAAATTGTCCACCTTATGCTGCAGTGGAATGTCGTCATTGCACATGGCCTTTACTGCTTTTTTAAAGGTTTGTACGACCCTCTCAGCCAATCCATTTGTGGCTGGATGATACGGGGCGGATGTGTAATGCCTTACCCCATTCCTTTTCATAAATCTTCGAAACTCTTCGGACACAAACTGTGGTCCGTTATCAGAGCAAATCTGCTCTGGCAAGCCGTTCCTGGCAAAAATGGTCCGTAGGACTGCAATAGTTTTCTCCGTGGTGGTGGAGGACATTTTGATCACCTCAGGCCATTTCGAGTGCGCATCCACGGCTATTAAAAACATTGAGTCCATGAATGGACCAGCAAAATCAATATGCACCCGTTGCCATGGAGATAAGGGCCACTCCCATGGGTGTAGAGGGGCATGTGGTGGTGCATTTTGGACCTTCTGGCATCCTGAGCAGCTCTTTGTCAGGTCCTCGATTTGCTGATCGATCCCCGGCCACCACACATAAGCCCTAGCAAGGCTTTTCATTTTCACCCCTCCCAGATGACCTTTGTGAAGCTCATTGAGCACTCTCTCCCTTAACTTGGGTGGAATTACCACTCGGGATCCACACATCAAGGTCCCCTGGCATACTGACAGCTGTTCTCTTCTGGATGAGAATGCTGGCAACAGTGAGTTGCCATGTGCTGGCCATCCCTTCACCGTCAAATCATATACCCGAGACAGTGTCGGGTCATTTCGGGACTCCTTCTCTATACCAGCGTTAGCTACTGGCAAGCATTCAATTATAGTCGAATGAAATATTTCGACAGGATCCACTGCTGGTGCTTCCTCCGAAGTAGGCAGTGGCAGGCGTGATAGCCCATCAGCGTTTCCATGCTGTTTCGTGCCCTTATACTCGATTTCATATTGGTGCGCCCCTAGAAAAAGGGACCATCTTTATAGCCGTTGCGCAGTCATCACCGGAACGCCCTTCTTTGGATTAAAGATGGAAACAAGTGGTTGGTGGTCAGTCAGCAAGGTGAACTTCTGCCCGTGCAGATAGTGATTGAACTTTTTCACTCCCCACACTAGGCTGAGGGCCTCCCTGTCAATCTGGGCATAGTTACGCTCGGCTGAGGTTAGTGACTGAGACGCAAAGGCTACTGGCCTCTCCGAGCCGTCCGGGAATTTGTGCGACAGCACCGCTCCAATGCCATAGGGTGATGCATCACACGCCAACCAAATTGGTAGTGCTGGGTTGAAATGAGCCAACGCCTCTTTTGATGCGATCAATGCTTTGCTCTTCTGGAAAGCTTGTTTACATTCGTCACTCCACTTCCATGGTACCCCCGTTTGAAGTAGGGTGTTCAGTGGGTGTAGTACGGTAGACAAATTCAGCAAGAACTTATGGTAGTAGTTCACCAGCCCGAGGAACGACCTCAGTTGTGACACATTTTCCGGTGCTGGAGCCTTGACTACTGCCTCAATCTTTTCAGGGGACTTATGTAACCCCTCTTTATCAATAACGTGACCACAATACGAGATCTGCTTCTGGAAAAACTCGCATTTGTGGCGATTAGCTCGGAGCCCATATTACTTCAATCTAGTGAACACCTGCTCCAGGTTGGCGAGGTGATCACTGTCATTTTCGCCCGTGACCAGGATGTCGTCCAAATAACACTGGGTCCCTGGAATCCCTTGCAGGACTTGTTCCATTGCCCTTTGCCAAATAGCGGGAGCTGATGCTACCCCGAACACCAGCCGGTTGTATTGGTAGAGACCTTTATGAGTGTTGATCGTGAGGTACTGTTTCGAGGCTTCTTCTACCTCCATTTGCAGGTACGCCTGGGTCAGATCAATCTTAGTGAAGCGTTTCCCTCCAGATAGCGAGGCAAAAATATCTTCAATCCGTGGAAGCGGATATTGTACAGTGTGAAGGACTGGGTTCACTGTCACCTTAAAGCCCCCACAGATGTGAACCTTCTTTGGTTCCCCAGGCATATTACTCAACGACCTCTTCATTACAGGAATGATGTGTGTAGCCCACTCACTCCAGTCCACTTTGGACAGTACTCCTGAACGTTCCAAACCTTCCAGCTCTGCTTCGACGGCTGGGCGGATCGCATAAGGTACTGGTCTGGCCTTAAAAAACTTTGGGCTTGCATTTTCCTCTATTTTGATCGTCGCTGTTATGCCTTTTAGTGTTCCGAGTCCCTCCTGGAACATTTCTTGTGCGTCAGTTAGCATTTTTGACAGTCGTCCAGGTGTGACGTCATCATCCTTATTGGCATCTACAGTCAGTGCTTGTATGGAATGCCAATCTAGCTGTATCTTCTGGATCCATTCACGTCCTAGTAGTGGTGGTCCTCCATCTGGCAATAAATATAGGTCCATTTTTGGTGTTTCCTTGCTGTTATATATAACGTTCACCCTTATTTTTCCTTTGGCGTAGACTTTTTGCCCCGTGTACGTCTTCAAGACAATCTTTGTATCTCTCAAGGGTATGAGAATAGCCGCTTGTAGTCCCTTCGGCTTATGACTGTTAGGGCTGATCCTGTGTCCAATTCCATTTTCACTTGGACTCCTGCTATCTTGAGCGTGACCCAGATAGTTTGGTGATCCTCCGTTTTGATCACATTATGTAGTTTCAGACAACCCAGCTCCTTGCTTCCGGAGTCTGTATTACTTTTCTGTTCATCTGAACTGCTCTCCGTCACCTTATGTACCTTCTTGTACTTCTCCTGTGGAGATTTCTTGCTGCTGGTTTTCTTTCCCGACCTGCAGACTCTTGCTATGTGTCCTACTTTTCCACACTGTCTGCACACTTTGTCCTTGAACCAGCAAACATTATGGTCGTGTGTTGTTCTGCCGCAGCGATAGCACTTCACTGTTCCGTATGACATTTCATTTGTGCCATATTCTTGCGGTCTCCGTTGTATCTCTGCAGCACCCCGTGCGGCTGCTTCGTGTGATACTGCAATGCTGAAAGCCTTGTCCAGCGTAAGATCCTTTTCTGATAGAAGCTGTTTCTGGGTTCCTTCACTTTGAAGCCCACACACAAACTTGTCCCTTAAAGTATCTGCTAGTCCCGTTCCAAACTGGCAGTGTTTCGATAGCTTGCGCAGTTCTGTTAAATACTCAGCATTACTTTCATCTTTATGCTGGTTCCTTTTGTGAAACTTAAATCTTTCTGCTATCAGCAGCGGTGTGGGGTTTAAGTGGTCCTGTAGGATTGACACTATGTTTTCAAAATCCTTTTCTACTGGCTTCTCTGGGGTTACTAGGTTTCGTAGTAAGCCATACGTTTTTGCACCCATTGAATTCAACAATACCAGCGCTTTCTTGTCATTTGGCACTTCATTCGCCTTGCAGTATACTTCTATGCGTTCGAAATATGTCGTCCAATCTTCGACTTCATTGTCGAACGCTGTGATACTGCCACTCTTCGGCATTTTTGGGTGTGGTTAGACTGGCTTAAAATGGCGTCTCCCGCGCTTTCCTTTCTTCCCCGCTGCGGCTTAAAATGGCGTCTCCCGCGCTTTCCTTTCTTCCCTGCTGCGGCTTAAAATGGCGTCTCCCACGCTGCTGCCAACGCCACTCTCGGCGGTCCTCGTGGCAAATGGCGACGCCCTGTGGGTTTCATGCGCTGCTGCCAATGCCGCTCTCTGCAGTCCTCGTGGCAATGGCAGTGCCTTGCGTTTTCCTGCGCGCCTCTCTCCCCCGTTGACGCTGCTCAGCCCTTGAACACCAGCTGCACTCTGCTCTCTCTCATCTCTCTCCCCGTTGATGCCGCTCGGTCCTGAACACCGGCTGCACCCTGTGCGCTCTGCCCTCTGTCTCTCCCCCATCGACGCTGCTCAGCCTTTTTCTGTGCCGCTCGGTCGGGCTCTAGCCTCCGTTGTCCGGGAAGGGTCTGCGCAATACCTGTTGCCAGCCCGTTTCGCTGGACCACCGTGACTGGAAAGCCAAGCCTGGCTCTCGACAGCCTCCCCTGCGATGCTCAAATCTCTGCTGGATGACTGGGCGGTTGCCCGTGGTCGACGCCCGTGCTTCTGGACTCGACCTCCTTCCACTGTTCTCCAGGAGCGAATCCCTGGGAGGTGATGCAGAGTTGCAGGTAGGTTCGAATCTGCGCCGTCGCCAATGTTAGATCCGTGTATCTTAATGTTGTGTCCTTCAATAATCAGACTGCAGGGAACGATTCAACAGGTGTTTACTGAATGAGGGTTACTCTAGAACTAACTGTACAGATCGCTACTCAGGGTTTATATACAGGTGTGGTCACTGCCGGCACTACAGTATACAGGAGCTGTAAAAAGTAGTTCTCTCCCTTAAGGTATATATACATTACATACATTACAGCCACAGTACTTTTGTGGCCGGTCCAATTAAGTTTCTGGTCAATGGTGATGCTCAGGATATTGATGCTGGGGGAATTCGATGAATGTAATGCCGTTGAATGCCAAGGGGAGGCGGTTAGACTCTCTCTTGTTGGAGTTGGTCATTGCCCGGCACTTGTGTGACGCAAATGTTACTTGCCACTTATCAGCCCAAGGCTGAATGTTGTCCAGGTCTTGCTGCATGCAGCCATGGACTGCTTCATTATCTGAGGAGTTGCGAATGGCACTGAACAACCAAATGCTGCCTTGATGTCAAGGGTAGTCACTCTCACCTCACCTCTGGAATTCAGCTGCCTTGTCCATGTTTGGACCAAGGCTGCAATGAGGTCTGGAGCTGACCGGTCCTGGTGGAACCCAAACTGGGCATTGGTGAGTAGGTTATTGGTGAGTAAATGCCGCTTGATAGCACTGTCAATGACCCCTTCCATCACTTTGCTGATGATTGAGGGTAGGCTGATGGGGCGATAATTGGCCGGATTGGATTTGTCCTGCTTTTTGTGGACAGGACATACCTGGGCAGTTTTCCACATTGTCGGATAGATGCCAGTGTGGCTGGAGCAGCTGGGATGTTGGCTGAAAGGCATAATTCTGTGAGTATGACTATGTCAGTCTGTTGCTTGACTAGTCTGGGGAACAGCTTTCTCAATTTTGGTGCAAGTTCCTGTAGTGATCAATAACATGTCATTCTATAGTGGACACTAGGTGGAGCCGTAGAGCTGTATATAGCTGTATGTATAAGACTACACTACCCAGCTGTATATATATTAAGACTACATTACCCATGAGGCACTAGGCTACCCACAAGGCAACAGTCAAGATGGCAGCCTGCACACAGGAGCACACATGCTGCATCTCTACAGATACTGTACCTAGAGAACGTGTACTGAATAAATGACTAGCTAGAAGCTAGCTGTGTTCATAATAAGAATGTCTAGTTATTAATGAACATAACAGTTCCCAGATGTTAGTGAGGAGGAATTTGCAGGGGTGGGTGTACCTTTGTCTTGTCCAAATCTGGTGCCTTGGTCGATCCCGGGTGGTCCATCCGGTTTTATTCTTATTATTGTTTTTCATAGTGGTTTTGTTCCTCCTGCAGGTCCAAACCTTGCTGCTGCATCATTTATCTAGTATGTATGGTGCCAATTTTTTCTTCCTATGTGCAGTACAGCACACTTGTTTCTATTAAATTTCTGCTGCCATTATTCTGCCAATATTTTATCCAACTCATTTTGTAATTTCTGCGCTGTCTCCTTTGAGTTCACTACCCCTCCTAGTTTGGTATCACCTGAAAATTTGACCAATCACATGAATTTTCTGAAGCCAATTTATTGATGTAAATTTACAAAACTAGCAATTCCCAACAAGGGAACAATTTTAACCTAAGCCACCCAGCAGTAACGGGCGGGTTTGGGTTGTAGGGGAATTGTTGCGGGGGGGGGGGGGGCGGTGGGGTTAGGGTTAATTTTCACAAGGAAAGTTGACTTCAATGGAAATGAAAATGTTACTAAGCCAGGGCTTATACTCTTATCAGTGGAAGGGATGGGGTGCAATGGACCTGGGTCCATTTTCTTCACAGTGGGGCATAGAGGGAAAGATGGGGAAAGCCGAAGGTGGATGGGGAACAGGATAGCAAAAGACAGAGCGGTTGGGGAAGTGGGTGAAGAGGAGGGGACATAGAGGGATGGGGATGGAGTGGGTGGCACTGGGTTAGGGCTGATATTTTCAGTGAGGGGATGCAATGGGCCTTAATAACGAGCGACTGATCCGATATCATCCATTTTACAATATTGCCCAGCGCAAAATTACCCACATTGAAACAGACATAAATAAAAGGACATTTTTAATGGAAAAAGCATTGATGTAAAGTGCTCCACCAGTGCGGATAGATGTCTTATTACACTTTAAATTAAGGAGAAAAAGACAGTTAGTCAATAATTATGGCACAGGAACACCAAATAAATTTTTTAATGATTTCAACAGCCACTTTCCTACATTTAACAACAAGAAATTGCATTTGTATCTCACCCTTAACATAATAAAACATCCAAAGGCGCTTCACAGGAATGTTAGCAGACAAAATTGACTGTTTGCGCAACACCTCCATTCAGTCCACAAACGTGAACCCGAGCTTCCAGTCGCCTGTCACTTTAATTCTCTGCTCCACTCCTACTCTGATTTCTCTGCTCTCGGCCTCCTACACTGTTCCAATGAAGCTCAACATGAGCTCGAGGAATAGCACCTCACCTTTCAATTAGGCACTTTTCAGCTTTCTGGACTCAACATTGAGTTCAACAATTTCAGATCATAGCCTCTGCCCCCAATTTTTTGCAGATAGCAGCTGTTGATTATTCTGCTATTCCCATTTACACCTCTTCTAGGCCCATCTTTTGTTTCTTTACTTGTCCCATTACCATCTCCTTTTACCTTGTACTATCATACCTTTTGTCATTTAATCTCTCCTGCCTTTCACCCTATCACAGACCTTCCCTTTTGTTCTTTTCTCCCCTCCCCCCTTTCCCTGCCTCTGCGCTTGCTTAAAACCTGCTGTATCTCTAACTTTTTTCAGTGAAAGGTCTTTGACCAGAAATGTTAACTCTGTTATTTCCAGCACTTTCTATTTTTATTTCAGATTTTCAGCATCTGCAGTATTTTGCTTTTGTTTTAATTTAATAAAGATATGACTTAATATAGATAGAAGTATGTGCATGTAATTTAATATAGGTATAATCCTATAACATGTTTGAGTCATTTGTCTATTTTTGCATCATTATGGACTGCATTTTTATTTGTAGAGTGCTTTGGTAACAGAAATGGTCGACGTATATATAATTTCTGATAAAGTGCATGCATATTTTACTGTGTTAAAGGTGCTTTATAATTGCAAGTTGTTGTTTTCTTCTACAGTATCCTGCATCTCAGTAATGCTGCAAGTCTGTGGTACAGATTCTCCCGTGTTTGATGTGTGAGGTAGCACAAGAGTTAATTTTGAAGTTAGGGAAATATGCGATGTAGTTCACCCAAAGGCCGTTGTCCATATCGGTACCAACGACATAGGCAGAAAGAGGGATGAGGTCCTGCAGGCAGACAATAGGGAGCTAGGAAAGAGATTAAAAAGCAGGACCTCAAAGGTAGTAATCTCCAGATTACTCCCGGTGCTACGTGCTAGTGAGTACAGGAGTAGGAGGGTAGGACAGATGAATGCGTGGCTGGAGATATGGTGCAGGAGGGAGGGCTTTAGATTTCTGAGGCATTGGGACCATTTCTGGGGAAGGTGGGACCTGTACAAGCCTCAACAGAGCCAGGACCAATATTCTCGCGGGGAGGTTTGCTAGTGCTGTTGGGGAGGGTTTAAACTAGCTTTGCAGGGGGATGGGCACCAGCATGTAGAAGTGGAGTGGAGGAATGTGGTGCATGGAAGAGTGAGTGTGTTGGATGGTACTGGAGTGCAAGGGAGTGCTGGAGGCAGAAGTAGTACCATATTAGATAGGAACAGACTAAGAAAGACTACGAAAAATTCAAAAATGGGTTTAGAATGCATGTACGTAAACGCACAAAGTGTGGTGAATAAGGTTGGTGAGCTACAAGCACAATTAGCCATGTGGCAATATGATGATGTGGCAATAACGGAAATGTGGCTTAAAAACGGTGAGGACTGGCCACTTAATATTCAAGGGTACAAGGTGTTCAGAAAAGATAGGGAAGGAAAAAAGGGAGGTGGGGTGGTAGTGCTGATTAAGGAAGACATTGTAGTGTTGGAAAGGGAGGATGTTCATGAGGGGACAAGGACAGAATCCATTTGGTTAGAGTTGAGGAGCAAAAAGGGTATGATCACGCTACTGGGGGTATTCTACAGGCCTCCAAATAGTGAGAAGGAGGTAGATAAATCGCAGAGACATGCAAGAGCTATAGAGTGGTGATATTGGGGGATTTTAATTACCCAAATATCGATTGGGATAATACTAGGGTAAAGGGAAAGGAGGGGGAGGAATTTCTGAAATGTGTTCAGGAGAATTTCCTTGACCAGTATGTTCTTGGCCCAACTAGAAAGGAGGCATTGCTGGACCTGGTGCTGGGGAATGAGGTGGGCCAGTTCGACCAAGTGTCTGTGGGAGAACACTTGGATACGAGTGATCAGCGTATCATAAGATTTAGATTAGCAATGGAGAGGAGCAAGGAACAATCCAGAGTGGAACGTCTAAACTGAAATAGGGCTAACTTCAATGGAATGCAAAAGGATCTAGCCAGAGTAAAATGGAACCAAAGACTGACAGGAAAAACTGTAACGGAACAATGGGTGATCTTTAAGGAGGAGATGTTTGAAGTACAGGCTAGGTACATTCCAACAAGAGGGAAGGGTAAGGGATCCAAAGCAAGGGCTCCTTGGCTGACGAGGGAGATAGAGAAGATGATGAAACAAAAAAAGAGGGCGTCTGATGAATGTCAGGTTAATTCTTCAAGGGAGAACCAGACCAAAAATAAATTGAGAGGGGAAGTGAAGATGAAAATAAGATTGGCAAAGAGAGAATACGAGAGTAAAATGGCAGTTAGCATAAAAGGGAATCCCAAAATTGTCTACCGGCATGTAAACAGTAAGTGGGTAGTAAGAGGCGGGCTGAGGCCTATTAGGGACAAAGAAGTTGATATATGCTTAGAGACGCAGGGCAAGGCTAGAATACTCAATGAGTACTTTGTATCGGTGTTTACTAAGGAGGTGGATGCTGACAAAATATCGGTAGAAGTGGAAAAGGTAGAAGCAATGGAACGGGTGAAAATTGATAATAAGCTAATTAAGGAGAGCCAACATGGATTTGTAAAAGGCAGATCATGTTTGACTAATCTAATTGAATTTTTTGGTGAAGTAACAGGGAGGATTGATGAAGGTGGTGGGACATATTGAGAGAGTGGTTAGCAAAGCATATGGGATCTTGGGCTTCATAAATAGAGGTATAAATTGGACCAGGAGAGCACCGAGGCGGCAGTATAAAAGGAGGAGCGAAGCGAGGCCCGACCAGATCGGACCAGGAGAGCGCCGAGGCGGCAGTATAAAAGGAGGAGAGAGGCGAGGCCCGACCAGATCGGACCAGGAGAGCACCGAGGCGGCAGTATAAAAGGAGGAGCGAGGCGAGGCCCGACCAGATCGGACCAGGAGAACACCGAGGCGGCAGTATAAAAGGAGGAGCGAAGCGAGGCCCGACCAGATCGGACCAGGAGAGCACCGAGGCGGCAGTATAAAGGAGGAGCGAGGCGAGGCCCGACCAGATCGGACCAGGAGAGCACCGAGGCGGCAGTATAAAAGGAGGAGCGAAGCGAGGCCCGACCAGATCGGACCAGGAGAGCACCGAGGCGGCAGTATAAAAGGAGGAGCGAGGCGAGGCCCGACCAGATCGGACCAGGAGAGCACCGAGGCGGCAGTATAAAAGGAGGAGCGAAGCGAGGCCCGACCAGATCGGACCAGGAGAGCACCGAGGCGGCAGTATAAAGGAGGAGCGAGGCGAGGCCAGACCAGATCGGACCAGGAGAGCACCGAGGCCGGGTATAAAAGGAGGAGCGAGGCGAGGCCCGACCAGATCGGACCAGGAGAGCACCGAGGCGGCAGTATAAAGGAGGAGCGAGGCGAGGCCAGACCAGATCGGACCAGGAGAGCACCGAGGCCGGGTATAAAAGGAGGAGCGAGGCGAGGCCCGACCAGATCGGACCAGGAGAGCACCAAGGCCGGGTATAAAAGGAGGAGCGAGGCGAGGCCCGACCAGATCGGACCAGGAGAGCACCGAGGCGGCAGTATAAAAGGAGGAGCGAGGCGAGGCCTGACCAGATCGGACCAGGAGAGCACCGAGGCGGCAGTATAAAAGGAGGAGCGAGGCGAGGCCCGACCAGATCGGACCAGGAGAGCACCGAGGCGGCAGTATAAAAGGAGGAGCGAGGCGAGGCCCAACCAGATCGGACCAGTAGAGCACCGAGGCCGGGTATAAAAGCAGGAGCGAGGCGAGGCCCGACCAGATTGGACCAGGAGAGCACTGAGGCCGGGTATAAAAGGAGGAGCGAGGCGAGGCCCGACCAGATCGGACCAGGAGAGCACCGAGGCAGCAGTATAAAAGGAGGAGCGAGGTGAGGCCCGACCAGATTGGACCAGGAGAGCACCGAGGCGGCAGTATAAAAGGAGGAGCGAGGCGAGGCCCGACCAGATCGGACCAGTAGAGCACCGAGGCCGGGTATAAAAGCAGGAGCGAGGCGAGGCCCGACCAGATCGGACCAGGAGAGCACCGAGGCCGGGTATAAAAGCAGGAGCGAGGCGAGGCCCGACCAGATCGGACCAGGAGAGCACTGAGGCCGGGTATAAAAGGAGGAGCGAGGCGAGGCCCGACCAGATCGGACCAGGAGAGCACCGAGGCGGCAGTATAAAAGGAGGAGCGAGGCGAGGCCCGACCAGATCGGACCAGGAGAGCACCGAGGCGGCAGTATAAAAGGAGGAGCGAGGCGAGGCCCGACCAGATCGGACCAGTAGAGCACCGAGGCCGGGTATAAAAGCAGGAGCGAGGCGAGGCCCGACCAGATCGGACCAGGAGTGCACTGAGGCCGGGTATAAAAGGAGGAGCGAGGCGAGGCCTGACCAGATCGGACCAGGAGAGCACCGAGGCCGGGTATAAAAGGAGGAGCGAGGCGAGGCCCGACCAGATCGGTCCAGGAGAGCACCGAGGCCGGGTATAAAAGGAGGAGCGAAGCGAGGCGAGGCCCGACCAGATCGGACCATGAGAGCACCGAGGCCGGGTATAAAAGGAGGAGCGAGGCGAGGCCCGACCAGATGGGACCAGGAGAGCACCGAGGCCGGGTATAAAAGGAGGAGCGAGGCGAGGCCCGACCAACTCAGCAGCGGGGAGAGAGGTAAAAAGTAATCAGGGTGTGACGTCACCAGGGATCAGGTAAGTGATTGGTTGGTGAGTATTTCTCTTTTTTAAACTTTAACTCTGTGGTTTATAGTTGCTAAGGTCTTTTCTGATGTAGCAGGGACTGTTGGTAAACCATACAAGCGCCTTAGAGTTTATCTTTAATTGGTGATAGTGAATTAATTTAAATTAATTAAAGTGTAAGTCATGCCAGGAGAGCCCAGCCCAGTGTTATGCTCCTCTTGCTCTATGTGGGAATTCAGGGACACTGCCGGTGTCCCTGATGACCACGTGTGCCAGAAATGCATCCAGCTGTGGCTACTAGCAGACTGCATTGCGGCGCTGGAGCTGCGGGTGGATGGGCTTTGGAGCATTCACGATGCTGAGAGGGTCGTGGATAACACATTTGATGAGGTGGTCACACCGCAGGTAAGGGCTGCACAGGCAGAAGGGAAATGGGTGACCATCAGGCAGAGCAGTAGAGGCAGGCAGGTAGTGCAGGGGACCCCTGTGGCCATCCCCCTCTCAAACAGGTATACCGATTTGGATACTGTTGAGGGGGATGACTTACAAGAGGAAGGCAGCAGCAGCCAACTTCCCGGCACCAGGGGTGCTTCTGCTGCTCAGGAAGGGAGGAAAATGAGTGGGAGAGCAATAGTGGTAGGGGATTCTATCGTAAGGGGTACAGATAGGCGTTTCTGTGGCCGTAGACGTGACTCCAGGATGGTTTGTTGCCTTCCTGGTGCCAGGGTCAAGGATGTCACTAAACGGCTGCAGGGCATTCTGAAAGGGGAGGGTGAACAGTCAGAGGTTGTGGTTCACATTGGGACCAACGACATGGGTAGGAGGAGGGATGAGGTCCTGCAGCAAGAATTTAGGGAGCTAGGTAGCAGATTAAAGAGCAGGACCTTAAAGGTTGTAATCTCTGGATTACTCCCGGTGCCACGTGCTAGTGAGTATAGGAATAGGAGGATAGAGCAGATGAATGCGTGGCTAAAGAGTTGGTGCAGGAGGGAGGGCTTTAGTTTCCTGGATCACTGGGCCTGCTTCTGGGGAAGGTGGGACTTGTACAAGTCGGACGGGTTGCACCTGAACCAGAGCGGGACAAATATCCTTGCGGGGAGGTTTGCTAGCACTGTTCGGGGGGGTTTAAACTAAAATGGCAGGGGGTTGGGAACCTGAGCAGGGAGACAGAGGAAGGGGAAACAGGGATAAAAGCAAAAGATAGGAAGGAGAAAAACAGAAGTGGCAGTCAGAGAAATCAACGATTTAAATCAAACGTGGCCACAGTAAATAATAATTCTAATAGGTCTAAGAGCATTAAAAAAAGCAAGCCTGAAGGCTTTGTGTCTTAATGCGAGGAGCATTTGTAATAAGGTGGACGAATTGGCTGCGCAAATAGAGGTAAACGAATATGATTTGGTTGGGATTACGGAAACGTGGCTCAAGGATGGCCAAGACTGGGAACTCAACATCCAGGGGTATTCGATATTCAGGAAAGATAGGCAAAAAGGAAAGGGAGGTGGGGTAGCATTACTGGTTAAAGAAGGGATTAATACAATTGTAATGAAGGATATTAGCTCTGATGATGTGGAATCTGTATGGGTAGAATTGAGAAATACTAAGGGGAAAAAAACATTAGTGGGAGTGGTATATAGACCTCGCAACAGTAAGGCGGAGGTTGGGGATGGCATTAAAAGGGAAATTAAAGAAGCGTGCAATAAGGGCACAGCAGTCATCATGGGTGACTTTAATCTACATATAGATTGGGCCAACCAAATTAGTAACAATACTGTGGAGGAGGGATTCCTGGAGTGTTTACGGGATGGTTTCCTGGACCAATATGTCGAGGAACCAACCAGAGATCAGGCCATCTTAGACTGGGTATTATGTAACGAGAAAGGATTAATTAGCAATCTTGCTGTACGAGGCCCCTTGGGTCTGAGCGATCATAATATGATCGAATTCCTCATTAAGATGGAGAATGAAGTAGTTGACTCAGAGACTAGGGTCCTCAATTTAAATAAAGGAAACTACGATGGTCTGAGGAGTGAGTTGGGTAGGATTGATTGGGGAATGGCACTCAAAGGGTTGATGGTGGATAGGCAATGGCAAACATTCAAAGACCGAATGGATGAGCTACAGAATTTGTTCATCCCAGTTTGGCATAAAAATAAAACAAAAAAGGTGACTCAACCGTGGCTAACAAGGGAAATTAGGGATAGCATAAGATCCAAGGAGACGACATATAAATTGGCCAGAAAAAGCAATAATCCTGAGGATTGGGAGCAGTTTAGGATTCAACAAAGGAGGACAAAGGGATTAATTAAGAAAGGGAAAATAGAATATGAGAGTAAGCTATCAGGGAATATAAAAACTGACTGTAAAAGCTTTTATAGATATGTGAAGAGAAAAAGATTGGTGAAGACAAGCGTAGGTCCCTTACAGTCAGAATCAGGGGAATTTATAATGGGAAACAAAGAAATGGTGGACCAACTAAATTCATACTTTGGTTCTGTCTTCACAAAGGAGGACACAAATAACCTCCCAGAGATGCCGGGGAACATAGGGCCTGATGAAAGGGTGGAACTGAAAGAAATCAGTATTTGTAGGGAAATGGTGTTAGGAAAATTGATGGGACTGAAGGCCGATAAATCCCCAGGGCCTGATAATCTACATCCCAGGGTACTTAAGGAAGTGGCCCTAGAAATAGTAGATGTATTGCTGGTCATCTTCCAGAACCCGATAGACTCTGGAACTGTACCCATGGATTGGAGGGTAGCTAATGTTACCCCACTATTCAAAAAAGGTGGTCGAGAAAAAGCGGGGAATTATAGACCGGTAAGCCTGACATCAGTGGGGAAAATGCTAGAATCTATTATAAAAGATGTAATAGCAGAGCACTTGGTAAGCAGTGACAGGATCGGACAAAGTCAACATGGATTTACAAAAGGTAAATCATGCTTGACTAATCTACTGGAATTTTTTGAGGATGTAACTGGTAAAATAAATAAGGGAGAACCAGTGGATGTGGTGTATTTGGACTTTCAGAAGGCTTTCGATAAGGTCCCACATAAGAGATTAGCATGCAAAATTAAGGCACATGGGATTGGGGGCAAGGTATTGACTTGGATAGAGAACTGGTTGGTGGACAGAAAGCAAAGAGTTGGAATAAACGGGTCGTTTTCCGAGTGGCAGGCAGTGACTAGTGGGGCACCGCAAGGATCGGTCCTAGGACCCCAGCTGTTCACAATATATATTAATGATCTGGACGAGTGAATTGGATGTAATATCTCCAAATTTGCAGACGACACAAAGCTGGGTGGGAGGGTAAGCTGTGAGGAGGATGTCGTGAAACTCCAGTACAATTTGGACAGATTGGGTGATTGGGCAGAAACATGGCAAATGCACTATAATGTGGATAAATGTGAGGTTATCCACTTTCGTGGCAAAAACAGGAAGGCAGATTATTATTTGAATGGCAATAGACTGGGAGAAGGGGAAGTGCAAAGAGACCTGGGTGTTCTTGTGCACCAATCGCTGAAGGTAAGCATGCAGGTGCAGTAGGCGGTTAAGAAGGCAAATGGTATGTTGGCCTTCGTAGCAAGAGGGTTCGAGTACAGGAACAAGGATGTCTTGCTACAGTTGTACAGGGCCTTGGTGAGACCGCACCTTGAGTATTGTGTGCAGTTTTGGTCACCTTACCTGAGGAAGGACGTTCTTGCCATGGAAGGAGTGCAGCGAAGATTCACCAGGCTGATACCTGGGATGGCAGGAATGACGTATGAGGAGAGATTGTGTCGATTGGGCTTATACTCACTGGAGTTTAGAAGATTGAGAGGGGATCTCATCGAAACCTATAAAATTCTGTCAGGCCTGGACAGACTAGATGCAGGAAGGATGTTTCTGATGGCTGGGGAGTCCAGAACCAGGGGTCATAGTCTAAGGATAAGGGGTAAGCCATTTAGGACTGAAATGAGGAGGAATTTCTTCACCCAGAGAGTGGTGAACCTGTGGAATTCTTTGCCACAGAGGGCGGTGGAGGCCAGTTCATTAAATATATTCAAAAAAGAGTTGGATATATTTCTTAAGGCTAAAGGGATCAAGGGATATGGGGAGAAGGCAGGGACAGGGTACTGAATTTGGATGATCAGCCATGATCTCATTGAATGGCGGAGCAGGCTCGAAGGGCTGAATGGCCTACTCCTGCTCCTATCTTCTATGCTTCTATGTTTCTATGTTTTCTATGTATTGAGTACAAAAGTAGAGAACTTATGCTGAACCCTTCTAAAGCGCTGGTTAGGCCACAACTGGAGTATTGCATCCAGTTGTGGTCTCCACACTTTACGAAGGATGTGAAGGCACTTGAGAGGGCGCAGAGGAGATTTACCAGAATGGTTCCGGGGATGGGGGATCTTAGCTACAAGGACAGGTTGGAGAAGCTGCATTTGTTTTCATTAGAGCAAAGGAGGTTGAGGGGTGACTTGATAGAGGTGTACAAGATTATGACAGGTTTGGATAGGCTAGACGGGGAAAGGCTGTTCCCACTAGTTGATGGTACAAGGACTAGCAGATACAGATTTAAGGTTTTGGGCAAGAGATACAGGGGAGAAGTGAGGAAAAACTTTTTTACGCAGCGAGTGGTGAGGACCTGGAACTCGCAGCCAATGGAAGTGGTGAAAGCGAGACACTCAATGTTTTCAAGGGGAGGCTGGATGAGCACTTGAGGGAAATAAACTTGCAGGGCTATGGGGATAGAGCGGGGGAATGGGATTGACTGGATTGCTCCACAGAGAACCGGCACGGACTCGATGGGCCGAATTGCCTCCTTCTGTACCGTTATGACTCTATGGGCTAAAAATTGAGTAGCGCCCCAAACTTCGCCGGGGCGCTACTTTAAGCGCCCCAGAAAAATTAGCACCCCCACGGTGGAAATTGAGTGGTTGTACCCCAAGAGGGAAGTGGGGTGCTACTGGAAGCGCCCCACATCCCTCTTGGGGCGCTGCGAGTCAATATTGTGGTACGTTGTGCCGCGGTATTACAGACCTTCCTCCCCTTCTTAAAGGGGAGGGGCCTTGCGCAGCGCGACCCAGGGCCCAGCTGGGCCCCCGGGGATCGGGAGTGCCGGCAAAAGAGCCCGGCACTCAAGAGAAGTGCCGGGCTCTTGGAGCACAGCCGGCACTCCGCGGGGGGGTTGCCGTTCAGGAGGCCGGGGACGGGAACACAGGCAGGTGCTGGCAGGCAGCCAGCAACAAAAATGGCCGCCCTGCACCGCGCCTTTAAATTGCACCTCCCTGGCCGCAGGTGGCCCCCCCCTTACCCCGTCGGACACAGCGTTCGGCGGTAAGTCAGGGGGCGCTCCCGAAGATCATGGCCGGAGCGCGAGCGGGGCATTGCGCATGGCTGCACCGCGGGACCCTACCGGTTAGCGCCGCCGCTAACCTCCCACTGAATTTTGCAGGAGGCGTGGGCAGCGCCGCGCCCGGGCGCTAGTTGCTTTGTGCCCCGTTAGCGCCCGAGGCGCAAAGCAACCCAATTTTTCCCCCTATGACTCTTTGGGCTAGATTTTCAGTTGCTTGCGCCAGCAGTTAGCGCCTTAAGAGAAGTGATTTTCGGGCGCTATGCGTGTAGCGCCCGGGCGCAGCGCAGTTTGCGCCCCGCCCCAAATTAAGTTGCCCGTTAGCGCCGGCGCAAAGTTTAGCGGCCGCCCGGATGCGCGCGCAGAAAATGACGTCACATCCTCGTGCAACGCCCTTTGGCCGCCCCGAATCCAAACTTCAGTCGGACCGCCCCATTGTGCGGCTGGCGTCCAGAGCGTTTGTAAAATGGAACGCAACACACCCTGGGGAGCGCAAATTAAAGGGCACTCCTCCTGCACTATAAAAGGCAGTCTGCATGTGTTGTGTGGAAGGATCCAGGGCTAGATTTTTAGTTGTTTGCGCCAGCAGTTAGCGCCTTAAGAGAAGTGATTTTCGGGCGCTATGCGTGTAGCGCCCGGGCGCAGCGCAGTTTGCGCCCCGCCCCAAATTAAGTTGCCCGTTAGCGCCGGCGCAAAGTTTAGCGGCCGCCCGGATGCGCGCGCAGAAAATGACGTCACATCCTCGTGCAACGCCCTTTGGCCGCCCCGAATCCGAACTTCAGTAGGACCGCCCCATTGTACGGCTGGCGTCCAGAGCGTTTGTAAAATGGAACGCAACACACCCTGGGGAGCGCAAATTAAAGGGCACTCCTCCTGCACTATAAAAGGCAGTCTGCATGTGTTGTGTGGAAGGATCCAGTGTGCTGTTGTGAACGGTGTATTTATGTTTCCGGCCACCTCCTCC
This sequence comes from Somniosus microcephalus, assembly GCF_052327205.1. Lineage (NCBI taxonomy): Eukaryota > Metazoa > Chordata > Chondrichthyes > Squaliformes > Somniosidae > Somniosus > Somniosus microcephalus. The sequence goes on along the minus strand of NC_140991.1, from coordinate 210,902,139 downwards.
TCCTCCTCCTCCTCCTCCTCCTCCTCCTCCTCCTCCTCCTCCTCCTCTTCCTCTTCCTCTTCCTCTTCCTCTTCCTCTTCCTCCTCTTCCTCTTCCTCCTCCTCCTTATCTTTTCCCCCCAGACTCTGCCTTTGAAAACACACATGCACCCTTCCCCTTTAAGAGCTCACTGGCACCAGAGTGTCTGCCGTGCGCTGCGCCCGAGCTTGGGTGTTGCGCTCTGCACCGCCGGCTTAGCGCCTAAAGATAGTAGTGGAACGCCTCTTTTAGCGCTCCACCAACCTGTTAGGGCGAAGCCACTGAATTTCCGGCAACGGGGCGCTACTTTGGGGCGGGCGCTAACTTCGGGCGGGCGTTAAGGTTAGCGCCCCAAAACTGTCTATACTGAAAATCTAGCCCCCAGTGTGTTGTTGTGAACGGTGTATTTATGTTTCCGGCCACCACCACCACCACCACCTCCTCCTCCTCCTCCTCCTCCTCCTCCTCCTGCTGTTTTCCCCCCCAGACTCTGCCTTTGAAAAAAACACATGCACCCTTCCCCTTTAAGAGCTCACTGGCACCAGAGTGTCTGCCGTGCGCTGCGCCCGAGCTCGGGTGTTGCGCTCTGCACCGCCGGCTTAGCGCCTAAAGATAGTAGTGGAACGCCTCTTTTAGCGCTCCACCAACCTCTTAGGGCGAAGCCACTGAATTTCCGGCAACGGGGCGCTACTTTGGGGCGGGCGCTAACTTCGGGCGGGCGCTAAGGTTAGCGCCCCAAAACTGTCTATACTGAAAATCTAGCCCTAAGTGTTTTAAATCTCATGTTCAGAATCCAAAGGCGGCAAGGATCCATTATTTAATTTTCATAATTTAGGTACAACACAAAGGCTAATACGAACATATTGTAACAAACAGAAATTAATCATAATGAGAGGGATGTTAGTGCTGGAAAATAGAACATTTCTCATTCCGGGCCCCACTTTCAGCATCTTGCAGTTCCAGATGAGGTGTAGCCCAGATTTGATGCTGAATAAAGACCCCTTCTACTATGGCCCAAACATATGCCTTAACCCCAGCCTTTCTGTGACATTTCTACTTTGCATCGCAGTCATCAATTTTGACTATTTGTCATTTTAATGCCAAATGGAGCAGTTTTGCACTATGGTCCAAGATCCACTATAACCTGAAGTGAAAGTATTCAAACCCATTCCTTGTACAATCCTGACATTCAGCTGTCAGAGGAGTCTTCCATCTCCTAAACCTGAACTGTATTAAAAGCCAATACCCAGAGATAAAAGACAGCATGCTAGTCCACTCAAAAGTGCTTTGCCTTTTCTTAATCCTTACGCACACACTGACCATTCTCATATCTTTTCATTCGAGAAGTATCTAATGATAAAAAATCATGCATCACCAAGCAATGTGTGGCATCATAGAAAACACAAATGCCTACATATAGAAATGTTAACATTCATTAATATAAAATGCAATTATTCATTTGAAAAAAAGTAATATCCATGCATTTGGGTTTTGAGAATACAACATCAAAAATGCTTTTCTTAGGCTGTCAGTATGGTGAACAATCTATTTATAATACACATTATTAACGGTGCATTAACTTTCAAAATGTGATTTCCTTTCCCTCAATGGCACAAGGAGCTGTTGCATCTACTGGCCCAAAGGGAGGGTAGTGAAAACGCACTTCCTGTTTCCCTTCTCCATTTATCTCACCTAAGAGCACAGAGCAGGCTTAAATGGAGTGGACTTGAACAGAGTGCTATGGTTGGGAATTTGGAAAGAGTGGGAATTTGGAGAAGAGAGGGAAGGAGTTGTTGCTCTTTGCATACACAACTTGTAGTGCTTTGTGTTACGGGTAGATATTTAATTTCAGTACCCTTAACTTAATCTAGATCAAGTAAGAAGTCAGGAAATTACACTGTAAACTAAGTTACCTAATTACAAATTTAATTAAATTTAATTAAATAAATCAAGGTCATATAGGGATGGCAGTACAGGCAACTGCAGCATGTGGGAGTTTGTGGAGAGCATTGTGATCCCGGACAACCACTTTTGCAGTAAGTGCCTGCCTCTTGAGGACCCTCAGCTCAGAGTTTTTGAGCTGGAGTCTGAGGTGCAGACATTGCGGGGCATCAGTGATGGGGAGAGTTACCTGGACACTTTGATCCAGGAGTCAGTCAAACCTGTTACTTTAGTTTAAAAAAAAATTTGTTTATGGGATGTGGGCATCGCTGGCAAGGCCAGCATTTATTGCCCATCCCTAATTGCCCTTGAGAAGGTGGTGGTGAGCTGCCTTCTTGAACCGCTGCAGTCCATGTGGTGAAGGTACTCCCACAGTGCTGTTAGGTAGGGAGTTCCAGGATTTTGACCCAGCGACGATGAAGGAGTGGTGATATACTTCTAAGTCAGGATGGTGTGTGACTTGGAGGGGAACTTGGAGGTGGTGGTGTTCCCATGCGCCTGCAGATAGTGGTACAGGTCTGGTTAGTGGTCAGGGACAGAAGGGTGTGACTGCAGCTCAGGCAGGTAAGGGGACCCCAGGTGCAGTGTTGGAGGAGCCTCAGCCTTTGCACTTGTCCAACGGGTATATGGTTCTTACTGCCTGTGTGGATGAGGGAAACGCCTGTAGGATGGATGAGCAGGCTGACCATGGCACCATGGTGCAGGAGGCCATTCAAGTGGGGGGAGTGAAAGGGAATGTAGTTGTGGTAGGGGACCGTATAGTCAGGGGGATAGATACTGTTCTCTGCAGCCATGACCGAGAGTTCCAAAGGTTGCGTTGCCTGCCTGGTGCCAGGGTTAAAGACATCTCCTTGTGGCTGGAGAAGAACTTGGAGTGGGAGGTGGAGGATCCAGTTGTCGTGGTCCACGTAGAAACCAACGACATAGGTAGAACTAGGAATGAAGTTCTACTGAGGGAGTTTGAGGAGCTAGGATCCAAATTAAAAAGCAGAACCTCAAAGGTAATAATCTGTGGATTGTTACCTGAGCCACGCGCAAATTGGCATAGAGACAAACAGATTAGAGGTTTAAATGCGTGGCTCAAAGAGTGGTGTAGGAGGAAGGGGTTTCAGTTCATGGGGCACTGGCACCAGTACTGGGGAAAGAGGGAGCTGTTCTGTTGCGACAGGCTCCACTTAAACCGGGCTGGGACCAGTGTCGTGGTGAACTGAATAACTAGGGCAGTAGACAGAGCATTAAACTAATGAAAGGGGGGCGGGAGGATTCAGGAAAGAGTAAATTTAAAAGCAGCGAGAGAAATGTCAAGGTTCTAGAGCATAAATGTCGGTATGGACTGGTTGGGCCAAATGGCTGTATATTCTATGTAATCCTATGAAAGTGTCTCCCAAAACCAGAGGGGTGATTGGCTTACAGGTGCCCCATGCAACGGTTCAGTTTGTGGCCCTGCATTTTACTAAATAATAATACTAAATACTACCAACTGAACCTGGTTTCAAATCTACACAGATATGATCATTAAAAGCCATGTTTGCAATAGGTAATATAAAAATAGTTGACAAAATGATAAGCGATAGTCAACAGTAGAGCAAATGACATCAAACGATTGCATAAGTCCTGAAACACTGATGTTGTTTCAGTATATGAGCCATGACACCTCAGAAACTAGTTTTGTGCTTTAGCTGCAGGAAGACTTGTATAACATCTGAATAGTCAACAGATCTCAAGTTCGTTTGAGATCTCTGCCAGGCCATTTAGACCCTTTTGCGATATAGTCGACCTTAAAATAGTTCTTTATAAATTTCAGTCGAGAAAAGCTTCTTTTGCCTGGTGAAACTGTCACAGACACCATCAACAGAAATCTGAACGTAATACAGAGGTTAGAATAAAGGTCTAGGGGCTAGATTTTCAGTTGCTTGCGCCAGCAGTTAGCGCCTTAAGAGAAGTGATTTTCGGGCGCTATGCGTGTAGCGCCTGGGCGCAGCGCAGTTTGCGCCCCGCCCCAAATTAAGTTGCCCGTTAGCGCCGGCGCAAAGTTTAGCGGCCGCCCGGATGCGCGCGCAGAAAATGACGTCACATCCTCGTGCAACGCCCTTTGGCCGCCCCGAATCCAAACTTCAGTCGGACCGCCCGATTGTGCGGCTGGCGTCCAGTGCGTTTGTAAAATGGAACGCAACACACCCTGGGGAGCGCAAATTAAAGGGCCCTCCTCCTGCACTATAATGGAAGGAACCAGTGTGTTGCGAATGGTGTATTTATGTTTCCGGACACCACCACCACCACCTCCTCCTCCTCCTCCTCCTCCTCCTCCTCCTCCTCCTCCTCCTCCTCCTCATCCTCATCCTCCTCCTCATCCTCATCCTCATCCTCATCCTCCTCCTTGTCTTTCTTCGTCTTTTCCCCCCCAGACTCTGCCTTTGCAAATAAACACATGCACCCTTCCCCTTTAAGAGCTCACTGGCACCAGAGTGTCTGCCGTGCGCAGCGCTCTGCACCGCCGGCTTAGCGCCTAAAGATAGTAGTGGAACGCCTCTTTTAGCGCTCCACCAACCTCTTAGGGCGAAGCCACTGAATTTCCGGCAACGGGGCGCTACTTTGGGGCGGGCGCTAACTTCGGGCGGGCGCTAAGGTTAGCGCCCCAAAACTGTCTATACTGAAAATCTAGGCCTAGGAGTCTTTCTTTGTAAATATATTCAAGCATATCAATTGTTGTTGAGGAAAGCTTTACTGGAAAAGTGTCAAATGCTGCGCGAATTTCAAGTGCCATGTCAGACAGATCAATATCGCTGATTGTGAGAGCCGGATTTTTCCATCATACTTCCAGAGTACCTTCTTTGATAGCCTTCTTTATTTTATCGATGGTATGCCGAAAACTAAACAGAGTGTAGAAACACTCAAGCCAGCTAAACTGTTTGGTGAGGCTGGACAACACTACGTTGATTACAGAACGAAAGAAGTCCCTTCAGAACCTGTCTTCGGATGCTTTTGTGGGGTCATCTTGTACCTCATAGATAAAAATGCACCTCTTTGCTTCTTTGTCTTTCCTGAGGGAGTTCCAAAACTGCTCCTATCTGTTTTGCTATTTCTCACTATTTCATCGGCCTTTACAGATGCGAGTTCTTTTTCACTTTATGCCTGCATATACTTTTGCAATGCTCCTACCTCGTTCCTGACAACACTGATTTTGCTGTTGGGGCTTTGAAGAGCCTTGCTTGCATGATTAATCTTGTCCAAGGCTATGAAAAATTCAAAAATGGATTTAGAATGCATGTACGTAAACGCACAAAGTGTGGTGAATAAGGTTGGTGAGCTACAAGCACAATGTTGCAATATGATGTTGCGGCAATAACAAAAACGTGGCTTAAAAACGGTGAGGACTGGGCACTTAATATTCTAGGGTGCAAGGTGTTCAGAAAAGATAGGGAAGGAAAAAAGAGAGGTAGGGTGGCAGTGCTGATTAAGGAAGACGTAGCGTTGAAAAGGGAGGATGTTCTTGAGGGGACAAGGACAGAATCCATTTGGTTAGAGTTAAGGAGCAAAAAGGGTCTTATCACGCTATTGGGATTATTCTACAGGCCTCCAAATAGTGAGAGGGAGGTAGAGGAGCAAATCTGCAGGGAAACTGCAGAGAAATGCAAGTGCTATAGAGTGGTGATATTGGGGGACTTTAATTACCCAAATATCGATTGGGATAATGCTAGGGTAAAGGGAAAGGAGGGGGAGGAATTTCTGAAATGTGTTCAGGAGAATTTCCTTGACCATTATGTTCTTGGCCCAACTAGAAAGGAGGCATTGCTGGATCTGGTGCTGGGGAATGAGGTGGGCCAGGTCGACCAAGTGTCTGTGGGAGGACACTTAGGCACAAGTGATCATTGTATCATAAGATTTAGATTAGTAATGGAGAGGGGCAAGGAACAATCTAGAGTGGAACTTCTAAACTGGAATGGGGCTAACTTCAATGGGATGTAAAAGGATCTAGCCAGAGTAAAATGGAACAAAAGACTGACAGGAAAAACTGTAACGGAGCAATGGGAGATCTTTATGGAAGAGATGTTCCAAGTACAGGCTAGGTACATTCCAACAAGAGGGAAGGGTAAGGGAACCAAAGCAAGGGCTTCTTGGCTGACGAGGGAGATAGAGAAGATGATGAAACAAAAAAAGTGGGTGCATGATGAATGTCAGGTGAATTCTGCAAGGGAGAACCAGGCCAAATACAATAAGTTGAGAGGGGAAGTGAAGATGAAAATAAGATTGGCAAAGAGAGAATATGAGAGTAGAACGGCGGGTAACATAAAAGGGAACCCAAAAATCTTCAACCGGCATACAAACAGTATGTGGGTAGTAAAAGGTGGGGTGGGGCCTATTAAGGACAAAAAAGGTGATATATGCTTAGAGGCGCAGGGCAAGGCTAGAATACTCAATGAGCACTTTGCTTCGGTGTTTACTAAGGAGGTGGATGCTGACAAAATATTGGTAGAAGTGGAAAAGGTAGAAGCAATGGAAGGGGTGAAAATTGATAGACAGGATGTACTAGAAAGGCTGGGTATGCTTAGAGTGGATAAGTCGCCTGGTCCAGATGGTTTGCATCCCAGGATGCTAAGGGAATTGGTGGAGGAGATAGCGGAATCGCTTGCCATAATTTACCAATCTTCCCTAGATGCGGGGGAGGTGCCTAAGGATTGTAAAGTGCCAAATGTGACACCATTGTTCAAGAAATGGAGTAAGGACAATCCCAGTAACTACAGGCTGGTCAGTTTAACATCAGTGGTGGGTAAAGTTTTAGAAACAATAATCAAGGAAAAAATTAACGGGCAGTTGGAGAGGTTTAAGCTAATTTTTTTTATTCGTTTATGGGATCAGGGCGCCAGCATTTATAGCCCATCCCTAGTTGCCCTTGAGAAGGTGCTGGTGAGCCACCTTCTTGAACCGCTGCAGTCCATGTGGTGACGGTACACCCAAGTGTTGTTAGGTAGGGAGTTCCAGGATTTTGACCCAGCGACGATGAAGGATCGACGATATACTTCTAAGTCAGGATGGTGTGTGACTTGGAGGGGAACTTGGAGGTGGTGGTGTTCCCACGCGCCTGCTGCCCTTGTCCTTCTGGGTGGAAGAGGTCGCGGGTTTGGGATGTGCTGCCGAAGAAGCCTTGGCGAGTTGCTGCAGTGCATCTTGCAGTTGGTACACACTGCTGCCACGCTACGGCGGTGGTGGAGGGAGTGAATGTTTAAGGTGGTGGATGGGGTGGTGCCAATCAAGCGGGCTGCTTTGTCCTGGATGGTGTCGAGCTTCTTGAGTGTTGTTGGAGCTGCACTCATCCAGGCAAGTGGAGAGTATTCTATCACACTCCTTACTGGTGTCTTGTAGATGGTGGAATGGCTTTGGGGAGTCAGGAGGTGAGACACTCGCCGCAGAATACCTAGCCTCTGACCTGCTCTTGTTGCCACAGTATTTATGTGGCTGGTCCAGTTATGTTTCTGGTTAATGGTGACCCCTAGGATGTTGATAGTGGGGGAATCGGCGATGGTAATGCCATTGAATGTCATGGGAGGTGGTTAGACTCTCGCTTGTTGGAGATAGTCATTGCCTGGCACTTCTGTGGCGCGAATGGTACCTGCCAATTATCAGCCCAAGCTTGAACGTCATCCAGGTCTTGTTGCATGTGGGCATGGACTGCTTCATTATCTGTGGGATTGCAAATGGTGCTGAACACTGCGCAGTCATCAGCGAACATTCCCATTTCTGACCTTATGTTGGAGGGAAAGTCATTGATGAAGCAGTTGAAGATGGTTGGGCCTAGGGCACTGCCCTGAGGAACTCCTGCAACGATGTGCTAGGGCTGTGATGATTGACCTTCAACCACCACAACCATCTTCCTTTGTGCTAGGTATGACTCCAGTCAGTGGAGCGTTTTCCCCCTGATTCCCATTGACTTCAGTTTTACTAGGGATCCTTGTTCTCAGTGTGAAGAGGGGACTTCGTCTCCACAATGACTGTGCGGTGGTCACTGCTGCCAGACTTGGTCAAATGCTGCCTTGATGTCAAGGGCAGTCACTCTCACCTCACCTCTGGAACTCAGCTCCTTTGTCCATGTTTGGACCAAGGCTGTAATGAGGTCGGGAGCCGAGTGGTCTTGGCGGAAGCCAAACTGGGCATCAGTGAGCAGGTTATTCATGAGTAAGTACCACTTGATAGCACTGTCGATGACACCTTCTATCACTTTGCTGATGATTGAGAGTAGACTGATGGGGCAGTAATTGGCCGGGTTGGATTTGTTCTGCTTTTTGTGGACAGGACATACCTGGGCAGTTTTCCACATTGTCGGATAGATGCCAGTGTTGCAGCTGTACTGGAACAGCTTGGCTAGAGCACAAGTCTTTAGCATGATAGCCGGGATGTTGTCGGGGCCCGTAGCCTTTGCTGTATCCAGTGAGCTCAGCCGTTTCTTGATATCACATGGAGTGAATCGAATTGGCTGAAGAATAGCTTCTGTGATGGTGGAAACCTTGGGAGTAGGCCGATATGGATCATCCACTCGGCACTTCTGGCTGAAGTTGGTTGCAAATGTTTCAGCCTTGTCTTTTGCACTCACGTGCTGGGCTGCACCATCATTGAGGATGCGGATATTCTTGGAGCCGCCTCCTCTCGTTAGCTGTTTAATGGTGCACCACCATTCATGACTGGATGTGGCAGGACTGCAGAGCTTTGATCTGATCCGTTGATTGTGGGATCGCTTAGCCATGTCTATAGCATGCTGCTTCTGAGCATGCATGTAGTCCTGTGTTGCAACTTCCCACCTCATTTTTAGGTATGCCTGGTGCTACTCCTGAACACTTGTTGTTGAACCAGGGTTGGTGGTAATGGTAGAGTGAGGGATATGCTGGGCCACAAGGTTACAGATTGTGGTGGAATACAATTCTGCTGCTGCCCCACAGCGCCTCATGGATGCCCAGTTTTGAGCTGCTAAATCTATCCCATTTAGCACGGTGGTAGTGCCACACAACACAATGGAGGGTGTTCTCAGTGTGAAGAGGGGACTTCATCTCCACAATGACTGTGCGGTGGTCACTGCTGCCCTGGACAGATGCATCTGCGACAGGTAAATTGGTGAGGATGAGGTCAAGTAGGTTTTTCCCCTCTTGTTGGTTTTTTACGACAATCCAATAGTTTCATGGTCACTATTACTGATACTAACTTTTTATTCCAGATTTATTTAATTAATTGAATTTAAATTCCCTAGCTGCCGTGGTGGGATTTGAATTCACATTTCTGGATCATTAGTACAGGCCTAGTTGCTTACTAGCCCCGTGACATTGCCACTATGCTACCATTCCCTATAGGGAGAGCCAACAGGGATTTGTAAAAGGCAGATCGTGTTTGAATGTAATTGAATTTTTTGATGAAGTAACAGAGAGGATTGATGAAGGGAATACAATGGATGTTGTCTACATGGATTTTAGGAAGGCGTTTGACAAAGTACCACATAGAAGGCTGATTAACAAAATTGAGGCTCATGGAATAAGTGAGTCAGTGGCAGCTTGGATAAGGAATTTGGCTTAAGGACAGAAAACAGTGAGTTGTGGTAAATGGCTGTTTTTCAGACTGGAGTATGGTAGACAGTGGTGTTCCCCAAGGGTCAGTGCTGGGGCCACTGCTTTTTTTGATATATATAAATGACCTGGATATTGGAATACAGAGTAGAATTTCTAAGTTTGCCGATGACACCAAACTTGGGGGTGTGGCAAACAGTGATGATGATACCAATCGACTGCAACAGAACATAGAAAGGCTAGCAGAATGGGCAGACAAGTGGCAGATGGAATTTAATACAGAGAAGTGTGAGGTGATGCATTTTGGCAGAAGGAACAGGGAGAGGCAATATACACTTAATGGCAGTTTTAAAGAGTGTGCAGGGACAGAGGGACCTGGGAGTTAATGTGCATAGGTCCCTGAAAGTGGCAGTGTGGCAAAGCCACCAAGGGACTCCTGTATAACTGTATAACTGTCTTTAACAAGAGTGCTACAGCACCTAAGTTGCTTACTGTATGTAAATAGCCAGTTCTGGGTAGGTCCCAGAAGCAGCGCGATGACGTCATCACGTTGGTCACGTGACGTCCCGAACGGCGGGAAACGTGATGATGTCATGACGTCAGACTGGGAGGTTCCCAGCTCAGAGCTCGTGAAGCCAGCATTAAGAAAAGACCTGTTGATTGTTTCTCCTGCATACCATTGTTTGTTCTCTAGTTTACATTAAACTTCGTTTTATTATCGGACTGACTCGGCCTCAGTACTTCAGTTAGGGATCTGTCGATTCCTACATTGGTGACCCCGAAGCTTCGCGGACGATTTTCGCGGAGGATGCGCAGAACAAAACGATGGATGTTAACGCAGCAACCTTGAAGCTCCCTCAATTTTGGGAACAACAGGCGGCCTCCTGGTTCGTCCAAGCGGAGGCTCAGTTCCAGCTTCGGAACATAGTGCTGGATCAGACCCGTTATCTTTACGTGGTCTCCGCACTGGACATCTTGACGGCTTCAAGGATCATCAGCCTGCTGGAGACCCCGCCCATAGATAACAAGTATGATACGCTTAAGGCGCGACTAATGCAGGTTTTCGGCCTCATGAAAGTGGAACGCGCGCGACGTTTACACACACTGCCCGGGTTAGGCGACGCCAAGCCGTCCGAGTTGATGAACCAGATGCTCACGCTCCTTGGTTCCGAGCCGCAGTGTTTCCTGTTTCAGGAACTGTTCCTGAGCCAGCTCCCCGAGCAGGTGCAAGCAGCCCTCGCCAGGTCGGAGGCTACGGACGGTGTAGCGCTCGCGGCCGAAGCCGACACTATTTATGCGGTGATGCAGCAGTACTGCGCCACCTTGAAGCATCGCGCCCCGAAGAACCCCGCCTTGGCACCTCCACCATCCGGGCTCTGTTACTATCATGCCCGTTTCGGCCCAAAAGCCAGATGCTGCCGTCCTCCCTGTAGTTTCGTGCCTAATGCACCGAGAAAGCAACAGCACCGGCTGCGTGAGCGGAAGGACGACCCCAAGGTCGGTTTCGCAACTACGATGGCGGTTGGAGATTCCGGGAAGTTACTTTATATCTCCGACTCCATTTCGGGCCGACGGTTTTTGTGTGACACGGGCGCCCAGTGCAGCATCCTTCCCGCTTCAATCCTCGACGTCAGGGCCGGGAGGCACGGTTCCCCACTCCGGGCCACCAACGGCAGCGCCATTCGTACGTTCGGGACGCGGCAGATCCCGATGTGTTTCGGCGGGCAAAGTTTCCTATGGGAGTTTATCACCGCCCAAATCGATCAGGCAATCCTCGGCGCTGATTTCTTCTGTGCCAATAACTTATTGGTTGACTTATGAAATCGGCGTCTGGTTCACGCCGCCACGTTTGCCTCCATCCCGTGCTTTCGGGGTTTCGGCGCGACTCACGCGATTTCCTGCACCCTGCCGGCGGCCGATGACTTCGCCCACCTTCTCGGGGAATTTCCGGATCTAACTCGGCCCATCTTCTCAGTGACGACTGCTAAACATGGTGTGGAGCACCACATCGCGACGACCGGCCCTCCGGTCTATTCCCGGGCTCGGCGGCTGGAACCAAGCAAACTCGAGGCTGCGAAGGCGGAGTTCGCCAACATGGAGCGGCTGGGGATTGTTCGCCGGTCGGATAGTCCCTGGTCTTCGCCACTTCATATCGTCCCTAAGCCCGGTGGTGGTTGGCGGCCCTGCGGCGATTACCGGCGCCTCAATGAGGTCACGACGCCCAACCGGTACCCAATACCATACATCCAAGATTTCTCCGCACATTTGGCGGGCAATTCGTTTTTTTCCAAGATCGACCTCGTCCGGGGGTACCATCAAGTGCCCGTCCACCCCCAGGACATCCAGAAGACGGCTGTCATTACCCCATTCGGACTGTTTGAGTTCCTCCGAATGCCGTTCGGGCTCAAGAATGCGGCGCAGGCGTTCCAGCGCCTTATAGATTCAGTGCTGTGGGATCTCAAGTTCCTGTTTGTGTATCTCGATGACACCCTGGTCGCCAGTACTTCGAAAGAGGAACATCTCGACCACCTGCGCCTCCTTTTTCGCCGCCTCCATCAGCATGGCCTCATAATTAACCCAGCCAAATGCCAATTCGGGATGCGACAAATCGACTTCTTGGGACATCGCATCATGGCGGAAGAAGCAGTGCCACTTCAGTCGAAGGTGGAGGCGATTGCTGCTTTTCCACGCCCGCAATCCGTTAAAGCGCTCCAAGAGTTCCTCGGTATGGTAAGTTTTTACCATCGGCTTGTTCCCCGGGCCGCGCAGCTCATGCGGCCACTCTACGAGGCACCCAGAGGGAAACCGGGGAAAGAACCTGTGGTCTGGACACCAGAGATGGATTGCGCTTTTGTGGACACGAAAGATGCTCTCGCAAACGCAACGATGTTGGCGCACCCGCAGCCTGGTGCCACCATCGCGCTTATGACCGACGCTTCGGACTACGCTGTAGGCGCCGTGCAGGAGCAATGGGTCGAAGGGACGTGGCAACCGCTGGCGTTTTTTAGTCGCCAATTGCGTCGTAATGAACGTAGCTACAGCACGTTCGACAGGGAGCTGTTGGCGTTGTTTCTGGCCATCCGCCATTTCCGTTTTCTGTTGGAGGGACGCCAATTCACCGCATTTGTGGATCACAAGCCCCTGACGTTTGCTATGGCCAAGACGGCTGAGCCGTGGTCAGCTCGACAACAACGACAACTCACCTTTATTTCCGAGTTCACCACCAACATCCGGCACGTGGCCGGCAAGGACAACGTGGTCGCCGATTGCCTCTCGCGTGCGACTGTCCAGGCCGTCCAGCTGGGACTCGATTATTCACTCATGGCTGCTGACCAAGTGGCTGATCCGGAAACGCAAGCTTTCCGCACCGACTCCTCCTGCCTCCAGCCAGCGGATGTGCTTTTCCACTCGGCTGGCACCTCCCTGCTCTGCGACGTCTCCTTGGGGAACCTCCGCCTGATCGTTCCGCTGTCCTGGCGTAGGAACATTTTTAATGCCATTCACGGGCTTGCGCACCCTGGCGTGCGGGCTTCACAAAAACTACTGGCGTCCAAGTTAATCTGGAGAGGAATGCGAAAAGATGTCCGCAACTGGGCCAACACCTGTGTCGTGTGCCAGCGAGTTAAGGTGCAGAGACACGTCAAAGCCCCCGTCGCCGTTTTCAAAGTACCGGAGTGGCGTTTCGATCACGTCCATGTCGACCTCGTTGGCCCACTGCCGCCGTCACAAGGTTTCACACATCTTTTGACTATAGTCGACCATACCACCAGGTGGCCAGAGGCCATTCCTTTGACGTCCACCACCTCCGCGGATGTCGCCCGGGCTTTTCTCTCAGTTCCGTCTGATATTTTGTCGGATCGCGGGCCGCAGTTCTCGTCTGCTTTGTGGAACGCCGTCGCCTTGGGTTTGGGGACCAAGCTCCATCGGACCACGGCTTACCATCCGCAGGCCAATGGATTATGTGAGCGTTTTCATTGGTCCTTGAAGGCGTCGCTGCGGGCCTGCCTCCAGGGGACCGCATGGATGGACAAGCTGCCTTGGGTGATGCTCGGGTTACGCACAGCGCCTAAAGAGGACCTGCAGGCATCGGCTGCCGAACTGGTTTATGGACAACCGCTCCGGGTGCCCGGTGAGTTTCTTCCGTCAACAACACGTCCTTGGTCGGCGACCGAACAACTGCAGGCTCACCGGGACACAGCTCAATCTTTCCGGCCCATTCCGACGTCACATCACGGGCTGCCCGCGTCACACGTTCCGCCAGAGCTTATGCGGGCCAAATTCGTTTTTGTCAGGCATGACGCCCACCGTAGTCCTCTCACACCTCCATATACGGGCCCTTTCCAGGTACTACAGGCGGGCACCAAGAGTTTTTTAGTGGACATCGGGGGCAAGCCTGACCACATTTCCGTGGACCACCTCAAGGCCGCATACCTGGACCTCGAGCAACTGGTCGAAGCAGCGCAGCCACCGCGTCGTGGGCGGCCGCCCGTGGCCGCCACGCCTGAACAGACTGTTCCACAGACCAGCTCATCGTCTACCCAACCCATTCCTCTCCGGGAATATCGGAGTCGTTCGAACAGGCTCATCCGACCTCCTCCGCGATTGACTTTTGCGGTTAAAGACACTTCTGGGGGTTCGCATGTGGCAAAGCCACCAAGGGACTCCTGTATAACTGTATAACTGCCTTTAACAAGTGTGCTACAGCACCTAAGTTGTTTACTGTATGTAAATAGCCAGTTCTGGGTAGGTCCCAGAACCAGCGCGATGACGTCATCACGTTGGTCACGTGGCGTCCCGAACGGCGGGAAACGTGATGACGTCATGACGTCAGACTGGGAGGTTCCCAGCTCAGAGCTCGTGAAGCCAGCATTAAGAAAAGACCTGTTGATTGTTTCTCTTGCATACCATTGTTTGTTCTCTAGTTTACATTAAACTTCGTTTTATTATCGGACTGACTCGACCTCAGTACTTCAGTTAGGGATCTGTCGATTCCTACAGCAGGACATATTGAGAGAGCGGTTAGCAAAGCAATGGGATCTTGAGCTTCATAAATAGAGGTATTGAGTACAAAGGTAGAGATGTTATGCTGAACCTTTATAAAGTGCTGGTTAGGCCACAACTGGAGTATTGCGTTCAATTCTGGTCACCACACTTTAGGAAGGACGTGAAGGCACGTGAGAGGGTGCAGAGGAGATTTACCAGAATGGTTCCAGGGATGGGGGATCTTAGCTACAAGGACAGATTGAAGAAGCTGGATTTGTTTTCATTTGAGCAAAGGACATTGCGGGTGTACAAGATTATGATGGCTTTGGATAGGCTAGACGGGGAAAGGCTGTTCCCATTAATTGATGGTACAAGGACTAGGGGACACAGATTTAAGGTTTTGGGTAAGAGATACAGGGGGGATGTGAGGGAAAACTTTTTTACGCAGTGAGTGGTGAGGACCTGGAGCTCGCTGCCAATGGAAGTGGTGGAAGCGGAGACACTCAATGTTTTCAAGGGGAGACTGGATAGACACTTGAGGGAAGTAAACTTGCAGGGCTACGGGGATAGAGCAGGGGAATGGGACTGACTGGATTGCTCTACAGAGAGCTGGCACAGACACAATGGGCTGAATGGTCTCCTTCTGTGCCGTTATGACTCTATGGCCTAGAAATTGGGTATAGCCCTGCTTGGGGCGGTAGAATTGGCGCTGCGCAAATTTTATAGCCAGACGCAACTTATCGCCACCTCGTGCGACATTGGGTTGCAGTGCCCGTAAAGGTGATTGCGGCGCAAAATCAGGCGTTACACGGGGCTCCTAAGGCGCTAACTCGGCGGTGCTACTCAATATCGGCGCAGGCGGGCGCAGCACAGGTGCTGTCAATAATCGATGACCACGAGACTTTCAGGCGCCGGCCAGCTCTTAAAGGGGTGGGCCAGTAAGGATCAGCAGCCACACTCTGCGACTTGTAGGCCTCAAAATCGGCGCTGGCCATTCTGTGGCGTTAAAAACTTTGAGAAGATGGAGAGTGTGAGGCAGAGAGCGGAGCGCTTTACCAATGGGGCATTGGATGCTTTGGTGGGTGCAGTGGAGCGCCGGTGAGCTGTGCTGTACCCCGACAATGGCAGGAGGCCTAATCAGAAGGAATATCGCAGAGCTTGGAGGGAAGTTTCTCAAAAGGCCAACTCCAACAGCATGGTGACCAGGAGCCCTGTGCAATGCAGGAAGAAATTCAACGACCTCACTCGGGTCGTTAGGGCGAGTGGTGTTTCGGCAATCTTCTTCATCCCTGCATCTGCACCTGACTTTATGGCCAGAGGGTGCGCGATGCCCCATTGGCCATCTGTCAGCAAGCACCCATGGCCCTTTCTGGGAACACACATGCACATTAAACTCAGGGCATCATGTAAGGGCTAGTCCACCATGGGGGGCATGAGATGACAACTCAGGGCATGATGTAAGGGCTATTCCACCATGGGGGGCATGAGATGCCAGCTCAGGGCATCATGTTTCATCACTTCCCGTCCTTTCTCCTGCAGGCAAAGCTGGCCAGGAACCGCAAAGAGCAGCTTTAGACCGGAGGAGGACCTCCTCGCCTCCAGACCCTCACGGACCTCGAGGAGAGAGTTCACCAGATTGTTGGAGGCCGGATGACTGGACCTGTCACCACTGGAGCTGCCGACCCCATTGTGCACAGCGATGGTAAGGTCATTGTTAAGTCTGTGTGTTCTAGTTATTGTTAATAAGAATCACTGCACACAGACCACAAGAGTAAATTCAACAGGTCTTTAGTAGTCGGAGGTCAGGCTGAACTGCCCAATAAATCATTACACAGCACTTATATACCGGTGTGGTCACCACCGGTATTACAGTATACAGCAGCCAAGATAAAGTAGTGCATCTCTTAAAATAGTTCTCTTAAAGGTGGAACGGTTACATACACCACAATCCTCCCTTTTTAGCTTAACAGTATATATTCCCCATTAAACATAACATAATAACATATATACACAACTTCATGTAAAAACAGTTCACAGATTCAGTCTCTGAGGAGGCCTCCTGATCCGAGACGGATAACGCCTTTCAGGGGTCTCTGGTTCTCGTTGCTGGGGTGACTCATCTAGTTGATCCCCTATGGATAGGACATCATCATCAGGTATATTCACTTCTGAGGTAGATGCTTCAGGTTCACTAACTTCCTCCACGGTTGTCTCTGTCGTAACCATGGGCTCGACCCTTGTTCTCGATCCCACCAGTTGGTCAGCATGACGTCGCATTACATTTTCACCAACATCTACCGTGTACATCAGGGGTCCTTGTCTGGCCCGAATTGTTCCAGATTGCCATTTCTCGTTTTTATAGTCCCTGGCTAACACCGGTTGTCCTATTTCAAAACTCCGAGTGGGCTTGTTATTGATATGCTGGAACTGTTTGTTTTCGACTTCCCTCCGCACATTTGGTTTTAACAAATCCAACCTGGACCGCAACCTCCTGTTATAGAACATCATGGCAGGACTTTGGTTTGTTGTTGCATGGGTGGCATTTCGATATGCCAGTAGGAAATTGTCCACCTTGTGTTGCAGTGGAATCTGATCTTCGCTCATGGCCTTTATTGCCTTTTTGAACGTCTGTACAAACCTCTCGGCCAGCCCATTCGTAGCTGGATGATATGGGGCAGAGGTATAATGTTTCACCCCATTCTTCTTCAGGAATTTCTGGAATTCCTCTGACATGAACTGTGGTCCGTTGTCTGAACATATTTGCTCTGGCAATCCATTTCTTGCAAATATCGTTCTTAGCACCGCGATCGTCTTCTCCGAGGTAGTGGTAGTCATTTTAATCACTTCTGGCCATTTAGAATGTGCGTCCACCGCAATTAAAAACATGGAATCCATGAATGGACCAGCAAAGTCAATATGTACACGTTGCCATGGGGTTGAAGGCCATTCCCATGGATGCAGCGGTGCAATTGGAGGTGCATTTTGGACTTTTTGGCACCCTGAGCAGCTTTTCGTCAGATCCTCTATCTGTTGGTCGATACCCGGCCACCACACATAAGCCCTAGCAAGGCTTTTCATCTTGACTCCCCCCAGATGACCTTCATGTAGTTCTTTTAGAACTCTCTCTCTTAACTTAGGAGGGATAATCACCCTTGTTCCATACATCAATGTTCCCTGACAGATGGACAGCTGTTCTCGTCTTGCTGAGAATGCCGGTAACAGTGGATCACCATGGGCTGGCCATCCCTTTACTGTCAATTCGTAGACCCGGGACAGTGTCGGGTCATTCCTAGTCTCCCTTTCAATATTTGCATTGGTGACAGGTAAACATTCGATGATGGTCGAGTGAAATAACTCCACCGGGTCAATCGTCGGTGCCTCCTCCTCAGTAGGTAGTGGCAGGCGCGACAGCCCATCAGCATTACCATGCTGCTTTGTACCTTTGAATTCTATCTGATATTGATGTGCCCCTAGGAAAAGGGACCATCTCTGGAGCCTCTGTGCTGTCATCACCGAAACACCCTTCTTAGGGTTAAAAATGGATACCAACGGCTGGTGGTCTGTCAGCAGTGTAAACTTCTGGCCCTGCAGGTAATGATTAAACTTCTTTACTCCCCACACAAGGCTGAGAGCCTCCCTATCTATCTGAGCATAGTTGCGCTCAGCGGAGGTCAATGATCTGGATGCAAATGCGACTGGCCTTTCCAAGCCATTTGGCAACTTGTGTGAGAGTACTGCTCCAATACCATAAGGAGAAGCATCACAAGCTAAACGAATAGGTAGCGTTGGGTTGAAGTGAGCCAACACTTCCTCTGAGGTGATCAATGCCTTGCTTTTGCGAAAGGCCTTCTTACAGTCCTCGCTCCACTTCCATGGTACTTCTTTCTGCAAAAGAGCGTTCAGCGGGTGCAGCACCGTGGATAGATTTGGCAGAAACTTATGGTAATAGTTAATCAACCCTAGGAACGACCTCAACTGGGATACATTTTCCGGAGCGGGAGCCTTCACAACAGCTTCGATCTTGTCAGATGACTTGTGCAGCCCCTCCTAGTCAATGACATGACCACAGTACGAGATCCGTTTCTGAAAGAACTCACATTTCTGGTGATTAACTCGAAGTCCATATTCCTTCAATCTGGTGAGCACCAGTTTCAAATTTGCAAGGTGTTCCTCATCGTCATCTCCTGTAATCAGGATATCGTCCAAGTAACATTGAGTGCTTGGAATTCCCTGTAATACCTGCTCCATGGCCCTCTGCCAAATTGCTGGAGCCGAAGCCACTCCAAAAACCAGTCTATTATATCGATACAAGCCTCTGTGCGTGTTGATTGTGAGATACTGGCGTGACTCTTCCTCAACTTCCATCTGTAAGTACGCTTGCGCCAGGTCTATCTTGGTGAAGTGTTTCCCGCCAGACAATGAAGCAAAGATATCCTCAATCCGCGGAAGCGGATATTGCACCGTGTGAAGCACCGGATTGACCGTGATCTTGAAGTCTCCACAGATGTGGACCTTCCCTGGTTCCCCTGGCTTGTTACTCGATGAACGTTGTGGTAAACCACTTTTATCGTTACACTATAGTTATCACTGTTGTATTGTTATCACCGTTATCACTGTTGTATCACGATACGAGGTCGCCTCTTGTCGCGCTGTTATACCTGGGCTGACCACCTCCGACTCCGCCCATGGCTCCACCTACCTGCCCAGGTATAAAGGTAGTCGACTGGCTGGTATTCCTCCTTGTTGGACCCGATCACCCACGAGGGTGGGCTCTGTTATTTAGTCAATAAAACCTTTAGTTACGTTCCTAACTCGTCGCTTTTTATTGGACGAATTGATAGGTATATCAATTTTATTGACTAAATTTTAAAGATGTCTACTACTGGCCAGCCAGAAGCCCTCCCAGAAGCACAGCCACACCAGCCGGCTTGGCTGCAAGCCCTCAAACCACCGTACCTGGATCTAAACCCACAGGCAGCAAACGCAGCCCTCAACTTCAAACACTGGCTGGACTGCTTCGAATCCTACCTGGAAGAATCCGGCGCCCCGCAGAGATCCAAACTAAGACTTCTGAATGCCCAAGCGAGCCCGAGAGTATACGCACTCATACAGGACACGACTACGTACGAGGCCGCTATCAACCTACTGAAACAGCAGTACCGCAGCCCGGTAAATTACATGTACACCAGGCACCTCCTAAGATCCCGCCCGCAACAGCCAGGAGAGTCTGTAGCTGAATTTTTACGGGCGCGAAGAGCACTCGGCAGGAACTGTGACTTTAAAGCGGTGACGGCTGTTGAAAATACGGAAGATAATATCCGCGATGCCTTTGTGAAAGGCCTACGGTCCGACTACTCACGGCAAAGACTGCTTGAAGCTAAAGACCTCGACCTGGACAAAGCTGAAGCCCTCGCTCTCTCCCTGGAGGTGGCCCATCAGGACCAGGAGGCGTTTTCCAGGTACTGCTCGCGACCCTGGGACTCGGGCCCGACCCCTACCGCAATACCCTTCGCAGCGCCGCCCCCGGGACCTACCTCAGCGTCGGCGTCCCGGACCCGACCGGGCCCGCCACCCCCGGTACCGGCTCCGACATCGGGCACCCGCGATCGGGCCGCCGGCTGCTTCTTTTGCGGCCAGGAGAAGCACCCGAGGTCGCGCTGCCCAGCCAGGAACTCTACCTGCACAACCTGCAGGAAGAAAGGCCACGTCTCTAAGGCCTGCAGGAGCGGATCTTCAGAGGCCAGCAGTGCCTCATGCGAACTGTGGGGGCGGCCATCTTCTTTCACGGCAACTGAGGCCAGTATCCCCACACGTGAGTCATGGGGGCGGCCATCTTTGATCAAGGCAACCGACCCCAATAGTGCCTCATGTGAGTTATGGGGGCAGCCATCTTCTCCGCCATTTTGTCCTACCTCGTGGGAGACGCCATTTTACCCACCACGCCCGACTGCCACCGGGCCCCCGGACCCGACGACCGCCTCGCCCGCAGACGACAACGACTCGCTTACCTACACGCTAGCCTCCGTCACTCTGGATCAAGCCCGCCCACACCACCTGTCCAAGTCGATGATGGACATCAAAGTAAACGGCCACGCCACGACCTGCCTGTTCGACAGCGGAAGCACGGAGAGCTTCATCCACCCAGACACGGTGAGCCACTACTCCCTCCCTGTCCTGCCAACGCGCAACCGAATCTCGATGGCATCAAGGTCCCACGCCACGGACATTAGCGGCTACTGTGCTGTGACCTTGTCGGTTAAGGGTACAGAGTATAAAAACTTTAAACTCCTCGTCCTCCCCCAGCTCTGCGCTGCCGTCCTACTAGGGCTGGACTTCCAATCCCACCTCCAAAGTGTAACCCTAGCATACGGTGGACCCCTCCCCCCACTCACAGTCGACAACCAGCGAAGGTTAAACCGCCCACCGCGTAACACCTGCAGCCTATCCACCCTCAAGGTGCCGCCACCTTCCCTGTTCGCTAACCTCACCCCCGACTGCAAACCCGTCGCTACCAAGAGCAGGCGGTACAGCGCTGGGGACAGAGCTTTCATTAGCTCTGAGGTGCAGCGTCTCCTGAAGGAGGGCATCATCGAGGGGAGCAACAGCCCCTGGCGTGCCCAGGTCGTGGTCGTTAAGACCGGCGATAAAAATCGCCTGGTCATCGACTACAGCCAGACCATAAACAGATACACCCAGCTGGACGCATACCCCCTTCCCCGCATATCTGACATGGTCAATCAGATTGCACAATACCGCGTATTCTCGACCATCGACCTTAAGTCGGCCTACCACCAACTCCCTATCCACCCCGAGGACCGCCAGTACACCGCCTTCGAGGCGAATGGGCGCCTATACCACTTCCTTAGGGTCCCCTTCGGTGTCACCAACGGGGTCTCGGTCTTCCAAAGGGAGATGGACCGGATGGTTGACCAGAACGGACTGCAGGCCACATTCCCCTACCTAGATAACGTCACCATCTGCGGCCGCGACCGGCAGGACCACGACGTGAATCTGGAGAAATTCCTCCGTACAGCCCAACGGCTGAACCTCACCTACAATAAGGAGAAATGTGTGTTTAACACCTCGCGCCTTGCCATCCTTGGCTGTGTAGTAGAGAACGGACTCATCGGCCCCGACCCCGAAAGAATGCGCCCCCTCATGGAGCTACCCCTCCCCCACTGCCCTAAGGCACTTAAGAGAACCCTGGGGCTCTTCGCCTACTATGCCCAATGGGTGCCCAATTATGCGGACAAAGCCAGACCCCTCATGAAGTCCACATCCTTCCCCCTTACGGAGGAAGCGTGCGCAGCCTTCTCCCTCATTAAGGGAGACATTGCCAAGGCCACTATGCACGCAGTGGATGAGTCCATCCCCTTCCAAGTCGAGAGCGATGCATCCGACTTCGCCCTAGCCGCCACCCTTAACCAGGAGGGGAGACCGGTGGCCTTCTTCTCAAGGACCCTACAGGGCCCTGAGATCCGACACTCGTCGGTCGAGAAGGAGGCCCAGGCGATTGTGGAGGCGGTACGACGCTGGAGGCACTACCTGGCAGGCAAACGATTTACCCTCCTTACCGACCAACGTTCGGTCGCTTTTATGTTTAATAACAAGCTGAGGGGCAAAATCAAGAATGACAAGATCTTGAGGTGGAGAATCGAGCTCTCCACCTACGATTATATCTTGTACCGGCCAGGTAAGCTGAACGAACCCCCCGATGCTCTGTCACGAATTACATGCGCCAGCGCGCAAAGTGATAGACTTCAGACCCTCCACAACGACCTCTGCCACCCCGGGGTCACCAGACTTTACCACTTCATTAAGGCCCGCAACCTGCCCTACTCCATCGAGGAGGTCAGGACCATAACCAGGAACTGCCAGACCTGCGCCGAGTGCAAACCGCACTTCTTTAGGCCGGACAGAGCAAGCCTGATCAAGGCCACCCGCCCCTTCGAGCGCCTGAGCATCGACTTTAAGGGGCCCCTCCCGTCCTCTGACCGTAATGTGTACTTCCTCAACATTGTTGATGAGTACTCCCGTTTCCCCTTTGCCTTCCCCTGCCCAGACATGACCAGTACCACGGTCATTAAATGCCTGAACGACCTCTTCGCCTTGTTCGGGTTCCCAAACTATATACATAGTGACCGGGGCTCCTCTTTCATGAGCGAGGAACTCCGTCAGTTCCTACTAGCGAGAGGTATTGCAGCAAGTAGGACCACCAGCTACAACCCCCAAGGGAACGGCCAGGTGGAAAGAGAGAACGCGACGGTATGGAAGGCCGTCCTCTTAGCCTTAAAGTCTAAGGGCCTCCCAACCTCCCGCTGGCAGGAAGTCCTCCCGACAGCGCTGCACTCCATCCGGTCACTACTTTGCACTGCCGTTAACGCCACCCCCCATGAACGAATGTTTGTTTTCCCCAGGAAGTCGACTACGGGAACCACTCTACCAACCTGGCTGACCTCTCCGGGGCCCGTCTTGCTGCGAAAGCACGTGAGGGCCCATAAAACAGACCCCCTGGTCGAAAGGGTGAACCTCCTGCACGCCAACCCCCAGTACGCCTACGTGGCTTACCCAGACGGGCGGGAGGACACTGTCTCCTTACGAGACCTCGCACCCTCGGGCACTCCGGAGACACCACCTTTACCCCCCCCCACCACCCCCCCAATTCCAGCCCAGGTAGACGGCATGCCGGAACCCCACGAGCCTTCGCCGACCACGCAGACACCAGCACTAACACCGGATAATGCAGCACCGCCGCTGCGACGATCGGAGAGGCTTACGAGGCCTCCGGACAGACTGACATACCAGAACTGGTAGTACACTTCACCCCGCCGGACTCAAATCTAAACAAGGGGTGAATGTGGTAAACCACTTTTATCGTTACACTATAGTTATCACTGTTGTATTGTTATCACCGTTATCACTGTTGTATCACGATACGAGGTCGCCTCTTGTCGCGCTGTTATACCTGGGCTGACCACCTCCGACTCCGCCCATGGCTCCACCTACCTGCCCAGGTATAAAGGTAGTCGACTGGCTGGTATTCCTCCTTGTTGGACCCGATCACCCATGAGGGTGGGCTCTGTTATTTAGTCAATAAAAACCTTTAGTTACGTTCCTAACTCGTCGCTTTTTATTGGACGAATTGATAGGTATATCAAACGCTTCATGACGGGAACAATGGGCGTGGCCCACTCACTCCAGTCCACCTTAGACAGTATTCCTGAACGTTCTAGCCCTTCCAGCTCAGCTTCCACAGCAGGTCGTATCGCATACGGTACCGGTCTGGCTTTGAAAAATTTGGGGTTTGCATGTTCTGCAATCTTGATTTTTGCCGTAATTCCTCTCAGTGTTCCCAGTCCCTGTTGGAACACCTCTTTAGCCTCATCCAATATTCTGGACAATCGTTCAGGTTTGACATCTTTTTTTTTCCGGAATCTACCGTTATTGCTTTTAGGGAGTGCCAGTCCATATTTATTTTCCTGATCCACTCCCGTCCCAGAAGTGGTGGACCTCCCTCAGGTAGTACATATAAGTCCATTCCTTGGTGTTCTTTGCCCTTGTGTACCACCTTGACTTTTATCTTTCCGATGGGGTATACTCTTTGCCCTGTGTATGTCTGCAATACTATCTCCGTATCCCGTAGGGGGAATATGTGTGAATAACCTTTTGTAATCTTGCTTATTTATGACCGTCAACGCCGATCCGGTGTCCAATTCCATCTTCACTTGGACTCCTGCTATCTGAAGTGTGACCCAGATAGTTTGTAGGTCAGCTTCCTTACTCACATTGTGAATTCTCAGACTACACAGTTCCTTGCTGTTGGAGTCTGAATCCGAATTCTGTTCATCCGAACTCTTCTCAGCCACCTTATGTACCTTTCTGCACTTTTCCTGCGGTGACTTTTTGTTGCTGGTCTTCTTTCCTGACCGGCATACTTTAGCTATGTGACCAAGCTTGCCACATTTTCTACATTCCTGATTTTTAAACCAGCATTGGTTCTGATCGTGTGTTGTCTTTCCACAACGATAACATTTCGCTGTACCCAAAGCCATTTGATCTACGCTGAGTACCGCTGTCTTCAGCTGCATTTCCGCAGTGCCTCTCGCTGCTGCTTCATGCGACGCTGCAATAGTGACAGCCTTATCAAGTGTAAGATCATTCTCTTCAAGCAGCCGCTTTTGTGTTCCTTCTTTCGACAATCCACACACGAATTTGTCTCTCAGTGCCTCTGTCAGTCTTTCCCCAAACTGACAGTATTTCGCTAGCTTACGCAGTTCAATTAAATACTCCGCGTTGCTTTCCTCTTTCAGTTGCGTTCTCGCATAAAATTTAAATCGTTCCGCTAACATCAGCGGTGTGGGGTTCAAATGATTTCTCAGGACAGCAACAATATTAGCGAAAACCTGATCCGCTGGTTTAGCTGGTGATAGAAGATGCTTCAATAGCCCGTATGTCTTCGCACCCATTGAGTTTAGTAAGGTTAGTGCTTTATCTTCATCTGATATTTTATTGGCCTTACAATAAATCTCTATGTGTTCTACATACGTGGCCCAATCTTCAACATCGGGATCGAAATCGTTGCTGTTACCACGCTTAGGCATCCTTGCAATCTTCTTGAGAAACAAAAAGAAATTTTTCTTTTATTTTTTTTCAAAATGGCGGTTTCCCGCGCTTGTCTTCTTCCCCCGCCTACGAAAATGGCGGCTTCCCGCGTTTGCCTTTCTCCCCCGCTGGCTGTAATGGCGATTGCCGTATTGCTGCGTTCGCCCTCCCCAGCGGTTCTCAAATCGTGCCTCCCAGCCCCTCTTGCAGTCCAGTCCTTTCCCCCGGCTGCGGCTGAGTTCTCCGCGGTGTTTTAAAAATTTTATCCCGCGCCTCGCGGCCTCGGTAGCTGCCCGGCCTTTTTCCCTGGTCGCGGTCGAGCTCTCTCTCGACGCTGTTGCGTCTCCCAGCCCGCTTGCAGCCCGGTCTTTTACACCGGCTGCGTTTGCATTCACCGTGGCTCCCGTGCCTTACGCTGCCCCAGTCTCAGCGCCTCTGGCCCCGACTTCTGTCCGGCTCTTTTCCCCGGCCGTGATCGAGTTCTCCGCCCTTATATCCTCCGTTTTTCCCTCCCCTACTTCACAGCCAACGTGGCCGACTTGCTGCTCGTCGCTGATCGGCTTACCCACCACCGTGATAGAAGGGATGATCACTGCCTGTTGCTGATGGAAGGCTTCGTGTCAGGGTTCTTCCTTGCTCTTCAGGCCCGAGTCTTTTCTCAGCAGGATGATGAGGGCGGATGCCTCTTCTCGACGCCCGTTAAACTGCCTTGGATATATCTCTGCCGCAGGGTAAGATCGTCATCGTCGCCACTGTTAAGTCTGTGTGTTCTAGTTATTGTTAATAAGAATCACTGCACACAGACCACAAGAGTCAATTCAACAGGTCTTTAGTAGTCGGAGGTCAGGCTGAACTGCCCAATAATTCATTACACAGCACTTATATACCGGTGTGGTCACCACCGGTATTACAGTATACAGCAGCCAAGATAAAGTAGTGCATCTCTTAAAATAGTTCTCTTAAAGTTGGAACGGTTACATACACCACAGTCATCACCTTTTTGATCTGCCTCCTTCCACTTGTTCCCCCCACCAGCATGCTTTTCACTCTGGACCCATGTCATAGCATTGCAGCAATCTTGCATCCCTTGCTGCCACCCTGTCCTTTCGCTAAAGCCACTCTTCAACCTCCCTGCTTTCAGATGCTGCATCACCAGCTCGGGAGACGGGCCCTCAAGTTGCCAGTGCCATTGACTCTGGAGGCGACCAGCAGGAGGAAGCCGGAACATCCGTGCCAGCCTCAGGCGAGCCAACCCATCTGGAAACTGGGGATAGTACTTCCCTGGAGGGGAGCGGGGGGGGCGGTGGCTCTGATGAGGAACCAGTTCCAGGAACCAGCGGGCTGCAGCAACGCAAGGGGGGTAGGGAAGCTTGGGGGCCGTCTCCCCGGAGGGCGAGTCAGGCCACAATGACTGCTGCACAGAGCGCGGAAGTGGCAAGGATGCGCCCAGGCTCGGCTCAGGCACACTGAGCTGATGGCTGCAG
Source organism: Somniosus microcephalus (assembly GCF_052327205.1). Lineage (NCBI taxonomy): Eukaryota > Metazoa > Chordata > Chondrichthyes > Squaliformes > Somniosidae > Somniosus > Somniosus microcephalus. Next base: position 210,875,567 of record NC_140991.1, on the reverse strand, counting down.
TGGCAAGGATGCCTGAATCCGTCGAGACACTGGCAAGGAGTGTTCAAGACTTTGGGGCAGCACAGGCAAGGAGTGCGCAGGACTTCGGGGCAGCACAGGCAAGGAGTGCACAGGACTTTGGGGCAGCACTGGAAAGGACTGTCCAGGACTTCGGGGCATCACTGGAAAGGACTGTCCACGGCTTCGGGGCAGCACTGGAAAGGACTGTCCAGGGCTTCACCGAAGCAGTGGAAAGGACTGTCCCAGCGTACAGCGAAGCACTGGAAAGGACTGTCCAGGGCTTCACTGAAGCACTGGCACCTGCCATGCAAGTGCTGAGTGCTGCCACGCAGTCACTCGCTGGCCTCATGCAGACGCAGATTGAGGCCACGCGAGCACTGACTGCTGCCACCCTCGATGGATCAGGCAGGATTACCCGGGGCCCTTGCAGCACCACAGCAGGCCGTCAATCTGTGGACCAGCCGATTAGGGCACATGCTGCGGTGCTGCCCCGTCAGAGTGCCAGTGTGTCGGCTGAGCATGGAGCAGGTGTCCGCTCTCAGGATGTCAGCATTCCTGATGCCACCACTGGGACGTCTCCACTGCAGCTGCCACCACCTGCAGGACAGACTGCTTCCACCCATGCACAGTTGGAGCAGTCAGCACCCGGGCCCTCCAAGCCCAGAGGTCGTCCAGGCCGTCCCTCAGGGGCTTCTGCGCTTTCGGACACTCAGCACGCGTCCCCCAGCCTTGATGCAGCCACTGGGGTCCAATTACGGAGGAGCTGCAGGGAGGGAAGGGGCCGATCTCGTAAGAGAAGTAGATCACCATCAAGGGTTAAAGAGTAGAGAGAGCTGCTGAGACGTCGTATTTGTAGAATTCAAGGCCGTATACACCTGCTGTGAATGTTAGCAATGTTTTGGGTAGTCTGGCGGCTTTGCGAGACAGTTATGTGTTATTTCGTTAGTTATGCTTTCGGTTGCCATTGCTTTGTCATGTTGGAAGGAAGCACATTTTTGAAAATAAAGAAAAGGTTTTATTTACAATGGCCATCTATACTATTTGCAATCATTCTGGCCTTCATAGGCTTTGGGTGACCCGGACGGTTCTCTCCCAATGACACCAAGCATTCCGTCAGAGGGGCCTAGAACCGACCCCTTATGAGCCTCTGACGGACGGCCCTTCCAGTTTCTGGAACCCTCCCGTCTTCCTCCTCCTCCTCCTCCTCTGCCTCCTCCTCCGCCTCCTCCTCCTCTGCTGGTCCTTCAAGGTCGGCTAGCATTGGCTGGGTACGTTGGATGGCGAGGTTGTGGAGCATGCAGCAGACAATGACGACGTGGGCGACTCGCTCCGGCGAGTAATGCAGGGCGCCCCCCGAATGGTCGAGACAGCGGAACCGCTGCTTGAGCACACCGATTGTGTGCTCCACAATGTTTCGCGTCGCCTGATGGCTGGCGTTGTACAGCTCCTCTGCCGGGGTGCTGGGCGAGCGGAGCGGGGTCATAAGCCAGGGGCACAGAAGATAGCCCTTGTCTCCGAGAAGCCAGCCTCGTGGGTGAGCCGGGGCCTCGAAAAGGTCTGCCACTGAGGTCTGTCGCAGGATGAAAGTGTCGTGGCTGCTGCCAGGGTATTGTGCGTTGACCGCGAGGATCAGCTGCCGGTGGTCACAGACCAGCTGTACATTGAGGGAGTGGAACCCCTTGCAGTTGCGGAACTCCTCGGGATTATGTACAGGCGCGCGCAAAGCCACGTGCGTACAGTCAATGGCGCCCTGCACCATGGGGATGTCAGCTATTGCCACAAAGCCCTGTGCACGCTCCCGCTGCTTCTCCGGTGTCAAAGGGAACGAGATGAATTGCCGCCTCCTCTTATATAGGGCATCTGTAACTTGGCGGATGCAGCAATGCACCGCAAACTGGGAAATGTTAGCAATGTCCCCAGTTGCTGCTTGAAACGAGCCGCTGGCAAAGAAATTCAGGGCTACAGTAACCTTTACGGCCGCCGACAAAGAGGTCCTGCACCGTATCTTCGGCTGCAAATCGTCCTGAAGCAGGTGGCACAGCTCAGTCATCACCTCCTTGTGGAATCGCAGCCTTCTGACACACTGCTCCTCCGACATGTTGTGGTAGGAGAACTGCTGCCTGAAAACCCTCACCGCGTAAGGTCTGCAGTGGCGACGTCTGTTGGCCCTCCCCCGTCTGGCCACTCCTGGCCCTCTCTCCCTCCGTCTCTGTGCCCTTTCAGCATGGTCGACCAGCAGGACGTTCCCCTCCAGAGCAGCCCCCATAATAAGAGCGAACAAGGTAAAGGTTGTAATGTCTCACCAGCAGCAAGGTAATGTTCACAGGACTGACGGTCCTCTGGCACCGCTGGCTGAATGGCAATAAGGCTCTCCCACTGCAGCTCTGCAACTCTCTGAAACCAACCAACAAGTTGCGCTCTCGAAATGGCTGACGCTTTGATAACAGTGCAGTCCCCTTTAAAGAGCGCCCCCCTAGCCCGAGAGTGCCTGGGAAACGTTCCAGTGAGCTGTCACTATTAGCGCTAGGCGGAACGGAGGCGGACGCCACTCAATTTCCGGTCCGGGGCGCCAAAAAGGCGTTGCGCACTGAAATGACGTCATGATCAGCCTGCGCCCACGAGCGGACGCTAAGAGTTTGCGCCGGCGCTAGATGCATACTCAATATGGGGCGAAGCGCTAGGCTCCCTGCGCCCGCCCGGAAATTGGCTAGCGTCCCACTTCTCGGCCTCTTTAGGCGTTAATCGGTGGTGCAACCAACCGAATTTCTCCCCCTATGACTCTAAGGCATCGTACCATATAGCAAGTCACAGAATGACCAGTTAGCTTAAAGAATCAGTATCCAAACTTGAAAAATAAGTTTCTATTGAGATAGAGGATCAGCCATGATCATATTGAAAGGCGGAGCAGGCTCGAAGGGCCTAATGGCCTGCTCCTGCTCCTATTTTTCTATTGTTTCTATAAAATAATACATGATACACTGCAGAACTTATGTTCAGAAAATACATTAAAAAAAATATGTAGGACATGTCTTAAGGTAAGAACTGTGAAAGCTAAATATTGACCTAGAAATGCGATTGTGCCTGTAAATGGGCACGCAGATGGCGGGAATAGAGCTGCAGGTGCCTATTCACGTGGTCACAGGATACGTGCTGGCAGCTCATTGTAATGAGACAGGCATGAAGCCAGGGCTACGTGCTCCACTTATTGGCTGCACGGCTGTTTTAGGGGGTGGGAAATTGGGCGTCACTGACACCATTTAAAGGCAGCCTGCACTCTTAATGCGGAGGTGCACTGTGGCTGCAGGCAGCAGGAGGCAGTTTGAAATTGGGCGATATGGATGGAAAACTTGCCGATAGATCCCCAGATTTTTAGATGCAGCTTTGGAGGCCCTTGTTTAGACAGTCGGCAGCAGGAAGGAGACTCTATTCCCCTCGGGGGGCAGAAAGCCCTGCAGGCAATACATGCACGGATTGTGGGAAGAGGTGGCTCAGCACATCAAATGCAGGAGCTTAGCCCCCAGGACCTGGCTGCAATGCAGGAGAAAGTTCAATGACAGAACTCCATTACAGCCTCTCAGGTGAAGCGTAAGCACCTGAAACATTGATCCTCCATCAGGTTGAGGTACGAAAAGTGTTGTCTGAAGACCCCCTGTGGGTAGGGCCTCCTGTTGTCCTCCTTCCTCTTCTTCCAGCTGCTCCTGCTCACTCCAGTCTTCTTTGCTGCTCCTCACTTCCTCCAGCCCCAAAGACAGACCCAATTGACCATGCATGAAAAGAAAGAAAGACTTTCATTTATATAGCGCTTTTCACGACCTCAGAACGTCCCAAAGTGCTTTACAGCCAATGATGTAGTTTTGAAGTGTCGTCACTGCTGTAACGTAGGAAATGCGGTAGCCAATTTGCGTACAGCAAGCTCTCACAAACAGCAATGTGATATTGACCAGATAATCTCTTTTAGTACAAAAAGAAAATACAGCAGATGCTGGAAATCTGAAATAAAATCAGAAAATGCTGGAGATACTCAGCAGGTCAGGCAGCATCTGTGAAGAGAGAAACAGAGTTAATGTTTCAGGTCGATGACCTTTCGTCAGAACTGGAAAAAAGCAGGAAATGGAACAGATTTTTAAGCAAGGGTAGGGGCTGGGAAATGGGGGAGGGGATGAAAGAACAAAAGGGAAGGTCTGTGATAGGCTAGAAGGCAGGAGAAGTTAAGAGACATTAAGAGATGTTCAAGGCAAAAAGAGATGGTAATGGGACAGGTTAAGAAACAAAGGATGGCTCTAGATGAAGTGTAAATTGTGCTGGCAGAATGAAAGACAGCTGCCATGTGGGAGAGAAGAACAGAAGACACAAACAAAAAGTGTGGATAAAACATATATATATGATAGGGGTCAGGTTATGATCTAAAATTGTTGAACTCTATGTTGAGTCCAGAAGGCTGTAAAGTGCCTAATCGAAAGATGAGGTGCTGTTCCTCGAGCTTACGCTGAGCTTCCATGGAACAATGCAAGAGGCCGCAGACAGTGAGGTCTGAGTGGGAGTGGAACGGTGAATTAAAGCGACAGGCGACTGGAAGCTCAGGGTCCCCCTTATGGACTGAATGGAGGTGTTCCGCAAAGCGGTCACCCAATCTGCATTTGGTCTCCCCAATGTAGAGGAAACCACATCGTGAGCAGTGAATACAGTAAACTAAATTGCAAGAAGTACAAGTAAATCGCTGTTTCACCTGGAAGGGGTGTTTGGGGCCCTGGACAGTAGGAAGGGGGGAGGTATAATGGGCATGTGTTGCATCTCCTGCGCTTGCATGGGAAGGTGCCGGGTGAAGAGGAAGGGGTGTTGGGGGTGATAACGGAGTGGACAAGGGTGTCGTGGAGGGAGCGGTCACTACGGAATGCTGAAAGGGGAGGTGAGGGGAAGATGCGTTTGGTGGTGGGATCTTGCTGGAGGTGGCAGAAATGGCGGAGGATGATCCATTGAATGTGGAGGCTGGTGGGGTGAAAGGTGAGGACAAGGGGAACTCTGTCGTGGTTCCGGGAGGGAGGGGCAGGGGTGAGGGCAGAAGTGCGGGAGATAGAATGGACATAGTCAAGGGCCATGTCAACCACTGTAGAGGGGAATCCTCGGTCGAGGAAAAAGGAAGACATGTCGGAAGCACTGGTATGGAACCTGTTTTAGTAATTTTGACTGAGGGATAAGTATTGGCCAGGACACTGGAGATAACTCCCCTCCTCTTTTTCAAAATAGTGTCATGGTATTTTTACGTTCCCCTGAGAGAGCAGACGGGGTCTCAGTTTGATGTCTCATCCGAAAGATGACACCTCCAACAGTGCAGCACTCCCTCAGTACTGCACTGGAGTGTCTCTTGGGTAGGACTTGAACCCACAGAAAAATAAAATATTTTACCCATGAAGGAAATATAATGTATTTTGGCATTCAGCCATTTTCTACAATTACGCACTCCATAGCTGGATTAACAATCCTGATGGTTAGTGCAGTTAAGTCTTTTGTTAGTTGGTTGAGAAGCATTTAGATTCATTATTACAGACCTTTTATTGATTGGTTGCTGTTTCTCTGCTAAAGCCAACAAAATCACATTCTGAGAATTCACGGGTTTTTCCTTGAGTATACGGCCTGATCTTGGAAAATATAGGGGTCGTGCAGCAGGGAAAGTGGGGAAAGGGAAGATTCTCCCCCCCAAATCCCACTCCTATATCTGCTCGTTGAAATTTTCATCCACCCCAATGCCCCACAGAAGAGATCTCAGCCATCACAGTTAAATGATGGTGTGGAGGCAGGTTAGGGAAACTGGAGGATTTTCCTGCCTTTCCGTCACAGTACTGCTGACCTATTTCAAGAATAGAACAGGGGTGGTGGTACTGACTCTGCAGCAACGGAAAGATCGCCAAAGAAAATGAAGGAGGGAGAGAACCTGGTCCTAGCCATTTCTCCCTCTCCTCTGCCCTCCTAATGTTGGCTACTGAAGGGATTCGCAAAATTTCATATGTTCCCCCCCCCGAAGATTAATTGGAGTTATTAAAGAAACCTTGGAGTGACTGTGTTTTAAAAATCCAGGGCCTCTCAAAATGGCTGTGGTCAGACACATGGCCAAAGGGCCTGCGGCATCTATATGGATTTTCTGATAGCTTCACAGGCTGCATGTTTAATTTGAACAATGCAGTGAGGCAAGCTCCGTTGTATTCACGCCCTGAGGCAGGTTATCAATTGTTTCCCTACACAATCTAAGTTCGGGCGGAGATAGTCCCAGTTGCTTGAGGAACATTCAGAACAATTGAGGAACATTCAGAACAATTAAGGACATTCAGAAAACAATGGAAAGGCAGTTGTGGTACTGATCGGTGCCATCAACGGAAATGGGCCAAAATCAAGGTCCTCTTGTCTTACGTTTTCGAGCCCAAATCGGACAATGGAACGGACTGATGAGGCGCGATAATGACCCATTGCCGAGAGGATATAACTGGGGCGGCCCAGCACCTCTCTCTCTCTCTCTTCGCCTCGGCCCAGCGTCCTGTTTGTCTGCTAGCAACCAAGAAGGAAAACCATTTAGAAAACATCGCAAGCACCTTTCGACGGCAGCAGCGGGGCACAAGGGCCAGGCCTTTTCATCTGTTTCACCGGTGAGCATTATCTTTCTGGCCGTCACAAGACAACCTAGCTAGGTGTAAGGGTGGGAGTTAAAGGGGTATTACAAATTGTGATTTTAGAATTTTTCCCTCGTTGTGTCCGTTTCTTCTCCCGTTAAGTGTAAAACTGTATTGCATCCATAGCGATTTCTTTTATCTTCTGTATAATACTGTTTTTCTTGTAGTGTTAGCTTTTCTAATTAATAAACATTGGTTTTCCTTGCACCAATCCACTGGTCTGTTCGTTTTTCCTTGTTACCACTCGATAAGTCCTGAGCTCAGAATCAGGAAGGGGAAAGCGATTCGCAACCGCACAGCGGGCAGGGTAGCTCAGGAAAACATAACTGGCTGACCTACAATAAGCCCCTGGAACAAAGCCCCCTACACTGCCACAATGTTGACTTATGCAGAGCGATTTGGCATGTTTTTTAATATCTTCAGGGAACTTCAGCACCTCCCTCTTCAAGTGTGGCAGAACCACTGGATTGTCCGACTGCAGTGGCAGGCTCCCTCTCTCGGGTGGAGTTATTGCCGAGAGTTCGCCTAGCATATGTAATTGGCCCCAACGCAGGAAGATGGGCTAGAGTTACTGCAGAGTTCGGGAGCAGGTCGAAGTCCTGTGGTGGTTATACCATCCTGGAAGAAAATCCAGCCCCATTGCTTTGAAAAATTTTAGTTCTGGTGAAGTTGTTAGCGGTTCATTCATTTTGACAAAAAAACAGGCATCCATCTGCCAGCTTTTGGGGAAAAAAATTGGAATGTTAACCCCTTACAGTGACCTGGAACTGTGATATTGTATCTATATATCTATGGCCCAATCAGAGGGGGATTTTTGTCTGTATTGGTTGTGAGCTAATAGGGCCATCTATTACCTAGCAATCTGGTGATGGAACATCTGATCCCTGCTGGTGGTTGTGCATCCCTACTCCTTAGCAGTCTCAGGGGAGGGAAACAAGAAAGGACAGATGTGCATTTATATAGCATCTTATCATGTCTCTGAGAAACATCTCAAACTACTTCATATACAATGATTTACTTGGAAATGCAGTGATTCTGTGACATACCTGGGCATACACAATTTAAGCAAATGAACAGATTTTTATCGCCTGGGTAGTAAATCAACTGTTATACTGTGCGTTAGCCAGAGATCCCAAGGGATCTGGCCAGGACATTACTGTGCTCCATTCACTGATGTTCCTCTTGCTGTATACAGTCCTGTCAACACTGTTGTTATGTACAAACACAGCAGCCATTTGGCACAGTAAAAGCATAAAGACAAAAGACCAATAAATCTTTTTCACGATGTTGGTGTCTATACACCTTGTTTACTTCTAGGGTAGCACCTTGCTTCCATGTGTTATATCTTCTGCTCATTGACTATGAATGTGTGGAATACTTAGCTCCATATTTCCTATTCAGGATTAAATGGTGAATAATGGGAATATTTGATGTCCTTGTAGTCTAGTGTTAGCATGAGTATGCAGCAGTGACCCACATAATCTTATAGTATAACAGCTTTGACTTTGGCCAGGCATAAATTTTGGCCTTTCCAAAACACACCAGAAAAATTGAATCATTACTGCTGGCTCATAGGACATTTTATCTATCTGTTTTATAGCAGATCCTTTCTACTGTAACCCCTGTTCTTTTTCAGCTCTCCAACATGTTTACCTATGGAAGAGGTTACTTCTTTCTTCATTGCTTTAGATGCATAAAAGAGAATGGAAGAATTACTGCTGTGTCAGAAGTTTTTAGCAGCTCTAGAAACAATCTAGCTTTATGGCCTTGTCCATCATAAGGATCGCCTAATCGTCCTGCACTAGGTTCTTTCCTAAGTAACTTGTTCAGGTTCAGGGAAAGAAGAGGTGCAAATTAATATCATAGAGCTGAATCGTTGATGGTTCTGGTATAAATGTTGGATGGCTGAGAGCAGTTTATAAATTTTCCACACAAATTGGCTTGAATTCTTAAGTCTGTAACATGAATATTACTTGCAATCTACACACAGCAAGCTTCCGACATGACAATCTTTATATTAATTATTTATATTATTGCTCACAATGGACACACCAAGGCCGTGAAATTTTGGGGTGTAATGCTGGCCGCTAAGGCCGGTTTTGCTGAAAAAATGGCAGCCGCTCACTTCTGGCATGTAACACAGCGGCCGCCATTTTGGAGAGGTCGTAAGCACTGCCATTGCCTGCACTTGCCTCTCACATGTAAATATGCAGCTTGTGACATCAATCAGCGTGCAACGCCTTAATTGACGAACTATTGTGATTTTGGACATCGCCAGTCTGGATACCACCCTCTTCAAACCACGCATGGAAGAACATGTATGCAGCAGTACTACAGAGACACTGCCAGTGCTTCTTAAAGGGACACATACATCTTTCAGGTGAGTTTCGATTTTAGCTTTTGGACAGGGTTTTTTACATTTTATTGCAGTAGTGGCTTGGTGCAATACATTTAAAAAGTTGTTAAAGTGTGCAGCGAGTGCAGGGAGTGCTGCTGGATGCTTGCAAGATTTTGGATGTTAAAGGAAGGTCTCTGAGAACAGCACTTGCTCACCGTCCTGGGGGCCCCAGTTTCAGTCCCACTTGGGCTGCAACATCACATGGAGATGAAGCACAGGCAGCAAAGGGGACATACTGCTCGTAGAGGGAAGAGGAAGAAGCAGAAGAGGAGGAAGCAGAAGGGGAGGAAGAAGTAGAAGAGGAGGAAGTAGAAGAGGAGGAAGCAGAAGAGGAGGAAGTAGAAGAGGAGGAAGTAGAAGAGGAAGAAGTAGAAGAGGAGGAAGTAGAAGAGGAGGAAGCAGAAGAGGAAGAAGCAGAAGAGGAGGAAGTAGAAGAGGAGGAAGCAGAAGAGGAAGAAGCAGAATAGGAAGAAATAGAAGAGGAGGAAGTAGAAGAGGAGGAAGCAGAAGGGGAGGAAGTAGAAGAGGAAGAAGTAGAAGAGGAGGAAGTAGAAGAGGAAGAAGCAGAAGGGGAGGAAGTATAAGAGGAAGAAGTAGAAGAGGAGGAAGTAGAAGAGGAAGAAGCAGAAAGGGAGGAAGCAGAAGGGGAGGAAGCAGAAAAGGAGGAAGTAGAAGAGGAAGAAGCAGAAGAGGAAAAAGCAGAAGAGGAAGAAGTAGAAGAGGAGGAAGCAGAAGAGGAAGAAGTAGAAGAGGAGGTAGCAGAAGGGGAGGAAGCAGAAAAGGAGGAAGTAGAAGAGGAAGAAGTAGAAGAGGAAGAAGCAGAAGAGGAAGAAGTAGAAGAGGAGGAAGCAGAAGGAGAGAAAGCAGAAGGAAGGAGGCAACCCAGACCAGCCCCTTTCTGGCCGGGTTATCCGGGATCGAATCATCTGCCTACAGTACCAGTGAACACAACCCCAATTCCCCTTTCAACATGTGTCCCACACCTTATCTTCCCTCTGTTACTGACTATCGCAGCATGCTCTTGGCTACAATGCTGAAATAAAAGCCACCACAAAGCAAACTTTCCAATCCAACTTTATCCATATATGCAGCCAATATGACATCAAAAATTCAACTATTCACCTTATGCATTCCTTTAGTGACTGTCTTGCATATGCTTTTGTCTATCGTAGTGATGTTACGCAGTGCTATCCCAGTGGCTGCAGCATGGCTGGTGGAAGTCTGTCCCCCTCATTTTCAGTGGGTAGAGACTGCAGGATGACCTTGAGCAGCTCTGGGCCGAGAAGGCCCGGCTGCAGACTGCACCACCTCGGTGGGGACGGCAGCAGTCTGGGCAGGATGGCTGACAGGCAACAGCAAGGACACTGGCGGAGTGGCAGGGGAGGGAGGACAACACGTAGTGATGTTACACAGTGCTACCCCAGTGGTTGCAGCATGGCTGGTGGTGAAAGGATATTTACTAGTCCTAGCCCCTTTGGGGCTATCCTGGATCAGGCGTATTTCTCAGATGTTCACTTTCAACTAAAGTTTGAGGTAGCCGAATCTTAAAGATGCTTAACTGGGTCTAAAGGTCCAGGCTGTCTCTCCCTAAAGGAAAGGAACAACCCGAGAATTTTACCATCCTCCAGATAGCACTATTAATAAGTTTAACTAGACTGTAACGTCCTGGATATTATGAGGGTCCGGAGAACTCCCCTCAGAAATGTAACTCCCCACCAAAGAGTGTACAGAGATTGAGTTTGCGAGTTATTGATATAGAAGACTTATGTGAGGCAATTCTAAAAATATATAGAGATTTATTAAAAGAACCAACATGCAATTTACAGTTGGTGAACCAGTCAATCGCAATGTTAACAGCTCTAAAAAGAGAAAAAATATGATCTTACTTTTAACAGAGAATCATTTTTTGTAAATCTTAACTTCGCTACAGTATTACAGTTCTTAAAATTTTCTATAAGGATATCCATCAATATCAAAATACCTTTGATCCCCGAGGTACAAAGAGTGGAAGACCACAGAACCACCTCTGTAGTTGAGAATCACCTTGCCCAATTAAAGTGACTCTGATATTCCATTTGAGACTTCAATATTTATACCCCTTTTCAGTTGTATTTCCTTTAAGGTTTCTGCTGATGCAAGTTAATTATCAATATTAATCTTTCTGCTGACCTCTGCAATTCTTTACTGCCACATCAGCTTGTAATATTCCAGAATCTACCACATCTCCAGGTGTTCTGGGTTCACCATATAAAAGGCGTGAAAGGCAGGTGTCCCTTATTTTATGTGTCATCTTTACGAGGGCAGATGTTCCTTATCTTATGTGCCATCTTTATGAAGTTTAATTTATATCACATATCCAGGGTTGACTATTGTGTTGTTCCCAAAAGGTCAGCTACTCGAAGCCATTCCATTCTTCTGTTTCAATAAGATTATTTATTCAGGATCAACAACTTGTCCTGTTTCAACAAGGCCAGAATTCTTTCATAAGATAGTGTATTTTTCTAAAAAGGCTATATAGTATATTCCTTCACAGTGGAAGGCTGCTGACGTTCACTGGGGGGCACTACAGTTGGCCTTGCAGGACAATCTCGAGGAGCTGGTGGCTGGGAGTACAAAATCATGTGACGGTGTTTCTTATTCTTCACACTCCTCTCCCCTCCTCTTGGTCACCCATTGGCTGGGTAGGCTGGATTTCTTGGGTGTCTGAAATGAGGAAGGTACAAGGGTAGGGTTGTGGAGAGGGCAGGGGGTAAAGCAAGAGATGCATGCTTACACCATGTGCAGCTTGTAAATCAGAAGATATTGTGGGATGAGGGGTAAGTGGGTTGTGAGAAGGAGGATGACATATGAGGATATCGGCATCTTGTATTCTTTCTTGTGGCCGAGGGTTCAGACATGCCCCTGCCAAGAATGGCCAGCACCGTCTCCTCCATGGGGCTGAGGCAAAGCTAGGAATGTGAGGTGTGCCTCGTGTTTAGTAGAGATTGTTGATAGGTGAGTGATGGGGGGGAGGGGCGGGCGGGGTCGTGCATTGAGCAGTGTTTGAGGCTAGTGGTGCAGTTGGTAGGAGACAGCTTCTAAAGATGCATTCACTGACCTTGACCACTCATCTGAGGTCATGAAAATGGTCCTGGCCGTGACGGCCGCAGCGATCTTGTCCCACATTCTTCATTCTGCAGGTACTCCTGGCTCCCTATGGGTAGAGGACCTATCTTCCAATGTTGCCTCCCCTGCACAAAGCTTGTGTGCTGCGTCTGAGACCCTGGGTGCCCTTTCCCTGGCCTGTTGAGCCATTTTTGTTAGTGCTGAAGGCAGTTCAGCTTTAAGAGCTGCTGACTGCCTAGTTTGGAATGATTTTTTTTTTGAAGAAGGCAGTTCAGTTTTAAGGGCTAGAGATGGCCTAGTTTTGAATGGTTTTTAAAAAAATTTCAGAAAGCAGGGCTAGAGACTGCCTTGAAAACTAACAGCCTAGCTTTAAGGAAATGCAATGTCGCTCCAGTGACCTTGGGCCTCCTGCACACTCCTGTCAGCAGTGCAATAGTCACTGGGCTGTGCGCTAAAATCATTTAAATTAGCAGGCATCACCAAACTGATGTGGTGGCCTGCACTTTGTAAGCGGGCACGAGCAAATCTCGCCTCGCAGTGCCCGCACCTGTTTTTGGGCATTATTGACTTTCCACACAAGTATGGTCAGGTCTACTTAATTGCTTAAGCTTTTGTTAGTATTACTATTTTTTAATTGTTTTATCAGCATTTGGTTGCTTCCTTATTAGGTACAACCACGTTCTCTTCAGGCTTGCTTACTTAAAAAAAAAATTGGTGCATCGGGGGGCGGGCACAGTGCAACATATTGGAATTGTAATGCAATGCAGTGTACCATAGAGCTCCCAGATGAAGTTTTCTATAAGTCACTTCCCACATGGTAAGGTCTTGATCTTAGGCACACCAGAGGGAGTAAGAATAATTCAGAGGAAGTGATACCTTTGGGCACTCTTGCACACTCTCTAGCAACTAATTACAGAGCAAAATTGGCATTGGCCTGGAACTAGACTGCCAGCCCTTTCATTAGTTGTGCGTGGTGTGTGACATGAGGATGACGGCAAAGGAAAAAAGAGAGAACTTGTAATTTATAGAGTGCCTTTCATGACCGCGAGATATCCAAAAATGGTTCATAGCCAAAGAAATAGTTTTGAAATGTAATCACTGTTGTAATATAAGGAAACACGACACAGCAAGGTTTGACATATAGCAATGAGATAATGACGAGATAATCTATTTTTTGCTTGTGTTGGTTGAGGGACAACTTCTCTGACCTTCTTCCTTTTCTGGCTTCCATGTTAGCTGATATTGTTAATGGTTCTCTCTCCTCAGGTACTGTCCCACTCTCCTTCAAATCTGCCGTCATCACCCCTCTCCTAAAAAACAAACAACCTTTGACCCCTCCGTCCTTGAAAACTACCATTCCATCTCCAGCCTCCTTTTCCTCTCAAGTCCTTGAATGTGTTGTCGCCTCACAAACCCGTGCCCATCTTTCCCGGAACTCTATGTTTGAATCCCTCCAATCAGGTCTCCTCCCCTGCAACAGTACCGAAACAGCTCTTATCAAAGTCACAAATGACATCCTATGTGACTGTGACAATGGTAAACTATCCCTCCTTGTCCTTCTCTACCTGTCTGCAGCCTTTGACACGGTTGACCACTCCATCCTCCTCCAATGCTTCTCCACTGTCATTCAACTGGGTGGGACTGCACTCGCCTGGTTCCATTCTTATCTATCTAATCATAACCAGAGAATCACCTGCAACAGCTTCTCTTCCCGCTCCCACATCGTTACCTCTGGTGTCCCACAAGATCAGTCCTTGGCCCCCTTCTATTTCTCATCTACATGTTGCCCCACGGCGACATCATCTGAAAACACAGCGTCAGCTTCCACATGTATGTTGACAACACCCAGCTCTACCTCACCACCACTTCTCTCGACCCTGCCACTGTCTCTAAATTGTCAGACTGTTTCTCCGACATCCAATACTGGATGAGCAGAAATGTTCTCCAATTAAATATTGGGAAAGCCGAAGCCATTGTCTCCGGTCCCCGCCACAAACTCCGTTCCCTAGCCACCGACTCCATCCCTCTCCCTGGCAACTATCAGAGGTTGAACCAGACTGTTCGCAACCCTGATGTCATATTTGACCCTGAAATGAGCTTCCAACCACATATCCATGCCTTCACTAAGACCGCCTATTTCCACCTCCGTAACATTGCCTGACTCCACCCCTTCCTCATCACATCTGCTGCTGACACCCTCATCCATGCCTTTGATACTTCGGAGGAATGCAAGCTGCAAGTGAACTTCGTGCTGCCTGCTCATTTCCATGATTGTGGCATTCAGCCCAGCGCAGTAGGTGCTGCTGATCCATTGAACGCTCAGGGGAGGTGCATTCTGCCTGCAGCAGATCATTGAACAGGCTGAGGAAGACAGTGAAGAACAATTAATGATGGCACAACAGGGTAGATAGCGTGCATCAAGGTACTCGGATGCAGAAGGTCAATAGGAGGACAGAGGTCCCTTTTCCACAGGGGCCAGGAGGCCCTCCAGGCAACAGTGCAAAGTGCAATGGGAGCAGATAGCCACTCTGGTGAATGCTAGTAGTGTATACCCGAGGATGTGGATGGAGTGCAGGAAGAAATTTAATGACCTTGCACGAGTGGTCAAGGTCAGTGAATTCATCTTCAAATGCTATATCCCACCATTTACACCATTAGCTTCATACACTGCTCAGTGCAGCACACCCCAACACTCACCTACCAACAATCTTTCCCAAGCACAACTCATATCTCACATTCATAGCTTCACCTCACCCTCACACACTTACCACTGTTGCAAGCCTCACATCCACATCTCACAGCTTGCACACACTGCCAGCTATTCAACCATGTCAGGCACATCACCCAACAACATTGCAACACACTCACTGACACACTTCCCCTTCTCTTACAGGAAAAGGTGGCTTATAGCTAATGCCAGTGGCACCTAACTAATGGGTTACCTGCATAACCTCACCGCCAAGGGAGCGGCCAACAGCAGGGCTGAAAGAATACAAGATGCCGGGATCCTTATATGTAATCCTCCTCACATCCCAATTCCCCCTCATCTCAAAATCTCTTCTGATTTACAAGCTGCACATGATGTCAGCATGCACCTCGTGCTTTCCTCTCCCTCCCCTCACCACTACCCTACCCTTTTGCCTTTGTCATCTCAGAGACCCAAGAAAACCAACCTCTCCTGCCAATGGAGCAAGAACAAGAGTAAGAGGAGAGTGAAGAAGAAGAAACACCGGCACTAGATCTGACACTCGCAGCCACCAGCTCAGATACTGAAACTGCGCGGAGTTTAGAGGGTAGATTAGAGGCGGGATCTGGACATGATGAGTCACCGGGCATGAGTGAGCTGCAGGCAGGGCGGGGGGGGAAAGGTAGCACAGGTGCCAGCTCCCCAGAGGGCGAGGTCGCACACGAGTTCTGCTGCAGAGGACGCAGATGAAGACTTCGATGGGGCGGTCTACAGAAGAACGCTGATGGGTATGCACAATAAATGCTTGGTGCATTGGCAGGTTTGCTAGAAAGCCTGAGTGCAATGTCAAGAAGCATGGAGGAGTCTGGCACCAACTTTGCACAGGGCTTTACGCAGAGCTTGGGGCCTATGATTTCCAGCATGGAAAGGGTGGGCTGATCCATTAGCGCATTTGTGGACCCAACCATGGGGCAGCATCTGATGGCCGATGTCGCAGCTTCCATTGCAGCAAAAGCAGAAGCCACCCAACGTCTGAGTGCTGCAGTGAAAGCTCAGACTTCTGTCATGCAAGGTCAGACTGTTCTCATGTAGGCTCATCTTGCTGTCATGCAAGCTCAGACTGCTGCCATCATGGCTGCGTTTACCAATATGGAAAGGGGCTTGCAGGAAGGCACAGCAGTCCAGCAATCTGTCCTCCAACAGATTACTAGGAATGCTGCAGCGCTGCCCCAGGGTAATAGCAGTGGCTCCGTGGAGCAAGAAACTGCTGTCCTCTCTCATGATGACAGCATTCACCCTCCCACCACTGCCACTCCGCCAGTGCCCTTGCTGTTGCCTGTCAGACATCCAGCCCAGACTGCTGCCATCCCCACCGAGGTGGTGCAGTCTGAAACCGGGTCTTCTAAACTCAGAGCTGCTCGAAGTCATCCAGCAAGGCCATCTGCAGTCTCCCTCACTGAAAGTCAGCAGCCTTCCACCAGCCATGTTGCAGCCACTGGGGTAGCACTGCATAGGAGCACTAGGATAGGCAAAGCCACACACAACCAAGCACTAAGGGAATGCAGAAGGGTGATTAGTTGACTTTGTTGTGTAATATTGGATGGGTTCGTGAATAAAGTTGGTTTGGAATGTTTCTTTTGTGGTGGCTTTTATTTCAGCATTGTGGCCAAGAGGACGCTGTGATGGTCAGTAACAGAGGGAAGGTAAGGTGTGGGACTACTGTTGAATGGAGAATTGGGGTTGCGTTCACTTGTACCACAGTCAGATGAGTCGATCATGGACAGCCTGGGCGGAAAGGGGCTGTCTGGGTTGCCTCCTCCCTTCCCCTTCCTACTCTTCTGCTTCCTCCACTTGCTCCTCCTCCTCTTCCTCCTCCTCCTGTTCCCATTCCTCCTCCTCCTCCTGTTCCTCCTCCTCCTCAGATGGTTGCAGTATTCCTGGTGGCAAGGGCTGTGCCCTCATGATGGCGAGGTTGTGGAGCACTCAGCAGACCACGACGAATCTTGACATGCATTCTGGTGAGTACTGCAGGGCTCCTCCAGAGCAGTCCAGGCAGTGGAAATGTTGCTTGTGGACACCAATGGTCTGCTCTATCATATTCCGTATGGCAGCATGGCTCGCATTGTATGCATGCTGCCCACATGTGGTTTGATTACGGAGCGGAGTCATGAGCCAGGTGGTCAGCGGATAGCCCTTGTCACCCAGTAGCCACCCTCTGGTTTGTCTTGGTGGCTCAGAGACTGAGGGAACAGCGGACTGGCACAGAATAAAAGCATAATGACTGCTGCCAGAATACCGGGGATTCACCATCATGATGTGCTGAGCATGGTCACATACCAACTGCACATTCAGCGAGTGACAACCTTTGCAGTTGCCGTACTTCTCAACATTTAGATGCAGCGCCTGCAATGCCACGTGTGTGCAGTCGATGGCGCCCTGCACCATGGGGAAGCCCGCTATCCTGGCAAAGCCATGTGCACACTCTGCCTGATTCTGTCTGGTCAGAGAGAAGACAATGAAGTCCCCTCTCCTGACATAAAGAGCGTCTGTCTCCTCTCATATGCAGCAGTGGACGACGATCTGTGAGATGTTACAGATGTTGCCTGCTTCAGCCTGGAAGGATCCCGACGCAAAGAAATTCAGGGCCAGAGTCACCTTCACAACCACTGGCAGCACTGTCCTTGCCCTGGAGTTAGGCTGCAGGTCTGGGTGCAAGAGGTGGCAGGGTTCTGTGAGCACCTCCTTCGTAAAGTGCAGATGCCTCACACACTGCTCCTGGTTCAGGTTGAGGTAAGAGAGTTGCTCTCAGAAGACCCTAGGGTGGGTAAGGCCTCCTGCTGAGAGCCCTTCTCCCCCTCCTCCTCCTCCATCTGTGAACAGCTTGTCCTCCTCTTCACTGCCTCTGCTTCAGGCCAAGGGGAATGACAACTAGAGCACCCATGACTGGGAGCAAGTGGTCTGACCAGAATCCTTGAAGCCAGCACCAAGGCCTTCTCCATTTGCAGCACCACTCCCTGTCACCTCACCAACTTTAAACAACTCGAGAAAGCTCCAAGCACTTCCACAGACTTACACAGAGCCAGTAGAAATTAATCAGCAACTAAACTGTAAGTAGGTGAGACCCCTTTAAATATCACTGGTAGGGGGTCCTTGCAGCTACTGATCGCATGTTCAGCTGTGCGAGATTAACACAGGGCGTTAGTTCAAGCGTTGAGGACAAAAGTGGCACTGCTAGCGTCAAATGCATGCTGATTTACATCATGGTCTGCCTACTCTACATACTTCTGGCGCACGCCACCAGCGCAGACGCTAATGCCCTCACCAAGATGGTGTCCGGTGTGGCATGCACCAGAAGTGTGCACACGCTGCTTGGACGCCATTTTTGACCCAAAATGGCACCCATAGTGCCCAAATAATGGGCACAACGCAACTGAATATTTAGCCCAGTATCTCTGGCATTGCAGCACTCCCTCAATATTGCACTGCAGTGTCAGCCTCGATTATGTACTCAAATTTCTGGATAAATCCTTGAACCCATGGGCTTCTTACTATGAGGTGAGAGCACCACTACTAAGCCAAGGCTGACACTCAACTAATCTTTTCTTTTTATATATATATAAATAAATGAGCCTGTCTGTCTGTGTGTATGCGTGTGGTAAACTCAAAAGTTATAGAGCGTACCTACACATATGTTATATCAAAAGAAAGCTTATGATTAGGGGAGTGTCATCGGCATGCTTATTTTTTGGTCAGACAAAAATTTTTCGGACAGTTTACAAAAAATGGACAAAATCCGCTCATTTCAGATCATTAGCGTTGAGTGACGTGATGGTTGACCAATCCTACGGGGGAATCGCGGTAGGATGCGTCACAGGGGGCATTTCATGGCATGTGTGGGCGGGACCTAAGCCTGCGGCCTGCCGTGAGTGCGGGACCGGGAAAAGAGAGGGAAGGAGAGAGAGAGAGAGGGAAGGAGAGAGAGAGAGAGTGAAGGAGAGAGAGAGAGAGGGAAGGAGAGAGAGAGAGAAAAAGAGAGAGAGAGAGAGAGAGGGGGAAGGAGAGAGAGAGAGGGGGGAAGGAGAGAGAGAGAGAGGGAAGAGAGAGAGAGAGAGAGAGAGAGGGAAGGAGAGAGTGAGGGAAGGAGATAAAGAAGAGAGGAAGACACCCCGGGGAAGGGGTTGGACTCAGAGCCCGGCCGCGGTGACCCGGAGCCCCCGTGCGTGGCCTGGCGCCTCAGGCCCGGCCCGGCCCGACTCACCTCAGCTCAGCTCCCGCTCCGGCCCGCCGCCGCCGCTCCCCCGCTCGCTGTCTCTCGGGCTCTCGGGCTGCGCGGTTCTCTCTGTCTCTGTCTCTGTATCTCTTTCCCGTCTCTCTCTCCTTCCCCCCTCTCTCTCTCTCCTTCCCCCCTCTCTCTCTCTCTCCTTCCCCCTCTCTCCTTCCTCTCTCTCTCTCTTTCCCTCTCTCTCTCTCCTTCCCTCTCTCTCTCTCTCCTCTCTCTCTCTCTCTCTTTCCCTCCCCTTCCCTCTCTCCTTCTCTCTCTCTCTCTCTCTCCTTCCCCCCCTCTCTCTCTCTCTCTCTCCTTCCCCCCCTCTCTCTCTCTCTCTCTCCTTCCCCCTCTCTCTCTCTTCAGGCCTGGCCTGACTCACTTCAGCTCAGCTCCCGCTCTGGCCCGCCGCCGCCGCTCCCCCACTCGCTGTCTCTCGGGCTCTCGGGCCGCGCGGTTCTCTCTGTCTCTGTAGCTCTTTCCATCTCTCTCTCCTTCCCCCTCTCTCTCTCTCTCCTTCCCCCTCTCTCTCTCTCTCCTTCCCCCTCTCTCTCCTTCCCTCTCGCTCTCTCTTTCCCTCTCTCTCTCTCTCTCTCCTTCCCTCTCTCTCTCTCTCCTCTCTCTCTCTCTCTCTCCCTCCACTTCCCTCTCTCCTTCTCTCTCTCTCTCCTTCCCCCTCTCTCTCTCTCTCTCCTTCCCCTCTCTCTCCTTCCCTCTCTCACTCTCTTTCCCTCTCTCTCTCTCTCCTTCCCTCTCTCTCTCTCTCCTCTCTCTCTCTCTCTCTCCCTCCCCTTCCCTCTCTCCTTCTCTCTCTCTCTCTCCTTCCCCCGCTCTCTCTCTCTCTCTCTCCTTCCCCCCTCTCTCTCTCTCTCTCCTTCCCCCCCTCTCTCTCGCTCTCCTTCCCCCCTCTCTCTCTCTCTCTCTCCTTCCCCCTCTCTCTCTCTCATTAATGTCAATGATAATATTGCAAAATTATAATTCTGCTTGCTACCTCCAAATTCACATAGAAGGAAAACTGTGAAACCTGGAGTATATGGCTACTGTCGATCCCCATTAACAAAAAATGAAGTTAAAGAACCACCTCCTGGGTGCTTAGCAAGAGTTCTTCAATCCCAACAGTTTTATAAACAGTTTTATAAACATGGCAGAGAGTTCTTCAGTTCCCCCGGCAATGCCGGGAACTCCAGGCTAGTAAAATAATAAATCCCTTCAGAAGGTGTTATTACATCATTGATCTTCATGATGTTTCGTAGTTATTTTATGGTTTCCATTTTTCAGGGATGGTAATTTTAAGTACCCGAAGGCTGAAGATAAAATACTCAGTTTTCAATTTGACTGTACAGCTACAGAATGTTGATGAGTTCCTTAACAAATGCAAATTGGCTAAAATTTTCTAAATTGTTTGTTAAGCCAATTTCAGAGGGGCAGGAATACTCAGATCAACATTAAACACAGATAAATAATCCATTAGTGCTTTCTCCCAATATTGAGCTATCTCTTATGCGCTTTGCTCCCTCAGGTCCAAGGGGCACAGATCTAAGCATATCTAGCACACAACTGGTTTTACCATCCATCACTAGATCTGGCTGGACCACAACAACCTCTACTGGGCCTCACACTCCTCTGCTACAACTGTCCACTACTCTAGGATTATCCTGAAGAGCAAAGATAACCCCCAGCTTTATTTCTTCATTACCAAATGCCTCCTTAATCCTCTTTTTCCTGTCCCCTACATCCTCACCTCTAATAACACGTGCAAGGAGCTCATGGACTACTTTGTCACCACATAAAGACCATTCATTCATCTGCCTCTGCTGCTTCCCCACTTCTCTTGTGAAGGTGACCGTGGCCCAACAAGCCAAACCTCTCCCCAGGCCGCCCCATTCTAGCTCTGAAACCCGTCTCTCTCT
This sequence comes from Somniosus microcephalus, assembly GCF_052327205.1. Lineage (NCBI taxonomy): Eukaryota > Metazoa > Chordata > Chondrichthyes > Squaliformes > Somniosidae > Somniosus > Somniosus microcephalus. The sequence continues at coordinate 210,854,545 of NC_140991.1, read as the reverse complement.
TTAGCATTTCTCCTATCTAACACACAAGCAGTCTCTAAGCTAATTTTGTCAATGCAACCTACCTTCTGCTCCCTCAACCCCTTTCCCATGAAACTGCTGGCCACCTTGGCCCCAATGCCAGCTGACATTGTAAATGGTTTTCTGTCCTCAGGAATTGTCCTCCTCCCTTTCACAACGGCTGTCACCACCCACTCCTCAAAAACCCACCTTCAGTTCCTCTGTCTTTGCAAATTAGCACCCCTTGCCCAACCTTCCCTTTCCGCCCCAATGTCCGTGAGCATGCTCTGCTACCCAAACCTGAGCCCATCTCTCCTGCAACATCTTGTTTGAATCTTTCAAATGAGATTTTCACCTTGCCCATTTCCCCTATCCTCACTGGCCTGTGTTGTCTTCCATTCCCCAACATCTCAGTTTAAATTTTTTTATCCTTGTGCTTAAATCTCTCCATGGAATCCCTCCATTGACTGACTTCTTTCTAACTCTGTAACATCCTCCAACACTACAATCTTACCCCCCCCCCCCGCCTCAAACTCTCTGTTCCTCTGATTTTGGCTTCTTGTGTATCCCCCCTCCCCCTGCTTCCCTTTGCCCCAGCAATGATGACCTTGCCTTCAGCCATCTAGGCCCCAAGCTCAGGAATTTACTCCTGAAACCTCTCCAACTCTCCTTCCTCTCCTCTCCTCCTTTAAGGTCCTCCTTAAAAGTCTTCTCTTTGACCAAACATTTGGTCGCCCATCCTAATATCTTCTTTTTTTGGCCCATTTATTTCTTACACCTCTGCAAAATGCATTAGAACTTTTTTCCATGTTAAAGGTGTTATATAAAGTGCAATTTGTTGTTGTTGTGCATCTATTTTTTTTATTACCTTTAAAATGGGATGCTAATTGAATAGAGAAAGACATGGGCCCAGAATTTCCTTGGCGTTCCTCCTGCTCCACTGCCATAAATTCACCAGAAGTGCAGCAGAGTCCCAGTTTATGTGCGGAAACTGGGTTTCCACCATACTTCCGGTGAAATTACAGCAGCACCGCGGGAACAAATCTAAGGAACTTGCAGGCCCCAGTCCTGTTTGCAGTCTTACATTTTGAGTCAGATCTATATTTTTGGTTTAACAGTGTAAATCCCGCACCTGAAGTAAAGCAATATGAAATGGAGTTATGTGAAACCAAACCAACTGCATTTACTTGCTGGATGGAATAAGATTTTTATTCTTCTCATTCTAAATTCCTAGACAAACCCCTCCATTCAAAAGACATCTGGGACTTAGTGGAAGCTGCAAAAAAAAAGTAGCCATCACTCATGTTTCATTGGATTCCTATGACAGAACAATCAAACCCTGGAGAACCTGGCATAAGCACATCATTATCAGACCCTGCTCTAGCATTTCTTAACTGATCAGGAATCCTGAAATCCTTGGTGACTCTTGTTTTCTGCCACTATTTGTAGTTATTTGACCTTTCCTCAGTGGATAATCCGCAAAAAAACCTAATTACTCCACCAACTCTGAGCAGCCCATTGGTGTGTGAATAATCAATGAGGTTGATTTAGGTATTGCACAATCAGACACTTACGCTGTTTGAAGAACAATTTTCCATTGACCTGTCACAGCTGTAGGACAGTAACAAGCCTCAAATCTGCTGCTGTAATCAAAAGTTGACCAGTTGACCTTATTTAATCAAGGTCAAGTAATGAAGCCTTGATTTAAACAATATAATTGTTACAGGACATTAAAAGAGGGATTGTCAGGTTATTGTATTTATCTATAGTAGGCCTTTGTTAAAATAAATGACCACCATTACAATATCTGTATCCTTCTGTTAAACTACCTTATAGCTTTAAGTTAACATAATTAGTGGTGTCAGCTTCAGACAAGGTACTGCCCTATCGTTTAGCATCAGTAAATGACAGTAGAAAAATTTGGGATGGTTTAACAAAGTGCACATGCAAAATAATATCCTATTATACGGGTTCTAAAAGTGCTGTAAAGTGCTTTTTAATTAAAGAGCATCATAAAAAAATGCCTTTTTTACATTAATTTACAAACACACTATTTAAATCACACTGAAATGCATTGTTTTACTTGCATGTGAAATCATTGTGATGGAGCTTTTGTGGTTCTTTTTCTTGACAAAGCAAAATAAGGTTTTCCAGACACTTTGGGGTTGATTTTCCTGGAGCCGTCAGGCGGGGTTTCAGGCGTGTGGGGGTGGAAAATCGCAAAAATAGGGGGCCATGACCCCCCCCCGCCTGATTCCCCGCCCCGTCCGACATTCACCCCGGCGTTTCAATCCGACCCGAATCAGTCCCGCCCGCAGCAGGCGGGACTGGTCTTTAGGCGCCCTAATCACCAATAATTGGCATCTATAATGCCATTTTAAGGGGCCCTTGCTACTTTCAGCCTTTTCCCATGCTAAACATGCCTGGTGGGAGCACCGCTGATGAAACCTGGCGTGAACAAGGTCGGCTCGCTTACTTTCAGCTGCAGGTCAATCAGGAAAGAAGAGATTTAATCAGACAGCATTTGTAGGTTGCAGGACCTTGTTGTTTCAGGCTTGGGGCAACTTGTACAAGGCTTAGGCACAGCTGTGGAAGGTTGGAGCCTCACACACTTCTCCAGTGTGAGCTCCTGGGAAGCACCGCTCGGCACCCTCACTCAGCGCATCCTCAGCGGAGGCATCTATCAGAAGTATGGGAGGCTTTTTCCTCTTCCCTTCTTGCCATTAGAGGATCTCCAGCAGCAGCGGCGTCAGCAGCAGAACCAGGAACAGCAGCATCAGCAGCAGGAGCACCAGGCTACTGCTCAGTCACCTGAAGCTGCACAGGCCAGAAGGGGCCAGCGCTTGGATGTGGCTTGAGAGCACCTTGCTGCGCTTCAGGGGGCCATGGGGACCTGTCTCTGCACTGGCAGTCCTACTCAGAAGGACTTCCATGAAGGTCTGGTTTCTCTGTTCAATAGATGCCCATCGCTCCTCAAGAGATGTCATTCTATTATGAACACTCGCCATGTTTTCCATACCCTGGCAACTTATCTCCTCCATGGAGGGTGCCAACCTTTCCATGGTGATGCGTTCATGCGCCAATGACTACTCAAAGGCTCAGCTCATCTTCGCTATGGACTCCTCCATTCGCTCCACACTCGCAGCGACCCGAGAGATAAAACCTGCCAGAGACTCCTGCATCTGTGCATGGAGTTCCATCACCTCTGATCTGACGGATGGACCCAGAGGCAGAGGGTCGACATGCAGCTGAGCTGAGCTGGCAGAGTCCTGCGCCCTCCAACGAGGACTCTCCACTGCTGTCCCTGTCTCCACAATCTGCTGCTGCTCACTTGTGAGCTGTGATACACCAGTTGACAACACTACTCTATGTCCCGAAGGTCCCCCCGAGGTGTGAGTGTCTGCGCTGGTGCTGGGTGCGCTTACTTCCGCTGACGCTGCGCCCTCAGAGGTTGGAGCTTCCTCTGAGGAGTCTGGCTGTACAACCTCTTCCTCCTCCACTGTGGGGATGGGGGCTTTGGATGGTACTGTGGGGGAGTAAAGGAAGGAGTTAGAGATGTAATGCCAAGGTTCTTCTGGTGACTCCCAGCGAGTTGACATCTGCTGATACCTGCATCCATGCAGCCTTGGTCTCAGTGGGAGGCCTCTTCCTGCCTGACCTTGGGAAGAGGACCTCCCTGTGGGCCCTAACCCCATCCAATAATGCCTGCAGTGAAGCCTTGTATAATTTGGAGGCAGCTCGAGGTCTGGCACTGGCCACAGCTGCTGCAGGCTCCTCTGCCATCCTGTATGGTTCGTTTGGCAGCCTTCAGAGGATGCAGTGCTTGCTGTGGACCTTGAATGCACCACGAATGATGACATCATACTGTGGGGCTTTCTGACTGGAAATAGTCAATTAGCAAGGGTTCCCACATGCTGGAAATGAATTGGCCAATTGAGGGAAAATTGCATCGATGTGGCAGACCCATTTAGATTCGTGTGGGAACCCCGACATTCGGGGATCCCGACAATTCCCCGCACCTGCGGGAAAATTGGCCCCTTTGGGTTCGATTTTTAATAGCCATGAGGAGGCGGGTTGGCAGCGAAAATCGGAAAAAATGGCTTCAGACTGCCAACCCGCCTCAACCCCGCCCCCATGTGATTTTCCTAAGTGACGGGTCAGCCGCTCCCAAACTGACCCAACTGGAACCAGTGGGAGAGGTAGTTAAGGCAGTTAACAGACTGTTAACTGCCTTGCTAATCCTATTTTGATAGTGGTTCCCATTTTCGTGCTTCTGGCTCCTGTTTCTCATCTTGTCAGAAACAGGCCAGCTGCAAGGAGACGAGTTGCTGGAGGACATGATTTGTAGTCATTGGTGCAGCACTTTAAAAGCGCTCCTGTAACATGGCTGACATTCAAATGCAACAACTTTGTTGTTGGAGGTTTGAGATAAGATTTTGCAAATCTACTGACCTGTTCACACTGACATCCATCTGCAGTGCGACTTGATCGGAATAATTTCAGTCCACTTTGACTGTGTGCTTGCAAGCTACTTGCCTCAAATGAAATCTATAGCAACGGGATGGGAACCATTTATGTCCTCTCATCCTGGTCATCATAATCGGAGGAGCAGCAGCCGCGTGGCTCAGCGCAGATCTTCCTCGGAAGAAGAGGAGGAGGATGAGGAAGAAGAGGAGGAGGACGAGAAAGAAGAGGAAGAAGAAGATGAGGAGGAGGAGGGGGAGGATCGTGCCTTGCATGCCCTGTTGTGACTAATGCAGCATCCCTCCAGTTCACTGCTGCCCGTCAAGCAGGGTATGCACATTGCCATGCCACATTCGCATAAGCTATCTCTTCAACCATAGGTGGCTATCATATTCTCTAATTGTAGGCAACCTTCCTCCAACATCATACATCATCTCTGCTATAACCGATTCTTTCCTATCACTTTTACCATCAGCATTACAAATGCAAGTCGCCCTGAACCCTCAATGCGCATTTGTCATTTCCCAGAACACATAGGCCACACATTCAACTGTTTGCCATCATTTTTCTTTATGACAGTGACAAAAAGGGGCACAAAGCAAGTACAAGTAGAAAAATAATGACACAACACCCACGCAAGTCCCCTTGTGCTTTATTACACATGCTTCTACGTGGTGCTACCCCTATGGCTTCAGCAGATGTAGAGACACATTGCTGACTAGGATGCTGCACCTGCTTAGACGCCTTTGGCGGGCATCCTCTGGGTTTGGGAGCCTGGCAGGGCTCTGCAACAGTCTGCTCTTCCTGCGGCTGTGCAAGGGCTGGGACAGCCATCTCAGTTGGCTCTGCAAAGTGGGTCGCTGACCAAGGACACAACAGTGACATAGTCGTGTGAGCGCTTAGAGAGGAGCCCACACTTCGTTGCAGCCTGCCACCAACATCCCTCTCATGGGTCAGCTGCATCTCAGTGCTGGCAAGTGGCTGGAGAGCACCTTGCTGCACACCAGGGGGGCCATGAGGACCTGTATCTGCACTGGCAGTCCTCCTCAAAGGACGTCGATGAAGCTCTGGCCTCTCTGCTCAATAGCTGCCCATCTCTCCTCCAGAGATGACAATCTATTTTGAACACTCACCATGTTTTCGTGACTCTGGTGACTTATTCCCTCCATGGCGGTTGCCAGCCTTTGTATGGAGGTTGCCATCCTATCCATGGAGGTTGCCATCCTATCCATGGAGGCACGTTCATGCGCCATTGCCTCCACCAAGGCAGTGCTGATGTTAGAGTTGGACTCCTCCATTCTCTCCACACTCACACTTACCCTGGAGGCAAACTGTTCTAGAGACTCCTGCACTTGTTCCTGTATTTCCCGAACCGCTCTTTTTCTGGATGGCCCCAGAGGCACAGCGTCTACATGCAGCTCAGCAGAGTGAGGAGATTGCTGCGACCTCCGACGAGAACTCTCCACTGTTGTCGCTGTCTTCACCATCTGCTGATGCTCACTTGTGAACTGTGATAGACCAGGTGGCAAAACTACTCTAAGTCGCGAGGGTCCTGCCGAGGTGTGCGTATCTGCGCTGGTGCTGGGTGCGCTGAGTCCTGGTGACACTGCTCCCTCAGAGGCTTCAGGTTCCTCTGAGGAGTCATCTGGCTGTTCATCCTGGACAGTGGGGAGGGGGGTGCTCGATGGCCCTGTGGGAGAGTAAAGGCATGAGTTAGACATCTGATATTGATGTAGCAGACACATCCTTTTGTGAAGATGATACAAAGCGATTCTCTATGAACATCATGTGCCATTGCAGTCAATCATTAAATGTCAATGAAAGGGATGAAACTCTATTCTGTCACCAGCTTCGTCTAGTGCGCCCCTCTCTCTGTTGCCCACTTCCAGGTCCTCGCCACCTCCGACAATTTTGTGCGCAGCCTCCTCAGCACCTGTCAACATTGCAAGGGTTGGTGTAACTCCTCCAATCAGTGCTCTCTCCCTCTTATTGTGGGCTATCTTTTCCTGCAAGGAGGGACACAAGCAAAGTTTCAACGACAGTGATGGAGTGAGTGTGAAGAATCCCTAACATAGAAGGATTGAGGGAGACCAAGATGGAGCGAGGTGCCAAGAGAAAGCTAGCTCCCTGTGCGTTGTTAGTTGTTGTCAATGCATAACAGTGAGAGCGAGTCTAAGGGGTGCATAGGCAGGATGGTGAAGTGATTCAGTCACAGACAGAGATGGATAGGTAAGGATGCAAGGGAAGTAAGGGTAAGGTGGTATGTGGCGGAGCAGGCTTACAAAGCAGAGTGCTGGTGATGAGAAAAGAAGGGAAGCAGATTGAAGGTAAGTGTGATGGAATACTCACTTTTGATGATCGCACAAGATCATTAAACCATTTCCTGTACTGGATCCATGTGTGTGAACACACGGACCTTGCGTTGACCTCCTCAGCAATGCGCAGCCCTGCCTTGGTCTGCTGAGGAGGCTTTCTCTGACCATCCGGAGGGAAGAGAATCTCCCTGCGCCCTCTTACAGGGTCAACAAGAGCATGGAGGGACTCAACATTGAAGCGTGGAGCTGCCTTGCATCTGGAAGCACTCATTGTAGTTGTCACAAATTCACACACCATCAGAATCCAGAACACAAAGGCTGAGGCTGAATGGGACCATTAAAAATAGCTGCAATTATGACGTCATCAGAGGTGGCTAGCAGACCCGATCACACTCATTGGACCAGCCAGCGCGCCCCAATGAAGTTAACAAGGTGATTTTAAAAAACCGGAAATCCACAGCTGATTCCGCCGGAAGCGGCTCCGAAACCCGTCAACCATGCAACCTGACTCCAAGCCGCCTCAGTAAATAAAATTGTGGCCTTTTTGTGTAAGTACTGTTGTAAGGGTTGGGGCTTCTTTAAACTGGTTTAAAGTAATTTTCCTGGTCTTGCAGCCTTTGCCTGCACTCAGACCAATTCCAATAAAACCAATTTTAAAGCAGCGGTTTCGAATCGCTACCCCTCCTTCAGTTCTGACTGCAGGGCTTATAATTATTGATATTAAAACAGACACGTAGTTTGGATGAGAGAAAAAAATCAAGTTTTATTAACTAAAAGAAACTATAATCAAAATATCAAACTATCCCACACGAACACAGTAATTACAGTAAAATTGCTTAAAATGGGGTAAGGCAGACGGCAAAAACGAGGGGTAAGTGACTACAATGTTATTTAAACAACCTTAGCAATTACCCTCAAATCACCACCCCAAACTCCTGCTAGGTTGCCTTGTTGTGGAGTCAGAACACCCTGCTCACCTGTGGTCCAGCGAAGTGAGAGAGAGAGAGAGAGAGAGAGGCTCACCTGTGGCCCCAGGAAGTAAAGAGAGAGATAGCTTCTCAGCAGCTATCTTATATATCTGGTGAGCCCCCCCTCCCCCCTGCTGTTCTGCCCTGCAAGGGCTGTATGCAAAATTCCCCGCCCAAAGGGTCCAATACACAAGAGAAAGCTGTGATTGGCTAACTCAAAGTGGTTAGACTGGGTTAATGTGTCTTCCGGAGCTCCCTGGGCTGAAACAAAAGGGAAATACAACTGCTCTATTGTCCAGAATGCTAAGTGATTTAAACCCATTCAATTCTTAAACGGATCCCATTCAAGATACAAAAGTCTCTCCTGCAGTTTAGATGTATCCACTCGATATACAAACAAATGCTAATAGCATTCAATTGCTTTGTAAACAAAGCATTGTCCTTAGTCTTTGGCCATGTGGTGACAGCCATTTTTATCCCTGGAAATTTAAAAGCACAACGCCCAGGGATTCTTTAATCAAAAAAAATTGATCTTCAGAACTGTAAATTATTGCGAATTCTTACACTGTGGGGGAAAAATTGGGCTTGGTAGCACCCGTTTTTTGGGTGCTACAAGGCACCTTAGGGTTCCAAAATGGCATCCGCGGCATGCAGGCACACTTCTGACGTGAAGTGCGCCGGACGCCCTATTGGTAAAGGGGTTAGCGTGTGCACTCCGAACGTCTGCCAGAAGTATGCAGAGTAGGCAGGTCATGATGTCACGCTGATTTGATGCCAGTGCTGCCATTTTGGAGCTCCACGCTCCAGCTTAGGCCCTCTCTTAATGTTACACAGCTGGGCACAGCATTAAGCAGCATGATGGACCTACCCCCCACCCACCAGCGCTATTTAAACGGATCATAAACTACTTGTAGGTTCATTGCTGGTTTATTTCTTCTGACTGTTGTTACAATTCTACATATTTTTGGTGCTTTCCATAGCTTCAGGTTTCAAAATTCTACAGGGAATGTTGTGAGAAGTGCAGAAGTACTTTTTGCTGACTTCAGGCTTTTGCACAAACCAGTTGCTCCCAGACATGGGTGGCCTAGTAAGCCTTTCTCTTGGAATCGAGCATGACTAGGAGAATGGACAGAGGCCATGAAAGCAGGACAAGCTTCTAAAAGAGGGAGTAGGAGGGGGAGAAGGGCACTCAGCAGGAGGCCATTTCTGCCCAGGGTGTTCAAGGAGCAATTCTCCTACCTGAAACTCAATATTTGATATGTGTGCACTTCACTAAGGAGGTTGTCACTGAAATCAGCCAACTGCAACCTCAGGGCAGGGTAAGGGCTGCATTGCTAGTGGCTGTGAAGGTGACTGTGGCTCTGAACATCTATGTGTCGGGCTCCTTCTAGGCTGTTGCCGGAGATATGAGCAACATCTCACAGTTTGCAGTGCACTGTTGCATAAGGGAGGTCACTGAACCTCTCTATGCAAAGAGAGATATATTCATTTCATTCCCGCCTGCCAGAGAGGAGCAGGCAGAGTGAGCATGAGGGTTTGCAAGGATCGTAGGCTTCTCCATGGTGCACACAATTTTTTTGCATGTACCTTGTTATAAATCTCATCATCATAAAGAAACTACTCATGAAATAACGCTGGACGGCCAGCTGGTGGTGCCGTCTAAGGAGTATAAATACTCGGGCGTGGGCCCAGCTTTCCCAGGGACATTCCGTAAGACAGGAACCAGTGAAGTACAACTAGACCTCCATGTTCTGGAACAAGTTGATTAAAGCCTTGCTTTATGTGCAAAGCAAGTGCGTAGTGAGTTTTATTACGTCAATTTAATCAACTTGATATCGACTCCACGCTCTGAGTGATTTCAGGAACAGCCAGCTATGACTTCAACTGCAGAAGGGAACTCCGGCGTAGAAATCAATCCATCATGGACAAAATACTCCGACCCGCCTGTCTTGACCTGGACCCAAATTCACCTACAACTGCTAAGGTATGGAAACACTGGTATCGTACCTTCAGGGTGTGTGGTGAGAATGTTCCTGATAAATTAGAGATACTTGCCAACTATGTATCTCCTCATGTGTTTGACTATATCGAAGACTGTGTAGACTATGACTCCGCTATCGTAATATTACAGCGACTATATGCTAAGGCCCCAAATGAAATTTTTGCTCGGCATCTATTGGCCACAACTCGACAACAACCCAGGGAATCACTTGACGAATTCCTTCAAAAGCTTCACAGGCTCAGCAAGGATTGTACCCTTAAAGCTGTCACAGTTGAGCAGTACCAGAAGGGGCTAATTCGCGATTCATTTATTAATGGAATTACATCTCCCTTCATATGCCAGCATCTGTTGGAGAATAAAACCCTCGAGTTACAGGCTGCCTATGACCAGGTGTGTTCCCTGGGCTTAGCAAAGAGGAATGCAGATGCCTAACTTTTACCACATGCACGGGCTGCTGCTATCAATTTTAGTGACTCCTTCGATAGGTCTCAGGCGGAAGCCATCACTGATGACGACCCCGCCCTAGCGGCATCTTGGCAATCTGGACGGAAGTGTTTCTTCTGTGGAGGTGCGTTCCATTATAGGAAATTTTGTCCTGCTCGTAATGTAACCTGCAATCATTGCAGCAAGAAATGTCACTTTTCTAAGGTATGCCAGTCAAGAGCCTCTGTTAGTAAGAAAGGCCACCTTTCTAAGGTATACCGGTCGAAAGCTCCTGTTAGTTTTACAGCTACTATCTATAAAACTGCTCCTCCCCCAAGAGCCACTACTAAGGTTACAGCTGCAATCTATAAAACTGCTCCTCCCCCAAGAACCACTACTAAGGTAACAGCTGTCAATGGTAAAACTGCTCCTTCTCCCATCACAGCTGTTTTTCCCCAAAGTCTGTCCCATGCAGCCACAAAGATTTCGGTGCATGGACACATTTTGAGTGCACTAATTGACTCATGTAGCTCTGACAGCTTCATTAGTGAGCGGGCTGTCAGTAAGTTAAAACTGCGTATTTACCCCTCGGGCAGGGAAATTGCAATGGCTCTGACGACACTGACCACCAATTCTTCCGGCTTTTGTCTTGTCGACCTTATTCTCAATGGCCGCACTTATTTCTCCACCCGGCTCGGGGTGCTCAAAAACCTATGCAGTGATGTGCTCCTGGGACAGGATTTCCAGAAACAACACAAAAGACTCACTTTCGAGTTTGGAGGGTCAAAGCCGACGCTTACTACAATATTTCCAAAGTACCATTTTGTGCGCTTTTGGTGACTTCGCTCGACGAGCCCTCTTTGTTTGCCAATCTTTCCCCCCGATGTAAGCCCATAGTCACTAAATCACGACGTTTCAGCCAAGATGATCGATCCTTTATCGAAGCAGAAATCTCACCTTCTAGCTGATGGTATCATTGAGCCATGTTCATCTTCCTGGCCGGCTCAATTCATCGTTGTTAAAAATCCTCTGAAGCAACACAAGAAACGTCTTTGCATCGATTACTCGCAAACTATTAACCAGTATACCGACCTGGATGCCTACCCACTACCACGCATCGATGACATGGTCAATAACCTTGCCAACTACAAGGTATTTTCAACTTTTGATTTAAAGAGCGCATATCATCAAGTACCGTTAAACGACACTGACAAAAATGTATACAGCCTTTGAGGCCAATGGTCGGCATTACCAGTTTTGTCACCTTCCATTTGGGGTCACCAATGGGGTGGCCATCTTTCAACTAGTCAAACAGGAGAACTTAAGGGACACTTTTCCATATCTGGATAATATCACCATTGCTGGTCATGACCAGAAGGAGCATGATGCCAATCTCCAGAAATTTTCTGACGTTCTCCGTCATCGCAACTTAACTTTAAATGAGTCCAAATCTGTGAAATCAGTACCATCAGTCAACATCCTTGGCTACTGGGTGGGCAACGGTGACATCAAACTGGATCCGGAGCGACTTTGTCTGCTTCAAGAGCTCCCTCCCCTTACGAATCTCGGCTCTCTTCGTCGGGCACTCGGCATGTTCGCCTATTATGCGAAATGGATACCCCACTTCTCCGACAAGATCCAGCCCCTGCTTTACGCAAAGTCTTTTCCATTGGAGGCAATGGCTATTTCAGCTTTCAACCTCCTCAAGCGACAACTGGAAAAAGCCACGCTTCGTTCCATTGATGAAAATCTTCCTTTTGTGGTCGAGTGCGATGCATCGGATGTGGCGATCTCTGCTACCTTGAATCAAGGTGGTCGACCCGTTGCATTTCTGTCCAGAACTTTGCAGGGTAGCAAGCGCCATTATCCTCCTGTCGAGAAGGAGGCTATGGCCATCATCGAAGCTGTATGTAAATGGAGTCATTTTCTCGCTCGTCGCCATTTCACACTTATAACCGATCAGCGCTCCGTGGCCTTTATGCTGGATAACTGGAAACGCACTAAGATCAAGAATAACAAAATACAACTCTGGAGGATGGAGTTGGCTGCTTTTGGATACACCATACATTATCGACCCGACAAAGAGAATGTGGCCCCGGATACCCTTACGTGGGCATTCTGCTCTTCTATGTCAACTTCGACTCTTGCGGATCTTCATACTGACTTATGCCATCCTGGCGTTACCCGTATGTTGCACTTTGTGCGATCTACAAATCTCCCATTTTCTATGGAAGATATGAAAAGAACATGCTCCTCCTGTAGAATTTGTGCGGAATTAAAACCGCAATTCTTCCGTCCATCAGATGGCTCGCTCATACACGCTATGCAGCGACTCAGCATTGACTTTAAAGGGCCATTGCCTTCCTCAACACGAAACACCTACTTACTTACTATGGTGGACAAATATTCACGCTTTCCCTTTGCCTTTCCCTGTCCCAATATGCTTATTTCCACATTGATCAAATGCCTTGATCAAGTCTTTTCCCTTTGCGGTACAGCCAATTTCATCCACTCTGATCGGGGTCCCTCCTTCATGTCAAGCGAACTCAAAAGTTATCTCTCCCAACAGGGAATGGCCACAAGTAAAATGACACCGTACCATCCCATCGGTAACGGACAGGTTGAGAGATACAACGCTATCATTTGGAACGCTGTTCGTCTTGCACTGAGGTCACGCAACCTACCAGACCAGCAGTGGGAAACTATGCTCCCTGACATGTTGCATTCCATCAGGTCTCTTCTTTCGATGTCCACCAATGTCACACCTCATGTACGATTACATAAGAACATAAGAAATAGGAGCAGGAGTAGGCCAATCGGCCCCTCGAGCCTGCTCCGCCATTCAATAAGATCATGGCTGATCTGATCCTAACCGCCAATCCACTATCACAGAACCATCTCCTGAATCTAACAGAATTAGACACCCGAAATAGGAGCAGGATCAGGCTACACGGCCCCTGGGCCCGCTCCGCTACCCACAGGGCCATGACCGATCCGAACCTAGACTCATGTCCAAATTCCTGCCCGCTCCCCGTAACCCTTAATTCCCTTTACTTCTAGGAAACTGTCTATTTCTGTTTTAAATTTATGTAATGATGTAGCTTCTACAGCTTTTTGGGGCAGCATATTCCATGGACCTACCACCCTCTGAGTGAAGTAGTTCCTCCTCATCTCAGTTTTGAAAGAGCAGCCCCTTATTCTAAGACTATGCCCCCTAGTTCTAGTTTCACCCATCATCGGGAACATCCTCCCCGCATCCACCCGACCCAACCCCTTCACAATCTTATATGTTTCAATAAGATCGCCTCTCATTCTTCTGAACTCCAATGAGTAGAGTCCCAATCTACTCAACCTCTCCTCATATGTCCATCCCCTCATCCCCGGGATTAACCGAGTGAACCTTCTTTGTACTGACTCGAGAGCAAGTATGTCCTTTCTTAAGTATGGACACCAAAACTGTACGCAGTATTCCAGGTGCGGTCTCACCAATACCTTGTACAACTGAAGCAATACCTCCCTATTTTTATATTCTATCCCCCTAGCAATGAAAGCCAACATTCCATTGGCCTTCTGAATCACTTGCTGCACCTGCATACTAACCTTTTGAGTTTCGTGCACCAGGACCCCCAGATTCCTTTGTACTTCAGTACTTTCCAGTTTCTTGCCATTAAGATAATAACTTGCTCTACGATTTTTCCTGCCAAAGTGCATACCTCACACTTTCCAGTATTGTATTCCATCTGCCAAATCTCTGCCCACTTACTTAGCCTGTCTATGTCCCCTTGCAGGTTTTTTATGTCCTCCTCACTCACTACTTTCCCTCCCATCTTAGTATCATCTGCAAACTTTGATATGTTACACTCGGTCCCCTCCTCCAAATCGTTAATATAGATTGTAAAGAGTTGGGGACCCAGCACTGACCCCTGCGGAACACCACTAGTTACTGATTGCCAGTCTGAGAATGAACCATTTATCCCAACTCTCTGCCTTCTGTTAGATAGCCAATCCTCTATCCATGCCAGAATATTACCCCCAATCCCGTGATTTTTTATCTTAAGCAATAATCTTTTGTGTGGCACCTTGTCAAATGCCTTTTGGAAGTCTAAATACACTACATCCACTGGTTCCCCTTTATCCACCCTATATGTTACTTCCTCAAAGAACTCCAGCAAATTTGTCAAACATGACTTCCCCTTCATAAAACCATGCTGACTTTGTCCAATTAAATTATGATTATCCAAATGTCCTGTTACTGTCTCCTTAATAATGGACTCCAAAATTTTAGCTACCACAGATGTTAGGCTAACCGGTCTATAGTTTCCAGCCTTCTGTCCACTGCCCTTTTTAAATAAGGGTGTTACATTAGCAGTTTTCCAGTCTGCCGGGACCTTTGCCGAGTCCAGGGAGTTTTGGAAAATTATTACCAATGCATCCACAATCCCTACTGCCACTTCCCTCAAGACCCTAGGATGTAAGCCATCAGGTCCAGGTGATTTATTCGCCTTGAGTCCCATTATTTTACCGAGTACCACTTCCTTAGTGATTTTGATCGTGTTTAGCTCCTCCCCCCCTATAGCCCCCTGTTTGTCCAGTGTTGGGATATTCTTAGTGTCTTCTACTGTAAAGACTGATGTAAAATATTCATTCAGTATTTTTGCCATCTCCATATTTCCCACCATTAATTTCCCGGTCTCATCCTCTAAGGGACCAACATTTACTTTAGCCACCCTTTTTCTTTTTATATAACTATAAAAACTCTTACTATCTGTTTTTATATTTTTTGCTAATTTACTTTCATAATCTATCTTCCCTTTCTTAATCAATCTTTTTGTTATTTTTTGCTGTCTTTTAAAGTTTTCCCAATCCTCTATCCTCCCACTAGATTTGGCTACCTTATATGCCCTTGTTTTTAGTCGAATACTATCCTTAATTTCTTTACTTAGCCACGGGTGGCTGTCTTTTCTTTTACACCCTTTTCTTCTCAGTGGAATATATATTTTTTGGAAGTTGTAAAATAATTCCTTAAATGTACACTGCTGGTCATGTATCGTCTTACCCTTTAATCTATTTTCCCAATCCACTCCACTCAATTCCGCTCTCATACCTTCATAGTCTCCTTTATTCAAGCTTAGCACACTTGTTTGAGATCCAACCTTCTCACCTTCTAATTGAATATGGAATTCAACCATGTTGTGGTCACTCATTCCAAGGGGATCCTTTACTAGGACATTTTTAATTAATCCCGTCTCGTTACACAGGACCAGATCTAAGGTTGCTTGTCCCCTGGTCGGTTCAGTTACATACTGCTCAAGAAACCCATCCCTAATACACTCAATGAGCTCATCCTCAAGGCTGCCCTGCCCAATTTGATTTGTCCAATTAATATGATAGTTAAAATCCCCCATAATTATAGCTGTTCCCTTATTACAAGCCTCAACTATTTCCTGATTGATACTCCGTCCAACAGGGTTGCCATTGTTCGGAGGCCTATAGACTACGCCCACTAGTGTTTTTTTCCCCTTATTATTCCTTACCTCCACCCAAACTGTTTCATTATCCTGATCTTTTGACCCAATATCATTTCTCTGTATTACAGTGATTCCTTCCTTTATTAACATCGCCACCCCACCTCCCCTTCCTTCCTGCCTGTCCTTCCTGATCGTTAAATAACCTGGTATGTTTAATTCCCAGGCATTGTCACCCTGCAGCCATGTTTCTGTAATGGCCACAAGATCATACCCATATGTAGTTAGTTGTGCCATTAACTCGTCTATTTTGTTACGAATGCTACGTGCATTCAGATAGAGAACTTTCAAAGATGTTTTGTGACACTTAGTTCCTGCTTTTGCCCTTTTTATTACTTTACCTTTTACTCCATACCTTCTGCCCCTTCCTGACACGCTCTGGTTTTTAATTTCTCCACTGTTACCTAAGTCTATGACCTTCTCTGTTGTCATTTTTATTATTTGCTCTCTAGGAACCTCCCCCCCACTAGTTAGTTTAAAGCCCTCTCTACAGCCCTAGTTATATGATCCGCCAGGACTCTAGTCCCAGCACTGGCCAAGTGAAGCCCGTCCCAACGGAACAGCTCCCTCCTGCCCCAGTACTGGTGCCAGTGTCCCAGGAAGCAAAACCCATTTCTCCCACACCAGTCTTTGAGCCACGCATTTAACTCTCTAATTTTATTTGTCCTAGCCAAATTCGCTCGTGGCTCAGGTAATAATCCAGAGATTATTACCCTTGTCGTCCTGCTTTTTAATTTGGCCCCTAGCTGCTCAAACTCCCTCAGCAGAACCTCCTTCCTTGTCCTATCTATGTCGTTGGTACCAACATTGACCACGACAACTGGATCCTCCCCCTCCCACTCCAAGTTTCTCTCCAGTCCAGAGGAGATGTCCTTAACCCTGGCACCGGGCAGGCAACACAGCCTTCAGGACTCTCGCTCTCGGCTGCAAAGAACTCTATCAATCCCCCTAACGATACTATCCCCTACCACTACAACATTTCTTTTAACTCCCCCCACTTGAATGGCCCCCTGCTCCACGGTGCTGTGGCCAGGTTGCTCATCCTCCCTGCAGTCCCTGCTCCTGTCCCCACAGGGAGTAAGAGCCTCGAACCTGTTGGACAAGTGCAAGGGCCGCGGCTCCTCCAACACTACCTCCTGGATCCCCGTACCTGCCTCACTTCTAGTCACACCATCCTGGCCCTGGCCACGGACTACATCTGAATTAATTAATCTAATTGTTGTGACTACCTCGTGATACACAGAGTCCAGGTAACTCTCCCCCTCCCTGATGTGTCTCAGTGTTTGAAGCTCGGACTCCAGCTCTTCAACACGGAGCTGGAGTTCCTCGAGCAGCCAACACTTACTGCAAATGTGATCACTGTGAGCATCAGTGGTGTTCACCAGCTCCCACATATTGCAGCAGCAACACATCACCTGATCTCCCATTCTATGTAATTAATTAAATTTATTAATATTATTCTTAAATATCCTCTGCCCCAATTCTAGATGGTGAATATCACACCTTAGAAACTATAAACCAAAGAGATTTAAGCTTAAAAGGGAGAAATACTTACCAACCAATTACTTACCCGCTTTCTGGTGACATTACACTTGGATTACTTTTTACCTCTCTCCTTCCAGACTGGAGATTGGTACGCATTACCTGGTCTCTGGGGACTTTTATACCCCGCTCTGCCGCTCAGGTTTCCCGCCGATGCTGTGAGGCCTTACCTGGTCTCTGGGGACTTTTATACCCCGCTCTGCCGCTCAGGTTTCCCGCCGACGCTGTGAGGCCTTACCTGGTCTCTGGGGACTTTTATACCCCGCTCTGCCGCTCAGGTTTCCCGCCGATGCTGTGAGGCCTTACCTGGTCTCTGGGGACTTTTATACCCCGCTCTGCCGCTCAGGTTTCCTGCCGACGCTGTGAGGCCTTACCTGGTCTCTGGGGACTTTTATACCCCGCTCTGCCGCTCAGGTTTCCCGCCGATGCTGTGAGGCCTTACCTGGTCTCTGGGGACTTTTATACCCCGCTCTGCCGCTCAGATTTCCCGCCGATGCTGTGAGGCCTTACCTGGTCAACTTCCAGCGTCGCTCCACTCATGGGACGTCCCTACCGTCATGGTTGGCAGCTCCCGGCCCCGTGATGCACTGAAGATTCATCCAATCTTCTAAAAACGATCCCCTCGTCGACGAGGTAGAACTCACGGATGTCAATCCCATGTACGCGCACGTGCGGTACCCTGATGGCCGGGAGTCCACCGTTTCGCTCCGGGACCTGGCTCCCTGTCCAGCCGGTTCCAGGGACCCAACTGATAGAGGGACCCACGGTGACGATGCTGACACTCTGCGCCCCCTCGAAGATGATGCCCTACCTGGGACATCGAGAGATCTGCCGGCTGCCCCACTGGATCCACTCGGGGACCCGAGCGCTCCCTGTGGAATGGCCACCCGAGGCCAGGACGCCGGTCAATCCCTGGCTATCAAACAGGATGAAGCCAGCTCTGCGCCTGTGGGGACCCGCACCCGGAGTCACGATCTCCCCAGCCTCCCTCGGGTCAATCAGGGCAACACGGGCCCTGTCGATCCAGCGGTACAGATCAAGCGGCCCAGGGACCAAGACACGGTCCGGGGAGACATGCCTTCTAGCCATAAACGAAGATCTAAAAGACTGCGGCTATTCGTGGTCTGCCTAATCCGTTAAGAGGAAGTCGTCAGACTTCCAAATCTGTTAGGCAGGAAAAATGTTGTAAATCTCATCATCATAAAGAAACTACTCATGAAATAAGGCTGGACGGCCAGCTGGTGGCGCTGTCCAAGAAGTATAAATACTCGGGCGTGGGCCCAGTTTGCCATGGGGCATTTTGTAAGACAGGAACTAGTGAAGTACAACTAGACCTCCATGTTCTGAAACAAGTTGATTAAAGCCTTGCTTTATACTCAAACCAAGTGCGTAGTGAGTTTTATTACATCATACCTCATGTCAACTCTGCCAGGAACTGAAAGGAATTCCACTCCCTTTACGTCCAGCTGGTGTGTGACCATAGGCAGCACATCATGCAGGTCAATGCCTTGTACCCTGGCAGCAGTCACGATGCCTTCATTCTGCGGCAGTCCATTGTGCCAGCTGTATTTCAGCCACCACGGTAAACAAAGGGTGGCTACTGGATGGCAAGATCTATCCGTGGATGACATGGCTCATGACTTCGGTTTGCAGCCCACGCACACGTGTGCAATGTTCATACAATGAGAGCCAAGCTGCCACAAGAAATCCAATAGAGCAGACCCATTGACATCCTGAAGCAACAATTCTGCTGCCTGGACCACTCTGGAGGAGCCCTGCAGTACTCACCAGAATGTGTCTGAAGATTCGTCGTGGTCTGCTGCATGCTGTACAACCTTGCCATCATGAGGGCACAGCCCTTGCCGTCACCTATCAGGCGAGAAGCTGAGGAGCAGGAGCACGAGGAGGAGGAAGCGAAGGAGGAGGGCGAGGAAGAGGAGGACAGAGTCAACATGGCTTTATGAAAGGGAAATCATGTTTGGCAACTTTATTAGAGTTTTTTGAGGCTGTAACTAGCAGGGTAGGTAAAGGGGTATCAGTGGATATTTGATAAGGTGCCACATAACAGGTTGTTAAGCAAGATACGGGTACATGGGGTTAAGGGTAAGGTATTAGCATGGATAAAGGATTGGTTAACAGACAGAAAACAGAGAGTAGGGATAAACAGGTCATTTTAAGATTGGCAGGCTTTAACTAGTGGGGTGATGCAAGGATCAGTGGTTAGGCCTCAGCTATTTACAATCTATATTAATGACTTAGATGAAGGGACCAAGTGCAATGTATCCAAGTTTGCTGACGATACAAAGCTAGGTGGAAAAGTAAGATGTGAGGAGGACACAAAGAGCCTGTAAAGGGATATAGACAGGTTAAGTGAGTGGGCAATAAGATGGCAGATGGAATATAATGTGGGGAAATGTGAGGTTATTCACTTTGGTAGGAAGAATAGAAAAACAGAATATTTTTTAAATGGTGAGAAACTATTAAATGTTGGTGTCAGAGAGATTTGGGTGTCCTTGTGCAGGAAACACAAAGAGTTAGTATGCAAGTACAGCAAGCAATTAGGAAGGCAAATGGCATGTTGGCCTTTATTGCTAGAGGGTTGGAGAACAAGAGTAAGGAAGTCTTGCTACAATTGTAAAGGGCCTTGGTGAGACCATACCTGGAGTACTGTGCACAGTCTTAGTCTTATTTTAGGAAGGATATACTTGCCTTAGAGGTGATGCAACAAAGTTTCTCTAGCTTGATCCCTGGGATGAGGGTTCTCCTATGAGGAGAGATCGAGTAGAATGGGCCTATACTCTCTGGAGTTTAGAAGAATGAGAGGTGATCTCATTGAAACATATAAGATTCTGAGGGGGATTGACAGGGTAGACGCTGAGAGGTTGTTTCCCCTGGCTGGAGAGTCTAGAACTAGGGGGCATAGTCTCAGGATAAGGGGTCGGCCATTTAAGACTGAGATGAGGAGGAATTTCTTCACTCAGAGGGTTGTGAATCTTTGGAATTCTCTGCCCAAAAGTGATGTGGATGCTGAGTCTTTGAGTATATTCAAGGCTGAGCTAGATAGATTTTAGGACTCCAGAGGAATTAAGGGATATGGTGATAGGGCAGGAAAGTGGAGTTGAGGTTGAAGATCAGCCATGATCTTATTGAATGGCAGAGTAGGCTCGAGTGGTCATATGGCCTACCCCTGCTCCTAATTCTTATGTTCTTATATTCTGGGACGAGGATGTGGAAGGGAGGCTGCAACCTAGATAGCCCCTTTCTGCCCGGGCTTTACACGAAGAACTGCTGCAAGTGCGATACCAGTAACCTCAACCGCACACTCCTTACCTTCCCTCTGTCACTGACCATCACATCGTCCTCTTGGCCACAATGCAACAATAAAAACCAACACAAAATACATATTCCAATCCAAATTTAAAAATTAAATCATGCCATATTGCATAGAAAATTAAACTAATTATATTTGTGTATTCCCTTAGTGCCTGTCTTCTGTGTGCCTTTGCCTGTCCTAGTCCTCCTATGGAGTGCTACCCCAGTGACTGCAGCATGGCTGGTGGAAGACTGCTGACTTTCAGTGGAAGAGACTCTAGATTGTCCTGGAGGATGACCTCGAGCAGCTCTGGGCCTAAGAGGCCCGTCTTCCGACTGCACCACCTTGGCATGGGTGGCAGCAGTCTGGGCTGGCTGGCTGACAGACAACAGCAAGGGCACTGGCGGAATGGCAGGGTGGGAGCAGGAATGCCGTCATCCTGAAAGAGGGCATTAGGTTTGTGTTCCATGGAGCCACTGCCACTCCCCCGGGGTGGGGCCTCAGCAATCCTAATAATCTGTTGCAGGACAGATTGCTGGACTGCGGCGACACCCTGGAAGCCCCTTTCAACACTGGTATTCAGAGCCATGATGGCAGCAGTCTGAGATTCCAGTACAGCACTCAGACGTTGGGTGGCTGCTGCTTGTGCTGCAAAGGAAGCTGAGGCATCGGTCATCAGATGCTGCATCATGCTTGGTTCCACAAGTGTGTTGATGGAGTTGGCCACCAATTCCATGCTGGAAAGGATGGGCTACAAACCCTGCGCAAAGCCTGGTGCCAAGTTGGCGCCGGACTCCTCATTGCTGCTTGACATTGAATGCAGGCTTTCTGGCAGGCTTTCCAATGCACCAAGCATTTCAGTGTGAACACACATCAGCCTTTTTCTGTAGCCTGGCCCATCAAAGTCCTCATTTGAGTCCTCTGCAGCAGAACACATGTGCGACCTTGCCCTCTAGTGAGCTGGCACCTACGGCATCCTTGCCCCCTGCCCTGGCTGCAGTGCACTTGTGCCCGGTGTCTCACCACATGCAGATCCCGCCTCTATACTATCCTCTAAAGTTCACGCACTGTCAGTATTGGAGCTTGTGACTGCGAGTGTGAAATTGAGTGACGGTGTGTCTTCATCATCACTGTCTTCTTGCTCTTCCTCCACTGCCTGTGCAGGTTGCAGTTCTTCAGTCTCTGAAACGAGAAAGGGACAAGGGTATAGTTGTGTTAAGGGGAGAGGAGAAAGGAAGAAGTACATGCTTACACCATTTGCAGCTTGTAAGTCAGAAGAGGTTGTGGGCTGAGGGGGAAGTGGGATGTGAGAATGAGAATTAGGTATGAGGATACCCTCATCTTCAATGGATTCCGCCCCGCTGGTGGCCATGGCCTCAGAAATGGCCCTTCCCATAATGACCATCACCATCTCCTTCATGGGGGTTAAAACATGCAGGTGTACGTCTTCCCCTGTGGCTAGTTCCTGCTGCCTCTGGTTGTGTGTCACCTCCTCTTGCAAGAGAGAGGGATGTGTGTCAGTAAGTGCAATATGTTTGGGTGATGTGGCTGTCATGGTTGAATAGCTGACTGTGAGCAAGCTGTGAGATGTGGGTGTGAGGCTTGCAGCAGTGCTAAGTGTGTGAGGATGAGGTGAAGCTATAAATGTTGTGAATCCTGATTGATAGACATTGTTGGTAGGTAAGTGAATTGAGCAGTGTGTGAGGCTAGTTGTGCAGTTGGTACGATATGGCATTTGAAGATGCATTCACTGACCTTGACCACTCATGTGAGCTCATTAAACTTCTTGCGGCACTGTATCCAGGTCCTTGGAACTAAACTCCTGGCATTGACCTCTGTGGCTCTCTGTTCCCACTGCCTTCTCATCATGTGTCTGGAGGGCCTCCTGCCCCACTGCGATACAGAACATCGCTCCTTCTTTCCACCTCCTCCACCAAGACCTGCAGTGCAGTGTCTGAAAACCTTGGTGCATGCTCTCTCCCATGGTCAGCCATTGTTGATTGTTGCACAGCACTATTCCCAATGATCTTAGCACCTCCAGCAGCCACAATACACCTTCCCTTTAAGAGGTGGAGCCTAGCTTTAAGTAGTGCTAGGAAGTAACCATATTCGGCCCCCAGTTGATGCGTGCAGCCAATGACCAGCACAGTTAGCGCTGGCTGCATGCAGAAATCATTATAATTAGCAGGCAGCATGAAGTTGGCGCACTGCCTGCATTACACTGAACGGGTGTGGATTAATCGCGCATTGCCATCCCCGTGCCCATTTTCTGGGGCTATTCTCCCTTTTATACCTGTGGCATTATGTAACAATGTCTGCCAATAATGAAAGATATAATATAAAAGAAAAATAGTTAACATTGTTTATTGCAAAGTAGACATAAAATTAATTGGGAGTTACAAACTAATTTATTTTACTATAATAAATGCATGAGCCATTTATCTTATTAATTATTCACTGTGTCCATTAGCACAATTCTAAATAATAAAAATCTGGAAAATGCTAGAAATCTGTAGTATACACAGAAAATGTTGGAAGTAATATTATTAGCATCTGAAAAGGGTAGAGATGGATTAATTTTTTGCAAAGAGCTGAATGATTTTCAGTTTTGAAATTATACCATGGCTTAATTTCTCCCCCTGCTATTTGAGTAGAGGTGTTAATGGCTCCATTAAAATAGCAGACAGAGATGCATTTCAGATAAATGCGTTAAGCATTACTACCCCATTATCCCTCGGTATAGTTTCAGTTACTTTCTGCACCTACAGGTGTGTATAAAAGTGAGAAGAATGAAAAGAAACCACAGCTGTTTCTCATGATACAAAAGCAGCTACTTACAATCTGTTCATAGTGTAAGAAAACCACCATTAAAGACACATTGGCCCAGATTTTGCTGCAGCGGCATGATCGGCGACGTACACCATCATTTTGCCATCTAACGTGGCAATCTCACTGTTGAAAACTTACTCCATATTTTCCTGCATTTCTAATTAGAATACGGGAACAGTAGCATAGAGGTTATGTTACTGGACAAGTAAATCAGAGGCCTGGACTAATGATCCAGAGACATGAGTTCAAATCCCACCACAGCAGTTGGGGAATTTAAATTCAGTTAATTAAATAAATCTGGAATAAAAAGCTAGTGTCAGTAATGGTGACCATGAAACTACCGGATTGTTGTAAAAACCCATCTGGTTCACTAATGTCCTTTAGGGAAGGAAATCTGCCGTCCTTACCTGGTCTGGCCTAAATCTGATGCCAGGCCCATAGCAATGTGGTTGACTCTTAACTGCCCTCTGAAATGACCTAACATGCCCACTCTGTTGTACCAAACCACTACGACAAAGGCACTGTGGAAGTGCTTTCACCACATGGACTGTAGCGATTCAAGAAGGTGGCTCACCACCACCTTCTCAAGGACAATTAGGGATGGGCAATAAATGCCTTGCCAGCAACGCCCACATCCTGAGAACGAATAACAAAAAACCCTGCTGGGGGCATAGCGGCGATCAGAGGCAACCAATGTTTATCAGCAATTAGTAATCCGAGCTGCTCATTGATTCCCATTTGAACTCCTTCTCTGATGATGATGGCATCGGGGCAACACTGACAGATAGCCCGCTACTGAGGTGCTAGCCCTGGTCTCTTGCTGCAGATAACGTAAATGTAGTTAAAATGATCTCCAGGCTCCTTGTGTTAACCTGTGGAATATGCTGTTACATTTATTGAGTTTCCAGTGTTACGAACTTTTGATGATTGACATGATAAATTCCATTTTTAGTGGTGCTCAAATTCCGTGACTGTCCATCATTATCTGAAAACCGCAGTGACCTCTATTTTTCATAGCCCCGATTTTAACTTGGGATGGGAATAAGGTGCGCGCGGTTGAAGGGGGTGGAGAACCGTCTGAACCCCCGGAGCATGAGGCCCGGGAGATTTTAATTCAATAGCAAGTCTCAAAACTGACTGCTGCCCGAAGTCAATGGGAAGGAAAATTGGGTGGGGCGTATCATGGGCATCTGGTCCGCAACTGGCAGATATCTGCCCTTGCCAAAAGTGAAAGTTGCCCCCTCCTTCTGTAATGACAGTCACAAATTAGAATAATTACATTTTCTAACTATCAACAAAGCACTGATAATCAGAGCTCTTCTGTTTCCCTGTGAAGCTTCAATTAATTTGTTCCTTATTTTGGGAAAAGAGAAAATAATTCAAATTAAGATGAAGAAAGATACCAGAGCTGAAATGGGATGGCTGGTATGCCTGGTAGGACTTCTGTCACTAACCATACTAAAGTCTGTAGGATCTGCAGGAGTTTCCTTGATTTAAAGGATTTGCTCAGGTGCTCGTATCACTAGTGGTGCATCTTGGGTGCCCTCCTACCCATGAGAGGCCACAGACGGTGGTGAAAGTGTGCCAACCAGGGGGTGTCAGCACTTCCAACCTCTCTGGCAACAATTCTTTATTGCCCCCAGTAAGGGCTTCCCACCTAAATATTACAAAAATTACTTTTCTCTTTATCAGTGCGATCAAGCGGCACTTACTCACCAATAACCTGCTCACTGATGCCCAGTTTGGGTTTAGCCAAGACCACACAGCTCCTGACCTCATTACAGGCCTTGGTCCAAACATGGACAAAGGAGCTGAATTCCAGAGGTGAGGTGAGAGTGACTGCCCTAGACATCAAGGCAGCATTTAACCGAGCGTGGCATCAAGGAGCCCTAGTAAAACTGAAGTCAATGGGAATCAGGGGGAAAACGCTCCACTGGCTGGAGTCATAACGAGCACAATGGAAGATGGTTGCGGTGGTTGAAGGTCAATCATCACAGCCCCAGGACATCATTGCAGGTGGTCATCAGGGCAGTGTCCTAGGCCCAACCATCTTCAGCTGCTTCATCAATGACCTTCCCTCCAACATAAGGTCAGAAATGGGGATGTTCGCTGATGACTGCACAGTGTTCAGCGCCATTCACAACTCCTCAGATAATGAAGCAGTCCATGTCTGCATTCAACAAGACCTGGACGACGTTCAGGCTTGGGCTGATAAGTGGCAGGTAACATTCGCACCACAGAAGTGCCAGGCAATGACTATCTCCAACAAGCAAGAGTCTAACCACCTCCCCATGGCATTCAATGGCTTTACCACCGCCGAATCCCTCACTATCAACATCCTAAGGGTCACCATTAACCAGAAACTTAACTGGACCAGCCACATAAATACTGTGGCAACAAAAGCAGGTCAGAGGCTAGGTATTCTGCGGCGAGTGTCTCACCTCCTGACTCCCCAAAGCCTTTCCACCATCTACAAGGCACAAGTAAGGAGTGTGATGGAATATTCTCCACTTGCTTGGATGAGTGCAGCTCCAACAACACTCAAGAAG
The DNA here is from genome assembly GCF_052327205.1 of Somniosus microcephalus. Lineage (NCBI taxonomy): Eukaryota > Metazoa > Chordata > Chondrichthyes > Squaliformes > Somniosidae > Somniosus > Somniosus microcephalus. The sequence goes on along the minus strand of NC_140991.1, from coordinate 210,828,618 downwards.
CTCGACACCATCCAGAACAAAGCAGCCCGTTTGATTGGCACCCCATCCACCACCTTAAACAATCACTCCCTCCACTAGCGGCGTACCATGGCTGCAGTGTGTATCATCTACAAGATGCACTGCAGCAACTCACCAAGGCTTCTTCGGCAGCACCTCCCAAACCAGCGACCTCTTTCACCTAAAAGTACAAGGGCAGCAGGCGCATGGGAACACCACCACCTCCAAGTTCCCCTCCAAGTCACAAACCATCCTGACTTAGAAGTATATCGCTGATCCTTCATCATCGCTGGGTCAAAATCCTGAAACTCCCTACCTAACAGCACTGTGGGAGTACCTTCACCACATGGACTGCAGTGGTTCAAGAAGGCGGCTCACCACCACCTTCTCAAGGGCAACTAGGGATGGGCAATAAATGCTGGCATTGCCAGCGATGCCCAGATCCCATAAACGAATTTAAAAAAAAATCTTCTCGGGTCCATGTCATAATCATTGCCATGAGCCCCTAGGTTAGGGCCACATGTACTGTTTGGCAGCCTGAAATGCACCAAAAGGGCTACAGATATTTAGCCCACTGCCTTCTGTCCCTGTCCCTCTCTCAGCCTGAAACACTTATTGATGTAAAAAAATCAATAATTTTTATTTAAATGTTTAATTGAAAACCTAGTCATATTCATCACGCAGTTTTTATTGAAATCATTTTCAAAAACAAAAAAAAATGAAATACTGTTACGCACAGCGATAGAATCTGACATTTCAACTGAAAAAAATGAATAATAGGTTGGTTATAATTAGAACATAAACAAACGTTACAACAGGTGTGTAATCAGTACAGTTAGTCATATTTAAATGTTTTCTCTCTCACACAAACACATATATGTATAGGCACAAACACAGACACACAGTGGGGGATTTTAACACCCAAGAATCATGGGTTGGAGTTGGGTGGGAAGTAAAAATAGAAGAAATTTGAAGTGCGATTGCAGCTTGGCTCCAACGCAGCCACTTCTGAGTTTTACTGAGGCGCGTTTGGCTGCCTGTGAGTAACCTGCTCACTGGAGTCGGCTCGATTATTAGAGCAGGCGGGTCAGCAATTAACACAGCATTTAACATCATAATTACATGGTAATGAGGGGATTTTTAATGGAATTAAACTGGCATTTTAATTTAATGCCTCCAGCACAGGTTTTCTGGGGCTCGGGAAACTCGACAGTGAAAAGAAGGCGAGTTTGAGATGTACTTCATGGGGGTCTTTAAAGTTCAGATTGCCCAACCTCAACAAAGGCTCAATTCTTACAGCTGTTTTGTCAGTTTTCTCTGGCAAATGTTTTGCAGAGAATTCAGCAGAGTGGTTTTGAGAAGTTTGCAGGCTTTTAAACGGACACCAGCAGGATGGGAGGCACCATGGATGTTTTCAACACTACATTGGACGAGGAAGTCAATTGGCATCCATGGCAGCAACGATGTGCTGTGGTGGGATCAGCAGGTGCACAGGAAAGAGAGGTGCACAAGGGAGAGGTGCACAGGAATGAGGTGCACAGGAGTCAGGTGCCCAAGAGAGGTGCTCAAGGGAGAGGTGCACAGGAGAACAGTGCACAGGAGAGAGGTGCACAGGAGAGGTGCACAATGGAGAGTTGAACAGGAGAGGGGTGTACAGGAGAGAGAGGGACAGGAGAGAGGTGCACAATGGAGAGGTGCTCAGGAGAGAGGTGCACAGGAGAGGTGCACAGGAGAGAGGTGCACAATGGAGTGGTGCACAGGAGGGAGGTGTACAGGAGAGGTGCACAATGGAGCTGTGCTCAGGAGAGAGGTGCACAGGAGAGGTACACAATGGAGAGGTGCACAATGGAGTGGTGCACAGGAGGGAGGTGTACAGGAGAGGTGCACAATGGAGCTGTGCACAGGAGAGAGGTGCACAGGAGAGAGGTGCACAGGAGAGGTGCACAATGGAGCTGTGCACAGGAGAGAGGTGCACAGGAGAGAGGTGCACAGGAGAGGTGCACAATGGAGCTGTGCACAGGAGAGAGGTGCACAGGAGAGAGGTGCACAATGGAGAGGTGCACAGGAGAGAGGTGCACAGGAGAGGTGCACAATGGAGCTGTGCACAGGAGAGAGGTGCACAATGGAGAGGTGCACAGGAGAGAGGTGCACAGGAGAGGTGCACAATGGAGCTGTGCACAGGAGAGAGGTGCACAGGAGAGGTGCACAGGAGAGGTGCACAATGGAGTGGTGCACAGGAGAGAGGTGCTCAGGAGAGGTGCACAATGGAGTGGTGCACAGGAGAGAGGTGCACAGGAGAGGTGCACAGGAGAGGTGCACAATGGAGTGGTGCACAGGAGAGAGGTGCACAGGAGAGGTGCACAATGGAGCTGTGCACAGGAGAGAGGTGCACAGGAGAGGTGCACAGGAGAGGTGCACAATGGAGCCATGCACAGGAGAGAGGTGCACAGGAGAGGTGCACAATGGAGTGGTGCACAGGAGAGAGGTGCACAGGAGAGAGGTGCACAGGAGAGGTACACAATGGAGAGGTTCACAGGAGAGAGGTGCACAGGAGAGGTGCACCATGGAGAGGTGCACAGGAGAGATGTGCACAGGAGGGATGTGCACAGGAGAGAGGTGCACAGGAGAGGTGCACAATGGAGAGGTGCACAGGAGAGAGGTGCACAGGAGGGATGTGCACAGGAGAGAGGTGCACAGGAGGGATGTGCACAGGAGAGAGGTGCACAGGAGAGCGGTGCACAGGAGAGCGGTGCACAGGAGAGAGGTGCACAGGAGAGAGGTGCACAGGAGAGAGGTGCACAATGGAGAGGTGCACAGGAGAGAGGTGCACAGGAGAGTGGTGCACAGGAGAGAGGTGCACAGGAGAGAGGTGCACAGGAGAGAGGTGCACAGGAGAGAGGTGCACAGGAGAGAGGTGCACAGGAGAGCGGTGCACAGGAGAGAGGTGCACAGGAGAGAGGTGCACAGGAGAGAGGTGCACAGGAGAGCGGTGCACAGGAGAGAGGTGCACAGGAGAGAGGTGCACAGGAGAGAGGTGCACAATGGAGAGGTGCACAGGAGAGAGGTGCACAGGAGAGCGGTGCACAGGAGAGAGGTGCACAGGAGAGCGGTGCACAATGGAGAGGTGCAGAAGGGGAAGGTGCACAGGAGAGAGGTGCACAGGAGAGAGGTGCACCAGAGAGACGTGCAGCTCAGCACAGGGAAGACCAATAGAGGGGTCCAGGTCACAGAAGGCACGACCCATGTGAGAGGCTGTACTGACAGAGCCTCAGCTTCCTAGACTTATCTGATGAGCACTGCTTGTTGAGTGGCGGAACAGGTTTGAAGGGCCAAATGGCCTACTCCAGCTCCTATTTCTTATTCTTCCATAGGCTCAGATTGACACGGCAGGTGGTCGCAGACATCTGCAGCCTCCTTCAAGAAGAGCTACTCCCTGCTGGACCTGGTGGCCATGCATTGCCTGCTGCTGTCAAAGTCACCAACGCCCTCAATTTATTTGAATCTGGCTCCTTCCAGTGCTCTACCGGAGACATCTTGAGGGTCTCACAGTCAGCTGCCCATGAATGCATAAGGTGTGTGATGGATGGGTGGTTTACCAGGGCGTCGACTTATGTCAACTTCTCCTGCGATGATAATAGTTACAATGAGTGGGCACTTGGATTTGCCTCTCTGGCTGGCATCCCACAGGTACAGGATGCCATTGATTGTACACATGTGGCAATCTGAGGACCACCACAGTAACCAGAAGTTTTTTAAACCACAAGGGATTTTATTCCACCAATACGCAGCTGGTGTGAAACCACAAGAAGAGGTTCATGCAGGCGTCTGTCAGATTCCCTGGAAGCTGCCATGATGCTTTCATACTGCGGCAGTCCAACATTCCAGACTTTTTTATTCCAGGAAACAGACTTAAGGGGTGGCTCATAGGAGGCAAGGTATACCCCCATCAAGCTTAGCTTATGGCACCTGTGAGGAACCTCACTAATGAGACACAAGAACGCTACAATGAGAGCCAAATGACCATCAGGTGCATCACCAAGCAAGGTTTCGACATGTTGAAGATGTGCTTTAGGTGCCCACATAGGTCTGGAGGCGCCCTTCAGTACTCACCAACAAGGGCGTCCAGCATAATAGTGGTGTGTACATCCCGCACAACATTGAGCAGCAGAGAGGATTACAGGTGGCGGATGACCATCATCAGGCATCTTCTGATGAGGCGAACATTGAAGAAGAAGAGGAGGAGGAGGAGGATAAAGATGAAGCACTCTCACCAGACCAGCCGCGTACATTGCTGCCTGGGGTGCCAGGGACGCCCTCATAGCTAGAAGGTTCTGTTAATTATTCTGACTGGAACAAATAACATCTAAAAGCTACCACTGGAACCAAATCTCACCCCCTCCCTTTGCACTAAACTCTCACTCAGCCAAGCATACACCCATTGCATATCTGCTCAATGGGTGCCGTCATGAATTGACATTCCTCATGAAACAAGTGAAAGAGCGAGTTGGCACTTGTGACACAATAATGGGCAAGATGTGGAAGTAGTGTTAATCAGTAATTTTTATGTGCCGTGTTAAATATAGGAAACTTAACAACATAACATTTTGTCAAACACCCATGTGTATACCATTGGTGAATTACAATTGCTTTAACTTATGCTTCCTACTGCTTCTATGTGCCGCATCCCTTGTGCCTTCATAGAGGTAGAGGCAGACTGCTCAGATCCCTGCCCTGACTGTTGAGATGCTTTTGGCCTACACCTTCTGGGTTTTGGAGCACCTGAGGGCCTCGTCAAAAACTGCTCCACCTGCACCTGTGTAGGGGCAGACTTGGCCATTGGGAGTCGAGGCAGCGTGTCGGGTACTGGCTGAGGGGGAGGGGGGGCAACAGGGGAGTGCTTTGAGTGGAGTTCCCACTTGCATGTCCCCTTTTGCCATAGACCTTCTCCTGGGCCAGCGCCACATCACTCCTACCACTCTGCTGCAGACCAGCTTGGTGGAGATCAGTGACTGGTTGTAAAGCCACGGATAAGGTACCTGTCTTCCTGTTTAAGGTGGCAGACATGTTGCATTCCAAGGTCTGCATATTTTGATCATTGAGTTTGTCATTTGAAAACAAGCAATAGGTTTACTGAGTACATTTTCATGAAGATGCTGCTCCTTTATAACTCTCTGTTTACATGTAATTCCTTGCTGATATACGCAATCCAGAAAACAACTGTTAATCCTTGTAGCTAAACACAATTCAGAAATAATTTGGCAGTACGAATTGGCATGTATACTGGTAGAATATGTGCATGTCAATTTTCCACACTTGTGAACAGAGGACAAGTGGTTGCTCAGCTAATCTGCTCTGGGTGCTTGTTGAGAGATATGGCAATTGGCTGCCTGTCTGGCAAAGGCTGCTGGTTTATCTGTCGACAGTCAATCAATGCCACTTGAACCTGGGATAGTCAAGTCATGACTCCAACATGATCAAAAGTGTGAAAATTACAGGATAATGAAATGAGTTCAGGGTTAAATTCTGCAGAACAGATCTTACCTTACAATCTTTTTTTCTTCTTTTTGCATCTTTCAATATGCATGTGAATCAATACCTATTCTGATTGCTGTTTTTCTCACAAGGAATAATCATTCTCTAGGAAATAGTCTCCCTTTAAAGTTCCTTGTCTGATCAGAAACCCCAGAGGATTTAGCAGCTTGAATTTCACAGCTTTTGTATGCATTGGAGTAAAAAGACATGCTTAGATCACAAAACAAGAAGATTAAAACAAATGCGATGTTCTGTTTTACATATGAATGAGTAGCGACAGTTAAAAGACTGGGGCTGATCTTGTTCTCTGCTGTATGCTATTTAGCATTCATAAAGCATGTTCATAACTTACTGCTGCAGAACTTATCACTTTTTTCAGGCCATCCGCAGTAATTATCAAACAGCACTCAAAGATGAGTAAATAATGGAAATAGTAGCAATTGGAGTATTTATTTGATTTCTTTGTTATTCAGTATAATCCTTATAATTGGTTTAAGAGAACATCTGTAAATCCCTGAGATCAAAAAGCTCAAGAAGCTGCTGTTTGCATTTGCATGAAGTTTCTGCTGTGTGTACAATGGAAAATGGCCCAGAGGGCATTCTTAATCCTTGTCAACTATTCCAAAAACAACTACTATCCCAGTGTTTTGACACAGGATCCCAACCTGAAACATTAACTCCTATGTTTTTTCCACAGATGCTGCCTGACCTGTTGAGTGTTTGCAGTATTTTCTGTTTTTGTTCCCATCACTGTAGGAGTGAGCCTTTGGTTTAGTGGTAACATTCCCGCCTCTGTGTTAGAAGACGCAGGGATTCAGGTAAGGGCCTCATTAGCATATTGTCATTAAGCAGTGGGCATCCAATGGGCGCCCCGGTACATCTTGGTGGTTTCCCTTGGCAGAAAATTGGCCAGCTGTAGCGTGCAGGCAGCAGCTGAGTAAGGTCTGTGAGAGGGTTGGGGGAAGTGGATGCTGAGGGGGGAGAGTGGCGTGAGAATGGGCAGGGAGTGGGCCAGAAGATTTCTGTGGGGCCAAGAAGAGCAGTCCTGCTGCTCCTGGCCTCACAAAAATCTTTCAAAAAACACTCAAAACTTACCTTTTAGGAGAGGCCTCCAGCGGTCCTTTTAAGGATTGGTTAGGCCTCTCACTGCTTAGAGAAATGAGAATGGCACGTACCTTTCTTGTTCTGTCTATATCTATTTGAAAGTTGAAATAGGGGTCCTAAAAGAGACATAGAACCCGATTTGCATAATTAAACAGCTCCCCGCCTGTTTTGGGTGGGAGAGCTGGGCGCCTATTTACAAGCCTGTCTGAAAGTTGATTCAGACGGTTAAATAGGTGCACAAAATCCCCACCAGACTATCAGCAGCTGGTCGCCCAGTTTTCAGGCAAGAAATGGACAACCAGCAGTTGAAAGTCTCCCTCATAATGTTTTTTTTAATAAAAACAGTGTTTTTTTTTATCAGATTGCAATTGCAAGAAGGAAGCAATGTATGCAACTCTGTATAGCTTTGAAGGGACAATAGGGTTGATTGTCCCTCTGAGTACACTCATGCATTCAGGAGTATATCTCGCTGAACTGGGCAAGCAGACCAAACACATGGTTTATAAACACCAAATTCAATGAGATATAGTTATTATATTTTTTGGAAGCCTTGCAGTGAGTGTGAAAGAACTTCATTACAGTTCCTAGATTAAGGCAACCTCGTGCAAATTAGTCCCATTATGAAGTTTTTCACCTGTTCACTACATTACCACAAAAAATAGTTTTATCATTTTGGAAATCTTTATTTGTATTGTCCTTCTTGCATTATTTCTTACTGGTGTTTAGTGCTTTTTTTTTGCATTCCAAAATTATTCTTCCGCAGTCCTTTTCCCACAACAGCCTTGGTGACATCACCAGAATGATACCAGGCTTAAAGGGTTAAATTATGAGGACAGGTTGCATAAAGTTGGTTTGTATTCCCTTGAGTTTAGACAGTCGAGAGGTGATCTATTTAAGTTGTTTAAAATGATTAAGAGATTTGATAGGGTAGCTATAGAGAAATTATTTCCTCTGGTGAGGCAATCCAGAGCAAGAGGGCATAATATTAAAATTAGAGCTCGGCCATTTAGGAGTGAAATCGAGAAGCACTTTTTCACACAAAGGGTAGTAGAACTCTGGAAATTGCTCCTCCAAAAGGCTGTGGATGCTGGGTCAATTGAAATTTTCAAGACATAGATCAATAGATTTTTGTTAGGTAAGGATATCAAGGAATATGGAACAAAGGGGGATAAATGGAGTTGAGGTACAGATCAGACATGATCTAATAGAATGACGGAACAGACTGAAGGGGCTATATGGCCTACTCCTGTTCCTGTGTTCCTATGTTCCCTGCAGTAGCATGACTATTCCTTTGGGCATTCCCATTGTACTCCTAGGATTTGAAAGAGGAGTTACCGTTGAGGGAAGAAAAGCAGGTTTTGCTCATTCTCTCCCTAGAAGTCAGCGAAACTGACAAATGGTGCAAGATCTACAAACACTACTGCTCCCTTCCTGAACTGGACACAAGGTTATAGCAAATCACAGCCCACACAGCAGGTGTCAAATGACATGGGATGAGAAGAACAAAAAAAGAGTGCAGTTGGCTGAGTGATAAGGTGCAAAACTTGTGAAAAGGTTACTCTGTTTTATGTCTCTATAAAAAGGCTGCTGGGCTAAAGTATGGGCCACAGAATGAAAGAGGTGAACAATGAAAGAGGATATAGAAAGAACTATAGTGAAAGAGACATAAGGGAAAGCTGAGAAGGATAAAATTGAAGGTGAGTTAGGAAAGAAAGAAAAAAAAGAAAGAAGCAAGAAGTGAGATAATGAGAAAGGAGAACGACGGACATGTTTGGGGAAGGAAATGGAGTGAGTGGAGGATGAGCCAAAAAGAAACAGAAAATAAATAGTTCATGATGAAAGGTGGGGCCTAGGTTCAATGATGAGGAGAATAATTTGTAGAAAAGAGAAATAGTAGATAAAGAGAGAGAACTATGTGGAGCAGAAGATAGTTGTGGTAGAGAGGTCAAGACTTGTGATTGAGAGAGAAACAAGGGCTAAAAGAGAGGTGGTATCATCCATTTGGTTAAAATGCTGCAACAGTTAATATCACTCCACCTTTGTAATGAAATGAGGTAGTTCTGAGCAAGCCATCAAGAACTGCAAAGCTTACCACAAAACTGAAAATTAAGTTTGAATATATCATGAAAAATATGTATTGATGGATAGAATGAAAACAAGTGTGTGCTAGTATTTTCTGCTGTAAGTAAAACTGTACAGTAATGCTAAACATTATAATTCAATGACAGTGTTACAATCAACAAGATAATACCTTAAATTAGTTACGTTATATGGTGAAATGCAGTTTAAATTAAAAATTCTGATCTTAGGGTTAGGTGACTTCTACTGTATGATGTACTTTGCCCTCTTGATTGTGTTACTACTTTACAACTGCTGCCGAGATATCCACATGCTTGATCAGTCAGCACTTGTGTACATAGAACCCCCCTGCCAATGAGGGACTCAATGCATGGTGTAATTCATCCCTGACCACCTATTATTGTGGATCATATATACAGGTACCTTTTTTCTTACATCTCTTCATGAAAAATGACCAGCTTTATATCAGGATGAGCTGATGACACAGATGAAAAGATATTGCTAAAGTAGAACAATGGCTGTGCAATGCCAGAGGTGCAATAACACAATGCATGTCTAATGTTGGAAGTGCAGAATTACATGAAAATAATGTGAACATTCTTATACCGTTCTGGCATGGATTACAAGGATATAATTTTTGGAAAGTGCAAGTTGATAAAAGAATTGTGTACCTAATACTGATAATATATCTTTATTGCGAGCTTTACAAAGGACACACAAATTCTTGTATATTTGCTTGTCCCCAAAGTACCATTATGTATAAAAGGACAGTCTCATTGTGCTGTAAACAAAAGGTTAACCAAATGCTTTGAACATTGTTCTGCATAGATCAGCAAAAGCATTAAACTTCTATTCCAAAATGAATAAATAATAATACTTGCATTTATATAATAGCTTATGATGTTGAAATGTCTCAAAACGCTTCGCACTGGGAATTTTATGTGAAGGTTAAATAACAATATTAAAAATAGAACTAAGGAAGAAAGCAGACCAACATATATAATCATTTCACAAATACAAAATTATAAAGATTATTATTTGCAATTTATTCAAAGAATATGGTAAATTATGCCATTCTGATCAAAATTGTGGAATATTTTAAGGGGTTTTAAACTACGTGGGTATTCAGTATTCAAAGGGTTAAACCCTTTGGCTCTGAAATGAATTTCCGAGTACACAAGATTCAATAAGAAAAAACATTTTTATAAGAGGTACATAAACCTTATTAGTCTGTAACATTGTGGAAGTTTGCTTTACTGATATGCTAGAGTAAATGTTTGAATAGTTAAAGAATGTAATGTCAACACTTTGCAAATATTTACAATCAAGTTTACATATTGGCTGGAGTGGTTTTAAAATGCAAGGCATTGTGCAAGGTGCTTAGCTGATCCAAATGCCAGTCTATAGATCTGAAAGACTAAAGATCACATCACCGGGAGGCTGACAGCAGTGACACTTTGCAAAGTGCCAAATGATTTATGCCAATGTCCTGCTTGATGATACTATTATAGACAGTGCTGTCGTTAAAGAGTCCCAGCTGACTCCTGCCTGCATTTATGCTGCACAAATTACAGGCAAGACCAAAAGATCGAACTTTTCCTTCTGATAGATTTGCATGCTCAGGACAGCATAACTGAGGTCAGTAGTCATTGGGTGTCTGGGTGCTTTTGACACTTAAAGTGGCATGGTCCTCTGAAATGTTAAACCTTTACTTTCTATTTGCGGTTAAGAAGATTGAGACTAGCAGAAAGTTTACTGTATTCATGTGTACTTCAGCTAATATATAGAGTATGTACAAGGACTGGTGGTTTACACCCTTGTCTCAGCTCATCCGCTGCTGAAACCCTCATCCATGCCTTTGTTACCTCTAGACTTCACTATTCCAATGCTCTCCTGGCCGGCCGCCCATGTTCTACCCTCTGTAAACTTGAGGTCACCCAAAACACTGCTGCCCGTGTCCTAACTCACACCAAAAATTGGGGGTACATTGCTGATCATCCCTCTGCTCACTGACCTACATTGACTCCCGGTTAAGCAGCACCTCAATTTTAAAATTTACATCCTTGTTTTCAAATCCCTCCATGGCCTCGTCCCTCCCCATCTCTGTAATCTCCTCCAGCCCTACATCCCTCCAAGATATCTGCGCTCCTCCAATTCTGGCCTCTTGAACATCCCCGATTTTAATCACTCAACCATTGGTGGCCGGGCCTTCAGTTGCCCAGGCTCTAAGCTCTGGAATTCCCTCCCTAAACCTCTCCAACTCTCTACCTCTCTTTCCTCCTTTAAGACACTCCTTAAAACCTACCGCTTAGACCAAGCATTTGGCCACCTGCCCTAATAACTCCTTATGTGGCTCAGTGTCAAATTTTGTTTGATAACGCTCCTGTGAAGTGCTTCGGACATTTTACTACGTTAAAGGCGCTATATAAATAAATTTGTTGTTATTGTTGTGAAATAAGCCACAGAATGGCATCAGCTGTATAACTCATGGCCATCATATGCACGAGTGAGCTCTGGCAGTCATCAATGACTAGTGTATTGCTCGTGAGTTCCCAAGTCTGTTGTTTATTCTATTTATTTATAACAAGTTTTATTTGTATTTTTGTCTTTTGGATTTAACTAATTTTTCACTTTGATTTTTCAGTGGTTGATTAATTCCTTATTATCCCAAACCTGGATTATGCAACATTTTGCTACATTTCCCGAGGGGTAGAACCATTTCAGTCTTCCTTCTCCTTCTTAGGCAGTCGCTCGGAACCGAGGATGACTTGCTTCCACATTAAAAATGAGTTTGCAGGTGACTGATGAGTCCAATGCGGGACCTACAGGGGGGGATTTTAACTCAGGTGCGAGATGGTGTCATGTTATCCGAATTTCGTGTTTCCCACACGAATCTAAATGGATGTGAGAGATTGATGCAATTTTAACTTAATTGGCCAATTGATTTCCAACGTGTGGGAAGCCTTTGCAAATGGGTTTTTCATGACTGAAAGTCCCCTCTGATGACGTCATCATTGCTGCTGCATTTAAGGTCCACAGCAAGCCTTGCTTCTTCTGCAGACTGCCAAGCTTCTTGACTGTGCAGTGTGAGGGAGCTGCAGCAAATATGACAAGCAGGAGGGCCAGATCAGCTCCTCGCTTTGACGAGGTGGCACTGCAGGCATTAGTGGATGGGGCTAGGGCCAACAGGGAGGTGCTCTTCCCTTCATCAGGGAGGAAGAGGCCTCCAACTCAGACCAAGGCAGTTTGGATGCAGGTGGCTGAGGAGGTCAACTCCTTGGGAGTCACCCGCAGAACCTGGATACAGTGCAGGAAAAGATTTCATGACCTTCAGCGCACTGGAAAAGTGAACATGAATTTCCCATCACCCTCAATCTGATTCCCATTGCCTTCATGTGAAGAGAAAAAGATTGGTGAAGTCAAGCGTAGGTCCCTTGCAGTCAGAATCGGGGGAATTTATAATGGGGAACAAAGAAATGGCAGACCAACTAAATACATATTTTGGTTCTGTCTTCACAAAGGAGGACACAAATAACCCCCCAGAGATGCCGGGGAACATAGGGTCTGATGAAAGGGTGGAACTGAAAGAAATCAGTATTTGTAGGGAAATGGTGTTAGGAAAATTGATGGGACTGAAGGCCGATAAATCCCCAGGGCCTGATAATCTACATCCCAGGGTACTTAAGGAAGTGGCCCTAGAAATAGTAGATGCATTGCTGGTCATCTTCCAGAACTCGATAGACTCTGGAACAGTACCCATGGATTGGCGGGTAGTTAATGTTACCCCACTATTCAAAAAAGGTGGTAGAGAAAAGGTGGGGAATTATAGACCGGTAAGCTTGACATCAGTAGTGGGGAAAATGCTAGAGTCCATTATAAAAGATGTAATAGCAGAGCACTTGGAAAGCAATGACTGGATCGGACAAAGTCAACATGGATTTACAAAAGGTAAATCACGCTTGACTAATCTACTGGAATTTTTTGAGGATGTAACTGGTAAAATAGATAAGGGAGAACCAGTGGATGTGGTGTATTTGGACTTTCAGAAGGCTTTCGATAAGGTCCCGCATAAGAGATTAGCGTGCAAAATTAAGGCACATGGGATTGGGGGCAAGGTATTGACTTGGATAGAGAACTGGTTGGCGGACAGAAAGCAAAGAGTTGAAATAAACGGATCGTTTTCCGAGTGGCAGGCAGTGACTAGTGGGGTACCGCAAGGATCGGTCCTAGGACCCCAGCTGTTAACAATATATATTAATGATCTGGACGAGGGAATTGGATGTAATATCTCCAAATTTGCAGACGACACAAAGCTGGGTGGGAGGGTATGCTGTGAGGAGGATGTTGTGAAACTCCAGTACAATTTGGACAGATTCAGTGATTGGGCAGAAACATGGCAAATGCACTATAATGTGGATAAATGTGAGGTTATCCACTTTTGTGGCAAAAACAGGAAGGCAGATTATTATTTGAATGGCAATAGATTGGGAGAAGGGGAAGTGCAAAGAGACCTGGGTGTTCTTGTACACCAGTCGCTGAAGGTAAGCATGCAGGTGCAGCAGGCGGTTAAGAAGGCAAATGGTATGTTGGCCTTCGTAGCAAGAGGGTTCGAGTACAAGAACAAGGATGTCTTGCTGCAGTTGTACAGGGCCTTGGTGAGACCACACCTTGAGTATTGTGTGCAGTTTTGTTCGCCTTACCTGAGGAAGGACGTTCTTGCCATGGAAGGAGTGCAGCAAAGATTCACCAGGCTGATACCTGGGATGGCAGGAATGACGTATGAGGAGAGATTGTGTCGATTGGGCTTATACTCACTGGAGTTTAGAAGATTGAGAGGGGATCTCATCGAAACCTATAAAATTCTGTCAGGCCTGGACAGACTAGATGCAGGAAGGATGTTTCTGATGGCCAGGGAGTCCAGAACCAGGGGTCATAGTCTAAGGATAAGGGGTAAGCTATTTAGGACTGAAATGAGGAGGAATTTCTTCACCCAGAGAGTGGTGAACCTGTGGAATTCTCTGCCACAGAGGGCAGTGGAGGCCAGTTCATTAAGTATATTCAAGAAAGAGTTGGATATATTTCTTAAGGCTAAAGGGATCAAGGGATATGGGGAGAAGGCAGGGACCAGGTACTGAATTTGGATGATCAGCCATAATCTCATTGAATGGCGGAGCAGGCTCGAAGGGCCGAATGGCCTACTCCTGCTCCTATCTTCTATGTTTCTATGTTTCTATGTTTCCTCACCAGCACTCTGCTTTAGCAATCTCTTCCTCCACATCCCACTTGACACTGACATCCATGCACCTTACCCATTCCCTCTCTCTCTATGCTCACATTCACATAACTATTCGACCATGCAGCCCTCACACTCCCTATCACTCTGATGCTTTGAACACAACTGACAACACACAGGGAGGGCCCTTGGTCTTGCAACCTCACTCCATCTTTGTCTCCTTCTAAGTATCTATGCTATGCAATCTCTACACTCACTCCTTCATTCTCACTCAACCTCCATTTGTCTCCCTCATTGCAGGAAAAGAGAGCTCACAACAAAAGAGAGTGAGCCAGGACAGAAGGAGGGACAGCCTAAATAGCCCACCTGACTCCCTGGGAGGAGGCTGTCCTGGAAATTATGGGAATAGAGGATGATTCGCGCATGGGGGACAGCCAGACGGGTGTAACACTGCAAGCTGGTGACAGAAAAGTTTCCCATCTCTCTCTTTGACATTGCATGAGTCGCTGATAATGATTGTGAAGCTGTAACAGATGAACTTATGAGCATCTGCAAAAAGCTATGTGCATGTAGCCATTGCATCACATCTCTGACTCTTTCCTTTACTCCCCCACAGGACCATCACAAGCATCCGCCCCCCCTAGCCAGGAAGAAGAGGCTGAGCAGCCAGACTCCTCAAAAGAAGCTGCAACCTCTGAGGGCGCAGGGTCAGCAGAATTCAGCACACCCAGCAACAGCGCAGACGCTCACACCTCGGTGGGACTTTCGGGACATAGAGTAGTGTTGTCACCTGGTGTATCACAGCTCACAAGTGAGCATCAGCAGATTGTGGAGACAGGGACAGCAGTGGAGAGTCCTATTCGGAGGGTGCAGGACTCTGCCAGCTCGGCTCAGCTGCATGTCGACCCTCTACCTCTGGGTCCATCCGTAAGATCAGAGGTGATGGAACTCCAGGCACAGATGCAGGAGTCTCTGGCAGGTTTTGTTTCTAGGGTCGCTGCGAGCGTGGAGCGAATGGAGGAGTCCATAGTGAACATGAGCAGAGCCTTTGTGGAGTCATTGGCGCATGAACGCATCACCATGGAAAGGATGGCTACCTCTGTGGAAAGGATTGCTACCTCCATGGTAAGGCTGGCTACCGTAGAGGAGAGGATGGCTACAGTAGAGGAGAGGATGGCTACGGCCATGGAGGAGCTTAGTCGCCAGGGTATGGAAAACATGGTCATTGTTCAGAATAGAATGACATCTCTTGAGGACCGATGGGTACCTATTGAACAGAGAAACCAAACCTTCATGGAAGTCCTTCTGAGTAGGACTGCCATTGCAGATGTGGGTCCCCATGGCCCCCCTGATGTGCAGCAAGGTGCTCTCCAGCCACTTCCAGGCGCTGAGGGGGAGCTGACCCATGAGACGGAGATTGGTGGCAGACTTCAAGGAAGTGGGGGCTCCTCTCCAAGTGCTCACAGTTCCATGCCACTGCAGAGCCCTCTGTCAGAGCCCCACCGGAGTCCACACCCAAGTGAGATAGACGTCTCAACACCTGCACAGCCGTAGGAGCAGCAGACTTTAGACGAGCCCTCACAGGCTCGCAACCCCAGAGTACGCGCCCGCCAAAGGTTTTGAGACAGGAGCGGCAAGAAAGTGAGCAAGTGGCCTCCACATCTGCTGAAGACACAGGGGAGGCACCACGTAGGAGCATGCGTAAGAGGAAAATTCTGCACAAGTAGTCACAAGGGTAGTCACTTGGGTGCAATTTTGTATTTATTGTAAAAACGCCATCACGTCGTTATTGAACATAAAAATTCTGATGGCAAATGTTGCAGTTGTGGCATCTGTCATTTCGCTATTGGGACTTCCACATTGAGGCCTTAGGCATACTTGCAACTGTCAGTATGGTGGTCAGAGTGCTAGGAATCCTCTGGTTCTTGGCCATTTCAAAGCTCTGGTAAGAAGCAGCGAGGCAAAAGTGTTTGATTGACTAGGCTAAGCAAATCTGGCCAAGATGAGTGCATTCCTTGCATCCCGGGCAGCAATGTTCTCGCGTAATGCTGCCGCTGGTTGATGGGCCTCTGCAGGATGTTCATTTTCGCACTCCTCCTCTTCCTCCTCCACCTCCTCATCTGAGGAGGACATGTGAGGAGCCACTTGGTCCTCAGGAATCTGCAAGCCACAACGCTGTGCCATGTTGTGAAGTGCACAGCAAACCACGACAATTCTGGAGACCCTGGCTGCTGAGTACTGCAGGGCTCCACCTGATCTATCCAGGCATCTGAAGCGCATTTTCAACAAACCGATGGTTTTCTCAATAATGGATCTGGTGAAAATGTGGCTGGAGTTGTAGCGCTCCTCAGCTTCGTTGGCTGGCCTCCTCAATGGTGTCATTCACCACGTCCTCAGGGGATAGCCCTTGTCTCCAAGTAGCCATCCATTAAGTTGGTCTGGCGGACTGAATAGCGGAGGCACACTAGACTGGCGCAGTATGAAGGAGTCATGGCAACTGCCAGGGTACATGGCACAAACATGCAAAATTTCCTTCTTGTGGTCACACACCAGCTGAACGTTGAGGGAGTGGAAGCCCTTGCGGTTGACAAAAATACCTGGATTGCGATGGGGTGCCCTTAGGGCCACATGTGTGCAGTCAACGACACCCTGTACCCTTGGAAAGCCTGCCAGATGAGCTAATCCAACCGCTTGCGCTGTGACACTTGCTCGATCCTTGGTGAAATGGATGTGATTGTGCGCGAGGGCAAAGAGGGCATCGGTTACCTGCGTGATGCAAGTGTGTGCAGCCGCCTGGGAGATGCCGCTGATGTCTGCTGCTGATCCCTGGAATGAGCCTGAGGCAAAAAAGTTGATTGCGGTGGTGACTTTGACAGCCACTGGGAATGCTTGTCCACCTGGTCCTCTGGGCAGCAGGTCTTGCTCTATCATTGCACAGATGTCAGTCACTACCTCTCGCGAAAGTTGGAGCCGCCTTTGGCACTGCTGCTCAGACATGTTGAGGTAGTTGACCCTGCGTCTGTAGGCCCTGTTTGGGGGGTATCTGCTGCACCGATGTGCTTCCAGGTGCTGGCCCCTTCTGGCCTGTGCAGCTTCAGGTGGGTGAGCAGCAGCCTGGTGCTCCTGCTGCTGCTGCTGTTGTTGGTGCTGCTGTTGTTCCTGGTTCTGCTGCTGCCACGGCTGGTGCTCGAGCTCCTCTAATGCCCAGATGGGAAGGAAATAAATGGCTCCCATGCTTCTGGTATATGCCTCCGTTGAGGAAGCGCTGAGTGAAGGTGGCGAGAGGGATTTCCCAGGAAGTCACACTAGAGATGGGTGTGAGGCTCCAACCTTCCACAGGTGTGGTTAAGCCTTCTAAAAGTTGCCTCAGACCTGAGACCACTAAGCTCTGCCACCTGCAAATGATGGCTGATCAAATCTCCTCTTTAATGGTTGACCTGCAGTTGATAGTCAGCAATGCAATAGTGCTCCTGCCAGGTTTCACATTCGTGTTTCCCACCAGGCCTGTTTCAAGTGGGAAAAGGGTTAAATTCGCAAGGGCCTTTCAAAATAGGATTATAGAGGCCATTTAGTGGTTGTTAAGGACCTTAACGACCAGTCCCACCTGTTGGATGCGGGACGGTGTTGGGGCCATCAGACATGACTGAGTTAAAATTGCTTGGAGTCGGGAACCAGGCGGGGGGAGTCCCGCACGCCAGTTTTTGCGATTTTGACCCCCCGCATGCCTCCAAGCCTGCCTCCACGGCTCAATGGAAATCGAGGCCACAGTCTCTGTCACAGATGGGGCAGACGGTGGTTGAAGGGGCAGGTGGGTGGGCTGCTTGGGTTGACGTGCGCTCCTTGCGCTGCCTGCGCTTGGCTTCTGCTTGCTCCCGGCGAAGATACTCGAGGTGTTCGGCGCCTTCCCGGATGCTTCTCCTCCACTTTGTGCGGTCTTGGGCCAGGGATTCCCAGGTGTCGGTGGGGATGTTACACTTTTTCAAGGAGGTTTTGAGGTGTCCTTGGAGCGTTTCCTCTGCCCACCTGGGGCTCTCTTGCTTCAAGGATACCCTCAAAACCATTTCAGTATATTATAAATGGCATGGCATTTCACAGCAGCAGTTATTATTCTGGTACATGATAGCCCTGTTATTAATATGAAGGTGGCTACCGAGCAGGAGGGTGGAATTGCATGGGCAAAACCCAGAAATCAACTCAGGGGGTTGGAATCTACAATCTCAACTCAGTTCAACCAATGAATTTTGACTTCTGGGTTTAACGTCTCCAAGCTGCGCAACAGACATTATTCACACCCACATGATGCAAACTCAGCTGTATTTAATGGACAATGTACATGATGTGCCTCAATAAATCCGAGACTCGATGTTAGTGAAACAAAACAAGGCTTTTATTGACTTAGAAGGTAACACACAGAGGAGAATGTATCTTCCATCCAGAGGTCTGCCGTACTGGATGTGCTGCAGGCTGGGCCAGCTTACATAGGAGCCAGGTATGGGCGGAGCCCTACACACAGTACAATACAATGGAAATGAAACTGAAACCAACCACAGTCACAGGCAGAGAAATACTGATGAGTGATGAATGGAATATTTCATCACATTCACCCCTTCTATAGATTTAGTCTGTTCGGGGGTTTGATAGTCCTCTGCGACCGACGTGGCTGTTGTGGTGCCGCGGGTGTTGGCTGGGTGTCCCCGGTGGCCTCCTGGGTCTCTGCCGGGGGTGCCGCCAGGGTTGTTGAAGGGGTAGTTGGTGGGGGTACCGTTGGTCGATGTTCTTCCGGGGGTGATGAAAGAGTAGTGGGTGGGTAAGAGTTGCTGTGGTCGTTGTTGCTGCTGTTGTCGTGGTTGTTGTCGTTACCGGCTGGGGCGACGTCTTTTATGGACACGGTGTCCTCCCTTCCGTCGGCGTGCCGGACATACGCGTATTGGGGGTTGGCGTGGAGTAGGTGCACTGACTCCACGAGAGGGTCCGTCTTGTGGCCCCTCACATGCCTTCGCACGAATACCAGACCTGGGGTGGAGAGCCATGACGGCATGGATACGCCTGAGGTGGATTTCCGGGGAAAGACAAACATTCGCTCGTGAGGCGTGGCATTAGTGGCAGTACACAATAGCGACCGTATCGAATGGAGCACATCTGGGAGGACTTCCTGCCAGCGGGAGATAGGGAGGCCTTTGGTCCTTAGAGCTAGAGTGACTGCTTTCCATGCTGTCCCGTTCTCTCGCTCCACTTGACCGTTACCCCGGGGGTTGTAGCTGGTGGTACGGCTCGTGGCGATCCCCCTGGACAGCATGTACTGGCGTAGCTCTTCACTCATGAAGGACGCCCCCCTATCCGTATGGATGTAGCTCGGCATACCGAACAGGCAGAACAGGCTGTTGAGGCATTTAATGACCGTGGCGCTGGTCATGTCTGGGCAGGGGAAGGCGAATGGGAAATGAGAGTATTCGTCCACAATGTTCAGGAAGTAAACATTGTGGTCGACGGACGGGAGGGGGCCCTTGAAATCTAAGCTGAGCCGCTCAAAGGGCCGTGTAGCTTTGATTAAGTGGGCTCTATCTGGGCGGTAGAACCGGGGCTTGCACTCAGCGCAAGTGCGACAGTTCCTGGTCAGGGACCGAACTTCCTCAATCGAGTAGGGTAAGTTGCGGGACTTTATGAAGTGGAACAGCCGCGTGACCCCTGGGTGGCAGAGGTCATTGTGGAGGGTCTGTAGCCGATCTCCGGTGGCGCTGGCACGCATCCCTCGTGAGAGGGCGTCGGGGGATTCGTTAAGGGCCCCTGGCCAGTAAATGATGTCATAATCGAAGGTGGAGAGCTCGATCCGCCACCTAAGAATCTTATCATTTTTAATCTTCCCCCTCTGTTTATTATTGAACATAAACGCTACCGACCGCTGGTCGGTAAGTAGGGTGAAGCGTTTGCTGGCTAGGTAGTGGCGCCAGTGGCGCACTGCCTCCACGATGGCTTGGGCCTCCTTTTCTACGGAGGAGTGTCTGATCTCGGGCCCTTGGAGGGTCCTCGAGAAGAAAGCTACGGGCCGCCCCGCCTGGTTGAGGGTGGCCGCCAAGGCAAAGTCAGACGCATCACTTTCCACTTGAAAGGGAGTGTTCTCGTCCACTGCCTGTAGCGTGGCCCGCTCAATATCCTGCTTAATGCTTTTGAAGGCGGCATGGGCCTCAGCAGAGAGCGGAAAAGAGGATGCTTTCAAGAGGGGGCGGGCTTTGTCGGAGTAGTTGGGGACCCATTGGGAATAATAAGAAAATAACCCCAGGCACCTTTTCAGGGCTTTGGGAGTGTTGGGCAGGGGCAGCTCCCGTAGGGGGCGCAATCGGTCGGGGTCTGGTCCGATTTCCCCATTCTCCACCACGCTGCCTAGTATGCAGAGGCACGTGGTGTTGTAAACGCACTTGTCCTCGTTGTAGGTGAGGTTGAGTTTTTGTGCGGTTTTCAGGAACCTCTCGAGGTTCGAGTCGTGATCCTGCTGGTTGTGACCACAGATGGTGACGTTGTCGAGGTAGGGGAAGGTTGCCTGCAAGTGGTAGTCATCGACCATGCGGTCCATCTCCCTCTGGAAGACCGAGACCCCATTCGTCACCCCAAAGGGGACTCTGAGGAATTGGTAGAGGCGTCCGTTCGCCTTGAAGGCGGTGTACGGGCGGTCCTCTGGTCTGATAGGGAGCTGGTGGTACGCTGACTTGAGGTCGATGGTGGAGAACACCCGGTATTGGGCGATTTGGTTCACCATTTCTGATATGCGGGGTAGCGGGTAGGCGTCTAGTTGGGTGTGCCTGTTGATCGTTTGGCTATCGTCGATCACCATCCGTTTCTTCTCGCTACCCCTTACCACCACCACTTGGGCACGCCACGGGCTATTGCTGCGTTCAATAATGCGCTCTTTCAGGAGCCTGTCTACCTCGGTCGCGATAAACCGCCTGTCCTCCCAGCTGTACCTCCTGCTTTTGGTCGCTATTGGCCGGCAGTTAGGGGTAAGGTTCGCGAATAGCGAAGGCGGCTTTACCTTCAGGGTAGCCAGACCGCACACTGTGAGGGGCGGCTGGGACCCACCGTAATTGAGCGTGATGCTTTGGTGGTAGCACTGGAAATCCAGGCCCAAGATCACGCTCGCACATAGATTCTTCATGATTAATACTTTAAAATTATCGTATACAGTTCCGTTAACGGACAATTGTACCGTGCAGTAACCCATAATGGTCGATGTCTGGGTTTTATCAGCCATAGAGATGGTACCCCGAGTAGGGACCACCTTTAGGGAGAGTTGTTGTACCAGTTCAGTGTGGATAAAACTCTCTGTGCTTCCACTGTCAATTAAACATTTAACCCTGCACCCGTTTACCTCGATGTCCACCATTGATTTGGATAGCGGGTGCGGCCTGGTCTGGTCCACAGTGACCGATGCCACTGTAGGGCCCTGATCGAGACAAGATGGCGTCCACGCTGTCTGCTCACAAGATGGCGGACCCCACGAGGTCGGGCAAGATGGCGTCCAAGATGGCCGCTCCCACGGCGCACACGCGGCGGTGGCGGGTTTTCCGGCGGGGTTCCCTCTGCACATCTTCCCGAAGTGCCCCTTCTTACCGCACTTAAAGCAGATGGTGTCTTTCGCCGGGCACAGGTTTCTGGTGTGCTTCGGCTGCCCGCAGAAGTAGCAGTTGGGTCCCCGATGCGTCACGGCTGTCGTAGGGCTTCTGGGGGGAGAGCGGGGCCCCGACGGTGTCGGGCTGCCGGGCGGGGAAGGTGCCTTCCAAGATGGCGGTGCCCTTGGTGCACACGTGGCGGCGTGGACGGCGCGGGCTGAAGAGTAGGTGTCCGAGTTTCCCTGGGCCACATCCAGGGATCGTGCTGTGTCCGCAGCCTGTTTCAGGTCCAATCCCGTTTTTTCCAGCAGTCTCTGCCGGATGTAAGTGGAGCTGAGACCTGTGATAAAGGCATCGCGAACAAGCTCGTCAGTGTACACTGCGGCTTTTACATCTTGGCACTTGCAGTCTTTGCCAAGCGTTTTCAGGGTGCCTAGGAACTCCTCCACCGATTCCCCAGGTTGCTGTGCGCGAGTAGCGAGCAGATGCCTAGCATACACCTCATTCGTAGGCTGCTGGTAATGTGCCTTTAAGATGTCGCAGGCGGCCAGGTACGTGTCGGCGTCTTGGATGAGGGGGTAAACCCGGTGGCTTACCCAATTCCGCAGAATTCCGAGTTTCATACTCGCAGCGTCCGTAGCATCTTTGACGGCTGCGGAATTGTCCAGGAAGAATTCCATACACATAAACCAGTGTCCGAAACGTGCCGATGCGTCCGAAGCATGCTGGTCCAAATCCAAACGTTCGGGTTTCAAGAGTTGATCCATTGTGTTGAAAATTAAGTCAATAAAATTGATGTGCCTCAATAAATCCGAGACTCGATGTTAGCGAAACAAAACAAGGCTTTTACTGACTTAGAAGGTAACACACAGAGGAGAATGTATCTTCCATCCAGAGGTCTGCCGTACTGGATGTGCTGCAGGCTGGGCCAGCTTACATAGGAGCCAGGTATGGGCGGAGCCCTACACACAGTACAATACAATGGAAATGAAACTGAAACCAACCACAGTCACAGGCAGAGAAATACTGATGAGTGATGAATGGAATATTTCATCACAGTACATATGGAAATTGAGGTGTTCGGGATGGATGGTGCACATAGAGCAAGGACAGCACCCAGATTCAATGATGCATCGCTGGTATTACTGCTGGGTGCAGTCAGGAGCAGGAGAGACATACATTTCCCCAGCAATGGGAGGAAGAAATCTGCTGCTCTCACCAAGAAGGCATGGTTGGAGGTAGGTGAGGAGGTGAGCAGCAGGAGCGTCTTGGATGCAATGCAGGAAGCGGTTTAATTACCTAACCAGGCCAGGAAAAGTGACTCAACTGTGCTTTAAGCTCCACCCCCCACTTTCTCTCTGTCTGGCCAAGTGTTCTTCATCACATCACTCCTCAGGCGCACTCAACTTTCAGCAGCACCCAACCTGCAGTTTCTATGCACTGCATCCCTTCCTTATTTATTTACCCACTGTTGCCACTCACCACATTCCTTATACAATATGATGCAAGTGTCTCATAGTCACCCTCACCGAATGCACTGCATCCATCGGGTGAATACCTGATCTTCAGTCACTCACAGGTCTGTATTTTTGCCCCTTGTAGGAGAAGAGAGCGCAAAATGCAAGGGAGAGGGAGAGGGCTGGAGGTTGGCCACCACAAATAGTCCAGCTAAATGAAACAAAGTAGAAGGCCCTGGAGGTAAGCGGCACATCTGCGTCCCTCTCAGTTGGAGATGGAGAAAAAAGGAGCTCGCAGATAGCTGGTGACAACAACAACAACGTGCATTTATATAGCACCTTTAACATAGTAAAACATTCCAAGGCGCTTCATAGAAGAGTTATGAGGCAAAAATTTGACACCGACCCACATAGGGAGAAATTAGGCAGAGTTCAAAGAGGTAGGTTTTAAGCAGCGTCTTAAAGCAGTAAAGAGAGGTAAAGACGCGGAGGGGTTAAGGGAGGGAATTCCAGAGCTTAGGGCCCAGGCAACAGAAGGCATGGCCACCAACGGTTGAGCGATTAAAATCAGGGATGCTCAAGAGGCCAGAATTAGAGGAGCGCAGATATCTCGGGGGGTGTTGTGGGACTGCAGGAGATTACAGAGAGAGGGAGGGGCGAGGCCATGGAGGGATTTGAAAACAAGGATGAGAATTTTAAAATTGAGACGTTGCTTAACCGTGAGCCAATGAAGGTCAGCGAGCACAGGGGTGATGGGTGAACGGGACTTGGTGTGAGTTAGGACACGGGCAGCCGAGTTTTGGATGACCTACGTGGGGTAGAATGTGGGAGGCCAGCCAGGAGTGCATTAGAATAATCAAGTCTAGAGGCAACAAAGGCATGGATGAGCATTTCAGCAGCAAATGAGCTGAGGCAGGGGCAGAGACGGGCGATGTTATGGAGTTGGGAATAGGCGGTCTTAGTTAAGGCGCGGATATGTGGTCAGAAGCTCATTTCTGGGTCAAATATAACACCAAGCTTGCAAACAGTGTAGTTCAACCTCAGACAGATGTTAGGAAGAGGGACGGAGTTTGTGGCGGGGACTGGAGACAATGGCTTCGGTCTTCTCAATATTTAACTGGGGAAAATTTCTGCTCATCAGTATTGGATGTGGGACAAGCAGTCTGGCAATTTAGAGACCTTGGAGGGTCGAGAGAAGAGGTAGTGAGGTAGAGCTGGGTGTCGTCAGCGTACATGTGGAAACTGATGCTGTGTTTTCGGATGATGTCGCCAAGGGGCAGCATGTAGATGAGAAATAGGAGGGGGCCAAGGATAGATCCTTGGGGGACACCAGAGGTAATGATGTGGGAGCGGGAAGAGAAGTCATTGCAGGTGATTCTCTGGCTATGATTAAATAAATAAGAATGGAACCAGGCGAGTGCAGACCCACCCAGCTGGATGACGGTGGAGAGGCGTTGGAGGAGGATGGAGTGGTCAACTGTGTCAAAGGCTGCAGACAGATCGAGAAGGACGAAGAGGGATAGTTTACCTTTGTCACAGTCACATAGGATGTCATTTGTTACTTTGATAAGAGCCGTTTCGGTACTGTGGCAGGGGTGGAAACTTGATTGAAGGGATTCAAACATGGAGTTCCGGGAAAGATGGGCATAGATTTGGGAGGCGACAATACGTTCAAGGAATCTGGAGAGGAAAGGGAGGTTGGAGACGGGGCGGCAGTTTTGCAAGGACGGAGGGGGTCAAGGTTTGATTTTTTGAGGGTAGGGGTGATGACAGCAGATTTGAAGGCGAGGGGGACAGTGCCTGAGGAGAGAGAATCGTTAACAATATCAGCTAAAATGGTAGCCAGAAAAGGAAGTTGGGTGGTCAGCAGTTGCAAATATCTTTGACACACATGTGCTGACTTCCTTTCATCAGTGACTGAACTATGAGAAGACTGAGTATGGTGATTGTCAAGATTGTGACTTTGCCATGACTAAATCATATCCCTTTCTATTGCCTTCCAGAACCTTCAGGCATACAGCAAATGTTGCAGGAAATCCATGAGGATGATACCTCAGAGGACCTCATTCCTCCTGAGGGTGCACCGTCACAGGAGGTATAGCCGTACACCAGTGCAAATATGCACACTTCGGTGGGTTCACTTAGAGAGTTAGTTGGGTTTCACCTGGTGATTCACACTCCACAAATGAGCACGAGCAGACACTGGTGGCAGTGAACGTTATGGTGTGTTCACATCGGGGGGTCTCAAGCCTCTCCAAGCTCTGCTCAGCTGGACACAGATGCTGTACCCCAGGGGCTGTTGTTGAGAAGGATAATGCTAACGGGGCATCAGCAACTTAGCCAGGTACTGACAAACATGCCACACACACTCTCCACAATAGCAGAGTGGATGGAGGAGTCCAACACGATCACTAGTGGATTGGTGGCGCAGGGAATTGCGAGAATGTCTACCATGGAAATAGAGGCCACCTCCATGGAATTCAAGCATGGCTCTCAAATGAGTCCATGCAGGTAATGACCACGGCCATGCAGGAGATGTCTGCTGCCTTAAACAGGATGACAGATACCTTATCTGTGACTTTACAACGAGTCACATCTTCACCAATCTGGTCTACAGCAGAGTGTTAGGAGTGATGTGGTGCTGGCGCAGGAGAGAGATGATGGCAAAAAGGGGACATGGAAGTGGGAACTCCACTCAGAACACTTCAACTTCTCACCTGTTGCCCCTCCCCCTCAGCCAGTATCCGAAATGCTGCCTTGTCTCCCGATGGCCGAGTCTGCCTCTGCACAGATGCAGGTGGAACAATTTTTGGCGGGCCCTCAGGGGCTCCAAAACCCAGACGGTGTAAGCCAAAAGCACCTCAGCAGTCAGGGCAGGGATCTGAGCAGCCTGCCTCTACCTCTGCTGAAGCCACACAGGATGCACCACATAGAAGCAGTAGGAAGCTTAAGTTATAGCAATTGTAATTCACCAGTGGTATGCACATGGGTGTTTGGCAAAAGGGTATGTTGTTAAGTTTCCTTTTTTTATAATGCCACATAAAAATTATTGATTAGCAGCACTTCCACATCTTGCCCAATATTGTGTCCTGAGTACCAACTCGTTCTTTCACTTGTTTCATGGTAAATGTTAATATATGACGGGACACATTGGGCGGATGCATAGCGGGTGGATGAGTGGTTGAAGGACTATTTAGTGCAAAGGTGGCCAGGGGTGGCGGGGGCGGGGGGATGGTGGGGAGGAGCTGGTGGGTCCACTTAGAGAGTTAGTTGGGTTTCACCTGGTGAGTCACACCTCACAAATGAGCACGAGCAGACACTGGTGGCAGTGAACGTTATGGTGAGTTCACATCGGGGGGTCTCAAGCCTCTCCAAGCTCTGCTCAGCTGGACACAGATGCTGTACCCCATTGTCACAAGTTTAAATATCCACCTGAACTGTGGCTTCTTATGTTTTACACTAGTTGAACCTTCGCGATATTAGGACATCCCTAGCATCCTGGGCAGCAATGTAAGCAGCTGGTTCTCATTGTAACGCTTCTGTGCCTCATTGGTGGGGTTCCTCACAGGTCTCATCAGCTGAGTTTGAAGGGGGTATCCCTTGCCTCCTATGAGCCACCCCTGAAGTCTGCTTCCTGGAACAAAAAGGTCTGGCATGTTGGACTGCCGCAGTATGAAAGCATCATAACGCTTCCCAGGGAATCTGGCACAGACCTGCATGAACCTCTTCTTGTGGTTGCACACCAGCTGCTCATTGATGGATGAATATCAATCTATTAGAGCATCAGAATCATTATCAGTCACTCATGCAATGTCAATGAGAGAGATGCCAAACTATTCTGTCACCAGCTTGCTGTGATGCGCCCGCCTGTCCGTCCCTCACTTGGGACTCCTCCTCGATCCTGACAATTTCCAGGGTCGCCTCCTCCAAGGTGGTGAGCTGGGCTACTGAGGGTGGCCCTCCTCCTGTCCTCGCTCTTTCCCTCTTATTGTGGGCTCTCTTTTCCTGCAATGAGGGACACAAGTGGAGTTTGAGTGAGAATGAAAGAGTGAGTGTAGAGAATGCATAGCATTGATGCTTAGAAGGAGAGAAAGGGCCCTCCCTGTGTGTTGTAAGTTGTTGTCGTTGCGTCACAGTGATAGGGAGTGTGAGGGCTGCATGGTGGAATATTAAGTGAATGTGACCATAGAGAGAGAGGGAATGGGTAAGGGTGCAGGGATGTCAGTGTCAAGTGGGATGTGGAGGAAGAGGTTGGCAAAGCTGAGTGCTGGTGAGAAGAGGCGATGGGGATCAGATTGACTTTTCTCACTTTTCCTGTGCGGAGAAGGTCATGAAACCTCTTCCTGCACTGCAGCCAGGTTCTGTGGCACACAGAGATGGCATTGACCTCCTGGGCCACTTGCAGCCACACAGCTCTAGTCTGTTGTGGTGGCTTTTTTCTCTCCTTATTAGATCTTGCTCCCTGCACCAGAGCTTGGAGGGAGGGCTCATCAAAGCGAGGTGCACACTTTTGCTTGCTGGTGGACATGGTCGGTAAATGAAGTCCTTCATTCAATGTTCAAAGCGTTTCCAGTCTCCAGAAGAATCAAGGCTGCTTGCAGGCCTTAAACCCAACAGCACTGATGATGTCATCGGAGGCGACTTTCTGTATGAAAAGACTCATTGGGCCAGTGGTTCCCACAAGCAGGAAATGAATTGCCCAATTAGGGGAAAATCGCAATTTTTCAACACTTCACTTAGGAGTCGGGGTCCTGACACGAAAACCACCTGACACGGCCCAGCCCGACCCCAATGGCAAAATCGAGCCCTATGTGTTCTTCATTGAAGCCTATCTTCCTGCCCTTCCCCTTCAAAAAATGAATGGTTTGTAAAAAATCTCATTTACACATGCCTTGCAGTTTATTAGTCCCATTAGATCCCGAGTCTCTTATCAAGATGCTCTGATGAAGTCACTTTCCTAGGAGATAATCTGTCTGGTAAAGGAATAGACTCAGATATGGAAAAAGTAAACGCCATACTCAACATGCCCCGACCCACTGACAAAAAAGGAGTGCTACGCATCATGGGGATGATAAACTTCATTGGAAAGTTCATTCCTAACTTGTCAGCCAAGACAGCCTGTCTGCGAGACCTGCTACATAAAATAAATGAGTTCGCATGGACAGAAAGACATGAACAAGAGTGGATGAACCTTAAAACAGTGCTGACAACCGCACCTGTACTCACCTTCTTTGACCCAACAAAGAGAATCAAAGTGTCAACGGATGCATCGAAAGATGGCCTAGGCGCGGTCTTGCTACAAGCAGAGGGTGAAGATTGGAAGCCTGTTGTCTATGCCTCCAGGCCTATGACTGATTCTGAGTGTCGATACGCCCAGATTGAAAAGGAATGTCTAGGCTTGGTAGTTGGACTAGAAAAGTTCCATGGCTACATATATGGACTTCCCACCTTCACAGTTGAGACAGACCACTGCCCACTGGTTGCCATCATAAAAAAAAATCTGAATGAGATGTCTCCAAGGATTCAACAACTCATGATGAAGCTGCAAAGATATGACTTTGAACTGATCTACACACCAGGCAAACACATAGTGTTAGCAGATGCACTATCCCGAGCACCCACAATGAGTCATGTGAGCTCTACTGAGGAAGACGTGGATGTTCATGTGAGTATGGTAAATCTGAATTTAAATACCAGTGGACGGGTTTCACACAATTAGTTAAACCGAGGCGTGAACTGTTGCATCCAGGAGGTAAGTGGCTTTATACCTGCCTACAGGAGCCAGGGTCCCTACCTAACCCACCCCCGCTATCGGAGACCCCACCACGAGGACTCCAATCGCTTCTCCAGGCCTTCGGTCCCCACCAGGAGGCCTTCCCCCTCCACCCCACCGATGATGCTGAGGCCAGCCACAATCCTCTGGTGGCCAGCCCCAATCCTCTCTCACCCCCTGCCGATACTCCGCCGACCCCCTCCCACCACCCCACCACAACCCCACCCCATCCGCCGATCTTCGATTCCCCCCGATCCCTGGCTGACCAACCCCCTGCCGATCACCAATCCTCAGTCAATCCCCGATCCCCCTATCCTCCAACCACCTCCCTGCCGATCCTCTGGTCGACCCCCTGACCCCGCCGCCACGATTCCAGATGCAGCCGTTCCCCGACCCCCACCCCCGCCGATATCCCTCCCCCGAACCGACCCCTCGCTCCCTCTCCACAACTGAAGCCTACCCGCTCGCAGCCAGCCAGCCTCTCAATCTGGCTTGCTAAGGGCGGGTATCCGAGACCTCACATTCAAATCAGGCCCTGCCATTAAAGACAAGGGTTCCCCCCCACCACCTTGGAGGCCCCCCATTTCCAACCCGCCTACCTCCAGAAAATTTCTGCCCTTATTTCAGCTATCCACGTCATTTGGCACACATTCCTCAACTACTAGCCTTACCCTCATTCACTTCAGCTTCTTACAGGAAAAATTAGCACACAATGTCTGCCAATGGCAGGCCACTGGGTGGGCATCCCTACCTTTAAACTGCTCACTCCCTATGGTGCTAGTGGGGACACACTCAGCTCCTGCCATCAGAGACAACAAGGTTGACAGCATCTTGTCAGCGCCAGGCTAGAGATTAAGCATACACTTTTATCCTGACATCCCTGTGAAGCACCACACAGATATAACTACCACCCTCTTTCTCTCCATAATCACAAAGGGTAATGCTCACCCATTCTTACCTTCTACTTGCCCCAGTATATTTACTCGCCGCCTGGATCCTGCTGACTGTGATTTTCACTCAGGCTCCTGGATGGGTGGCTAAGCCGCCTGCCCAACACTGATAGGGTCTTTCCTTAAATATGCAGATCCTACAAGGATATTTGCAGCCTCCCTATCCTTGGACTCTCTCCTGCAAGACTCTCCCAGAACCCCCTTCCCCACACCTACTTTAATGTCGGAGGGCGGCCTACTGGCGGGAAGTGGATTGGCAGCTTGATAATAAGGCCTTTGAGTTCAAATGCTCTGAGCCTGTTTTCTGCTGCAACAGGCTTCTAACTTACCCCATCATCCACCCATTTGGAGTTAAAATTGGGGCTTGTGTTGTACAGAAGAGGCTTCTGAGATAATGGGCTCGATTTTAACGCAGCCGACAAGCGGGCTTTTAGGCGTGTGGGGGTTAAAATCGCAAAACCTGGGGGTCAGGACCCCCCCCTGCCTGGTTCCCGCCTCCACGCCATTTTAACCTAGGTGTGTCTGATGGACCCGAATCAGTCCCGTCTGCAACAGGCGGGACTGGTCTTTAGGGCCCTAAACAGCACTCATTGGCCTTTATAATCCCATTTTAACAGGCGCTTGCCTGTTTAACCCTTTTTCCACGTAAAACACGCCTGGTGGGGATCACGCCTGTGAAACCTGGCGTGAACACTATTGGCTTGCTGCCTATCAGCTGCAGGCCCAACATTAAAGAGGATATTTGATCAGCCATCATTTGCAGCTGGCAGGACTTTGTTGCCTCAGGTCTGGGGCAACTTTTACCAGGCCTAACCACACCTGTGGAAGGTTGGAGCCTCACACACTTCTGCAGTGTGACCTCCTGCAAGACCCCTCTCACCACACTCACTGAGCACTTCCTCAACTGAGGCATCTACCAGAAGCATGGGAGGCCTTTTTTTCCTTCCCCTCTTGGCATTAGAGGACCTCCAGCCTCATTCACGAAATGACACACGCCACAACTGCAGAAGTTGCCATCAGAATTTTTATGAAAAACAAACAACTGATGGCATTTTTACAAAATACACAGCATTTCACCCAAGTGACTACCCTTGTGACTATCTGTGCTTTATTTTCCTCTTACGCGTGCTCCTACGTAGTGGTTCCCTGTGGCTTCAGCAGATGTGGAGGCCCCTTGCTCACTTTCCTGCTGCTCCTGTCTCGACACCTTTGGCGGGCGTCCTCTGGGATGGCGAGCCTGTGAGGACTCGCCAGCAGTCTGCTGCTCCTGCGGCTGTGCAGGGGTTGAGACCTCTATCTCCGTTGGGTGTGGACTCTGGCAGGGCTCTGACCGAGGGCTCTGCAGTGGCATGGAAGTGTGAACGCTTGGAGAGGAGCCCCCACTTCCTTGAGGTCTGCCACCAACCTCCCTCCCATAGGTCAGGTCCCCCTCAGTGCCTGCAAGTGGCTTGAGAGCAGCTTGCTGCACATCAGGGGGGCCATGGGGACCCATATCTACAATGGCAGTCCTACGCAGAAGGACTTTCATGAAGGTCTGGTTTCTCTGTTCAATAGATGCCCATCGCTCCTCAAGAGATGTCATTCTATTCTGAACACTCACCATGTTTTCCATACCCTGGCGACTAACCTCCTCCATGGCCGTAGCCTTCCTCTCCTCTACGGTAGCCAGCCTTACCATGGAGGCAGCAATCATTTCCACGTAGGTAGCTATCCTTTCCGTGTTGATGCGTTCATGCGCCACTGACTCCATAAAGGCTTTGCTCATGTTCGCTATGGACTCCTCCATTCGCTCCACACTCGCAGCGACCCTGGAGACAAAACCTGCCAGAGAGTCCTGCATCTATGCATGGAGTTCCATCACCTCTGATCTTACGGATGGGCCCAGAGGCAGAGGGTCGACATGCAGCTGAGCCGAGCTGGCAGAGTCCTGCGCCCTCTGACGAGGACTCGCCACTGCTGTCCCTGTCTCCACAATCTGTTGATGCTCACTTGTGAGCTGTGACACACCAGGTGACAACTCTACTCTATGTCCCGAAGGTCCCACCAAGGTGTGAGTGTCTGCGCTGGTGCTGGGTGTGCTTATTTCTGCTGACGCTGCACCCTCAGAGGTTGCAGATTCCTCTGAGGTGTCTGGCTGCTCAGGCTCTTCCTCCTGCACACTGGGGACGGGGGCTCGCGATGGTCCTGTGGGGGAGTCAAGAAAAAAGTCAGAGATGTGATGCCAAGGTTACATGCACATTGCATTTTGCAGATGATCATAAGTCCATATGATGTAACTTCAGAATCATTATCAGTGACTCATGCAATGCCAATGAGAGAGATGGAAAACTATTCTGTCACCAGCTTGCGGGGATGCTGCTGTCTGTCCTTCCCCAACTTCCACATCTCGGTCAGCTCCGGCAATCTCCAGGACGCCTTCCTCCCAGGGGGTGAGCTGGGCTTATGAGGGCAGCCCTCCTCCTGTCCTGGCTCGCTCTCTCCTGTTGTGAGCTCTCTTTTCCTGCAATGAGGGAGACAAGTGGAGGTTGAGTGAGAATGAAGGAGTGAGTGCAGAGATTGCATAGCATAGGTACTTAGAAGGAGACAAAGATGGAGTGAGGTTGCAAGACCAAGGGCCCTCCCTGTGTGTAGTAAGTTGTGTTCAAAGCATCAGAGTGAGAGGGAGTGTGAGGGCTGCATGGTGGACTAGTTCTGTGAATGTGAGCATAGAGAAAGAGGGAATGGGTAAGGGTGCATGGATGTGAGTGTCTAGTGGGATGTGCAGGAGGAGATTGGTAAAGCTGAGTACTGGTGAGGAAAGGCAATGGGGATCAGATTGAGGGTGATGGAAACTTCATACAGTACTTACTTTTCCAGTGCGAAGAAGGTCATGGAATCTTTTTCTGCACTGCAACCACGTTCTTCGTGTGAGCCCCATGGATTTGACTTTACCTGCCACCTGTAGCCACACAGCCTTGGTCTGGCTGGGAGGCCTCTTCCTCCCTGAAGAAGGGAACAGGACCTCCCTGTGGGCCCTAGCACCATCCAGTAATGCCTGGAGTGAAGCCTCATCAAATTTGGGGGCAGATCTGGCCCTCCCGCTGGCCGTTGCTCCTGCAGGCCCCTGTACTGTAGTGTATGTACCCGTCTACCTTTAAGGGAACTATTGAATGTAACCGTTCACCTTTAAGAGAACTACTTTAGGTGTGGCACTATTTGTTTGGCTTCTGTATACTGTAATACCGATAGTGACCACACCAGTATATAAGTGTTGTGGCAGGATTGCTGGGGCAGATTCGCCCGGACCTTCGAATAGTAAAGACCTGTTTGTTTGTTACTTCTGAAGTCTGTGTATTTATTAACTGCACAACCCACAGACTTTACAGTGGCGACGAGTCCGATCGTACCCTGTGGCAAGATTACCAAAAGCAACGAAGAGCGTCGAAGAGAGACAACCGCCCTCGTCGTGCTACCAAAAGAAAACACGAGGCTGCAACAACAGAAAGCAGGAAGACTAACAACAAAAGCTGTATCAGCAACAGGCACTGACTACCCTTCTGCCACGGTGCGGAGTGAGCCGACCAGCAAGAAATGAGGCGGCCGAAGAGACTGTGAGTAGGGGAAGGTGTAGAAGTATCCGGAGGATAAGGGCAGAGCACTCGACCTCGGTCGAGGGGGAGCTGTGCCGGCCAAAAGTCGGGTCCAACGGCGTCGGGTGACAGCCGGACCGCGATCGGCGGGAAAAATCCGGGCAGCGACCGCAGCCACGAAGCGCTGAGCCTGCGAGTAGGCGCGGGAAGAGAAACCCAGCCGCAGCCGGGGAGGGAAACACCGGTCTGCGAGAGGGCTGGAGAGGCGAACGGGAACCGCGCGGGTGAGAGCCGGGTGCGGAGAGAGAGACTGCGAGGAGCCAGTCCAGCGGCTGAGCTGTTCTCCATCAACGGGGTACTCAGAGCCGGCAAAACCGAACGTGCGGGAGTGGGTGAGAGACACAGCCGAAAACGGGGTGAGAGACTGCGCGAGAGCCAGTCCAGTGGCTGAGCTGTTCTCCACCAACGGGGTACCCAGGGCCGGTAACACCGAACGTGCGGGTGAGAGAGCGACACAGCCGGGTACGGAGAGAGAGACTGCGCGAGAGCCAGTCCAGCGGCTGAACTGTCCTCCGTTAACGGGGTGTACCCAGCGCCGGTAGAGCCGTGCGGGCGGGAGGAAAAGACATAGCCGAGTAAGGGGAGCTGTGCGGTAGCCAGCCAGCGGCTGAACCTGTCCGCTGTGGGGGAAGCGTACCCCTTCCACTGGGAAGAAACGCGGGAAGCCGCCATTAGGCGGAGAAGACGCCAGAAGCGGGAAACCGCCATTGAAGTGGGCGGGGCGAGAAAGGAAGAGCGGGAAACCGCCATTTTCGCGGGAAAACCGCCATCTTGATTGACATACCGCCATTGAAGTGGGCGGGGAGAGAAGGAAAGAGCGGGAAACCGCCGATTTCGCGGGAAAACCACCATCTTAGAAACAAACAAGTAAATAAGAATACTTAAAGAAATACTGGTGCTGCTCCCAAGGGAAGAAAGATGCCTAAGCGAGGGAATATTAACGACTTTAATTCTGAAATAGAAGACTGGGCCACGTACGTGGAACGCATCGAGATCTATTGTGAAGCCAACAAAATAGAGGAAGACGACAAGGCGATAACATTGTTAAACTCGATGGGCGCAAAGACATACGGGCTCTTGAAGGATTTACTAGCACCAGCTAAACCGGCGGATCAGTCTTTCGAAGAGATTGTGGTTGTTCTGAAGGACCACTTGAACCCCACACCGTTGATGTTGGCTGAACGATTCAAATTCTATGCAAGAACGCAACGGAAAGACAAAAACAACGCAGAATACTTGGTCGAACTGCGTAGGCTAGCGAAATACTGCCAGTTCGGAGGGAATCTGACAGAGGCACTGCGAGACAAGTTCATAGGCGGATTGTCCAAGGAAGGGACGCAAAAGCGCCTACTAGAAGAGAACGACCTTACACTTGACAGGGCTGTCCTTATAGCCGCATCACACGAAGCCGCAGCGAAAGGAACGGTGGAAATGCAACTAAAGGCGGAGGCGCTCGGGGTGGACCAAATTACCTTGAATACAACAAAATGCTATCGTTGTGGGAAGACAACACACGACCAGAATCAATGCTGGTTTAAGAACCAAGAATGTAGGAAATGTGGCAAACTGGGTCACATCGCTAAGGTATGCCGGTCAGGGAAGAAGACCAACAACCAAAGGAAGCCATCACAAGAAAAGTACAACAAGGTATACAAGGGGGCTGAGAAGAGTTCAGACGAACAGAATCCAGACTCAGATCCAAACGACCAGGAGCTGGGTAGTCTGAGTATCCACCATGTGAGTAAGGAAGCTGACCTACAAACTATCTGGGTCATGCTAAAAATAGCTGGAGTCCAAGTGAAAATGGAGTTGGACACTGGATCAGCTGTATCAGTCATAAATCGAGGGGATTACCACCGGCTATTCTCACACATACCCTTAAGAGATACCAAGTTCGTATTGCAGACATACACGGGGCATAAAGTATACCCCATGGGAAAAATAAGAGTCAAGGTGAGAGATAGGGGTAAAGAACACCCAAGAATGAACTTGTATGTACTACATGAGGGAGGACCACCACTTCTAGGACGGGAGTGGATCAAGAAAATAGACATGGAATGGCACTACCTACAAGCAATGACGAGTGAGGACTCGGTGCAGGCAAGCAGCTCAGACTCTGAGCCGGAAGACGATAAGTCCAGCCCACGTATGAAAAACAAGGTTAACATGAACTCACTGACTAAGGTTGGAAAAACGATGGCGTGCATAAAGACAGAGAATTCTGAGTCTGTTCAAGTCACAGACATATGCATTACGGAGGAACACCGAGCTCGAACTCAACGTTATTTCAAAGTACGACAACAATTCGAACAATTAAGTTACCGTCTCGTACAAGAGATGAAAACAATGAAAAAGTTCTATGACACCGAATGGGAGAGTCTGGAAAGACAACAGAACCTGCTGGCTCAAGCAGAGAGCGACCATAGAGCCATCGTGACCAATTACCGATCACACCTCCCTTATGATGTTCAGGAGTTAGAATATTTGCATGATCTAGAGATACAGCATAAAGGCAAACCACGCTACACTGAGGATTTTGTTCTGCAATTGGAGACGGAGCTAGTGCAGGCAAGGTTAAGAGAAGCTGAATCGCAGTGTGCACTTAAAGAGATGCAGAAAAAAATCTTGGACATGGAAAAGAGAAACGCTTCTTTACCTGATGTGAATAATGTGGCCATGTTGCAAGAGGAGCTTATCACTCAGTTAAATGAAAATAAAGGGAAAATGACTGAGATAGACTGCAAGAATAAAGAAGATTTGATGGCAGTGAGACTTCAAGAGGCAGAAAGCATAGCAGCCTTGGCTGAATTCCAACAGGAAATTGCGAAAGAAGCAAATGAAGAGGAATCTTCAGGAAGCCGGGATTTTATTCCAGTTCTTCTCTACGACTCCTTACAAGCAGAGTGTGAGAAGTGGAAAGAACAGTATGAACAGGCCCAGGCTACAATTCTGGAGGGGATTAACTCGGCAACCTCCGAAAAGCTAGTTTCAGTAGAAGCATATGAACAACTAAAGGTTGAACATGAGCAAGAAGTCCAAAGGCTGCAGGAAATTCTTGATGAGCTCAAGGCCAAGACAGACTCATCGGTAGAAGTTCCATCCATAGATGAGAATTTAGCGGTGAAAGACATGGCAGAACATGAAAGACAAGATGTCCAAGAACTCATAAAAATATTGGAGGAAACCCAAGACAAATATGAGGCGGCAATGACCGAGGTTCAACGACTTGAAGAGCAGAGTCAACTGGGAATCCTTTCAGTGGAAGGGAAGGAAACTGTAAGAAACACAGAGACTGTAAGAATGGGCTCTGAACATGAGCTTGGGAGCATCAAGGCGCAACTTCTTCGAGCGCTTGAAACCAAAGTACAAGAGGAAAGGAAGGTGAAAGCATTGGAGGGAAAGGTGGATGAAATGGTGAAGACTCTGATCCACAGAGTCCCCGCGGAAGAGTTAACAGTCAGCCAACTCCTTCACATGCTGAGAGACAAGACTCCACAATGCAAAGGGAAGGAATTCGGAGCTCCCAAAAGTTACAGAAATAACTGAGGTGGCAACACAGATTTTGTGTTACAGTTTACTCTATGAAGAGTTCGCTGAATCACATCAATGTGAACAGAAGAATGTTGAAACAGCTGCTTCAGTAGAAGGATTAAATAGCCTGATACCGCAATCCCCGGTGGAAGGGAAGGTATTGAACTCACAAATGAGGTCAGTAGTGAAGGAATGGCAGACAACCCAGGAAGAGCGGGATGAATATGAATGCATGAAGAAGTCTTTTCAAGAAAGATGTCTAGGGAAGGAACCACCGTCAGCTAATGTCCACACGGGTGAGGAGGAAGAAGAAGGCTCTCTCGCTGGCCTAACTCAGGACGAACCCGAATATTACCATGACCTGTTGAGTGACACTGAATATTATGAGGATGTGGTCTGCCCAGCTTGTGATGAAAACTCCCAAAGTGCTGAAATCTGGAGGAAGCACTTAAGGTCTAAGGAACATAGAGAGTTGGTGGCGCTACAGCAGGCAGCCGAGAAAGGAGCTCCGAGAGTTTCAAAAAGGCAGAAAAGAAAAAGAAGAAGCAGAAGATAATAACTGTCTAAAATATTAGCACTTCTACCATCTCAGGCGGAACACTACGAAAGGAGCTAAATTAGTTGAAAAACTGGAAAATGTCAAGACAGCCAGTTGGTTGTAAAAGTCCGCAC
This sequence comes from Somniosus microcephalus, assembly GCF_052327205.1. Taxonomy (NCBI): domain Eukaryota; kingdom Metazoa; phylum Chordata; class Chondrichthyes; order Squaliformes; family Somniosidae; genus Somniosus; species Somniosus microcephalus. Next base: position 210,791,060 of record NC_140991.1, on the reverse strand, counting down.
TGCTGCTTCAACAGGACGAAAGTTCAAGCTGTTACGTCAAGAAAAAGGCTATGGAGGAGTCACGCTAGCCAGGTGAACCGGCTACACCAAAGAAATGTTGTTCGGAACGAGTCAAGATCAGAGACTGAATCTATGAACTGTTTCCGCAGAGACTGAACCTGTGAACTGTTCCCACCGAGATTATATCTGTAAATTGTTTTATATGACATTGACTCCACCGAGATTATATCTGTAATTTGTTTATAGGAAGTTGAAGATATGTATGTTTAACGGAGACTCTGTAAGTAATAAGCTAAAAAGGGAGGATTGTAGTGTATGTACCCGTCTACCTTTAAGGGAACTATTGAATGTAACCGTTCACCTTTAAGAGAACTACTTTAGGTGTGGCACTATTTGTTTGGCTTCTGTATACTGTAATACCGATAGTGACCACACCAGTATATAAGTGTTGTGGCAGGATTGCTGGGGCAGATTCGCCCGGGCCTTCGAATAGTAAAGACCTGTTTGTTTGTTACTTCTGAAGTCTGTGTATTTATTAACTGCACAACCCACAGACTTTACATGTGCCATCTTAATGGTGAAGTTTGGGAGCCTGCAGAGGAAGCAAGGCTTGCTGTGGACCTTAAAAGCAGGAGCAATGATGATGTCATATTCTGCGACTTTCTGACTGGAAATACTCAATTGCCAAGGCTTCCCACATGCTGGAAATCAATTGGCCAATTGAATTAAAATTGCATCAATCTCACAGGCCCATTTCGAATCGTGTGGGAATCACTAAATTCGGGGAACCCGCCAATTCCCCGCACCTGAGTTAAAATCGACCCCAATATGTCCTCTGATGCCCCATGCAGCATCCACTGAGGACTCCTCTGAGTGCAGGTCATTCTGTTGGTCTGCTTCAAGTATTTCTGGATCCAATGGAGGCCTACTCCTCAGCCATGTCAAAGTGCAGTCCTTCCTATAGCACCACTCCTCTGCTGATGTTCTGTACACTCTGATTGGGATCGTTAGTCATAGAAGCAGAGGATATGCTTTGTCACCCAGAAGCCATCAGTGGATTTGATTCTCTTATCTGAAGGGATCAAGGAGGGCCAATGGATGGAGGCATCGGGTATTGACATGCAGGATCTGTTGTCAACTGTTGCCACGTTATATGGACATTAAGGTACTGGGATTCCTTCTTGTTGAGGTACATGAGTGGGTGTTCTGTGGGTGCACTCAAAATAATGTGCTGCCATTAATTGTGCTCTGGACATTGTAGAACCCAGAAATCCCATAAAAGTCAGACCTATCTCTCTGCTGCCATGCTGTAATGCCAAAGATGATGAATTGACCCACCCTCCTCTAAAGGGCCTGATGGTCTGACAAATGCCTACTTATACTGCACCATGGCTGATATTACATAGATCCCCTGTGGCTGCTTGAAATGACCCTGTGCCATAGCAGTCACCTATACAGCCACTGAGAGAGCAGTTCGATCAGATGAGTGTGGGTTGAGGTCTTCCTGCCGCAGCTTATGCAGATTCGCTATTGCCTCTTTGGTGAAGTGAACTCTGCTTATGCACAGCTCCTCAGAAAGGTCCTCATGTAGCCTCTGTATTCTATGGGGGAAGTAATATCTGGTGGGCTGCATCCTCCTTAAATGGTGACTGACTCTCCTTAGCTCCATCCTGTGCTGTGCCTCCTCTTCCTCCTCCATGATATTGGTATGTCCATAGGGAATGCCAATCTTACTCCTTAAAAATGAGATGCAGTCAGAAGCAAGTGCAGGTATTTGTAGTGATACATCCAAAAAAGAAGCTTTAAAGCATTTTGAAGCTGTAGCTATTAATATTTAAACTCTCCAGACTCTTCAGTCTCACAAACTCCTCACTTCCTCCTTGATCAGGTAATCCTGGCCACTGTGGCACCTCATATATCTCAGTCTGAGTTACACAGAGTGCATTCGTAGGGCAAATCCCAGAAGATATGCAGTTACTATACTATCGGCTGTCATCCTGACATATGCAAGTGATGCCAGTGGGGACTCAATCAGTGGATTGCAGGAAGCCTCTTAAAGCGAAGGGAACTTTGGGAAGTGTTTTAAAGGCACACAACAGGCAAGGACGACTTCCACCTGATTTTCCTGGTTCCAACAATGTCCTGCACCGTTTGTTCACCGTCAATGTGCTGCAAACAGCACAGAAATTCATCCCCTATCAATTTTTTGATTTTACTTGTGTCCAAATACCAGTCATTCACATGGATACATATTTACAGTACTTCTAAATGGAAAAGGGAAGGAAGAATGGAGAAGGTAGTTAGGTAATAAACATTCAATATAATATAGTACTCTCCATCCATGTCTTAGACTTATGGGGGAGAAATTCGGTATCGTCCCGTTTGAGGTGCAATTATCGGCTGGGCGCAAAGTTTAGCGCCTGGCACTAATTATCGCCTCTGACTGCAAACTTGACTTCTATCGCCTCCAGAGGTGATTGGAGCGCTAAATCAGGCACTACACACCTCTCTTAAGGCGTTAATGCTGTAGGAATTAAACAAGCGCGGTTGGGGTTATTGTCTCTGTCCAGTCAGAAGCCTCTGAGCTGCTCCAGAGACCCCCGTGCGGTTTCGAAGTGCTCCCCTATTCCTGGTTCTGACCGCCGGACTTATTCGATAACGATGTAGACAAAAAAAACGTGACCCGTGGTTCGGGTGCAAAACAGACAAGTATTTATTGAAACAAAAGAAAGAAACAACCTAAAAATAATCGATACAACACTCCTATGCCTGGTACAGCACTTTTGCTTAACACAGTTCACTTATCGTTTACTGCAGCACTCTTTTGCTTAGTGGCATTACTTAAATACAGCACTTTTAACTAGTGCAACACAACTTTAATACGGTACACTTTGCTCACTACAGCACCTCTGCTTAATGGCTTTTACTTAAATACAGCACTTTACTTCTTACAGATCACTTAATGTTCACTACAGCACTTCCCTGCTTAGTGCAACACTTTTATTTAAATACAGCACTTTTAATACAGAACTCATTGTTCACTACAGCACTTCTCTGCTAGTGCAACACTGTTACTTAAATAGGGGAGGAGAGAATGGACACAACGAGGGAAAATCAACTAAAATTACAGTTCTAACAAAATTCCCCTTAATTCCCACCCCTATATCTATTCTAAGTTGCCTTGTAATGGGTCAGAAAATTATATGCTCACCAATGAACGCCTGCCCCGTGCCCTTGTGGTTTTAGATTCTTCACCACCCTGAAGATGGAGACACCCCAATGTTTAAAAATAACTGCTGGTGTTCCACTCCCTTGGGCGGGCTCCTGAGTTGTAGAGGGCATGGAGCCAAGGCTGCAGAGAGAGAGAGAGATATGGCTTCTTGAGAAGCTATCTTATACCCCATTTGGGGCCGAAACCTTCCCACCCAGATCCAGGTGCATCTGGGCTGAACAAAAGGGATCCAAACTGTCCCCATTGTCTGTGATGGGTTTGGATGAATTACCCATTTATCGTGATGGGTTTGTGAATGTATTCCCATTCATCGTACTGAGTTTGAATGGAGCTGTCTTGGTTTGAAAAAAAGCATGTCTTTCTATAATTGCTGAGTAAACAGCTTTGGAAGTTAATGTCAACAAAAGTCATTGTCCTGTGGTCAAACTGAAACCGCAGTCTCAAGTGGTTAATCCTTTGTGTAAACATAGTAGCAGTTTCTGTCGATTGTCTCTGCAGGGAGGGGAACTCCCTGAACTGCCTTTGATTGTCAGTTTAGTCAGCCATCTTTGATCTTCCCTTTTCATATGTCCACAGTCTGTGTCCTGACACAAGGTGGGCAGCCATCTTTGATTACCCCTTTTTCACAGACACACACGAGCTGCCTTTTCAATGTCTTTTGTCTTCTGCCACGAGGTCTGACGGCCATTTTGATTCCTGGATTTTAAAGGTATATTACCCAGGTATTCTTTAATCAAAAATCAATCTTCGGAACTGTAGGAAATTTCAAAATTATTGCAAAATTCTTACAGTCCCCCATCGGATACTAAAACTTGCTTGTAGTATCCTGGCCAAAGGTGAGCAATAATTTCTGACCCCCCACAAACAACCTTCCTTTAATACTTATCTAAATCTATCTATGATCCCCTGATACCTCCATCTCCCCTGCCCAGAGAGAATCGCAGTACGGTAGGCATCTAGCGACAGAAAACAAGATTAATTAAATAATCAATGCACGGAGGGGGTCCAATGCCCCTGCACCACTCGTATTTACAATAATTCAAGCATGGAGGTGGTCCGACGCCCCTGCACCACTTGTAACATCATTTTAACATGATACAACGGCCTAGAAATTCGGTTTGAGTCCGCCAGGGCTTTAGCGCCCGAAATTTTGCGCCCGCCATAATTGCCGCTGCGCCCGCCTAAAATTCAGTTGCCCCGGGCCCAGACGGCGGCGGGCGCTAATGGAGGGTTTTAGCGCCTCGCTATGGGCGTTGAATGCAGGTTTCAGGCGCTAATCCCCCGCTGCGGCACCCGATGCGGTGCGGCAGGCTGGGGTACTGCAGGCCTTCTCCTTCGCTTAAGGAGGAGCTGCGTGCAGCCGACAGCTGACCAGTGGATTCCCCCGACAAATGAGCCCGGCACCTCGGAGAAGTGCCGGGCTCGCGGGACACACACATCAGTGCCGCGGGGGGGTGGTGCAGGAGTCCGGGGAGGGAGGTGCGGGCAGGCGGCCGCCGGGAAAGCGGCCGGCCACTGCCCCACCTTTATGCGCTGGCCTTACGGTGCTGCAACATCCCGTTCCACAATCGTTGTTTGCGGCTGCCACGGGCGAGGCGGCCGCAACTGAATTTGGCCATCGGGCCGGATTACCACTGCAACCGGGACGCTGCGCATACCGATGACGTCATCGGTGCCGGCGCAGCGCTATCGGGTAATGCTGATGTTAGGGCCCATCGCAATTTCGGGCGCAGCGATACCGCCGGCGCAAGCCACTCCAACGCCCCTAATTGGGCGCTAACCCAACCGAATTTCTAGGCCAACATCTTTAATGGGATTGTCACCCAGCCAACATATCTGCTAAAAATACACATGGAAGACAACGAGCTTCCCCCTTTTTTTAAATTACATTGTAATTGCCTGGCACTTTATTGAATGGCACTATTCTTCAGCCATAAATGTATCTTAAATTTTCACAATGCAAACATAACAATTCATAGGCATATGCAATTTGTTCCCTTAACTCCAAACAAGCAGTAAAATAATTAACAATTTTTGTAAAATTCTTAGGGCTAAAAATTCAGTTTGGGGCGCCCAGCTCGCCTGGGCGCCAGAATTACCGCTGCGCGTGGAGCCACTTGCGCCAGCGGGATATTCAGTTTCAGCGCCCCAAGTGGAAGCCGGCCGCTAAACAAGGGTTTCGGCGCCCCGCTTGGGGCGCTGAAACTGAATATCGGCGCGCAAAGTGCCGCAGCGCCACCCGCTGAGGCACGGCAGCCTGCGGTACTGCAGGCCTTCCTCCCACTCTTAAGGGGGAGGTGCCTGCAACAGCGCGATACCCGCTCACGAGTGCCGGCAAATGAGCCCGGCACCAAGGAGAAGTGCCGGGCTCTCGGGAAACAGCCGGCAATGCCACAGGGGGGGGGCGGTGTAGGAGGCCGGGGACGGAGGTGCGGGCAGGCGGCCGCCGAAAAAGCGGCCGGCCGCACCTCCCCCTTAACTCGCCCCACTACCACCACAGGTAGGCCCCTGTGTACCGGTCGCTGTTTGCGGCCGGCGCGGAGGAGGCGGCAGCGACCGAATATGCCCAGCAGGGCGATAGCGGGGCGCTGCGCACACCGATGACGTCATCGGTGGCGGCGCAGCGCTACAGGCTAACGCCGCCATTAGCGCCCCGCTAAATATCACGGTGGTTGTGGCCAGAGGCGCAAAAGCCCTCTTTGGGCGCAAACTGGTGGCGCAGGCCACTGAATTTCTAGGCCTTAGTCTTAAATTGAATTTCCCATCTTAATCTTAAATTGAATTTCCAGTAACAGTTTAAATGTTGTGGGCATCCGCCTCCTGCAGACCCCTTCCTTCGTGGGCTGGGAGTGCTCTTTCCTTGAGCACTCATCGACACGCCGGTCCTCTGTGCCTTCCGGAACTCTGAAAAAGACTGAAAAAAACATCTAGCCAGGTCCCCTGGCTCGGGGGAGTGTAATCAGGTCCCGCGACCTCGATTCACAATACAATTCCGGAATGATACCATACTTAAAACTTATACACTAATAATACCATTACTGAATTGCAATACAAAAAATTAAAATTAACACATTCTACCTTAATCCTCATACACACTACTTGAACAAAGCTATATATAAGCGCCACCTGTCTCCGGGCGGTCAGCCCAATCCGTGGTTGGGCTGCCACAGGCTGCTCCCTGTGGCGTGGCTGGGCTGATTCCAGCTTCTGGTCCCTCGCAGCTTATGGCTGCTGGTTGGGGACCTCTGCCTTTTGGCCTCTCCCTGACTCGGGAGACCGCCCTACTCCACTGGAAAGTGGGTGACCATATTTTCTTGGGCTGGGGTACCTGAAGAGATCTCCTAGGGAGTGTCACTGGTGGGGCTACCCCGGCGACCAGATCCTTGGCTCGGGTCACACTCCCTGCTGGCTGGGGACCTCCTCCTTCAGGTCCCTCCCTTCCCAAACCTGGGCTGTGGACAGGCAATCCCTTGCCACTGACTGCAGGTCTAAAACCTGGTTCAGGCTCCTCCCACAAGAGAGGGGGAATTGCTCGGGCCAAGTGCTGGGGGACTTTTCCTCTTATACACCCGACTGCGCCTGCGAGTGCAGTCTGTGTGTGCATACTCACTACAGGCTCGGGATTTCTAACCTCAGGTACAATCCCAGCTGCCTGTTTCCCTGCCCCTTGCTTAAACAAACCGCATTGTTTGATATAACTGGCTGCCTGCCAGTAATCCTGTTCAGAATCCATTTATCTTACCAGGGCGGCCTTAAAGGTGGAGTCTGGGGCTTGGACTTGCTTTTGGTCCGGGGCCAAAACTATCCCCTGTGTGCCTCCCTTGTCCTGGATTACTGCTACCGGACCTGCTCTACAGGGGTCCCAGAACTCTCCTTCCCTGTTCCCCTGCTTGAATAACTTACTCTGGTCATGAATGGCTCCTCCCCTAACACAAGCCACAGCGCCTGCCTGTGCAGCCTGTGAGCTTGTACCTGCTGTAGGCTGAGGATTTCTGACCTCGGGTTCACTCCCAGCTGCCTGTTTCCCTGTGGGTCCCATTAAGCTAGATGGGACCTCGTTAGACCGGGGTGAATTGGTCAGGTCTTCCGAGTGGACCACCGTGCTGGAGGCTCCAGTTTCCACCGAATATCTCCCCTGCACCATCTTCACCCCCATTTCAACATAGGGCCTGCTCCCCTCAGCATTTTTGCGGGGACACAGGTCAACAGGCTGCGCTGGCTCTAGTTATTGCTGGGAGTGAGGTGGGGCAGACGGGGTCAAAGCATCGGCGGTGGCTGCTACTCTTCCCTGGCCAGTCAGAAGAGACCATAGGGACTGTAAAAATGACTCAATCGCTGCAGAAGGGATGCCTGGCCCTGCCTTTTGGGCTGGGGCTGTGGGATTCTTTTCCTTGTCCTTCCAAGGATTTTTACAGTCTTTTCTCCAGTGACCGTCTTTCCCGCACCCATAGCAATTTAACTTAGCCTGAGAGGGCAGGTTCCCCTCCTGGTGCCACTTTCTCTTACTCTGGCTACCAGGTTTAACCTCATGGACTTTTCCCTTGGGTTGGGGTGTCTCGATACCCCTCATGTTCCTGAAGGCTACTGTGAGCCGGCGGATCACCACCTCTTCGGTGGTCTGGGGGTTTCGGGGGTCAAACCAAGCCACGACCTGGGCTTCGATCTGGGGTAGGCTGTTTGTCATGAGACACCGGAGCCAGTGAGTCAATTGGACTGGGTCCAGTGCTGCCCGCCCTGGCATTCCCGGGCATGCGCTCCGGTAGACTGGCCACAGCCTAACTGTGAATGCCTGCGGGGACTCCCCTGGGAGCTGCACCGTTCTTTCCACCCGGGCGAACGGGCTACCATCAATGAGTCCCATGGCCTCCAATACCTCATTCTTGAGACCCTCATAATCCCTCTGCCCCCTTTTGCACTCGCCAGATAGGGACTGGAGGAGATCACCTGCCAGGGAAAACAGCAGCATTTTTGCTTGCTCTGCCTCATCGCAGTCATTTACACAAGCTGCTTGCTCTATCTCCCTGAAGTGCAGAGAGGGGTCTCCCTTTTTAGTGAGCTTGGGGATGTGGCTAACCATGTCCCTGAGCTGGTGGGTGCCATACGGCACCACAAACTGATTCTGGATGGCCCCTGGGTCATCTTCATCAACGGGCGGACCGTACCTCCGTTGTCAGAGGGGGTACACTGGTCCTGGTCCCGGCCTATCTAGCGGGGCCTGCTGTGCTTCCTCTACCACTTCATCCTCCACCCCCCTTTGCTGCCAGAGCTCCTGAAAGCTCGGAGCCGTGGGCGGTGGTCGTGGGACCTCTGATTCACTGACCGACCTTTCCCTGGGTGTTGCCTGTGGGACGGTTTTACTTGGGCTGCCAGTAGAATCCGGCTGACCTGCCTTTGGGCTGATCAGACATATCATCCCCTTTGCTCTTTTTAAAGCCATATTCAGGCTTTCTATCTCTGCTCTGCAGGGACCATGATCTGCTTCCTCAAACCCTTGCTCGCAGTCCAGCTTATATGCTGCCTTTACCTCCCTAATCTTTTCCTCCTTCTCTTTTATTTCTTGTATGAGGCGAGCGTTCTCCTCCCGCACCGTCATCTCATTGTTCTTGGCCTCTGCAACTAGGCACTTCAGGTACTCTGACTCGTGCCTCGTGTGGCTTTTGCCTTCACTAAACTGAACCAACAGGTGCGCTATCTTGGCCTGGTATTCTTCAACCTCCCTTTCCCGATCCCAACTCTCTGCTCTGGCTTCCCTAAGCCTGCGGGTGACTTCCCCAAGCCTGCGGGAACCTAACCACAAACAAACCAGTGGGATAAAAAGAAACCCAATAACTGCTGCTCTTTCCAGACCCAAACCTCTGTCTGCCACATCGCACACCGTTGCCGACGGTCCTGCCGCGGTCGCCATTTTGTAGGGATTAACCAAGCGGGGTTGGGGTTATTGTCTCTGTCCAGTCAGAAGCCTCTGAGCTGCTCCAGGGACCCCCGTGCGGTTTTGAAGCGCTCCCCTATTCCTGGTTGTGACCGCTGGACTTATTCGGTAGTGATGTAGACAGAAAAAAACATGACTCGTGGTTTGGGTGCAAAACAGACCAGTATTTATTGAAACAAAAGAAAGAAACAACTTAAAAATAATCGATACAACACACCTATGCCTGGTACAGCACTTTTGCTTAACACAGTTCACTTATCGTTTACTGCAGCACTCTTTTGCTTAGTGGCATTACTTAAATACAGCACCTTTAACTAGTGCAACACACCTTTAATACAGTACACTTTGCTCACTACAGCACCTCTGCTTAGTGGCTTTTACTTAAATACAGCACTTTAATACAGCTGCTTAGTGTCCACTGAAGCACCTTTCTGCTTAACGCAACACTGTTACTCAAATACAGCACTTTACTTCTTACAAATCACTTAATGTTCACTACAGCACTTCCCTGCTTAGTGCAACACTTTTATTTAAATACAGCACTTTTAATACAGAACTCAGTGTTCACTACAGCACTTCTCTGCTAGTGCAACACTGTTACTTAAATAGGGGAGGAGAGAACGGACACAATGAGGGAAAATCGACTAAAATTACAGTTCTAACAAAATTCCCCTTAATTCCCACCCCTATACCTATTATAAGTTGCCTTGTAATGGGTCAGAAAATTATATGCTCACCAATGAACGCCTGCCCTGTGCCCTTGTGGTTTTAGATTCTTCACCACCCTGAAGATGGAGACACCCCAGTGTTTAAAAATAACTGCTGGTGTTCCACTCCCTTGGGCGGGCTCCTGAGTTGTAGAGGGCACGGAGGCAAGGCTGCAGAGAGAGAGAGAGAGAGAGAGATGGCTTCTTGAGAAGTTATCTTATACCCCATTTGAGGCTGAAACCTTCCCACCCAGATCCAGGTGCATCTGGGCTGAACAAAAGGGATCCAAACTGTCCCCATTGTCTGTGATGGGTTTGAATGAATTACCCATTTATCGTGATGGGTTTGTGAATGTATTCCCATTCATCGTACTGAGTTTGAATGGAGCTGTCTTGGTTTGAAAAAAAGCATGTCTTTCTATAATTGCTGAGTAAACAGCTTTGGAAGTTAGTGTAAACAAAAGTCATTGTCCTGTGGTCAAACTGAAACCATAGTCTCAAGTGGTTAATCCTTTGTGTAAACATAGTAGCAGTTTCTATCAATTGTCTCTGCAGGGAGGGGAACTCCCTGAACTGCCTTTGATTGTCAGTTTAGTCAGCCATCTTTGATCTTCCCTTTTCATATGTCCACAGTCTGTGTCCTGACACGAGGTCGGGCAGCCATCTTTGATTACCCCTTTTTCACAGACACACAAGCTGTCTTTTCAATGTCTTTTGTCTTCTGCCACGAGATCTGACGGCCATTTTGATTCCTGGATTTTAAAGGTATATTACCCAGGTATTCTTTAATCAAAAATCAATCTGCGGAACTGTAGGAAATTTCAAAATGATTGCCAAATCCTTACAACGCCGAGGAGCGAGGCGCTACCTCAGAGCGCTGGAGAAGCTCATGAGATGTCAGTCAGCATTGGAGCACAGACACACTGGCACCGGCCAGTTCTTAAAGGGGAGGGTCGATCTTGCTTTCCATCCACACCCTACTCATTGCAGCCTGGACTCTCGGCCTGGAGAGACCTGTACATCAAATCTGTTGGAAAGAACAATGGAGAGGCCCAGGGAAAGAGCTCAGAGTGCAGCCCCCATAGCCTCTTCTAAATCGATGCAAGGAAGGTCAAATCAAAATGAACCTGCAAAGTGCTGCTCAGTCCCCAAAACTCCTTCACACATCACTGAATCTCTCCAGAAGTCTCTCTCTCTCTCTCTCTCTCGGAATGCGTGGTGCAAAAATGTCGCTGACAAAAAAAGGCAGGAAGCAGTCACCTTTAAATAGTGCTCCCCCAGTCCCTTCCCGACTGCAAAATGCTCCCCTCAACCTGTCGTTGCTAGCAGCAGGCGGAAAGGCAGGGGCTGCCACTGAATATCCGGTCCGGGGCGCTACCGGGGCGTTGCACGCTCGACTGACGTCACGATCTGCGGATGCAGGAGATCGCGGCGGTAGTGTTTAGTGCCGCCGCAAAATGTCTGGTCAATTTCACGAGCGGTGCAAACATCGCTGCGCCCGGGCGCAAGTTGCTTTGTGACCCATTAGAGCCCTCTTAGGGCGCTAACGGGAGGAGCAAAGCAACCGAATTTTTCCCCCATAGTGCCCTATTTAGTTCATCATCTAGTCTCTTCTAATATAACAGTTATAGAAAAACAAAGCTGGTCATGTATCAATCATGCTGAACATGAATTTTTACTTAATTTCCTTTTTAAAAATTAATTATGCACAAATATCAATTTGCCTGATCTCAGCAATGACTTCAAAAACTCCTTAAAGAGGACTGAATATTTATTTAAAAATGTGCACATCAATTATAAATTGGGTTGGGAAATTAAAGAAAGCTCACTTTCAACGTAACATAATATGTCACTGTCGTGATGCAGGCCTCTGTGACACATGACATGAGAGAAGACAAGCCTTTGGGTTTAACTCTGCCAGCAAAGGATCTTCGAAGTTTTGTTAATTCACGTAGATAATGGATACACAACAGAGCTCAGCAGATTACTGAAGAATAAATCATGGACTACTGATAATGAGCCACATACCTGTGAGGATTGCAGGAGGATTCTTTTCTTGTTTTGTGGCAAACCAGATCTTCCAACCATTTGTAAGCACTAGGGCCTGAATTGTTCTGGACAAAACTAAAAAAATTGCGGCAGACTGGTGAGAAAAATGGGGCGGGGAAGCCTTCTGCTGATACTCTGCCCCATAAATGGGCGCCATGACATTTCTCCGCTGACCACGCTGTAACCTGGATCTGCCCACCCTAAGACCACCCCATCATCAGGAGATGAAGGCAGAACAGTGTGACTTAGTAGCCCCTGGTATTTCCCTGTGCTTCCACCCAGTTTCTGTCAAAAGAAAGCACGATAAAGGTGGCGGTGTTGGTTCATGTACAGTGCCCAAGAGGGGGAAAGTATTGTGAAGGGCAATATCATTGAATAAAGCATTCCTACAGGACTGTGAAAACTGGAATAATTTCCATTAGATCACAATACTGAGTTATCAGGATTTAAAGGTAGTTGCTGCTATTGTCGCCTCCCATATCCTTGCCCATCTTTCCTGCAATTCCATGTTTGAATCCCTCCAATCAGGTTTCCGCCCTTGCCACAGTACCGAAACGGCTCTCATCAAAGTCACAAATGACATCCTTTGTGACTGTGACAATGATAAACTATTCCTCCTCGTCCTTCTTGACTTGTCTGCAGCCTTTGACATGGCTGAACACTCCATCCTTCTCCAACACCTCTCCATCGTCATCCAGCTGGGTGGGACTGCACTCGCCTGGTTCCATTCTTATCTATCTAATCGTAGCCAGAGAATCACCTGCAATGGCTTCTCTTCCCACTCCCGCATTGTTACCTCTGGTGTCCACCAAGGATCTAACCTTGGCCTCCTCCTATTTCTCATCTACATGCTGCCCCTTGGTGGCATCAGCATCAGTTTCCACATGTATGCTGACGACACCCAGCTCTACCTCACCACCACTTCTCTCGACCCCTCCACGGTTTCTAAATTGTCAGACTGCTTGTCCGACATCCAGTTCTGGATGAGCAGAAATTTTCTCCAATTAAATATCGGGAAGACCGAAGCCATTGTTTTTGGTCCCTGCCACAAACTCTGTTCCCTAGCCACTGACTCCATCCCTCTCCCTAACATCTGTTGAGGCTGAACCACACTGTTCGCAACCTTGGTGTCATATTTGACCCTGAAATGAGCTTCTGACCACATATCCGCAGCATAACTAAGACCGCCTATTTCCACCTCCATAACATCACCCGTCTCTGCCTTTGCCTCACCTCATCCGATACTGAAACCCTCATCCATGCCTTTGTTACCTCTAGACTTGACTATTCCAATGCACTCCTGGCTGGCCTCCCACATTCAACCCTACATAAACTTAAGGTCATCCAAAACTCGGCTGCCCATGTCCTAACTCGCATCAAGTCCCATTCACCCTTCACCCTTGTGCTCGCTGACCTACATTGGCTCCCGGTTAAGCAACGCCTCGGTTTCAAAATTCTCATCCTTGTTTTCAAATCCCTCCATGGCCTCACCCCTCCCTATCTCTGTAATCTCCTTCAGCCCCAATAAGTATTTATCCAATTCTCTTTTGAAAGTTACAATTGAATCTGCTTCCACCACTCTTTCAGGCAGTGCATTCCAGAACATAACAACTCGCTGCGGAAATATTTTTTTCCTCCGGTCACCTCTGGCTCTTTTGCCAATTACCTTAAATAAGGCAATGTTGTTTTACATAAGGGCATAAGAAATAGGAGCAGGAGTAGGCCATTTCGCTCTTCAAGCCTGCTCCGCCATTCAATAAGATCATGGCTGATCTTCTACCTCATCTCCACTTTCCTGCACTATCCCCATATCCCTTGATTCCCTTAATATTCAAAAATCTAGCGCTCTCTATATTGAATATACTCAACGACTGAGCATCCACAGCTCTCTGGGGTAGAGAATTCCAAAGATTCATCACCCTCTGAGTGAAGACATTTCTCCTCATCTCAGTCCGAAATGGCCGACCCCTTATTCTGAGACTGAATCCTGGTTCTAGACTCCCCAACCAGGGAAAACATCCTCCCTGCATCTACCCTGTCAAACCCTGTAAGAATTTTGAATGTTTCAATGAGAACACCTCTCATTCTTCTAAACTCTAGAGAATATAGGCCTAGCCTACTCAATCTGTCCTCATAGGACAATCCCCCCATCCCAGGAACCAGTCTGGTGAACCTTCATTGTACTCTCTCTATAGCAAGTATATCCTTCCTTAGGTAAGGAGACCAAAACTGTACACAATACTCCAGGTGTGGTCTCACCAGGGCTCTATATAATTGCAGTAAGACGTCTTTACTCTTATACTCAAATCCTCTTGTAATAAAAGCCAACATTTGCTTTCCTAATTGCTTGCTGTACCTATAAAGAACGGCCTGAGAGCGGACCTGAATTAAAGCAGCGGCAGCGGTGAGAGGATAAAGAGCGGCCCGAGAGTGGACCTGAATTAAAGCATCGGCAGCAGCGAGAGGTTAAAGAGTGGTTCGAGGGCGGACCTAAGTTAAAGCAGCGGCAGCGCGAGGGGATAAAGAGCGGCCTGAGAGCAGAGCTGAATTAAAGCAACGGCAGCGCGAGGCTCCGATTCAAAAACAACATCAAAGAGTGACGTCACAGGAGAGCAGGTAGGTGATTGGTTGGTGAGTATTACAGCTCTTTTTTGCTCTCTAAGTTAGGGAAGGGGTTAAATTAAGAGCTGAGAAACTGTAACTTGCTAGTAGCAATTAAATTAATAACTTAAGCTAAATAAAATAATCAAACAATAAACCTAAAATATCAATTGAATAAAATCTTTAACTAATTAATTAATAAATAAAACAAGGTTAGAGATGGCAGGGCAGATGGTATGTCATAACTGCAGCATGTGGGAGTTTGTGGAGAGCATCACGATCCCGAACAACCACATCTGCAGTAAGTGTCTGCAACTCGAGGAACTTCGGCTCAGAATTGTTGAGCTGGAGTATGAGCTGCAGACATTGCAATGAATCAGGGAGGGGGAGAGTTACCTGGACACTTTGTCCCAGGAGGCAGTCACACCCTTTAGGTTAAGTAGTACTTTAGATTTCGTCAGTGGTCAAGGACAGGAGGGTGTGACTGCGAGTAAGGAAGGTATGGGGACCCAGGATGTAGTGATGGAGGTGCCTCAGCTCTGGACCTTATCCAACAGACACAATGTACTTTCTACCTATATGGATGAGGAAAAGGACTGCAGGGAGGATGGGCAAACTGACCAGAGCCCTGTGGTACAGGGGGCCATCCAAGTGGGGGGAGAAGGAAGGAATGTGGTAGTAACAGGCAACAGTATAGTCAGGGGGATAGATACTGTTCTCTGCAGCCGCGAAAGAGAGTCCTGAAGGCTGTGTTGCCTGCCCGGTGCCACGGCTGGAGGAGAACTTGGAGTGGGAGGGGGAGGATCCAGTTGCCGTGGTCCATGTAGTAACGAACAACATAGGTAGAACTAAGAATGAGGTTTTGCTGAGGAAGTTTGAGGAGCTAGGGTCTAAATTAATAAGCAGAACCACAAGGGCAGTAATCTCTGGATTACCACCTGAGCCATGTGCAAATTGGCATAGGGTCAAGCAGATCAGAGAGTTAAATGCATGGCTCAAAGAGTGGTGTGGGAAAAAAGGGTTTCAATTCATGGGGCACTGGCACCAGTACTGGGGAAAGAAGGAGCTGTTCCATTGGGATGGGCTCCACTTAAACCGGGCTGGGACCAGTGTCCTGGTGAATCGAATAACTAGGGCTGTAGATAGGGCTTTAAACTAATGAAGGGGGTACGGGTCAGGTGAGGGGAAATGTAGAAATCTAAAGAGAAAGGTCAAGGCAATAGAGCAGTGTAGCAATTTGAGTAAAAATAAGCAGAGTGTGACAGGAAGGGACAGAGAGTTTAATGGCACCAGAGCAGCAGAGAATAAGGTCAAAACAGAGAATAATGGTAAAAAATTTAAATTAAAGGCTCTTTATCTGAATGCATGAAGCATTTGTAACAAGATAAATGAATTAGTGGCACAAATAGAGATAAATGGGTTTGATCTAATAACCATTACAAAGATGTGGTTGCAAGGTGGCCAAGGTTGAGAACTAAATGTTCCAGCATACTTGATGTTTTGAAAAGACAGGCACATTGGAAAAGGAAGGGGAGTAGCCCTGATAATAAAGGATGACATAAGGACAGTAGCGAGAAAGGATCTCGGCTCAGAAAATCAGGAAGTAGAATCAGTATGGGTGGAGATAAGGAATAACAAGGGGCAGAAAACACTGGTAGGAGTAGTATATAGGCCCCCTAACAGTAGCTATACCATTGGACAGAATATTATCAAGAAATAGTAGGAGCTTGCAACAAAGGTAATGCAATAATCTTGGGGGACTTTAACCTTCATATAGACTAGACAAATCAAATTGGCAAAGGTAGTCTGGAGGACGAGTTCATGGAATGCATTTGGGACAGTTTCCTAGAACAATATGTCATGGAACCAACCAGGGAACAGGTTATTTTAGATCTTGTATTGTGTAATGAGACAGGGTTAATTAGCAATCTCATAATAAAGGATCCTCCGGGGCAGAGTGATCATAATATGATAAAATTTCACGTTAATTTTGAGAGTGACTTGCCTAAGTTTGAAACTAGCATCTTAAACTTAAATAAAGGCAATTACATAGGTATGAGGGGTGAGTTGGCTAAGGTAGATTGGAAAAATGGATTAGAAGGTATGGCAGTAGATAAGCAGTGGCTAGCATTTAAAGAAATATTTCATAATTCTCAATAAAAATACATTCCATTGAGAAACAAAACTCCATGGGAAAAGTGATCCAATCGTGGCTAACTAAAGAAGTTAAGGATAGCATTAGATTGAAAGAAGAAGCTTATAATATTGCAAAGAATAATAGTAAGCCTGAGGATTGGGAAAGTTTCAGAAACCAGCAAAGGTTGACCAAAAAATTGATAAAAAGGGAGAAAATAGAATATGAGAGAAAACTAGCAAGAAATATCAATGCAGATTGTAAGAGCTTCTACAAGTATGTTAAAAGGGAAAGAGTAGCAAAAGTAAACATTGGTCCCTTCGAGGCTGAGACAGGAGAAATTATTATGGGGAATAAGGAAATGGCAGAAATGTTAAACAAATATTTTGTATCTGTCTTCACAGTAGAAGACACAAAAAGCATACCATAAATGGTGGGGAACCAAGGGTCTAATGAGGGTGAGGAACTTAACATAATTAATATAAGTAGAGAAAAAGTACTAGAGAAACTAATGGGACTAAAAACCGACAGCCTACATCCTAGGAAGTGGCTGAAGAGATAGTGAATTCATTGGTTTTGATCTTCCAAAATTCCCCAGATTCTAGAATGGTCCCAGCGGATTGGAAGTAACACCGCTATTCAAGAAAGGAGGGAGAGAAAAAACTAGGAACGACAGGCCAGTTAGCCTGACATCAGTCATCGAGAAAATGCTGGAATCCATTGCTAAGGAAGTGGTATCAGGGCACTTAGAAAATAGTAACATGATTAGGTTTTATGAAAGGAAAATCATGTTTGACAAATTTGTTAGTGTTTTTTGAGGATGTAACTAGCAGGGTAATAAAGGGGAACCAGTGGATGGAGTATATTTGGATTTCCAAAAGACATTCGATAAGGTGCCACATAAAAGATTATGACACAAGATTAGGGCTCATGTGTTTGAGGGTAATATAGTAGCATAGATAGAGGATTGGTTAATGAACAGAAAACAGAGAATAGGGATAAACGGATCTTTTTCAGGATGGCAGGCTTTAACTAGTGGGATGCTGTAAGGGTCAATGTTGGGGCCTCAGCTATTTACAATCTATATTAATGACCTAGATGAAGAGACTAAGTGTAATGTAACCAAGTTTGCTGATCATACAAAGCTAGGTGGAACAGTAAGCTGTGAGGAGGACACAAAGAGTCTGCAAAGGGATATCGATAGACTAAGTGAGTGGGCAGTAAGGTGGCAAATGGAGTATAATATAGGGAAATGTGAGGTTATTCACTTTCGTAGGAAGAATAGAAAAACAGAATATTTTTTAAATGGTCAGAAACTTTCAAATGTTGGTGTTCAGAAAGATTTGGGTGTCCTCGTGCAAGAAACATAGAAAGCTAGCATGCAGGTACAGCAAGCAATAAGGAAGGCAAATGGCATGTTGGCCTTTATTGCAAGGGGGTTGGAGTATAAGAGTAAGGAAGTCTTGTTACAATTGTACAGGGCCTTGGTGAGACCACACCTGGAGTACTGTGCACAGTTTTGCTATCCTTATCTAAGGAAGGATATGCTTGCCTTAGAGCCGGTGCAACGAAGGTTCACTAGATTGATTCCTAGGACGAGAGGGCTGTCCTATGATGAGAGATTGTGTAGAATGGGCCTGTACTCTCTGCAGTTTGGAAGAATGAGAGGTGATGTCATTGAAACATACAAGATTCTGAAGGGGATTGACAGGGTAAATGCAGGGAGGTTGTTTCCCCTGGCTGGAGTGTCTAGAACTAGCGGGCATAGTCTCAGGATAAGGGGTAGGCCATTTAAGACCGAGATGAGGAGAAATTTCTTCACTCAGAGGGTTGTGAATCTTTGGAATTCTCTGTCCCAGAGGGCTGTGAATGCTGAGTCTTTGAGTATATTCAAGGCTGAGATAGATAGATTTTTGGACTCTAGAGGAATCTAGGGATATGGAGATTGGGCGGGAAAGCGGAGTTGAGTTCGATGATCAGCCATGATATTAAATGGTGGAGCAGGCTCAAGGGACCATATGGCCTACTCCTGCTCTTATTTCTTATGTTCTTACCTGCATGTTAACTTTCAGTGATTCGTGTACAAGGACACCCAGGTCCCTCTGAACACCAACATTTCCCAACATCTCACCATTTAAAAAATACTCTGCTTTTCTATTTTTCCTACCAAAGTGGATTACTTCACATTTCTACACATTATATTCCATTTGCGCACTCACTTAGCTTGGCTATAACCCCTTGAAGCCTCTTTGCATCCTCCTCACAACTTATATTCCCACCCAGCTTTGTATCATCAGCAAACTTGGATATATTACATTTGGTATCCTCATCCAAATCATTGATGTAGATTGTGAATAGCTGAGGCCCAAGCACTGATCCTTGTGCTACCCCACTAGTTACAGCCTGCCAACCTGAAAGTGACCTGTTTATTCCTACTCTCTGTTTTCTGCCCGTTAATCAATTCTCAATCCATACTAGTATATTAACCCCAATCCCATGAGCCCTAATTTTGTTTAATAACCTCTTGTATGGCACCTTATCGAATGCCTTCTGAAAATCCAAATACACCACATCCACTGGTTCGCCCTTATCTATTCTGCTAGTTACAACCTCAAAAAACTCTAACAGATTTGTCAAACACAATTTCGCTTTCATAAATCCGTGTTGATTTTGCCCAATCCTATTATTACTGTGTTAAAGGCGTTATATAAATACAAGTTGTTGTTGTTGAAGGATATAAATTGGCAATATGCTTCAGTTAGCAAATTGCTAAGTCTTTTAGTTAGGAAATTTGCGAGAAAACTGAAAAAGCCTCAACCTTCATAACTCCATCCCAAGATGAGGAAGTGGAGACCCAAAAGAGCAGGAAAATGAAAAAACTTGATGAACTGCTTTGGAGGCTGGACATCTTTTTAGATGTAGTTATATCCCCATTCTCCAATAATCAAGAAGCAAGACTATAACAAAAAGACTGACACACTATAGGAGCCAGTTATATGGTCTGATTTGTATGTGCTGATTTATTTTTTCTTTACCCCTCCGTAAAAACTTGGAACTTTTTATATTTTAACGGAGCTATATAAATACAACCTTTTGTTGGTGTTGTGTCACAGTGCCAGCGGGAATGTAACGCATTATGCACACAACACACATCAGTTGACCTTGCCATCATTTTGTGAGTCCAGCACTTGTAATAATTAGTATGAGCTCCCTGTACAGATAGCCTGATGCATGCTGAATACATGCGAGGACTATCTGGCAAGTCAGTTGCTCTTAATTAGCTGCTCACAATTAAAGCTTAGCTGTACATTGCCAATTTGAATGTTTTACACAAAGTAGTTGAGGATGGCAACAAAGGGGGAAGAGGAGCAGGGCTGCTCTTTTTAAGAATGCAGCTCTGGAGGTTTTACTCCAAGAAGTGCAGCAAAGGAGAGCTGGCCTGTTTGGAGTTGAAGGGAAGGCAGACAAGGAGACAGCCCTCAGTGTGTTACTTTGCCAGCCCATGTGAAATCTTGATTTTTTATAGCACTGTTCTGCAGTCCTGGCGGTGAGGGAATTGGCACTCAATGCCAGTGGCACCTCTTTCCAGGTGACACATGTCACATTTCCAGGAATCTGTGCCTCCTGCCTTCAATTTCCTCGAGGAGGGCTCAGAGATCTGAATCTGTGAGGTTCTGTGTTTTACTTCTCTGGCTTAGTGCCAGGCCCTGCTGCCCTTTGGGTCCAGAAGGTGTCTGCAGAATCATAATTCAGTTGAAGCACAATAAAAATATTGATAAAACGTGGGAATTAGATATATACTTCAAAAGTAAAAATTTGCAGGGCCATGGGGAAAGAGCTCGGGAGTGGGACTAATTGGATAGCTTTTTCAAAGAACAGGCACAGGCACGATGGACTGATTTTGCCAAAGCCCATTCTTTTAAGCTTAGCAAGGAGAACTTTCCACTCAACTCAGTTGAATGCCTTTTCCACATTGAGGGGGATGAGTACCAGGGTTGGTGTGTTGGTTCTATTGCAGTGGGACCTCGTGTTGTCCTTTGAGAGACAGATCCATATAAAGTCTGTGTGGACCAGCCCAGGGATGACTGCATCTTGTGTGCAGTCTAAGATGCTGGCCAGTATTTTATAGTCAGCATTGAGAACTGATAGAAGCCTGTATGATGAGCATTGGGTGGAGCCCTTACCTTTCTTATGTATTACTATGATTGAGTGTGTAGGGAGCATCCTTTTTCTCCAACACATAGTGTAGGAGTTTCAGTAGGAAAGGAGTAAGCTCTGAGAATAGGGCCTTGTAGAACTTGGCAGCATAGCCAACAAGTTCTGAAGCTTTTTGCTCCTAGCTGGAGGTCACTGGCTGAGATCAGGGCATTGGGCGACTGTGCATTTTCCTGGGAAAGTTTGGGGAATGAGAGATTGGATTGGGATTGTCCAGTTTCTGTGTGGCATGGCCTGGCACTTAAAGGAATAAAGCGAGTAAAAATTTGTGAAATCTCTGTTTATCTTAGCAGGGTTTGAGGTGAGGTTGCCACCAGCTCAATTGATTAATACAATGGTCATGTTGTGCATTTGCTGCGAAAGGGAGTATGTGAGGAGTTTCCTTGGCTTGTCACCCTATTTATAGTATTTGGCTTTGGTAGTCTTTCAGCACCTATTGATGAGGACCTATAGTTCCCCTCTGGCTTGTACCAGAGTCCTTCCTGTGCTCTCTGTCTCAAACCTGCTGTGTTGCAATTCTAACTCCTTTACTTTTTGCTCAAGGTATCTCTGGGTCTTCAACCCATTACTTTCTTAGTGGAGGTAAAGGTGATGATGTGATCCCTGAGGACTCATTTCCCACTGTATTGTGGGGAGGTGAGGGGTCTCTGATTCTCTGCCTGGAGGTATGATAGGTTGCCAAGGCAGGTGGGGTTCAGGCGTTAATGACTGGATGAAGAGGAGTGAGTGGTTATGGTGAGTTGGAGTCTAATTAGGGGATGCTCTGTGATGGCTATTGCTCTATATGTGATTCAGAATAGGTGGGATTGCTTCAGGAAGAAGTAGTCTATCCTGGAGTATGTCTGCGAGGGTTCAAGTAGAAGGTGAGTTGCTACTAGGTGGGGTGTAGTGACCGCCAGACACCCACCAAGCGCAGGACATTACAATGCTCTTGGATGGTTCTAGCTGTTAGTCACAGGTACCTTATAAGAACATAAGAAATAAGAGCAGGAGTAGGCCATATGGCCCCTCGAGCCTGCTCCTCCATTCAATAAGATCATGGCTGATCATCGACCTCAACTCCACTTTACTGCCTGATCTCCATATCCATTGATTCCCCTAGAGTCCAAAAAAGTATCTATCTCAGCCTTGAATATACTCAAAGGCCTAGAAATTGAGTGGGGTTAGCGCCCAATTAGCGGCGCTGGAGGGCATTGCGCTGGAATTATAGCCGTTTCTGAAATTGACTTGGGCCTTACCATCGGCGTAAGCCGGTAGCGCTGCGCCGGCACCGATGACGTCATCAGTGTGCGCAGTGTCGCGGTTGCCGTGGTAACCCGGCCCCAAGCCCAAATTCAGTTGCGCCCACCTCGCCCGTGGCAGGCGCAACCAACGATTGTGGAAAGGGTTCTTACACGCCTTTGCGCCGGCGCATAAAGGTGGAGCGGCGGCCGGCCGCGTTCCCGGCGGCCGCCTGCCCGCACCTCCCTTCCCGGACTCCTGCATCACCCCCCCCGCGGCCCTGATGTGTGTGTGCTGCGAGCCCGGCACTTCCCCGAGGTGCCGGGCTCAGATGTCGGGGGAATCCGCCGGTCAGTTGTCGGCTGCAGGCAGCTCCTCCTTAACAGAAGGAGGAGGCCTGCAGTTCCCCAGCCTGCCGCACCGCATCGGGTGCCGCAGCGGGGGATTAGCGCCGGAAAACCCAATTGAACACCCGTTTTGAGGCGCTAAAACCCTCCTTTAGCGCCTGCCGCCGTCTGGGCCCGGGGCAACCGAATTTTCGTCGGGCGCTGCCGCATTAACGCTGGCGCAAAATTTCTGGCGCTACAGCCCTGGCGAACCCACAACCCAATTTCTAGGCCAAAGACTCAGCATGCACAGCCCTCTGGGACAGAGAATTCCAAAGATTCACAACCCTCTGAGTGAAGAAGTTCCTCTTCATCTCAGTCTTAAATGGCCTACCCCTTATCTTGAGACTATGCCCCTTAGTTCTAGACACTCCAGCCAGGGGAAACAACCTCTCAGCATCTACCCTGTCAATCCCCTTCAGAATCTTGTATGTTTCAATAAGATCACCTCTCATTCTTCTAAACTCCAGAGAGTATAGGCCCATTCTACACAACCTCTCATCATAGGACAGCCCCCTCATCCCAGGAATCAATCTAGTGAACCTTCGTTGTGCCGCCTCCAAGGCAAATATATCCTTCCTTAGAGAAGGATAGCAAAACTGTGCACAGTATTCCAGGTGTGGTCTCACCAAGGCCCTGTACAATTGTAACAAGACCTCCTTACTCTTATACTCTAACCCCCTTGCAATAAAGGCCAACATGCCATTTGCCTTCCTTATTGCTTGCTGTACCTGCATGCTAGCTTTCTATGTTTCTTGCACGAGGACACCCAAATCTCTCTGAACACCAACGTTTGAAAGTTTCTCATCATTTAAAAAATATTCTGTTTTTCTATTCTTCTTACCAAAGTGAATAACCACACATTTCCCTACATTAAACTCCATCTGCCACCTTACTGCCCACTCACTTAGCCTATATTTATCCCTTTGCAGACTCTTTGGGCAGGATTTTCATTGTGCCGTGGAGTCGGGATTGGAGGCGTGCAGGGGGTGAAAATCCCGAAATCGGGGTTCCCGACACCATCCCACCCCCAACCCGCCTCCATGCCAGTTTCAAAGGAGGCGGGTACCCACCCCGCACTGGGACCCGCCTACCCGAGGCGGGAAGGGATTAGTGCCAATTAACTGCCTGTTAACCGGTTGTTAACAGGCAGTTTTTAGCCTAATCCCTATTTTGAAGGGTGTTGTGTGGGATTCCCGACGGCTCCAAACCGCGCCAAGTTGGAGGAGTCGGGCCGCCGGGTTGAAGGACTTGGAGGGGTCGAGATGTCGGTGTTCAGGTGAGTGATGTGTGCATGAGTGCAAAGGTAAGTGTGTTTGGTGTGTCTAAAGTGATTAAAGATGTGTAAATTAACTTTTCTTACGTTTTCAGCCTTCCTTCCTTTAGGTCCCGGGAGTCCGTCATCTCACTGGCACAGAAAGCAGAATGGCTGCGAACTGTCAAAAGTGACAGCCTGCAGCTTTCTGCGCAGGAGAGATTTCTAACTGAGCCTGTGGAGAAGGACTCAGGTTAGAAGTAAGACTGTCAGTGTTTGACAGCTTCAAACAGTTGTGAAACGCTGATATTTCATCTGTCAAAATCTCTTGACAGGTGAAATTTCAATCTGTGACATCACCTGTTGCCGGGTGGCCCTTAATTGGCCTGCTGAGCCTGCTGGGTGGGCTCAACAAGGTCAATCAAGTTAAAATCACGTGGATTGGCCGCATCTTGATGGAGGTGGGACTACAGCCCCGAAAGTTGTAGTCCTGCCTCCAACCCAACTCCTAAGTTATATTCCTGCCCTTTGTGTCCTCCTCACAGCTTATTGTCCCACCTAGCTTTGTATCATCAGCAAGCTTGGATACATTACACTCAGTCCATTCATCTAGGGCATGAATATAGATTGTAAATAACTGAGGCCCCAACACTGATCCTTGCGGCACCCCACTAGTTACACCTGCCAACCTGAAAAAGATCCGTTTATCCCTACTCTCTGTTTCTGTCCGTTAACCAATCCTCTATCCATGCTATTATATTACACCCAACCCCGTGATCCCTAATCTGTTTAATAACCTTTTATGTGGCACCTTATCGAATGCCTTTTGGAAATCCAAATATACTACATCCTTTATCTACCCTGCTAGTTACATCCTCAAAAATCTCTAATAAATTTATCAAAAATGATTTCCCTTTCGTAAAACCATGTTGAATCTGCCTAATCATATTATGATTTTCTAAGTGCCCTGATACCACTTCCTTTACAATGAATTCCAGCATTTTCCCGATGACTGATGTCAGGCTAACTGGCCTGTAGTTCCCTGTTTTTTCACTCCCTCCTTTCTTTAATAGTGGTGTTACATTTGCGACCTTCCAATCCGGTAGGACCATTCTAGAATCTAGGGTATTTTGGAAGATGAAAACCACTGACGTAAGAAAACTACCCGGGACTTGGTCTGAGTATTAAACAAGGCTTTAATAAACGGTTTTTCAACATGGAGATCTAGTTGTGTCCTTCACTAGTTCCTGTTAAAGAATGTCCTGAGCAAGCTGGGCCCATGCCCGAGTATTTATACTCTCACTGGATAGCGCCACCAGCAGGCCGCCCAGTATCATTTCATAAGTCATTTCCACATGAATGACAAGATTCATGTCAACCACTATCTCTTCAGCCACCTCTTTTAGAACCCTAGAATGTAGGCCATCAGATCCAGGAGATTTGTCGGCTTTTAGTCCCATTAGTTTCTCTAGTACTTTTTCTCTACTTATATTAATTACGTTAAGTTCCTCACCCTCATTAGACCCTTGGTTCCCCACCATTTTTGGTATGCTTTTTGTGTCTTCTACTGTGAAGATAGATAAAAAATATTTGTTTAACATTTCTGCCATTTCCTTATTCCCCATAATAATTTCTCCTGTCTCAGCCTCTAAGGGACCAACGTTTACTTTTGCTACTCTTATCCTTTTTACATACTTGTAGAAGCTCTTACAATCTGCTTTTATATTTCTTGCTAATTTTCTCCTATATTCTATTTTTTCCCCTTTTATCAATTTTTTGGTCAACCTTTGCTGGTTTCTGAAACTTTCCCAATTCTTAGGCTTACTATTAGTCTTTGCAACATTATAAGCTTCTTCTTTCAATCTAATGCTATCCTTTAACTTCTTTAGTTAGCCACGGTTGGATCACTTTACCCGTGGAGTTTTTGTTTCTCAATGGAATGTACTTTTGTTGAGAATTATGAAATATTTCTTTAAATGCTAGCCACTGCTTATCTACCACCATACCTTTTAATCTAATTTTCCAATCTGCCTTAGCCAACTCACCCCTCATACCTCTGTAATTGCCTTTATTTAAGTTTAAGATGCTAGTTTTGGACTTAGGCAAGTCACTCTCAAAATTAATGTGAAATGCTATCATATTATGATCACTCTGCCCTAGAGGATCCTTTACTATGAGATTGCTAATTAACCCCGTCTCATTACACAGTACAAGATCTAAAATAAGCTGTTCCCTGGTTGGTTCCATGACATATTGTTCTAGGAAACTGTCCCAAATGCATTTCATGAACTCGTCCTCCAGACTAACATTGCCAATTTGATTTGTCTAGTCTATATGAAGATTAAAGTCTGTTGGGAGTTTGTCCTATTGAGGATGGAGGGCACATTTTAGGTCCCCGTCCATATTCACTGCATTGCCCTCCATATGTGGGTCGAGTGTCAGGAATTCTGTGGTGTGAAACGTGGAGGAATACTCATTTGGGACATACACATTAATCATTATTACTCCACCATTCAACCTATTAGTAGAATTGAGTGGCCGTCCTCTCCATGAATCGTTATCTTTAGGGTAAAAGCAAGGTTATTATTGATTAGTATCGCTAACCCCCTGCTCTTAGCTGGGTAAGAGGCGGCCAGTGTTTGTCCCAAAGAGTCTCTTGTAAGCTTAGTGCATTCTGAAGGTGTGAGGTGCGTCGCTTGTAGGAATGTTACATCCACCCATTCTGCCGTGAAGTCAGTCAGAATTTGTTTCCATTTGATGGAATGATTGAGTACCTTGATATTCAGTGATCTCCTGTCGTAACTTTGATGGGAGATCAGTGGATTGCTCAGAGAATTGATGCAAAGAGCTGAGGTGAAGCTATGCAGAAATCCAAGACCACTACTTTGGAATAAGCCATTTGTTTTGGAGGGATGTAAGGTGTGGCTAGTATGTTGTATCTGGGGTAATTATTTTGTGTTCAGATGAGTTGGAGGTATACTTTTCCCACTTGGGGTCTCAGAACTGGAGGGGCTACCCAAATATTACAGTTTCACTTGTGTAACTGGCCAACATTTATCTCTCAACTAACATCAACAACAGCAACAACTTGTATTTATACAGCGCCTTTAACATAGTAAAATGTCCCAACATGCTTCACAGGGATATTAAAAGACAAAAAATTTGACACCGAGCCACATAAGGAGAAATTAGAGCAGGTGACCAAAAGCTTGGTCAAAGAGGTAGGTTTTAAGGACCGTCTTAAAGGAAGAAAGAGAGGTAGAGAGGCAGAGTGGTTTAGGGGGGGAATTCCAGAGCTTAGGGCCTAGGCGACAGAATGCACGGCCACCAATGGTTGAGCGATTATAATCAGGGATGCTCAAGAGGGCAGAATTAGAGGAGCGCAGATATCTCGGGGGGTTGTGGGGCTGGAGGAGATTACAGAGATAGGGAGGGGCGAGAATTTTGAAATCAAGGCGTTGCTTAATCGGGAGCCAATGTAGGTCAGTGAGCACAGAGGTGATGGGTGAACGGGACTTGGTGCGAGTTAGGACATGGACAGCTGTGTTTTGAATGACCTCAAGTTTATGTAGGGTAGAATGTGGGAGGCCAGCCAGGAGTGCATTGGAATAGTCATGTCTAGAGGTAACAAAGGCATGGGTGAGGATTTCAGCAGTGGATGAGTTGAGGCAAGGGCGGAGACAGGCGATGTTACGGAGCTTGAAATAGGCAGTCTTAGTTATGCTGTGGATATGTGGTCGGAAGCTCATTTCAGGGTCAAATATGACATCAAGGTTGCGAACAGTGTGGTTCAGCCTCAGACAGATGTTAGGGAGAGGGATGGAGTCGATGGCTAGGGAACAGAGTTTGTGGCGGGGACCGAAAACAATGGCTTCGGTCTTCCCAATATTTAATTGGAGAAAATTTCTGCTCATCCAGAACTGGAGATCTGCCAAGCAGTCTGACAATTTAGAGACCGTGGAGGGGTCAAGAGAAGTGGTAGTGAGGTAGAGCTGGGTGTCGTCAGCGTACATGTGGAAACTGATGCTGTGTTTTTGGATGATGTCGCCAAGGGGCAGCATGTAGATGAGAAATAGGAGTGGGCCAAGGACATACGAACATACGCACAGACAAATTAGGAGCAGGAGTAGGCAACTCGGCCCCTCGAGCCTGCTCCGCCATTCAATAAGATCATGGCTGATCTGATTACTCCACATTCCCACCTACCCCCGATAACCTTTTACCCCCTTGCTTATCAAGAATCTATCTACCTCTGCCTTAAAAATATTCAAAGACCCTGCTTCCACCACCCTCTGAGGAAGATAGTTCCAAAGACTCACGACCCTCTGTGAGAAAACATTTCTCCTTATCTCTGTCTTAAATGGGTGACCCCTTATTTTTAAACAGTGACCCCTAGTTCTAGATTCTCCCACAAGAGGAAACATCCTCTCCACATGCACCCTGTCAAGACGCCTCAGGATCTTACATGTTTCAATCAAGTCACCTCTTATTCTTCTAAGCTCCAGCGGATACAAGTCTAGCCTGTCCAACCTTTCCTCATAAGACAACCCGCCCATTCCAGGTATTAGTCTAGTAAACCTTCCCTGAACTGCTTCTAATGCATTTACATCCTTCCTTAAATAAGGAGACCAATACTGTACACAGTACTCCAGATGTGGTTTCACCAAAGCCCTGTATAACTGAAGCATAACCTCCCTACTTTTGCATTCAATTCCCCTCACAATAAACGATAACATTCTATTAACTTTCCCAATTACTTGCTGTACCTGTGTCATGAATCTTATCATGACGCATGAAGTCACACTGGGCGGCCAGCTGGTGGTGCCGTCCAAGGAGTATAAATACTTGGGCGTGGGCCCAGCTTGCTCAGGATGTTTCTGTAACCAGGCACTAGTGATGTAACTAGAAATCTCATGGTTTTGAAACAGTTGATTAAAGCCTTGTTTTATACTCAAACCAAGTGCTCAGTAGTCTTTTTACATCAATTTAATCAACTGTGTATTGACCCCACGCTCTGAGTGATTTCGGGAACAGCCAGCTACAACTTCAACCGTAGAAGGGAACTCTGACGTAGTAATCAATCCATCATGGACAAACTACTCAGACCCGCCCGTCTTGACCTGGACCCAAATTCACCTACAACTGCTAATGTATGGAAACACTGGTATCGTACCTTCAGCAACTTCCTCAGGGTGTGTGGTGAAAATGTTCCTGATAAATTAGAGATACTTGCCAAATATGTATCTCCTCATGTGTTTGACTATATCGAAGACTGTGTAGACTATGACTCTGCTATCCTAATATTACAGCGACTATATGTTAAGGCCCCAAACTAAATTTTTGCTTCGCATCTACTGGCCACTACGCAACAACAACCCGGGGAATCACTTGACAAATTCCTTTAAAAGCTTCGCAGGCTCAGCAAGGATTGTAATCTTAAAGCTGTCACAGTTGAGCAGTACCAGAAGGAGCTAATTTGTGATTCTTTTATTAACGGAATTGCGTCTCCCTTCATATGCTAGCGTCTGTTGGAGAATAAAACCCTCGAGTTACAGGCTGCCTATGACCAGGCATGTTCCCTGGACTTAGCAAAGAGGAATGCAGATACCTATCTTTTACCATGTGCACGGGCTGCTGCTATCACTTTTAATGATTCCTTCGATAGGTCTTGGGTGGAAGCCCTCACTGATGATGACTCTAACTTAGTAGATGACAACCCTACTCTAGAAGCCTTCACTGATGACGACCCTGCCCTAGCGGCATCTTGGCAATCTGGAAGGAAGTGTTTCTTCTGTGGAGGTGCATTCCAACATAGGAAATTTTGTCCTGCTCATAACGCAACCTGCAATCATTGCAGTAAGAAAGGTTACTTTTCTAAGGTATGCCAGTCAACAGCCTCTGTTAGTAAGAAAGGCCACTTTTTTAAGGTATACTGGTCGAGAGCCCCTGTTAGTTTTGCAGCTACTATCTACAAAACTGCTTCTCCCCCAAGAGCCACTACTAAGGTTACAGCTGAAATCTATAAAACTGCTCCTCCCCCAAGTACCACTACTAAGCTTACAGCTGTCAAGGGTAAAACTGCCCCTCCTCCCATCACAGCTGTTTTCCCCAAAGTCTGTCCCATGCAGCCACGAAGGTTTCAGTAAATGGACACATTCTGAGTGCACTAATTGACTCATGCAGTTCTGACAGCTTCATTAGTGAGTGGGCTGTCAGTAAGTTAAAACTGCGTACTTACCACTCGGACAGGGAAATTGCAATGGCTCTGACGACACTGACCACCAACTCTTCCGGCTTTTGTCTTGTCGACCTTATTCTCAATGGCCGCACTTGTTTTTCCACCCGGCTCGGGGTGCTCAAAAACCTATGCAGTGATGTGCTCCGGGAACAAGATTTCCAGAAACACAAAAGACTCACTTTCGAGTTTGGAGGGTCAAAGCCGGAGCTTACTATTTCCAAAGTACCATTTTGTGCGCATTCGGCGGCTTCGCTCGACAAGCCCTCCTTGTTTGCCAATCTTTCCCCCCAATGTAAGCCCATAGTCACTAAATCACGACGTTTCAGCCAAGATGATCGATCCTTTATCGAGGCAGAAATCTCTCGCCTTCTAGCTGATGGTATCATTGAGTCATGTTCATCTTCCTGGCGGGCTCAAGTCGTCGTTGTTAAAAATCCACTGAAGCAACACAAGAAACGTCTTTGCATCAATTACTCGCAAACTATTAACCAGTATACCGACCTGGATGCCTACCCACTACCACACATCGATGACATGGTCAATAATCTTGCCAACTACAAGGTATTTTCAACTTTTGATTTAAAGAGCGCATACCATCAAGGACCTTTAAAGGACTCTGACAAAAAGTATATGGCCTTTGAGGCCAATGGTCGGCTTTTTCAGTTTTGTCACCTTCCATTTGCGGTCACCAATGGGGTGGCCGTCTTTCAATGGGCAATGGATAGCCTAGTCAAACAGGAGAACTTAATGGACACTTTTCCATATCTGGATAATATCACCATTGCTGGTCATGACCAGAAGGAGCATGATGCCAATCTCCAGAAATGTTTTGACGTTCTCCGTCATCGCAACTTAATCTTAAATGAGTCCAAATCTGTGAAATCAGTACCATCAGTCAACATCCTTGGCTACTGGGTGGGCAACAGTATCATCTAACCGGATCTGGAGCGACTTCATCCGCTTCAGGAGTTCCTTCCCCCTACGAATCTCGGCTCTCTTCGTCGGGCACTCGGCATGTTCGCCTATTATGCGAAGTGGATACCCCACTTCTCCAACAAGATCCAGCCCCTGCTTCATGCAAAGTCATTTCCGTTGTAGGCAACGGCTATTTCAGCTTTCAACCTCCTCAAGCGACAACTGGAAAAAGCCACGCTTCGTTCCATCGATGAAAATCTCCCTTTCTTGGTCGAGTGCGATGCATCGGATGTGGCGATCTCAGCTACCTTGAATCAAGGTGGTCGACCTGTTGCATTTCTGTCCAGAACTTTGCAGGGTAGCGAGCTCCATTATCCTCCTGTCGAGAAAGAGGCTACGGCTATCATCGAAGCGGTACGTAAATTGAGTCATTTTCTCGCTCGTCGCCATTTTACGCTTATAACCGATCAGCGCTCCGTGGCCTTTTTGCTGGATAACCGGAAATGCACTAAGATCAAGAATAACAAAATACAACTCTGGAGGATGGAATTGGCTGCCTTTGGCTACAACATACATTATCGAACCGGCAAAGAGAATGTGGCCCCGGATACCCTCACGCATGCATTCTGCTCTTCTAT
Source organism: Somniosus microcephalus (assembly GCF_052327205.1). Lineage (NCBI taxonomy): Eukaryota > Metazoa > Chordata > Chondrichthyes > Squaliformes > Somniosidae > Somniosus > Somniosus microcephalus. Next base: position 210,759,540 of record NC_140991.1, on the reverse strand, counting down.
GTCAACTTTGACTCTTGCGGATCTTCATACTGACTTATGCCATCCTGGCGTTACCCATATGTTGCACTTTGTGCGATTTAAAAATCTCCCATTTTCTACGGAAGATGTGAAAAAAACTTACTCCACCTGTAGAATCAGTGCGGAATTAAAACTGCAATTTTTCCGTCCATCGGATGGCTCGCTCATACATGCTATGCAGCCTATGCAGCGACTCAGCTTTGACTTCAAAGGGCCATTGCCTTCCTCAATGCGAAACACCTACTTACTTACTAAGGTGGACGAATATTCACGCTTTCCCTTTGCTTTCCCCTGTCCCAATATGCTTACTTCCACAGTGATCAAATGCCTCGATCAGGTCTTTTCCCTTTGTGGTACGGCCAATTTCATCCACTCTGATCGGGGTGCTTCCTTCATGTCAAGCGAACTCAAAAGTTATCTGTCCCAACGGGGAATCGCCACAAGCAAAACGACACCGTATCATCCCATCGGTAACGGACAGGTTGAGAGATACAATGCTATCATTTGGAACGCTGTTCGTCTTGCACTGAGGTCACGCAACCTACCAGACCAGCAGTGGGAAACTATGCTCCCTGACGAGTTGCATGCCATCAGGTCTCTTCTTTCTACGTCCACCAATATCACTCCTCACGAGCGATTCTTCAGTTTCCAGCATCGCTCCTCTCATGGGACGGCCCTAATGTCATGGTTGGCAGCTCCCAGCCCCGTGCTGCTCCAAAGATTCATCTGATCTTCCACATATGATCCCCATGTCGACGAGATGGAACTAACGGACATCAATCCCACTTACGCACACGTGCGGTACCCTAATGGCCGGGAGTCCACCGTTTCACTCCGAGCTTTGGCTCCTTGTCCAACCAGTCCCACGGACTCAACTGGTAGAGGAACCTATGGTAATGATACCGATGCTCTGCCCTCCTTTGAGGATGACGCCCTACCTGGGACATCAAGGGATCTGCCGGCTACTCCACCGGTTCAACTCAGGGAGCCGAGCACTTCCCATGGGATGGCCACCCGAAGCCAGGACGCTGGTCAATCCCCGGCTACCAACCAAGATGACGCCAGCTCTGCGCCTGTGGGGACCCACACCCAGAGTCACGATCTCTCTGGTCTTCCACAGGTCGATCAAGGTGACATGGGCCCCGTTAATCTACCAGTACAGACCAAGCGACCCAGGGACCAAGACACAGTCCGAGGAGACGTGCCTTCCAGCCACAAGCGAAGATCTAAAAGACTGCGCCTATTTGTGGTCCGCCTAATCCACTAGAAGGAAGTCGTCAGACTTCCAAAACTTTCAGGCGGGAAGGAAGTCATGAATCTTATCACGACTCATGAAGTAACACTGGGCGGCCAGCTGGTGGCACCGTCCAAGGAGTATAAATACTCGGGCATGGGCCCAGCTTGCTCAGGATGTTTCTGTAACCAGGAACTAGTGATGTAACTAGAAATCTCATGGTTTTGAAACAGTTGATTAAAGCCTTGTTTTATACTCAAATCAAGCGCTCAGTAGTCTTTTTACATCAACCTGCATACTAACCTTTTGCAATTCATGCACTAGGACACCCAGATCTCTCTGCATCTCAGAGCTCTGCAATCTCTCACCATTTAGATAATATTCTTCTTTTTTATTCTTCCTGCCAAAATGGACAATTTCACATTTTCCCACATTATACTCCATTTGCCAGATCTTTGCCCACTCACTTAACCTATCTATATCCCTTTGTAGCGCCTTATGTCCTCTTCACAATTTACTTTCCTACCTATCTTTGTGTCATCAGCAAATTTAGGAACCATACCTTCGGTCCCTTCATCCAAGTCATTCATATAAATTGTAAGAAGTTTAGGCCCTGGCCCTGATCCCTGTGGCACACCACTCGTTACATCTTGCCAACCAGAAAATGACCCATTTATGCCTACTCTCTCTTTCCTGTTAGCTAGCCAATCTTCTGTTCATGCCAATATGTAACCCCCTACACCATGAGCTTTTATTTTCCGCAATAACCTTTGATGTGGCACCTTATCAAATGCCTTCTGGAAATCTACATACAGTACATCCACCAGTTCCCCTTTATCCACAGCACATGTTACTTCCTCAAAGAACTTCAATAAATTGGTTAAACATGATTTCCCTTTCACAAAACCATGTTGACTCTGCCTGATTATTTTGAACTTTTCTAAGTGCCCTGCTATAACGTCTTTAATAATAGCTTCTAACATCTTCCCTATGACAGATGTTAAGCTTACTGGCCTGCAGTTTCCTGCTTTCTGTCTCCCTCCCTTTTTGAATAAAGGAGTTACATTTGCTATTTTCGAATCTAAAGGAACCTTCCCCAAATCTAGGGAATTTTTGAAAATTAAAACCAACGCATCGACTATCTCACTAGCCACTTGTTTTAAGACCCTAGGATGAAGTCCATCAGGACCCGGGGACTTGTCAACACGCAGCTCCAACAATTTGCTCAGTACCACTTCCCTGGTGATGGTAATTTTCTTGATTTCCTCCTTCCCTTCCATTTCCTGATTTGCAGCTATTTCTGGGATGTTACTTGTATTCTCTATAGTGAAGACCGATGCAAAATACCTGTTCTTGGGGAACACCAAAGGTAACGATGTAGTAACGATCAGCAAAAATAACAGATTATCTTGTCATTTATCTCATTGCTGTTTACGGGACCTTTCTGTATGCAAATTGGCTAGTGCGTTTTCCTACATTACAACAGTACTACACTTCAAACGTAATTCTTTGGCTCTGAATCAGTTTGGACATCCTGAGGATGTGAAAAGCGTTATATAAATGCAAGTTCTTTCTTTTCTTGTTATCTATATCTTGTGGAGTATGCTGCCAACACATTCAAGTGGTGGATTAAAATCCTGTGCTGCCACCCCACATCCAAAGTTTGCACCAATGACCTCAGGTCTCCTGCATTCCTACTGCACCAGGAGACCAGACAAGGGCGACACTTAAGCTCCTTCCCCTTCTGTTTGACCTAGATATAGAACCTCTAACAACTTGCATCCATCCCCTCCATCACTGCTGCATTGTGGCCACAGTGTGTATTTTCTACATGATGCATTGCAGCAATTCGCCAAGGTTACTTCAACAGCACCTCTCAGCCTGTGACCTCTGCCACTGAGAAAGACAAGTTCAGTAATGTCATGGGAACACCATCACCTCCAAGTCACACATTATCCTGACTTGGACACAACCTGCCATTCCTTTATCATTGCTGAGTCACAACTCTGAAATTCTCTACCTAACACCACTATAAGAGCACCATCACCACGAGAACTGCAGTCCATGCGCACCACCACCTTCTTAGCACAAATGGAGCCTTGCTAGTGTTGCCTACATCCTTAGAGCAAATTTAAAAAATGTACCTTCTGGACAACCCAATCAAAAATGTGTTTTAAAAAATAGTTTAACTATAATATATCCTTCTTCAATGCCACTGACACTGGAAGTAATACCTGAGCAATCGACACACAGACCTAATTGGAGGCGGTATCAGCGGCGGCAGTACTTAAAACAGCAGGAGACCAGGCAGCGTGGACCTAATTGGAGGCGGTATCAGCAGTGGCGGTACTTAAAACAGCGGGCGACCAGGCAGCGCGGACCTAATTGTAGGCGGTATCAGCAGCAGCGGTACTTAAAACAGCGGGAGACCAGGCAGCGCGGACCTAATTGGAGGCGGTATCAGCGGTGGCGGTACTTAAAACAGCGGGAGACCAGGCAGCGTGGACCTAATTGGAGGTGGTATCAGCGGCGGCAGTACTTAAAACAGCAGGAGACCAGGCAGCGCGGACCTAATTGGAGGTGGTATCAGCAGAGGCGGTACTTAAAACAGCGGGAGACCAGGCAGCGTGGACCTAATTGGAGGCAGTATCAGCGGCGGCAGTACTTAAAACAGCAGGAGACCAGGCAGCGCGGGCCTAATTGGAGGCGGTATCAGCAGTGGTGTTATTTAAAATAGCGGGAGACCAGGCACCGTGGACCTAATTGGAGGCGGTATCAGCGGCGGCGGTATTTAAAATAGCAGGAGACCAGGCACCATGGACCTAATTGGAGGCGGTATCAGTGGCGGCGGTACTTAAAACAGCGGGAGACCAGGCAGTGTGGACCTAATTGGAGGCGGTATCAGCGGCGGCGGTATTTAAAACAGCAGGAGACCAGGCAGCGTGGACCTAATTGGAGGCGGTATCAGCGGCGGCAGTATTTAATACAGCGGGAGACCAGGCAGCACGGACCTAATTGGAGGCGGTATCAGTGGTGGCGGTACTTAAAACAGTCGGAGACCAGGCAGCGTGAACCTAATTGGAGGCGGTATCAGCGGCGGCAGCACTTAAAACAGTGGGAGACCAGGCAGCGTGGACCTAATTGGAGGCGGTATCAGCGGCGGCAGTATTTAAAACAGCAGGAGACCAGGCAGCGTGGACCTAATTGGAGGCGGTATCAGCGGCGGCGGTATCTAAAACAGCAGGAGACCAGGCAGCGTGGACCTAATTGGAGGCGGTATCAGTGGCGGCGGTATTTAAAACAGCGGGAGACCAGGCAGCACGGACATAATTGGAGGCGGTATCAGCGGCGGCTGAACCTTCGACAATTTCCAAAAAAACAAGGAGTGATGCCACGGGACAGCAGGTAGGTGATTGGTTGGTGAGTATTAAGGGTTTTTTTCTCTGTTTTCGCTTGAACCTAGGACAGTGGTTTAAACTGGATGTGAGAAACTACAAAGTACTGTATTAAATTTATAGCTTAACTAGTTAAACTAATTAATATAACTATAAATAATCATTGAATAAAGACTTTAACGAATTAAATAAATAAAATAAGGCTAGACTAAGATATGGGGGAGGGGAAAGAATTCTGGACAGTTTTATCCAGAATGTAGTCACACCCCAAAGGAAAGCACAGGTTCAGGAAGGGGAGGGTGTGACTGATAGGGAGCCGGGTAGCGGGGATTTAGGAGAGGTTGAGAAGCAGGTCCCACAGACACTGGTCCTGACAACAGGTACGAAGTACTCGCCATCTGTGAAGACAAGGAGAAAGACTACAGGGAGGACAGCCACAATGTCGACCAAGGCACCATGGCTCAGAAGGCTGTCCAAGGCGGGGAAGAGTAGAATAGAAATGTGGTAGTGATAGGGGGCTCTATAATTAGGGGGAAAGATAGCATCCTCTGCAGTCAAGAATCCCGAAGGGTGTGTTGCCTAACCAGTACCAGGGTAAGGGATATCTCACGGTGGCTGCAGGGCAACTTGGAAAGGGAGGGGGTAAATCCAGTTGTCATGATCCATGTTGGAACAAACGACATAGGTAGGAACAGGGAGGAGGTCTTGCTGAAAGAGTATCAGGAGCTAGGCTCTAAATTAAAAAGCAGGACCTCGAGGGTAATTATCTCTGGATTATTGCCCGAGCCTTTTGCAAATTGGCATAGAAGCAGACAGATCAGGAGAATTAACATGTGGCTAAAGGGCTAGTGTGAGAAAGAGGGGTTCCTTTTCGTGGGACACTGGCACCAGTTCTGGGACAGGAAGGAGCTGTACTGATGGTACAGGCACCATCTGAACTGGGATGGGACCCGTGTCCTAGCGGAAAGGGTAAATAGGGAGGTGGCAAAGGCTGTAAACTAGTAAGATGGGGGAGGGATCTACAAGAAATGTAACCAGCCTAATTATAAACAAAACATGAAAAGAGAGCGCAGGAAAGAATAAAGTAAGGGAGGACATTGATGGCAAGGGAATAAATAGAGTTATAGAACAGGAGTCTAAAAAGATGGTTAAACATAAAGTGAAAGGAAATCCTATTAAAATGAGTTAAACTGTCTGTACAGCAATGTACACAGTGTCCATAATAAAACAGGGGAGCTGGAGGCAATAATGCGTTGCGAGAAACCAGACATATTAGGGATTACTGAGACATGGGGCACGATCTTGCCAGCCCTGGGGAGGCGGGTATGGAGACGGGATTGCCGGGAAAATGGCAGAATTTGGGGCGGGTGCCCAACCCGCCTCCATGCCATCTTGCCAGGAGGCGGGTAGCTGTCCTGCGCCGGGTCCCACCTCCTTGGATTTAACAGGTAGTTAACAGGCAGAAAATAGGCTTATCACCATTTTGCCCACACAAGTGCGAGCTTCCCGAAGGCTCCGAACCCCGCCAGGGTCACCGAGGCAAGTAATAGGTCTGCGGGGATCTGCGGGGTGCAAAAGTGCGCTGTGAAGGTAAGTGATGGGTGCAAGTGTGGAGAGGTGAGTATCTGAGGTAAGTGGAACATGTTAAAAAAAGTGTACTTACCATTGTTTCTTCCAGCAGGCTTCAGTCGGTGGGTATGCGGAGAGTTTCGCACCTCTGCGGTAGAGATGACAGATGGCCGTTGCATTCTCCAATCTAATATCTGCAAAAGAAAGAGGTTTGATGAGGTCTTGAATTCAAGACCTCATCAAACTACAGAGAATGTCACTGTTTGACAGCTTCAGAGAGCTGTCAAATGATGACAATTCATCTGTCAAAAATTTTTGTCAGATGAAACGTCATACGCTGACGTTCTCTGCAACTGGCATTCTCTTAATTGGCCTGCAAGGTCAATCAAGGGAAAATAGCGTGGGTTGGCCAGAAGTTGATGGAGGCGGGACTGAAACCTGACAAGTGGGAGTCCCGCCTCCAAAAGCTCCCCATTGGCAAAATCACCCCCAGTGCTACAGAAATATCAGGATTGGGAATTAAACATTGCAGGGTATAACATAGTTAGAAAAGATAGAGAGGGAAAAAGGGGAGGTGGATAGCTGTACTTATTAGGGATAACATAATGGCAGTAGAAAAAAGTGACACAGCTATCAGCAAGACAAAAATAGAATCCATATGGATAGAGATAAAAGATAATAAAGGATTAATCACACAAATAGGTGTAGTCTACAGACCACATAATAGTTGAAGGGAGGCAGAGAAAGAAATATGCAGACAAATGAGGGAAATGAGTAAAAAACATAGAATAATAATCATGGGGGATTTCAACTACCTTGACATTAATTGGACAGAAGAGGTAGGTAAAGGGGATAAGGGAATGGAGTTCCTATGATGTGTACAGGACTCCTTTCTAACCTAATATGTAAAAAGCCCAACAAGGGAGGATTTGCTATTGGATCTAGTAATGGGGAATGAACCAGAGCAGATAAGAGAAGTAAAAGTAGGGGAACATCTAGGCACTAGTGACCATAATATAATACACTTTTAGATGATAATTGAGAAGGACATAAGTATTGTAGTGTCCGAGGATCAATAATACTCAGACTGCAGGAGAACAATAAAACAGGTATTTACTGAACAGAGAGGAATTCAAGACTGAAATACAGAAGCCTGCTATGGCTTTATATACAGGGGTGGTCACTGCCGGTACTGCAGTATAGAATCAGTTCTTCTCTTAAAGGCACATACACAACAAGTATGATGAAAACCATGGTAATAGATTGGAGAAAAGCTGATTTTCAGGGGCTGAGAATAGAACTTGGGAAAATAAAATGGGTGACAATATTGGCAAACAATAATGTGGACCAGCAATGGGAAACATTTAAAATGGTGTTCAACAGAGTGCAGGAACAATATATTCCGCTAAAAGTGGAGAACAAACTAAACACTAATGAGACTCCATGGATGAATAAAGCCATAAGGGAACAATTGAGGGTAAGGAAAGAGGCATACATTAAGTACATAGACAGCAGGGGAGTGCATGATAAGGGAGAATACGAAGAGATTAGGAGAGAAATAAAAAAAAACAATTAGGAAGGCAAAGAGGAACTATGACATTAAATCATCAAGGAACATAAAACAAAATATTAAAATATTTTACAGGCACATCAATAAAAAAAGGAAGGTTGGGATGGGAATAGGGCCACTAAGGGATAGACAAGATAATACCACAGGTAACGATAGAGAGATGGCAGAAATATTAATTAATTATTTTGCTTCAGTATTTATCAGGAAATAAAACAGATGGACATGACATTGGATGATGAGATTAGTAATGAGATAAGTCCATTGAAAATAAAATGAGGAGATATATTGAATAAACTAATCAAACTCAAAGAGGGTAAGACCCCTGGTCCGGATGGATTGCATCCACGCGTTTTAAAAGAATCTAGGGAAGAGATAGCAAGGCATTACTACATATATTTAATAATTCATTCTAAAGAGGTATAGTGCCAGAGGACTGGCAGATAGCTAACATAATACCGATATTTAAGAAGGGGGATAGAACATTTCCAGGGAATTATAGACCAGTCAGCTTAACATCGGTGGTAGGAAAAATAATGGAATCCCTACTAAAGGAGATAATAGAAGAACATCTAGGAACCAAAAATAGTAATGAATAGTCAGCATGGATTTCAAAAGGGAAAGTCGTGCTTGTTAAACCTCATTGATTTTTTTGAAGAGGTAATAGAGAGAGTGGACAATGGTAATGTAGTAGATGTAATTTATCTAGATTTTCAAAAGACCTTCGATAAGGTACCCCATAATAGGTCAGAGAATGCGGAGTCAGGGGACAAGTAGCAGAATAGACAACTAGCTGGCTTCAAGACAGAAAGCAGAGAGTAGGCATAAAAGGTAGCTATTCACAGTGGCAGAAGGTGGGTAGAGGTGTTCCACAAGGATCATTGCTGGGACTACTGTTGTTCACAATTTATATTAATGATTTAGACTTTGGAATCAAAAACACAATTTCTAAATTTGTGGATGACACCAAATTGGGGGGGGGGGGTGGTAGTCAATACTGAGGAAGAGACTGCAACAAATTACAGGAGGACATTAATAAACTTGCAGATTGGGCATATCATTGGCAAATGAAGTTCAACACAGATAAATGTAAGGTATTACATTTTGGTAGGAAGAATAGGGAGGTCACTTATTGGAGGTGTGAGTCTAGGTGGGGTAGAGAAACAAAGGGATCTCGAAGTAAATATACACAAATCACTAAAAGTTGTGACACAGGTTAGCAAGGCCATAAAAAAGCAAACCAAGCATTAGGGTTTATTTCTAGAGGGATAGAATTGAAAAGTAGGGAAGTTATGCTAAACCTGTAACGAACCTTGGTTAGATCACACTTAGTACTGCATACAGTTCTGGTCACCATATTATAAAAAGGATATAGAGGCACTGGAGAGGGTGCAGAGAAGATTTATAAGGATGATACCAGAAATGCAAGCATATACCTATCAGGAAAGGATGAACAGGCTGGGTCTCTTTTCTCTTGAAAAAAGAAGGCTGAGGGGTGACCTAATAGAAGTCTTTAAAATTATGAAAAGTTTTGATAGAGTGGATACAGAGAGAGTGTTTCCACTTGTGGGGAAGAGCAAAACTAGAGGCCATCAATATAAGATAGTTACCAAGAAATCCAATAGGGAATTCAAAAGGAACTTCTTTACCCAAAGAATGGTGAGAATGTGGAACTCGCTACCACAGGGAGTGGTTGAAGTGAATAGTATAGATGCATTTAAGGGGAAGCTAGACAAGCATATGAGGGAAAAGGGAATAGGGGGTTATGCAGATAGATTTAAATGAGGAAAGACGGGAGAAGTCTCGAATGGAGCTTAAACGCTGGTATGGACTGGTTGGGCCGAATGGCTTGTTTCTGGCCATATAGCCTATGTAATCCTAGCTATCACTGTGGGATTAGTAGTTCCCTTTATCCCACCTAACTCTTCAGGAAAGTAGATCCTCACCATAGCTCGAGTGAGAGATCTTGCTCTGCAGTGAGTTCACAACAGGTAACTTCGCAGTTTGTATGTGATAAATTATTCAGGTCAGTTGTCAAGCAGCAGCAAAGTTGGAAGGATTACTTGCCAAATAAAAGAGGGTGTGAAACAAATAGGCCTATTGCCATAGCATTTGACTGTTTGATTAGCCCAACTGTATATTTCTCAGCTTTGCATCATTTATTATGCAAAACTGTTTAACTCTTTGAATACAGTTTCCAAGCTTCTCTAGCAAAAAGATGAGAATCCAATATAAAAACAGAAAAGGCTGGAAGTATTTCCTATGCCCGAGCATGTCGATATTAAAATTCTTGTCCTTGTTTTCCAATTACTCCATCGTCATGGCCCCACTTTTCGTTGTGTCTCTTCATGTGTCCAGCTGCTCTAACGATGGACAACCGCTCAACCCTCACTCTCTCTTCCAACATTGGCGGCTGTTCATTCAAACATTACGCTCCTGCATCTCCCCTTGCTTTCTAAAACCTGCTTAAAACCATCGTGATTGACTGTTTTAAGTTTCCTATTCCAGGCCTAGAAATTCGTTGATTTAGCACCGGCCGTTAAGGCCCGTTTTGAAAAAAAACTGCCTCGCTTCCACCCGCTTCTGGCAGGTCCTGTGGTGGCCGCCGTTTTCGTCAGGTTGGCAGCACTGCCGTTGCCTGCCCTCGCTGCTAAAATGGAAAAGAGGCAGATTGTGACATCAATGAGTGTGCAACGCTCACTTGACGCACAATCTGCCATTTTCGTTGTCGCTGCTCCACTTACCACCCGCTCTTAATCACGACCAGCTGACCAAGTGTTCAGCAGCAGGAAGGAGCCTCCAGCAGTGCTATTTAAAGGGATCATCATCAACAACTTGCAGCTGACATGTTTCTCTGTATAACTGGCTCTGTGTAACTTTCTGCAACTCCTGCAGCTTTCTCAACAGATTTATTAAAGTTCCTGAGGTCACAGGGAGTGTTGCTGCAAGTGGAGAACATCTTCATTCTCATTTAAGGTATCTGCTCACACCACTTGCTCACAGTCATGGGGGCTCTACTTGCAGTCCTCCTTGTACTTCAGTATCTTTGGGAGAGGGGGCAGAGGCAGCGAAGAAGAGGAGAAGATGCTCGCACTTCTCTTACCTCCACTTAAGAGAGGAGCAGTGTATTAGAAGGCTCTGCTTCACCAAGGAGGTGGTCACAGAACTTTGCCTCCTCCTACAACCAGACCTGCAGCCTCAGAGCTGGGCAACCACAGCTCTCCCAGTGGCCCTCAGGGTCACCGTGGCCCTCAATTTCTTCGCCAGCGGATCCATCCAGTCTGCAGCAGGAGACATAGCTAACATCTGCCAGTTTGCCATCCATCGCTGCATCCAGGACATCACAGAGGCTCTCTACCCCAGGGAAAGGGATTACATTGCCTTCTCTCTGAACAGAGAGAAGCAGGAGGAGTGCGCATGTGGCTTTGCCAGGATAGTGGGCTTTTCCATGGTGCACGGTGTCATCGACTGCACACACGTGGCTTTGCGGGCACCATATACCAATCCTGAGGCTACCACTCACTTAATGTGCAGTTGTTGTGCGACCGCGCCCAGCGCATTATGATGTTGAATGCCTGCTATCCTGGCAGCAGTCATGATGCCTTCATCCTGCGCCAGTCCGATGTGTCAGCAATCGTTCAGCCACCATGTTGAACCTGAGGGTGGCTGCTCAGAGACAAGGGCTATTCGTTCTGCACCTGGCTGATGACTCCCCTCCGCAACCCCAACACTCATGCCCAGCACTCATACACAGCCATGCTGCCACCAGGAACATCATCGAGCAGACCATCGGGCTGCTGCAGCAACGATTCCGCTGTATTGACCGCTCAGAAGGAGCCCTCCAGTACTCGGTGGAGCAGGTGTCCCATGTCGTGGTGGTCTGCTGCATGCTTCACAACTTGGCCATCATGAGGGCACAGCCCTTGCCACCACAGATTGCGAGAGGAGGGAGAGGAGGAGGAGGAGGAGGAAAAGGAAAAGGAAAAGGATAAGGATGAGGAAGAGGAGGCAGGGAGGGAGGAGGCAGGCAGCAAATCCTCGTTCTGGATGGGCTGTTTGTGAACACCTCATCAGACTCCGATTCCAGTGAATGAAACCCCACTTCCCTATAATACCATCCCTCTGTCACGGAATAGTATAGTGTCCTTGAGGGCTCAAAGCTGAAATGAGAGCCACTACAAAAGACACATTTCAAACACAAATCATAAATTTATCAGAATCCAATCAACATTACCATATCAACTAGTCACCCTTGTGCTTTGCCTTAGTGCCTGTCGTTCCCGTGCCTTTACCTACTCGAGTGCTCCTATGGAGTGCTGTCCCAGTGGCTGCAGCATGGCTGGTGGAACGCTGCTGGCTTTCAGTGGGGGAGAGTACAGATGGCCTTGCAGGACGTCCTCGACCAGGTGTAGACCTAGAAGGCCCGGCTGTAGACTGCACTACCTCAGCATGGGTGGCATCAGTCTGGTCTGGCTGGCAGATAGGCAGCAGCAAGGGTAATAGCAGAGTGGCAGTGGTAGAAGTAAGAATGGTGTCATCCTGAGGGAGGGGAGCAGGGTCTATCTCCACAGACCCATTGCCACTCCCCCGGGGCAGTGTCTCAGCATATCTAGCAATCTATTGGAGGACAGATTGCTGGCCTACTGCGACACCCTGCAATCCCCTTTCGACACTTGTAAACCCAGCGATAATGGCAGCAGTCTGAGCTTGTGTGGCAGCAAACTGAGCCTGCACGAGAGCAGCCCGTGCTTCCACTGCAGCACTGAGATGTTGGGTCACTTCCGCTTGTGCTACAATGGAAGCTGTGACATCGGCCATCACACGCAGCATCATGGCTGGGTCCACAAGTTCTCTCCTGGAGTTGGCCATCATTTCCATCCTGGAAATCATGGGCTTTAAGCTCCGCACAAAGCACCGTCTAATGTTGTAGCCATTCTCCTCCATGTTCCTTGACACTGACAGAAGGCTTTCTGGCAGGCTTGCCATTGCACCTAGCATTTCCGTGTGCATGCCCATCGCCCTTCTTCTGAAGGCCACAGAACTCGTGTGCGAATTCGCCCTCCGGGGAGCTGGCCCCCAAGCTACCCTTCCCCCCTGGCTTGGCTGCAGCCCACTTGTGTCTAGTGCCACACCATGTGCAGCTCCCGCCTCTATACTACCCTCCAAGTTCTGTGCAGTGCCATTTTCTGAGCTGGTGTCTGCGAGTGTCAGATGTAGCGACGGTGTGTCTTCTTCTCCTCCATCACTCTCCTCCACAACCTCAGGGACAGTCTGTGCTAATGGCACTTCTTGGGTATCTAAAAGCAGAAAGGTACAAGGGTTGGATTCATCATCAGCAGCTTGTAAGTAAGAAGAGATTGTGGGATGAGGGGGAAGTGGGATGTGAGAAGAAGGATTAGGTATGACCATACCATCATTTTCAGCAACCACTTCAACTTCTCCCATTGCCACGGTCTCTGTCACTGCCCCTCGAATGATGTCAAGGATGGATTCCTCGAGGTTGCTAAGGTTCTGTATAACAGCTTGGCTGCCTCCCATCTGCCGCTGCTCCTTCCTGTTCTGTGCCACCTTTGCCTGCAAGAGAAAGGGTCACGAGTCAGTGAGTGTAGTGTAATGTGTTTGGCTGATGTGCCTGCCATTGTTGAATAGCTGTCAGTGTGTGCAAGGTGTGAGATGTGGGTGTTAGTGTTGCAGCAATGGTATGGTTGTGAGGGTGAAGTGAAGCTATTATTGTAAGGTATGCGTGGTGATAGGTAGAGATTGTTGGTAGGTGAGTGATGGGGGTGTAGTGCATTGAGCAGTGTGTGAGATTTGCGGTGCAAATGGTGGGATATGGTATTTGCTGAAGCCTTCACTCACCTTGACCTGCCATGTGAGGTCATTAAACTTTTGTTGGCACTGGATCCACGTCCTTGGAACCACACTGGTAGCCGTGATGGAGTTAGCTATCTCCTCCCAGAGCCATCTGCAAGTGGCCTTGGATAGCTTCCTGCCACCCTGCGGGAATAGTACAGCCCACCTTCTTTGAACGCCAATGACCAAGGCCTCCAGTGCAGCATCCAAGAATCTTCGTGCTCGCTCCCTTGGTTGCTGAGCCATGTCTTCATCCAGATTGACAATGAGGTGATGCTACAACAAAGCACCTCCCCTTTAACATAGAAACATAGAAGATAGGAGCAGGAGTAGGCCATTTGGCTCCTCGAGCCTGCTCCGCCATTCAATGCGATCATGGCTGATCATCCAAATTCAGTACCCGGTCCCTGCTTTCTCCCCATACCCCTTGATCCCTTTAGCCTTAAGAAATATATCCAACTCCTTCTTGAATATATTTAATGTATTGGCCTCTACTGCCTTCTGTGGTAGAGAATTCCACAGGTTCACCACTCTCTGGGTGAAGAAATTCCTCCTCATTTCTGTCCTAAATGGCCTACCCCCTATCCTTAGACCGTGACCCCTGGTTCTGGACTCCCCGACCATCAGGAACATCCTTCCTGCATCTAGTCTGTCCAGTCCTGTCAGAATTTTATAAGTTTCAATGAGATCCCCTCTCATTCTTCTAAACTCCAGCGAGTACAAGCCCAATCGACCCAATCTCTCCTCATACGTCATTCCTGCCATCCCAGGTATCAGCCTGGTGAATCTTCGCTGAACTCCTTCCATGGCAAGAACATCCTTCTTCAGATAAGGCGACCAAAACTGCACACAATACTCAAGGTGCGGTCTCACCAAGGCCCTGTACAACTGCAGCAAGACATCTTTGTTCCTGTACTCAAACCCTCTCGCTACGAAGGCCAACATGCCATTTGCCTTCTTAACCGCCTGCTGCACCTGCATGCTTACCTTCAGCGACTGGTGCACAAGGACACCCAGGTCTAAGTAGAGCAAAGAAAGAAGAAAGAAAGACTTGCATTTATATAGTGCCTTTCATGACCACCGGACGTCTCAAAGCGCTTTACAGTCAATGAAGTACTTTTTTGAAGTGGAGTCACTGTTGTAATGCGGGAAAGAGCCTAAACCAAACATTACTGGCTATTAGACTGCTCCCGATGTTGCCCCCATCCCTCCCCTCCGCCACCCCGTTAAGTGCTAAGCCACTCAGCAGCACGTTTAGCACTGAGATCAGCGCTCCAATCATTATAATGAACAGGCAACATGAATTTTGCGTGCTGCCTGGACCACTTTCAATGGGCGCAGACAAATAGCGCTGGCCCTTGACACTGCCCGTTTCGGGCCTAATCCAATTTCTAGGCCCTAAACACTACGTATACTTCTTTCGTCTTTCCCCATGCTCCATGTTCACCCTATCCTTTTTCTCCTTAATGTTATGCACTCTGAGATATCTTCCTGCTTGTGAGGAGTGTTATATTACACAGCACCTGAAGAGAGACAAAGGGCTAGAAATTCAGTTGGTTGCGCCAGCTGTTAGCGCCTTAGGAGGAGTGGATGTCGAGCGCTAGGCGCTTAGCGCCCAGGCGCAGCGCGATCTGCGCCTCGCCCCAACTTCAGTGAACATTTAGCGCCGGCGCAAAGTCTTTGCGCGCGCTCAGCTGCGCGCGCAGATCATGACGTCATTTCCTCGTGCAACGCCCTTTGTGCATCCCCAACTGGATCTTCAGTCGCGCCGGCCCATTGTGCACCGGGCGGCCCTAGCGACTGTTGAGTGGAACGGTGCTCAGCCGATGCGGGCCGCGGGGAGCGCAAATTAAAGGGCACTTCCCCTGCACTATAAAAGGCTGCCATTTTGCAGCACTCATTCTTGTGAAACGGATCTTTGGAGAGAGGCCAAGGTAGAGAGCTTACTGCTTTGGCCCAACACTAGGACAGGTACTTCTGGCTTCAGGCCACAGCTTTGCAATTGTCTTTGCCTTCAATGATATCTCATTGTTTGCCAGCATATTATGGGGGCTGCAATGGGTGTCAACGCTGGCCTTCACAATTACATCCAAAGGGCTCACAGACGCCGTGAGAGAGTGGCAGCCCTGGGTAGACGGAGAGGGGGCAACAGGCGTCGGCAAGGGAGGCCTTACCCACCCAGGGTATACCGCCAGCAGTTCTCCTATCTCAACATGTCTGACGAGCAGTGTGTTAGGAGGCTGCGATTCCGAAGGGAGGTGGTCACAGAGATCTGCCAGCTGCTTCAGAGAGATCTGCAGCCACAGCTGAGGTGCAGGACGTCTCTGTCGGTGGCAGTGAAGGTAACGGTGGCTCTCAACTTCTATGCCACCGGCTCCTTCCAATCCGCTGCAGAGGACATTGCCAACATCTCCCAGTTCGCCGTGCATTGCTGCATCCACCAGGTGACCAATGCCCTTTTCAGAAGGAGACGTCAGTTCATCTCCTTCCCCATGACCCTGGACAAGCAGCAACAGCATGCAATGGGATTTGGAAGAATAGCGGGCTTCCCCATGGTGCAGGGCGCCATTGACTACACGCATGTGGCTTTGCGGGCACCTGTGGAGAATGCCGAGGATTACCGCAACCGGAAGGGCTACCATTCGCTGAACGTGCAGCTGGTGTGTGACCACAGGCAGCTCATCCTAGCTGTCAATGCCCACTTTCCAGGCAGCAGCCACGATGCCTTCATCCTGCGACAGACTACTGTGGCTGACATGTTCCAGGCACAGCCTCAGCCACGAGGATGGCTTATCGGCGACAAAGGCTATCCGTTGTGTACCTGGCTCATGACCCCGCTCCGCGCGCCCAGGACCCCTGCTGAAGAGGCATACAACGAGAGCCATCAAGCGACCAGGAACATCATCGAACAAACAATCGGCGTCCTGAAGCAACGGTTCCGCTGTCTGGATCGTTCCGGCGGAGCCCTGCAGTATTCTCCGGAGCGAGTCTCCCATTTTGTGGTCGTTTGCTGCATGCTGCACAACCTGGCTATCCGCAGGACTCAGGCATTGCCACCACAGATTGGAGCACCACCTCAGGAGGAGGAGCAGGAGGAGCAGGAGGAGGAGGACCAGCACAGGAGGGAGGCACAAGGTCCAAGGGCCGCCCGTCGGCGGCTTATTGAACGTAGGTTCTAGGCCCCCTCTCAGGGAATGGCTTGTGCCAATGAAAGAAGATGAATGGAGCCGCTCCGCAAGCCCTCAGCCGGTCAAGGCAACAAAGACTTCAAAGTTCAAGCATGGATAATCTGAATAAAGAAAATTGTTTATTTCACAAACTCTGTGACCTTCCCGCATGACAAACAACAACAGAAAAAAACCCCAAAAAACAGTCAGACACATAACTGGCTCCCACAACCTGGAGAGGATGATCAAAACAGTGAAACAAAAATGACTGTGATCCTCGGCCTTCATAAAAACCAAACACAACATCCTCGGCCTTCATAACAAACAAACACAACTGCCCACACATTCTACTTTTTGCCCCGCGAGGGCGATGCCTTCCGCATCTTTGTGTGGCCCCTGCCCGCCCTGCTGCTCCTCCTCAATGTGAGCCCAGTGGCTGCAGCAAGGCTGGGGGAAGGCTCCTGAGGGGCACATGGCGTGACGGCAGATGCCCTTGGGGGTCGGCCTGCACGAGCTCTGGCCCTCGAGGGGCCGGCTGGTGACTGCTGGCTGGGCGGCATCAGTCTGTCCAGCAGCTCGTGGCAGCTGCACTGGTGGAGTGGCAGTGGCGGCTGCAGGAATGGGGGCAAGCTGGCTGATCGCAGGCGCTCGCTGGTCGCCTGATACAGTGGCACTCGCCCGGGCCAGCACTGCAGCATGCGCAGCAATCTGCTGAAGGACAGACCGTTGTGCTGCTGCAGCGCGGCGGGTGCCCTGGCGATGCCTGCCTGACGCAGCGAGTGTGGCAGCAGTTAGTGCCCGTGTTGCCCTGGTCTGTGACCGCATGAGACCAGCCAGTGGCTGGACGGCACGACTGAGCATTTGGATACTAGCTGCCTGTGCTGCCCCGAATTCCTGCAGACTCCTGGCCTGTGCTGCCCCGAATTCCTGCAGACTCCTGGCCTGTGCTGCCCCGAATTCCTGCAGACTCCTGGCCTGTGCTGCCCCGAATTCCTGCAGACTCCTGGCCTGTGCTGCCCCGAATTCCTGCAGACTCCTGGCCTGTGCTGCCCCGAATTCCTGCAGACTCCTGGCCTGTGCTGCCACGAATTCCTGGACACTCTTAGCCAGTGACTCTATGGAGTCAGGCATCCGTGCCACTACCACCATGAGCTCAGTGTGCCTACGCTCAGAGTCGACGGCCATCTCCTCTAGGAGGCGCACCTCCTCTGCGCTGACCGTCACAGGACTGGAGGCCGCACCCACCCTCTGGGGAGAAGGCTGCCAAGCTTTCCCACCCCTCCCGCATTGCTGCAGGCCGCTGGGCCCCGGAACTTGACTCTCCTCTGACCCTTCCCCCAGGCTCCCCTCCAGGGAAGCCATGTCCCCTACATCGCCATGGGCTGGCGCGGCTGAGGGTGCCACTGATGGGCCAGCTTCCTCTTCCTCCTCCTCCTCTTCCGAGGGGCTGACACTGGCAGCTTGAGGGACCTCTTCCTCACCTGGCGAGTCACCATCTGACAGCAGGAAGGCACAAGAGTAGCTTTAGAGTGAGGACAGGGCATCAGAGAGGGAGGCATGAGTGGTGCCATTCACCGCATTGGTCGGACAGTGGCAAAGGATGTTGATCTGATGCGCAAGTGGAACGAGAGAGGTCCAAAAGGTGATGTCCTTACCATTGGTGCCCAGAACAGGGTCGGCATCTCCAGTGGCAAAGGGGCCAATCACCCGGACTCCCATAATGCGCTCCACGCGCTGGTCGAGGTCGGTGAGCTCTTGGAGCTGAGGTCGGCCTCCCCTGGTCGCAATCTGGCTACGCTTGTTGTTAGCCAGCTTGGCCTGCAAGAGAAAGGACGGCCTCTAATTACGGTGTGTAGCCCTGATCTTGTCTGCACTGCCTCCCATGGTCGAATAGCTTGGACAGTGTGTAAAGTGCAGAATGTGCAATTGATGTTCATGCCAGTCCCATAGCTGCTGGATGAGGGCTGGCCATTAGGGCTTTCAGGTCCCTTTGTCCATAATGTGAGGTGCACATGCAAGGATGAGGAGGACACTGGAAAGGGTACTCACCCTGACAATCCGAGTGAGGTCGTTGAACTTCTTTCTGCATTGTACAGGATTCCTGGCAACCACGCTGTTGGATGTCACCCTGTTGGAGACATCCCTCCAGGCTTTGCGGTAGACGCTGGCCAGCGGCTTCTTGCCACTGTCAGGAAACAAAACATGGCGTCTTCGCTCCACTGAGCTAACCAGCAGCCTCAGGTCACCTTCGCTGAAGCGCTGCGCTCTCTCCCGGGCCTTCTGCATCGTCCTGGGCGGTAAAGAGTTGCAGCAGCAGTGCTCAGGCCTAGGTGGAGGGCTGCAGTGTCCAGGGTGTTGCAGGCAAACAAATCGACCCTTCCCCCTTTAAGAGCTGGCCGGGGCCAGCGTGTCTGCCGTCAATCAAAAAATCACCGCACCTGCGCTGCGCCCGGCCTCGGCGGTATCACTCAGCACCGCCGGCTTCGCGCCTAAAGATAGTCGTGCATCGCCAGTTTTAGCGCAGCAGCAACCTCTGAGGGCGATGCTACTGAATATCGGCGAAGTGGCCTCGACTTTGCGCCGGGCGCAAACTTCAGCGGCCGCCCGACTTTACCGCCCCAAAAGTGGCTACACTGAATTTCTAAGCCAAAATGTGTTAAACTTTCGACCTTCATCAGACTTGAAACAAAAGGGAATCCATACATTTCACGTACATTTATATGGTTTTCAGATCATTGAAGCAGATAGTAAGGCCTAGAAATTCAGTATAGCCACTTTTGGGGCGGTAAAGTCGGGCGGCCGCTAAAGTTTGCACCCGCCAGAAAGTGGAGGGCAGTTCGCCGAAATTCAGTAGCTTTGGCCAAGGAGTTTGCTCGAGCGCTAAAACTGGCGATGCACGGCTATCCTTAGGTGCTAAGCCGGCGGTGCAGACTGATACCGCCGAGGCCGGGCGCAGCGCAGGTGCGGTCATGTTTTGATTGACAGCAGACACCCTGGCGCCGGCCAGCTCTTAAAGGGGAAAGGGTCGACTTGGTCTGCTGCCACGCCCTGGATACTGCAGCCCTCCAGCTAGGCCTAAACACTGCTGCTGGAGAGAAATAGCGCCAGGAAGGATGCAGAGGGCCCGTGAGCAAGCGCAGCGCTTCTCTGGCCATGATTTAAAGGTGCTGGTTAGGGCTTTGGAGAAGAGAAGCCATATCTTGTTCCCGGACAGTGGCAAGAAGCCTCCCAACAGGGTGTACAGGAGAGCCTGGAGGGATATCGCCCAGAGGGTCACAGCCACCTGCGATGTCCCCCGGACTGTTGTCCAATGCCGGAAAAAGTTTAACGACCTCACTCGGATTGTCAGGGTGAGTACCCTTTCCAGTGTCCTCCTCATCCTTGCATGTGCATCTCACATTATGGGCAAATGGACCTCAAAGGCCTAATGGCCAGCCCTCATCCAGCAGCTATGGCACTGGCATGAACATCAATTGCACTTTCTGCACTTTACACACTGGCCAAGCTATTCGACCATGGGAGGCAGTGCACACAACAACAGGGCACCACACTGTACTTAGAGGCCGTCCTTTCTCTTGCAGGCCAAGCTGGCCCAGAATCTGAAGAGCCGGACTGTCACCGGGGGAGGCCGTCCCCAGTTCCAGCAGCTCAGTGACCTGGAGGAGCGCGTGGGTCGACTCATGGGTGCCCGGGTGATTGGCCCCGTTGCAATTGGAGATGCTGACCCTGTGCTGGGCCCCAATGGTAAGGACATGACCTTTTGGACCTCTCTCGTTCCCCTTGCGCTTCAGATCTACATCCTTTGCCACTGTCCGACCAATGTGCAGAATGCCACCACTCATGCCTCCCTCGCTGACGCCCTGTCCTCACTCTAAAGCTACTCTTGTGCCTTCCTGCTTTCAGCTGGTGAGGAGGAGGTCCCTGAAGCTGCGAGTGTCAGTCCCTCGGAAGAGGAGGACGAGGAGGAGCAAGAGGAAGGCGGCCCATCGGGGGAACCCTCATCCGCGCCAGGGGATGGCAATGGAGGGGACACGTCTTCCCTGGAGGAGAGCCAGGGGGAAGTGTTGCAGGGGGGTGTAGCTCCTGTGCCCAGTGGCGTCCAGCCACGCGGGAAGGGTCGGGCAGCACGGCTGCCTTCTCCCCAGAGGGGGGAAGTGTTGCAGGGGAGTGTAGCTCCTGTGCCCAGTGGCGTCCAGCCACGCGGGAAGGGTCGGGCAGCTCGGCTGCCTTCTCCCCAGAGGGGGGAAGTGTTGCAGGGGAGTGTAGTTGCTGGGCCCAGTGGCGTGCAGCCACGTGGGAAGGGTCGGGCAGCTCGGCTGCCTTCTCCCCAGAGGGAGAGTCCGGCCTCCAGTCCGGAGACGGTCCTCGCCCAGGAGGTGCGCCTCCTTGATCAAATGTCCGCGGACTCGGATCGTCGGCACACCGAGTTCATGGGGGTTGTGGCACGGTTGCCTGAGGCCATTGAGTCCCTGGCTCATAGTGTGTCCGATTTCGGGGCCTCACAGGCCAGGGGTCTCGAACAATTCGGGGCATCACAGGACGCGAGTCGGGCCGAATTCAGGGCAGCACAGGACGCGAGTCGGGACGAATTCAGGGCAGCACAGGCAGCGAGTGGACAGTTGATCAGTGGTGCCGTGCAGTCACTGGCTGGTCTGATGCGGGCACAGACCAGGGCAGTACGGGCACTCACTGCTGCCACACTCGCTGTGTCAGGCAGGCATCGCCAGGGCACCCGCCGCGCTGCAGCAGCACAGCGGTCTGGCCTTCACCAGATTGCTGCGCTTGCTGCAGTGCCAGCCCGGCCGAGTGCCAGTGTCTCAGGCGAGCAGCGAGCGCCTGGCATCAGCCAGCTTGCCCCCATTGCTGCAGCCGCCACTGCCACTCCCCCAGCGAAGCTGCGACGAGCTGCTGGAGGGACTGATGCTGCCCAGCCACAGCTGCAGCAGTCAGCAGCCGGCCCCTCGAGGGCCAGAGCTCGTCTAGGCCGACCCCCAAGGGCATCTGCCGTCACGCAATGTGCCCCTCAGGAGCCTTCCCCCAGCCTTGCAGCACCCACAGGGCCCAGGTTGAGGCGGAGCAGCAGGTCGGCCAGGGGCCGGAAAAGCCTGGACAAGGACTCGCCCTCTTGGCACACAAAGTAGAGTGTGTTGGTGTAGTGTATGTACCTGTTTACCTTTAAGGGAACTATAGAATGTAACCGTTCGCCTTTAAGAGCACTACTTTAGGTGTGGCACTATTTGTTGGCTCATGTATACTGTAATACCGATAGTGACCACACCAGTATATAAGGGTTGTGATACGTTAACTAGGGCAGATTCGCCCGAACCTCTGAATAGTAAAGACCTGTTTTATTTGTTAATCTTGGAGTCTGTGTATTATTTGCAATACAACCCACAGACTTTACAATGGCGACGAGGCCGATCGTACCCTGCGGCAACAGTAGTTCCTAAGCAACTAAGGAGCGTCGAAGTGAGGCAACCGCCTTCGTCGTGCTGCTGGAAGAACACACGAGGCTGCAGCAACAGACAGGAAGCAGACTAGCAACGAAAGTTCATCAGCAACAGGCACAACTACCCTTTTACCACGGTGCGGAGTGCGTCGATCAACTAACAAAAGAAAGCAACCGGCGACCGCAACGACTGTGAGTAGGGGAAAGTGTGGAAAATATCCGGAGGATAAGGGCAGTGACCACCACGGTCGAGGGGGTAAAAAAGGCCGGACAGCGACCGGGATCACAAGGCGCGGTGGCGATAAATAAATAAATAAATAAATAACCCGCGAAGAATCAGCCGCAGCCGGGGAGGAAAGGGCCAGACTGCGGGAGGTCGGGGAGAGGCGTTTGAATCCGCTGAGCGAGAGCCCGAGAGGGAGCGAGCAAGAGCCGCGCGAGCGGGTGAGCCAGAGCCCGAGAGGGAGCGAGCAAGAGCCGCTTCGAGCGGGAGGCGCTTCGCGAGCCAGCGATCGCACCAGCGATAAGGGCCGAGAGCCGCTTCGGGCGAGAGGCGCAGCGCGGGCAATCGATCGCATCCACTGATAAGGGCCGGGTCGCTTTGAAGTGAGGGGCGCAGCCGGGCCATCGATCGCAATTCCTGATAAGGGCCGCACTCGGGCTGGTAGGGCAGAGTCGGCAGACACTGAAGGCGTGAGAGCCGCGGTGAACAGCGCGGGCCATCGATCGCGGCGGAGATAAGGGCCGCACTCGGGCTGAAAGACAGCGTCGGGGGTCGGGTGAAGACCGCCAAGCGCGGGAAAACCGCCATTGAAGTGGGCGGGGAGAGCGAGAAGCGCGGGAAAGCCGCCATTTTTCGCGGGAAAACCGCCGGGGAAGAAGACAGAAGCGGGAAACCGACATCTTAGAAAAATAATAAGAATTTACAGAAATACTGGTGTTGTTCTCAAGAAGAGAGGAAAAATAATAATAAGTAAAGAAATACTTGTGTTGTTCTCGAGAAGAGAAGAAGATGCCTAAGCGAGGAAATATTAATGATTTTGATGTTGAGATAGAGGACTGGGCCACGTATGTGGAACGCATAGAAATATATTGCAAAGCCAACGAAATTGAGGATGACGACAAGGCAATAACTTTGTTAAATTCGATGGGAGCAAAAACATACGGGCTCTTGAAACATCTAATAGCACCAGTTAAACCAGTGGACCAGACCTTCGAAGAGATCGTAGCAGTGCTGAAGGATCACTTGAACCCCACACCGTTGATGCTGGCTGAACGATTTAAATTTTACGCAAGAACCCAGAGGAAAGATGAAAGCAATGCGGAATACTTAGTCGAACTGCGTAAGCTAGCGAAATACTGCCAGTTTGGAGGGAATTTGACAGAGGCGCTGCGGGACAAGTTCGTATGCGGCTTGGCCAAAGAAGGAACGCAGAAGCGACTTCTAGAAGAAAACGACCTCACACTGGACAGGGCTGTCCTCATAGCTTCATCGCACGAAGCTGCAGCGAAAGGAACAGCGGAAATGCAGCTAAAGGCGGCGGCACTCGGGGTGGACCAAATTACTGCAAGCACTTCCAAATGCTACCGTTGTGGAAAGACAACGCACGACCAGAATCAGTGCTGGTTTAAGAACCAAGAGTGCAGGAAATGTGGCAAACTGGGTCACATCGCGAGGGTATGCAGGTCCGGAAAGAAGACCAACAAGCAAAGGAAGCCACCACCACAAGAAAAGTACAACAAGGTGCATCAGGTGGCTGAAAAGAGTTCAGACGAACAAAATTCAGACTCAGACACAAACAGCCAGGAGCTGGATAGTCTGAGAATCCACAATGTGGGTAAAGTAACTGATCTACAGACGATCTGGGTCACACTAACAATAGCTGGAGTCCAAGTACGAATGGAGCTGGACACGGGATCAGCTGTATCAGTCATCAACCAAAAGGACTACCACCGGCTATTCTCTCACATACCCTTAAGAAATACTAAATTCGTATTACAGACATACACGGGGCATAATGTATACCCCATGGGAAAAATACGAGTCAAAGTGAGAGATAGGGGCAAAGAACACCCACGGATGAATCTGTACGTATTACCTGAGGGAGGACCACCACTCCTAGGGCGGGAGTGGATGCAGAAAATAAACATAGAATGGCACTACCTAAAAGCCATAGGGAAGGAGGACTCGGTACAAGCTATCAGCTCAGATTCTGAAATGGATGACGTGACGACCAATGTAAACATGGAAGACAAGGCAAAAAGGGAATTGCTGATGAGAGGAAAGGAAACGAAGACAGGCAGGCAGGCCCATGTTACCAAGCAAAATCAAGCTGTAGAGCAGAACCCCAGGTTGACAGAGAATTCTGAGCCTGCTCAAGCTAAGGATTCATCCACGACGGAAGAACACCGAGCTCGGTCCCAAACTTATGTCAAAGTACAACGACAATTAGAACAGTTGAGTGCCCGTCTCGTACAAGAGATGGAAAAGATGAAAAAGTTCTGGGACACCGAATGGGAGACCCTGGAAAGACAACAGAGACAGCTAGCTCAAGCAGAGAGCGACCATAGAGCCATCGTGGCCAAGTACCAATCACATCTCCCTGAGGCTGTTCAGGAACTAGAATATGCACAGAACGATCCAAAGGAAGAGGAATCTTCAGGAAGTCAGGATGGTATTCCAGTTCATCTCTACGACTTGTTGCAAGCAGAGTGTAACGAGTTGAAAGAACAGTATGAACAGGCTCAGACTACAATCCTGGAAGGGGTTAACTTGGCAACCTCCGAAAAGCTAGTTTTACTGGAAGCATATGAACAACAAAAGTCTGAACAGGAGCAAGAATTACAAAGACTGCAGGAGATGTTTGATGAGCTCCAGGCCAAGGCTGACTCATCGTTAGGGATTCAATCCATAGAGGAAAAATTAGTGGTGGAAGACATAACAGAACAGGGAATACAGGATGTCCAAGAACTCGTTAAATTATTAAAGGAAACACAAAATAAATATGAAGCGGCAATGGCCGAGGTCCAACGACTTGAAGAACAGATTCAACTGGGAATCTTTTCAGTGGGAGAAAAGGGAACTGTAAGAAACACAGAGATCGTAAGAATGGGCCCTGAACATAAGCTTAAATCGTCAAAGGAGAGGGGTTTGGAGCAGTAAAAGCTGGAGGAAGCTGAACACATGAAGAAGTCTCTTCAGGAGAGATGTCTGGATGTGGAAACAGCTGCTGCGATAGAAGGATTAAATCACCTGATAACTCAATCCTCGATGGAAGGGGAGGTATTGAGGTCAGTAGTGAAGGAATGGCAGACAACCCTGGAGGAGTGGAATGAATATGAACGCATGAGGAAGTCTTTTAAAGAAAGAGAGATAGAGAAGGAACAGCAGTTGGCTAGCGTCCAGTTGGGTAAGGAAGAAGTAGAAGGGCCTCTCGATGGACTAACTCAGGATGACCCCGAATGTGACCATGACCTGTTGAGTGACACTGAATGTTACGAGGAGGTGGTCTGCCCAAAGTGTGATGAAAACTCCCAAAGTGCTGAAATGCGGATGAAGCACTTAAGGTCTAAGGAACATAGAGAGTTGGTGGCGCTACAGCTGGCTGCCGAGAAAGGAGCTTCGAGAGTTTCAAAAAGGCAGAAAAGAAAAAGAAGAAGCCGGAGATAATAACTGTTTAAAATATTATTACTTCTACTACCTCAGTCCGAACACTACGAAAGGTGCTAAATTTGTAAAAAAAAAAAATCCGGGGACATTATCAAGACAGCCAGTGGGTTGTATAAGTCCGCACTGCTGGTTCAACAGGACGAAAGTACAAGCTGTTAAAAAGGCTATGGAGGAGTCACGTTTACCAGGTGAACCGGCTACACCAAAAAGATGCTGTCTGGGACGAATTAATACCAGAGACTGAATTTATGAACTGTTCCCACAGAGACTGAACCTGTAAACTGTTTCCACTGAGAGTATGTTTGTAAATTGTTATATGACGTTGACTCCATCGAGAGTATATTTGCAAACTGTTTATATAAAGTTGAAGATTGTATGTTTAACGGGATTCTGTAAGTAAAAAGCTAAAAAGGGAGGATTGTAGTGTATGTACCCGTTTACCTTTAAGGGAACTATAGAATGTAGCCGTTCGCCTTTAAGAGCATTACTTTAGGTGTGGCACTATTTGTTGGCTCATGTATACTGTAATACCGATAGTGACCACACCAGTATATAAGGGTTGTGATACGTTAACTAGGGCAGATTCGCCCGAACCTCTGAATAGTAAAGACCTGTTTTATTTGTTAATCTTGGAGTCTGTGTATTATTTGCAATACAACCCACAGACTTTACAGTTGGCAAATGTTTTTTTATATGGGGGTGGTTGTGTTGTCTATGGGGGGGGTTCTTTTGGTAAGGCCGAGGATGAAGGCCATTTGGATGGACAAGTTTTATTATTCCTCCTCAGGTTGTGGGAGTGAGATATGTTTTTGACTGTTTTTTGGGGGTGTTGTCTGTTTTTGGGTTTCATGTGGGAAGGGCCCTGAGTTTGTTTAATAAAGCTTTTTCTTTATTCAGCTTGTCCATGTGTGATGTTTCAAGTGGTTGTTGCGTTAACCGGCTGAGGGCTTGCGGAGCGGCTGCATTCATGTGCCTTCATTGCCACAAGCCATTCCCTGACAGGGGGCCTAGAAGTGTCGTTCAATAAGCCGCTGACGGACGGCCCTTGGACCTTGTGGCTCCCTCCTGGGCTGGTACTCCTCCTCCTCCTCCTCCTCTTGGTCCTCCTGCTCGTCCTCCTGAGGTGGTGGTCCAACGTGAGGTGGCAGTGCCTGAGTCCTGCGGATAGCCAGGTTGTGCAGCATGCAGCAAATGACGACGAACTGGGAGACTCTATCCGGCGAATACTGCAGAGATCCGCCGGAGCGATCCAGGCAGCGGAACCGTTGCTTGAGGATGCCAATCGTTTGCTCTATGATGTTCCTTGTGGCTTGATGGCTTTCGTTGTATGCCTCCTCAGCAGGGGTCCTGGGCACGCGGAGCGGGGTCATGAGCCATGTACACAAAGGATAGCCTTTGTCCCCGATAAGCCATCCTCTTGGGGGAGGCTGTGCCTGGAACATGTCAGCCACAGTAGTCTGGCGCAGGATAAATGCATCGTGGCTGCTGCCTGCAAAGTGGGCATTGACAGCTAGGATGCGCTGCCTGTGGTCACACACCAGCTGTACATTGAGGGAATGGTAGCCCTTCCGGTTGCGGTAATCCTCGGCATTGTCGATAGGTGCCCGCAAAGCCACATGCGTGCAGTCAATGGCGCCCTGCACCATGGGGAAGTCGGCGATCCTCGCAAATCCGACTGCACGCTGCTCCTGCCTCTCTAGGGTCATGGGGAAAGAGATGAATTGGTGTCTCCTTGTGAAAAGGGCATCGGTGACCTGCCGGATGCAGCGATGCACGGCGAACTGGGAGATGTTAGCTATGTCCCCAGCAGCGGCTTGGAAGGAGTCGCTTGCATAAAAGTTCAGAGCCACCGTGACCTTCACTTCCACCGACAGAGACGTCCTGCACATCAGCTGTGGACGCAGATCTCTGTGAAGCAGCTGGCAGATCTCTGCAACCACCTCCCTTCTGAAGCGCAGCCTCTTAACACACTGCGCGGCAGTCATGGTGAGGTAGGACACCTGCTGGCGGTATTCCCTGAGTGGGTAAGGCCTACGTTGCTGACGCCTGATGCCCCCTCTGCGTCTAGGCATGGCTGCCCCTCTCACACAGCGTCTGCGAGCCCTTCGCACATAATGCTGGAACTGAGGGTTGGAACCCCATGCAGCCCCCATAATATACTTGCAAACAATGAAATCACAATGAGGCAAATTTCCAAGCTCTGGCCAGAAGCCAAAAATACCTCTCCTATGTTGGGCCAAATCAGTAAGGTCTCTTCCTTGGTCTCTGTCCAGAAATCCGTTGCAGAAAAGTCATTGCAGCAAAATGGCTGGCCTTTATAGTTCAGTGTAAGTGCCCTTTAATTAGCGCTCCCCGAGGCCCGCAGGGCCTCTGCTGCGTTCCACTTCACAGTTCTTAACACCGCCACGCCCACATTGGGCGGGCGCGACTGAAGTTCCGGTTTGGGGCGCACAAAGGGCGTTGCACGACGAAATGACGTCATAAGTTGCGCGCGCAGCTGAGCGCGCGCAAACACTTTGCGCCGGCGCTAAATGTCTACTGAAGTTGGGCATAGGCGCAGATCGTCTTGCGCCCGGGCGCTAAGTGCCTAGCGCTCGAGATCTACCCCTCCTAAGGCGCTAACGGTTGGCGAACGCAACTGAATTTCTAGGCCTAAGTGTTTTACGTCTTATTAGCAAAATTGAAGTCCATGGGATTAAAGGGACAGTGGCAGCGTGAAAACTGGCTAAGGGACAGAAAGCAGGGTTGGTGGTGGAAAGTATACAGTGGTGTTCCCTAGGGGTCGGTATTAGGACCTTTGCTCTTTTTAATACATATTAATGACCTGGACTTGGGTATACAGGGCATAATTTCAAAGTTTACTGATGACACAAAACTCAGAAATGTAGTAAACAATGAGGGGGATAGTAACAGACTTCAGGAAAACATAGGCAGACTAGTGAAATGGGCAGATACATGGTAGATAAGATTTAATGCAGAGCAGTGTGAAGGGATACATTTTGGTAATATGAATGAGGAGAAGCAATACAAACTAAATGGTACAATTTTTAAGAGAGTGCAGGAACAGAGACACCTGGGGGTGTATGTACACAAATCTTTGAAGGTGGCAGGACAAGTTGAGAAGGCTGTTAAAATCATATGGGATCCTTGGCTTTATAAATAGAGCTATAGGGCTGGATTTTGCAGTGTGGGCGGGCTGGAGCGTGTCAGGTGGAAATCGTGTCAGGACCCCGACTCCTAAGTGAAGTGTTGAAAAAGTGGGATTTTCCCCTAATTGGGCAATTGATTTCCTGTGTGTGGGAACTCCTGGCCCATTGAGACTTTTCATACAGAAAGTCGCCTCCGATGATGTCATCAATGCTGCTGGATTTAAGGCCTGCAAGCAGCCTTGCTTCTTCTGGAGACTGGAAAGGCTTTGTAAATTGTATGAAGGAGTTGATTTCCCAACAATGTCCACGATCAAGCAAAAGTGTGCACCTCGGTTTGATGAGCCCTCCCTCCAAGCTCTGGTGCACAGAGCCAGATGTAATAAGTAGGTGCTGTTCCCTTCCGCAGGGAGAAAAAAGCCACCCCAGCAGACAAAAGCTGTGTGGCTGCAAGTGGCCGAGGAGGTCAACTCGATTTCAATGAGCCGCAGAAACTGGCTGCAATGCAGCAAGAGGTTTCATTACCTTCTACGCACAGAAAAAGTGAGTATGACTTTCCCATCACCCTCAATCAGATCCCCATCGCCTCTCCTCACCAGCACTCTGCTTTGCCAACCTCTTCCTCCAGATCCCACTTGACACTTACATCCCTGCACCCTTACCCATTCTCTCTCTCTCTATGGTCACATTCACTTAACTATTCGACCATGCAGCCCTCACACTCCCTATCACTGTGATGCAATGACAACAACAACTTACAACACACAGGGAGGGTCCTTTGTATCCTTCTAAGCATCTATGCTATGGATTCTCTACACTCACTCCTTCATTTTCACTCATACTCCACTTGTGTCCCTCATTGCAGGAAAAGAGAGCCCACAATAAGAGGGAAAGAGCCATGACAGGAGGAGGGCCACCCTCAGTAGCCCAGCTCACCCCCTGGGAGGAGGCGGCCCTGGAAATCGCTGGGATCGAGGATGACATCCAAGTGGGGGACGGACAGATGGGCGCATCATAGCAAGCTGGTGACAGAATAGTTTGGCATCCCTCTCATTGACATTGTATGAGTCACTGATAATGAATCTGATGCTCTAACAGATTGACTTATGATCATCTGCACTATTCAATGTGCATGTAACCTTGACCTCACATCTCTAACTCTTTCCTTTACACCCCCATGGGATCATCGAAACCCGCCCCACCCCACCCCCATCCCCACTGTCCTGGAGGAAGAGCCTGAGCTTCCAGACTCCTCAGAGGAAGCTGCAACCTCTGAGGGCGCAGCGTCAGCAGAATTCAGCGCACCTAGCACCAGCGCAGATACTCACACCTCGGTGGGACCTTCGTGAGATAGAGTAGTGTTGGCACCTGGTGTATCACAGCTCACAAGTGAGCATCAGCAGATGGTAGAGACAGGGTCAGCAGTGGAGAGTCCTTGTCAGAGGGTGCAGGACTCTGCCAACTCGGCTCAGCTGCATGTTGACCCTGTGCTTCTGGGTCCATCCAGAAGGAGAGCGGTGCTGGAACTCCAGGAAAAGGTGCAGGAGTCTCTGGCAGGTTTTGTCTCCAGGGTCGCTGCGAGTGTGGAGCGAATGGAGGAGTCCATCACGAACATGAGCAGAGCCTTTGTGGAGGCATTGGTGCATGAACGCATCACAGCGGAAAGGATGGCAACTTCCGTGGAAAGGATGGCTAACTCCATGGTAAAGCTGGCTACCGTAGAGGAGAGGATGGCTATGGTAAAAGAGAGGATGGCTACGGCCATGGAGGAGCTTAGTTGCCAGGGTATGGAAAATATGGTAATTGTTCAGATTAGAATGACATCTCTTGAGGGGCGATGGTCAGCTATTGAGCATACAAACTAGGCCTTCATGGAAGTCCTCTGGAGTAGGACTTCCAGTGCAGAAATGGGTCCTCATAGCCCCCCTGCAGTGCAGCAAGGTGCTGTCAAGCCACTTGCTAGCTCTGAAGTGTGGCTGACCCATGAGAGGGATGTTGGTGGCATAGAACAAGGAAGTGGGGGCTCCTCTCCAATCGCTCACATGACCATGCCACTGCAGAAGCCTCGGTCAGAGCCCCACCAGAGTCCTCACCCAACTGAGATGGGCGCCTCAGCCCCTGCACAGCTGCAGGAGCAGCAGACTGTTGGCGAGCCCGCACAGGTTCGCCACCCCAGAGGACGGCCGCCAAAGGCCTTCGAGACAGGAGCAGCAAGAAAGTGAACAAGGGGCCTCCACATCTGCTGAAGCCACCGGGGAAGCACCACGTAGGAGCATGCATAAGAGGAAGATAAAGCACAAGTAGTCACAAGAGTAGTCAATTGGGTGCTGTGATGTTTTGTATTTGGACCAGCCATCATTGTCATTGTAGTATAAACAGATTTGATGGCAAACTGTTGAAGTTGTGGCCTGTGTCATTTCGCAAATGGGACTCTCACATTGAGGGCTGAGGGCAATTGTCAGTATGGTGGTCAGAGTGATAGGAATTTGCAGGTTCTTGTCCATTGTGGATGCTGTGGTAAGAAGGTGCGAGACAAAAGTGTTTGATTGTGCAGGCTCACCAAATCTGGCCAAGATGAGTGCGTCCCTTGCATCCTGGGCAGCAATGTTGTTGCGCGCTAGTGCCTTCTGGCCTGTGCAGCTTCAGGTGGGTGACTAGCAGCTTGGCACTCCTGTTGATGCTCCTGCTGTTGGTGCTGCAGTGGTTCATGGTTCTGCTGCTGCCACGGCTGGTCTTCGTCTGAATCTGATGTCCAGGAGGAAAGGAATTAAATGGTTCCCATGCTTCTGGTATATGCCTCAGTTGAGGAGGCGCTCAGTTAAGGTGGGGAGAGGGGTTTCCCAGGAGGTCACACTGGAGATGGGTGTCAGGCTCCAAACTTCCACAACAATGATTAGGCCTGCTAAAAGTTCGCCCAGACCTGAGACAACAAAGTTCTGCCACCTGCATAGATCATCGGTGAAATCTCCTTTGTAATGCTGAAGCTGCAGCTGTTAGTAAGCAATCCAATTGTGAGGCTGCCAGGCTTGCCTGGTGTGTTCCAGAGGAGGCGTGGAGGAAGGGGGAAATGTCTAAAAATTGGAAAGGCCTCTCAAAATGGGATAATAGAGGCAATTAAGGGGCTGTTAAGGGGCTGTTAAGGGCCTTAAGGGCCTATCCCGCCTCTTGGAGGTGAGATGGAAAGGGGGTCAGAAAGCACGCATTTGGGAAAATTGCTCGGAGGCAGGATGGAGGCGGAATCGGGCCCGCCCGCTATTTTTTGCGATTTTATCACCTCGCACGCTTCCAAACCCGCCTCCTCATCCTTGGCAAAATCGAGCCCATAGAGTACAAAAGCAAGGAAATTATGTTAAACCTTTATAAAACACTGGTTAGGCCTCAACTGGAGTATTGTTTTCAATTCTGTGTACCACACTTTAGGAAGGATGGCAAGGCCTTAGAGAGGGTGCAGAAGAGATTTACTAGACTGGTACCAGGAATGAGGGACTTCAGTTATGTGGAGAGACTGGAGAAGCTGGGGTTGTTCTCCTTCGAGCAGAGAAGGTTAAGAGGATATTTGATAGAGGTGTTCAAAATCATAAAGTGTTTTGATAGAGTAAATAAGGAGAAACTTCCAATTGGCAGAAGGGTCGGTAACCAGAGAACACAGATTTAAGATGATTGGCAAAAGAAGCAGAGGTGACATGAGGAAAAAGAAATTATGCAGTGAGTTAATATGATCTCGAATGCACTGCCTGAAAGGGTGGTGGAAGCAGATTCAATAGTAACTTTCAAAAGGGAATTGGATAAATACTTGATGGGAAAAAATTACAGGGCTATGGGGAAAGAGCAGGGGAGTGGGACTAATTAAATAGCTCTATCAAGGAACCGGCACAGGCATGATGGGCCGAATGGACTCCTTCTGTGCTGTATCATTCTATAATTCTATGACACAGAGGGGTAGATTTTCCCGAACCTGTCGGGAAGAAGGCGGGACTTCCCCTTTCGTGTTTTGGACCCGCCTACTTCGACGTTCGGCCAATCCGCGCGATTTTCCCTTGATTGACCTTGTTGTGCGTGCCCAGCAGGCTCAGCAGGCCAATTAAGGGCCACCCGGCAACAGGTGACGTCACAGACTGCAATTTCATCTGTCAAGAGTTTTTGACAGATGAAATATCAGTGTTTGACAGCTCTTTGAAGCTGTGAAACACTGACAGTCCGAGTTCTACCATGAGTCATTCTGCACAGACTCAGTTAGAACTCTTACCGGCACTCAAAGCTGAAGGTTGTCACTTTTGACAGATCGCAGCCATTCAGCTTTAAGTTCCGGGTGAGTGATGGGCTCCCGATGGCTACAGGAAGAAAGGCTGTGAAGGTAAGTACAGATAAGTAAAAGTTCTTTACACACTTTAGACACACCAAACACACTTACCTTTACACTCATGTACCCATCACTCACCTGAGCACCGACATCACGACCCCTCCAACTCCTTCAACCCGACGGCCCGCCTGCTCTAACATGGCGTGGTTTGGAACCGTCGGGAAACCCACACGAAACCCCTCAAAATAGGGATTAGGCTAAAAACTGCCTGTTAACTACCTGTTAACAGGCAGTTAATTGGCACTAATCCCTTCCCACCTGGTTTCAGCGGGTCCCAGTGTGGGGCGGGTACCTGCCGCCCCTGAAACTTACATGGGGTGGGATTTTGGGCGGGGTGGTGTTGGGACCCCCAAATTCAGGATTTCCCCCCCCACACGCCTGAAACCCTGCCTGACGGCTCCACGAAAATCTAGCCCAGAGACTCAGCACGGATTTGTGAAGGGTAGGTTATGTTTGACTAATCTAGTTAAATTTTTTGATGAGATCACTAACATGGTGGATACAGGATATTGATGTTGTCTATATGGACTTTCAGCAGACATTCGATAAAGTTTTGATAAAGATTATTAGCAAAGATGAAAGCGCATGGAATTGGAGATAACCTTGTGACATGGGTTGGTAACTGGTTGGGAGGTAGGAAACAGAGAGTAGGGATAAAGGGAATGTTCATTGACTGGCAGGATGTGACAAGTGGTGTTCAGCAGGGTTCTCCACTGAGGCCTCAGTGACTGGAATGAAGGAATAGAAAGTCGTATATCAAAGTTTACAGATGGCAAGTTAGAAGGCACAGCAAGTTGTGTAGATGGGAGCAGAAAGTTGCAAAAGGACATAGACAGACTAAGTGAATGGGGAAGTGTGAGGTCATCCACTTGGAACCCAAGAAAGACAAATTATAATAGTTTCTTAATGGTGAGAGATTAGGAGCTGTGGAGGAGCAAAGGGATTTAGGTGTCCATGTATACAAGTCACTAAAAGCTAGTGCACAGGTACAACAAGCAGTCAAATAGGCTAATGGAATGTTGGCCTTTATCTGAAGGGGGTTGGAATATAAAGGGAAGGAAGTTAAACTTCAGTTGTACAGATCCTTGATTAAACCCCATCTGGAGTACTGTGTTCAGTTTTGGGCACTGAACCTCAACAACAACTTGCATTTATATAGTGCTTTTAACGTAGTAAAAACGATATGGAGAAAAGGCAGGTAAATAGAGTTAAGGTACAGATCTACCACGATCTTATACAATGGCAGAACAGGCTACAGGGGCTGAATGCCCTACTCCTGTTCCTATGTTCCTAAAAGCAGGATTACGAGAAGTGTGCAAAAGGATTGCTTAAACACTGGATTTTCAAATCAGCATTATTTTAATGTGGTTGTAACTCACTTAAAATAAATAGGTTACATTAACATCAAAAAATGATGATCAGAAAATTTAGTTGAGTGTCAACATTAATAACCTTTTGGAAAAAAATGCTTTGAAGAATTATGATTATCACAACATTCATTTTTGTTATTTTTTGACTTACTTTGTTTAAACTGTGAGTACAGATGACAGAGTTGGAGGAAAGGGTTAGTGATCTAGATAGTATTACCCCTTGTTTAGTAAACATAAAAGACGTTGGATTCATTTGCAAATCTGTTTGAATGCACCTTCAGTTTTATTCCTTAAGCGAGGTATAATATGGCTGAACTCCAGACCCGCGATTGTTCTGAATCCACCTAAAATCCTTGGCCTGAGCTACGCCACTTCAAAGACATGTGAGTGAACAGGCAGTCTAAATTGCTGAATTCCATCAGCACAGCAACTGATCCTTTAACTGCTCATAGTCTCCTGCAGTCGGTTTGACTTTCTATTGAACGTTTTTTTATAGGATTTATTTGGTGCACTGTTTCTGCATTAGTCAACAAAATTTAAAAAACAGAGGGGAAAATATCTACCTCTTTGGAAGCATAATATAGACTCATGCGTTGTGTGTACACATACAGGGATATTTTCCCTACCTTTATTTTTGGGGTTGGTGTAAAAGCAGCTGTGTAAATAAATACAGCATGGAAGAGAGAGATAGCTATGGGAGGGCTGCAGCTGTCAGATGCAGCAATGTTATTTTTCTGCCTTCTGGTTCAAGAGTACAGTGTAAATGAAAAAAATGTCTTAAACCAGCAGGGAAATGGACAGTCAACAGCTTACTCCCATTTGCTGCATCATGAATTTGGCATCCTTTGTGAGCGCTAATCATCAAACTATTATAAAGATGAGTTAGTGACTCGAGCAATTGTAACAAAAGACTGGAAAGCTGAAATAAAAACAGAAAAATGCTGGAAATGCACAGCAGGTTAGTCAGCATCTGAAAGAGAAAGATGGATTAATATTTCAGATGTAACTCTTCATCAGAACTGGTTTAGCAAAAAGAGCCACAAACAAAGAAGGTGGTCAACAGGAGGTGATCATCCCACTGCCACAGAAGGTGCAGGAGGTGAGGGAGTGGGTGACTGCCAGACAGGGTAGGAGGAAGACACAGGCAGTGCAGTAATTCCCCAAGGCAGTGGCACTCACTAACCAGATTTCAGTTTTGGACACTGGGGAAGTTGACAACTCCTTGGAGGAATACAGTAAGAATCAAACCCTGGCTCCACAGAAGATTTGACTACACATGGGGAAAAAAAGTAGAAATGCAGTAGTCATTGGGCATTCGATAGTTAGGGACATAAACAGGCATTTCTGTAACCACAAATGTGATTCGCAATGGAATGCTGCCTTCCTGGTGCCAGGGTAAAGGATATCACTGAGTGGGTGCAGGATATTCTGCAAGGGGAAGGGGAACAGCCAGAAGTAGTGGTCCATGTTGGAACCTATAATGTATGTACCTTTAAGAGAGGAACTATCTTTTACAGCCTCTGTATACTGCAGTACCAGTAGTGACCACACCTGTATATAACACCGTGTAGTAATTTGTACAGTTAGTTCCAGCATACCCTCTGTTCAGTAAACACCTGTTATTACCGTTCTCCTGCAGTCCGTGTGTTATTTATACGCGGACACTACAGTGGCGACGAGCAGGTTCGAACTCACCTGCAGTACTTCATCACCTCACGGGGATCCATCCCTGAAAAGAAGCTTCTTGGAGGTCGAAGCCAGAGCAACGGGTGTCGACTGCGGGCAACCGCCCAGTGATCCATCGGAGTTCAGAGAATCGCAGGGGAGGCTGTGGAGAGCTGGGCTTGGTTCTCCAGTCAAGGTGTTCCAGCAAATCGGGCTGGTAGCAGGTAGTGTGCTGACCCTTCCCGGACTGCGGCGGGCTAGAGCTCGATCGAGCGGCTCTGCAAGGGGGCCAAGCAGCGTCGTCAGGAAGAAAAAGAGAGAGAGAGGGTGGAGCGCACAGGGCATGGCCGGTGCTCAAGAGCCGGGCAGCGTTAAAGAAAAAAAAAGGGGGAAGGAAAAGAGACACACAGTGGACAGCGTCGAAGAAGAATAAAAATAAGAAAATTAATTAACAAAAGAGAGACGCGCAGAAAGCCGCGGGGCGCCGCCATTGCTACTTAGAATGCTAGGAGCAGTGTTGGCAGCAGTGGGGGAAGAAGGAAAAGCGCGGGGGGCGCCATTTTAATCCATTGGGGAAGAAGGAAAAGCGCGGGAGGCGCCATTTTAAACCACCCAAGATGCCGAAGAGTGGCAGTATCACTGCTTTCGACAACGAAATAGAAGACTGGACCACGTATGCGGAAAGAATTGAAATGTACTGCAAGGCAAATGAGGTGGCCGATGAAAAGAAGGCATCGGTATTATTGAATTTGATGGGCGTGAGAACGTACGGCCTATTGCGGAATTTAGTTACCCCAGCTAAACCAATGGAGAAAAGCTTTGAAGAGATTGTCAATATCTTACAGGAACATCTAAACCCTACACCGCTGCTGATAGCAGAAAGATTCAAGTTCCATAAAAGAAACTAGCACAAAGACGAAAGTAATGCTGACTATCTTACGGAACTACGCAAGTTATCGAAACACTGCCAGTTCGGAGCAGGACTGGCAGATACCTTAAGGGATAAGTTTGTCTGCGGGCTCCAGAGTGAAGGAACCCAGAAACGACTACTTTCAGAAAAGGACCTTACGCTAGAAAAGGCTTTCAGCGTTGCAGTATCCTACGAAGCAGCAGCACGGGGAGCTGCGGAAATACAACAGAAACCGCAAGAATATAGCACCAATGAAATGGCATATGGAGCAGAAAAGTGCTATCGCTGCGGCAGAACAACCCATCACCAGAAGGATTGCTGGTTTAAGGACAAAGTATGTAGGCAATGTGGAAAAGTGGGACACATAGCACGAGTCTGCAGGTCGGGAAAGAAAACCAACACGAAAAGAACTACTAAGGAAAAGTACAAGAAAGTACAAAAGATGACGAACAGTAGTTCAGAAGATCAGAAGAGTGATAATGACTCCGGGAGCAGGAGACTAAGTTGTCTAAAGTTACACAACGTGATCGCAAAGGAGGATCACCGAACCATTTGGGTCACCCTCATGATAGCAGGGTCCCAAGTAAAGATGGAATTGGACACAGGATCAGCCCTAACAGTCATGAATCGACGAGGCTATGAGCGGCTATTCTCACACATACCCTTGAAGGACACGTCCATTGTCTTGAAGACATATACGGGGCAAAAAGTCTACCCCAGAGGAAAAATAAGGGTGCCCGTTAAATACAACGGCAAAGAAACACAGAAACTGTATCTATATATACTACAAGATGGAGGACCACCATTATTGGGATGTGAATGGATCCGAAAAATACAATTGGATTGGCATTCCATTCAGGCGCTAACTGTGGCTGACAAAAAGGATGACGACATCACACCTGGACGACTGTCAAAAATTCTAACTGACGCGAAAGAGGTGTTCCAGCAAGGACTTGGGACTCTAAAAGGCATAACGGCAACGATAAAAATTGAAGATAACGCAAACCCAAATTTTTTTAAGGCCAGACCGGTACTGTATGTGATCCGCCCAGCCGTCGAAGCAGAGCTGGAGAGTCTGGAGCATTCGGGTGTGCTGTCCAAGGTGGACTGGAGCGAGTGGGCCACACCCATCGTTCCTGTAATGAAGAAATCATTGAGCAGCATGCCTGGGGAGCCGAAGAAGGTTCGCATCTGTGGGGACTTTAAGGGAACTATGAACCCAGTCCTTCACACAGTACAATATCCACTTCCGCAGATAGAAGATATTTTCACCTCACTATAAGAACATAAGAACATAAGAAATAGGAGCAGGAGTAGGCCAATCGGCCCCTCGAGCCTGCTCCACCATTCAATAAGATCATGGCTGATCTGATCCTAACCTCAAATCTTCTATCACTCTACATCCACCCGAACCCATGTGATCTCCCGGGAGAGGCGAAAAACCAGATAAAGACCCAATGGCCAATTTGGGAGAAAAAAATCTGGGAAATTCCTCTCCGACCCATCTAGGCGATCGAAATTCTTCCAGGAGATCACTCTGTCCCTATATTTTCTACACTACTTACCTTCTGCGAAGGCGATCTCCACCCCAGCCAGGAACATGAATAAAACCATCTCCTGAAATCTAACACAGAATTAGAACACAGTAGGAGCAGAATCAGGCTACACGGCCCCTGGGCCCACTCCACTACCCACAGGGCCATGACCATTCCAAACCTAGACTCATGTCCAATTTCCTGCCCGCTCCCCGTAACCCTTAATTCCCTTTACTTCTAGGAAACTATCTATTTCTGTTTTAAATTTATTTAATGATGTAGCTTCCACAGCTTTCTGGGGCAGCAAATTCCACAAACCTACCACCCTCTGAGTGAAGAAGTTTCTCCTCATCTCAGTTTTGAAAGAGCAGACCCTTATTCTAAGATTATGCCCCCTAGTTCTAGTTTCACCCTTCATTGGGAACATCCTCACCGCATCCACCCGATCAAGCCCCTTCACAATCTTATATGTTTCAATAAGATCACCTCTCATTCTTCTGAACTCCAATGAGTAGAGTCCCAATCTACTCAACCTCTCCTCATATGACCACCCCCTCATCCCCAGGATTAACCGAGTGAACCTTCTTTGTACTGACTTGAGAGCAAGTATGTCTTTTCTTAAGTATGGACACCAAAACTGTATGCAGTATTCCAGGTGCGGTCTCACCAATACCTTGTACAACTGCAGCAATACCTCCCTGTTTTTATATTCCATCCCCCTAGCAATAAAAGCCAACATTCCATTGGCCTTCTTGATCACTTGCTGCACCTGCATACTAACTTTTTGAGTTTCGTGCACCAGGATCCCCAGATCCCTTTGTACTACAGTACTTTCCAGTTTCTTGCCATTAAGGTAATAACTTGCTCTATGATTTTTCCTGCCAAAGTGCATAACCTCACACTTTCCAGTATTGTATTCCATCTGCCAAATCTCTGCCCACTTACTTAGCCTGTCTATGTCCCTTTGCAGGTTTTTTATGTCCTCCTCACTCACTACTTTCCGTCCCATCTTTGTATCATCTGCAAACTTTGATATGTTACACTCGGTCCCCTCCTCCAAATCGTTAATATAGATTGTAAAGAGTTGAGGACCCAGCACTGACCCCTGCGGAACACCACTAGTTACTGGTTGCCAATCTGAGAACGAACCATTTATCCCAACTCTCTGCTTTCTGTTAGCGAGCCAATCCTCCACCCACGCCAGAATATTACCCCCAATCCCATGATTTTTTATCTTGAGCAATAATCTTTTGTGTGGCACCTTGTCAAATGCCTTTTGGAAGTCTAAATACACAACGCCCACTGGTTCCCCTTTATCCACCCTGTATGTTACATCCTCAAAAAACTCAAGCAAATTTGTCAAACATGACTTCCCCTTCATGAAACCATGCTGAGTTTGTCCTATTAAATTATGTTTATCCAAATGTCCCGTTACTGTCTCCTTAATAATGGACTCTAACATTTTACCAACCACAGATGTTAGGCTAACAGGCCTATAGTTTCCAGCCTTCTGCCTACTACCCTTTTTAAATAAGGGTGTTACATTAGCAGTTTTCCAATCTGCCGGGACCTTTGCTGAGTCCAGTGAGTTTTGGAAAATTATTACCAATGCATCCACAATCCCTACCGCCACTTCCCTCAAGACCCTAGGATGCAAGCCATCAGGTCCAGGGGATTTATCCGCCTTGAGTCCCATTATTTTACCAAATACCACTTCCTTAGTGATTTTAATCGTAGTTAGTTCCTCCCCCCCTAGAGCCCCCTGTTTGTCCAGTGTTGGGATATTCTTAGTGTCCTCTACTGCAAAGACTGATACAAAATAATTTTTCAGTGTTTTTGCCATCTCCATGTTTCCCACCATTAATTTCCCGGTCTCATCCTCTAAGGGACCAACATTTACTTTAGCCACCCTTTTTCTTTTTATATAACTATAGAAACTTTTGCTGTCTGTTTTTATATTTTTTGCTAATTTACTTTCATAATCTATCTTCCCTTTCTTAATCAATCTTTTAGTTATTTTTTGCTGTCTTTTAAAGACTTCCCAATCTTCCATCCTCCCACTAGATTTGGCTACCTTATATGCCCTTGTTTTTAGTCAGATACTATCCTTAATTACTTTACTTAGTCACGGATGGCTATCTTTTCTTTTACACCCTTTTTTCCTCAGTGGAATATATATTTTTTGGAAGTTGTAAAATAACTCCTTAAATGTGCACCACTGATCATGTACCGTCTTACCCTTTAATCTATTTTCCCAGTCCACTCTAATCAATTCCGCTCTCATACCTTCATAGTCTCCTTTATTCAAACTCAGCACGCTTGTTTGAGATCCAACCTTCTCACCCTCTAATTGAATATGGAATTGAACCATGTTATGGTCACTCATTCCAAGGGGATCCTTTACTAGGACATTTTTAATTAATCCTGTCTCATTACACAGGACCAAATCTAAGGTTGCTTGCCCCCTGGTCGGTTCAGTTACATACTGCTCAAGAAACCCATCCCTAATACACTCAATGAACTCATCCTCAAGGCTGCTCTGCCCAATTTGATTTGTCCAGTTAATATGATAATTAAAATCCCCCATAATTATAGCTGTTCCCTTATTACAAGCCTCAACTATTTCCTGATTAATACTCCGTCCAACAGAGTTGCAACTGTTCAGAGGCCTATAGACTACACCCACTAGTGTTTTTTCCCCTTATTATTCCTTATCTCCACCCAAACTGTTTCACTATCCTGCTCCTTTGACCCAATATCATTTCTCTGTATTATAGTGATTCCTTCCTTTATTAACATAGCCACCCCACCTCCTCTCCCTTCCTGCCTGTCCTTCCTGATTGATAAATAACCTGGTATGTTTAATTCCCAGTCATGGTCACCCTGCAGCCATGTTTCTGTAATGGCCACAAGATCATACCCATATGTCATTATTTGTGCCGTTAACTCATTCATTTTGTTACGAATGCTACGTGCATTCAGATAAAGAACTTTCAAATGTTTTGTAACACTTAGTTCCTGTTTTTTCCCTTTTTAGTACTTTACTTTTTACTCCATACCTTCTGTCCCTTCCTGACACGTTCTGTTTTTTAATTCCCCCACTGCTACCT
Organism: Somniosus microcephalus; assembly: GCF_052327205.1. Taxonomy (NCBI): domain Eukaryota; kingdom Metazoa; phylum Chordata; class Chondrichthyes; order Squaliformes; family Somniosidae; genus Somniosus; species Somniosus microcephalus. Next base: position 210,717,522 of record NC_140991.1, on the reverse strand, counting down.
AAGTCTATGACCTTCTCTGTTGTCATTTCTATTATTTGCTCTCTAGAAACCTCCCCCCCATTAATTAGTTTAAAGCCCTCTCTACAGCCCTAGTTATATGATTCGCCAGGACTCTAGTCCCAGCACTGGCCAAGTGGAGTCCGTCCCAACGGAACAGCTCCCTCCTGTCCCAGTACTGGTGCCAGTGTCCCAAGAAGCAAAACCCATTTCTCCCACACCAGTCTTTGAGCCACGCATTTAACTCTTTAATTTTATTTATCCTAGCCAAATTCGCTCGTGGCTCAGGTAATAACCCAAAGATTATTCCCCTTGAGGTTCTGTTTTTTAATTTGACCCCTAGCTGCTCATACTCCTTTAACAGAACCGTCTTCCTTGTCCTATCTACGTCGTTTGTACCAACATGGACCACGACAACTGGATCCTCCCCCTCCCACTCCAAGTTTCTTTCCAGCCCAGAAGAGATGTCCTTAACCCTGGCACCAGGCAGGCAACACAGCCTTCGGGACTCCCGCTCTTGACTGCAGAGAACCCTATCTATCCCCCTAATGATACTATCCCCTACCACGACAACATTTCTTTTTACTCCCTCCACTTGAATGGCCCCCTGTACCATGGTGCTGTGGCCAGGTTGCTCATCCTCCCTGCAGTCCCCGCTCCCGCCCTCACAGGGAGTAAGAACCTCAATCCTGCTGGACAAGAGCAAGGGCTGTGTCTCCTTCAACACTACATCCTGGATCCCTGTACCTTCCTCACTCGTAGTCACACCATCCTGTCCCTGACCACGGACTACATCTGCAGTAATTAACTTCATAGGTGTGACCATCTCCTGAAACATAGAGTCCAGGAACTTCTCCCCCTCCCTGATGTGTTGCAGTGTCTGAAGCTCAGTCTCAAGCTCCATAACATGGAACTTGAGTTCCTCTAGCAGCAAACACTTGTCGCAGATGTAATCACCGTGAGCCTCAATGGGGTCCACCGGCTCCCACATCTCGCAACAGTAACACATCACCTGCTGCATTCTATATAATTAATTAAATTTCTTATTATTATTTATGAAGACCCTGCCCAGATATAGATGATAATATCACACCACTATTCAATAGGACTTACCAACTTAAAGGTATAAAAGAGAAGAGAAGGAAGAAAACCAAACAACCAGCTGATCAGCAACCTCCTCCTTGAATACTGTCTGTGGGGCCTGTTTGGTTGATTCGTCTCGCTGCTCCACCTCCGCAGTGCTGTCTAAGCCTGGGAGTGGGGGGAAAAACAGAGCAAAAAACACACCCTCACCTCCCACTTGCCCGAACTCTCCCACTTACCAAAACTCCAGCAGCACTCAATGCACAAAGTACTCCGTGCACAGCACTAGCCCCTCCCCTTTTATACCCGGATTCTACTTCCGGTTTAAGCTGCCCAATAGTTTAATATACCCTTAAAAAATTAAACTTACCTCAAATAATTGACTTCTTAACACACTAAAATTCACAAAATACACTTAAATGATTTTTCTCCCACTTACCAAAACTCCAGCAGCACTCAATGCACAAAGCACTCCATGCACAGCACTAGCCCCTCCCCTTTTATACCCAGATTCTACTTTCTGTTTAAACTGCCCAATAGTTTAATATACCCTTAAAAAATTAAACTTACTTCAAATAATTGACTTCTTAACACACTAAAATTCACAAAATACATTAAATGATTTTTCTCCCACTTACCAAAACTCCAGCAGCACTCAATGCACAAAGCACTCCGTGCACAGCACTAGCCCCTCCCCTTTTATACCCGGATTCTACTTCTGGTTTAAACTGCCCAATAGTTTAATATACCCTTAAAAAATTAAACTTACTTTAAATAATTGACTTCTTAACACACTAAAATTCACAAAATACACTTAAATGATTTTTCTCCCACTTACCAAAACTCCAGCAGCACTCAATGCACAAAGCACTCCGTGCACAGCACTAGCCCCTCCCCTTTTATACCCAGATTCTACTTCTGGTTTAAACTGCCCAATAGTTTAATATACCCTTAAAAAATTAAACTTACTTCAAATAATTGACTTCTTAACACACTAAAATTCACAAAATACACTTGAATGATTTTTCTCCCACTTACCAAAACTCCAGCAGCACTCAATGCACAAAGCACTCTGTGCACAGCACCATCCCCTCCCCTTTTATACCCGGATTCTACTTCCGGTTTAAACTGCCCAATAGTTTAATATACCCTTACAAAATTAAACTTACTTCAAATAATTGACTTCTTAACACACTAAAATTCACTAACATTCACAAAATACACTTAAATACACTATCTGGAGGGAAACGCTTTATGAAGATTGATCTGGCCCAAGCGTATCTACAAATGGAGGTAGAAGAAGCATCTAGAAAATACCTCATGATAAACACTCACAAAGGTCTTTACCAGTACAACCAACTGGTATTCGGGGTAGCATCAGTTCCGGCTATTTGGCAGAGGGCGATGGAACAAGTCCTGCAAGGGATCCCGGGGACCCAGTGTTATTTGGACGACATCCTGGTTACGGGCGAAAATGACAGTGAACACCTTGCCAACCTGGAGCAGGTGCTCACGAGATTACAAGAATATGGGCTGCGAGCCAACCGCCCCAAATGCGAGTTTTTCAGGAAACAAATCTCGTATTGTGGCCACGTGATTGATGAAGAGGGGTTACATAAGTCCCCAGACAAGATTGAGGCAGTAGTCAAGGCTCCAGCACCGGAAAATGTGTCGCAACTGAGGTCGTTCCTCGGGTTGGTGAACTACTACCATAAGTTCTTGCCAAATTTGTCTACAATTCTGCACCCACTGAACACCCTGCTGCAAACTGGAGTAGCATGGAAATGGAGTGATGAGTGTAAGCGTGCCTTTCAGAAATGTAAATGCCTAATCACTTCAAAAGAAGTATTGGCCCACTACAATCCAACACTACCGATTCGGTTGGCATGTGATGCGTCTCCCTACGGCATTGGAGCGGTGCTGTCGCACAAATTCCTTGACGGTTCAGAGAGGCCAATAGCCTTTGCGTCACGCTCGTTAACCTCAGCCGAGCGTAACAACGCTCACATTGACAGGGAGGCCCTCAGCCTGGTGTGGGGGGTGAAGAAGTTCAATCATTATCTGCACAGGCAGAAATTCACCTTACTGACTGATCACCAGCCTCTTGTCTCCATTTTTAACCCAAAGAAGGGCGTTCCGGTGATGACGGCGCAATGGCTGCAAAGATGGTCACTGTTTCTGGGGGTACATCAATACGAAATAGAGTATAAGGGCACGAAACAGCATGGAAACGCTGATGGGCTGTCACACCTGCCGCTGCCTACGGTGGAGGAAGCACGTGCAGTGGACCCTGTTGAGATATTCCATTCGACCATCGTCGAATGTCTACCTGTTACAAACTCAAGTATAGAGAAGGAAACCCGAAATGCCCCGACACTCTCTCTGGTCTATGATTTGACGGTGAAGGGATGGCCAGCACATGGCGACTCACTGTTGCCAGCATTCTCGCCAAGGAGAGAACAGCTGTCAGTGTGCCGGGGGACCTTGATGTGTGGATCCCGAGTGGTAATTCCACTCAAGTTGAGAGATAGAGTGCTCAATGAGCTTCATGAGGGTCATCTGGGTGGGGTAAAAATGAATAGCCTAGCCAGGACGTTTGTGTGGTGGCCGGGGATCGATAAAGAAATCGAGGAAATGAACAAGAGCTGCACAGGATGCCAGAAAGTCCAAAACGCTCCACCACAGGCCCCGTTACACCCATGGGAGTGGCCCTCATCTCCATGGCAATGGGTACATATTGATTTTGCTGGTCCATTTATGGACTCAATGTTTTTAATCGCCGTGGATGCACATTCGAAATGGCCAGAGGTCATCAAAATGTCCTCCACCACCACGGAGAAAACTATTGCAGTCCTACGGACCATCTTCACCAGGAATGGCTTGCCAGAACAGATTTGCTCCGACAATGGACCACAGTTTGTGTCCGGGGATTTCCGGAGGTTTTTGAGGAATAATGGTGTAAAGCATTACACATCTGCCCCATATCATCCAGCCACAAATGGATTGGCTGGGAGGTTTGTTCAGACCTTTAAAAAAGCAATAAAGGCAATGTATAATGACAACATACCACTGCAACACAAGGTGGATAATTTCTTGTTTGCTTACCGGAATGCGACACATGCAGTCACCAACCAAGGTCCAGCCATGATGTTCTTTAACCGAAGGTTAAGCTGTCGCCTGGATTTGCTCAAACCAAACATAAGATGAGATGTTGAGAATAAGCAATTCCAGCACATCAATGAGAAGCCAACCAGGAGCTTCAAGATAGGGCAACCAGTCTTGGCCCGCGACTACCGAACAGAAAAATGGCAGCCAGGAACAATATGCACACGGCAGGGACCACTAAATTACACAGTGGACGTTGGAGAGAGCATCGTGAGACGCCATGCTGACCAGATTCTAGAGTCACAGGAACAATTCAAACCCATGCCACGATCATACGCACCTGGTGATGAACCCGAAGTACAAATTGCGTCTACCTCAGAATCAGTGGTATTGGAAGCCGACGAACCAACCAATGACAATGAGCCAGAATCGACTCCGCCGCAAGAACAGGATACTCGAGAAAGGCGCTATCCAGACAGGATCAGGAAGCCTCCTCAAAGACTGAATTTATAAATGATTACTTTCAGCTGATGTATATAGTACAAAGAAAATTGTAATTGTAATTAGTTATTATTTAATTGTTAAATGAATGTTATGTACTGTTTATCTAAAAGGGGAGGAATTGTAATGCATGTACCTTTAAGATAGGAACTATCTTTTACAGCCCCTGTACACTGCAATACCAGTAGTGACCACACCTGTATATAACACCATGTAGTAATTTGTACAGTTAGTTCTAGCATACCCTCTGTTCAGTAAACACCTGTTATTACTGTTCTCCTGCAGTCCGTGTGTTATTTATATGCAGACACTACAGAACCAATGACGTAGATAGAAAAAGTGTTGAGGTCCTTCAGGAAGAGCTTCACGAGCTAGGGAAAAGATTGAAAAACAGGACCTCAAAGGTAGTGATCTCAGGATTACTCTCAGTGCCACGTACTAGTGAATATAGAGCCGGTAAACATGTGGCTGGAGAAGTGGTTTCAGATTCTTGGGGCATTAAGACCATTTCTGGGGGAAGGGGCACCTGCACAAGATGGACGGGTTGCACCTGAACAGAGCTGGGACCAATGGCAGATTTATTTAATTTAAATTCCCCAGCTGCTGTGGTGGGATTTAAACTAATGTCCCTGAGACTAGTCCAGTAACATAACCACAATGTTGCCATGCCCATTATTCAATATACCACTATCCAAGAAAGGGGAGAGGGATAAACCAGGAAACTACAGGCCAGGCATGGGGAAGTTATTGGAAACCATCATCATTTCATTTGGAAAGGCATGGGTTAAGCAAGGAGAGCCAGTGTGGATTTGTTAAAGGCAAATTCTGTCTGACCAACTTGATTGAATTCTTTGATGAGGTAACAGAGAAGGTTGATCAAGGTAGTGTAGTAGATATATACGTGGACCTTCGGGAGGCATTCAACAAGTGCCACACAGGAGACTTGTTAAGAAGATGGAAGCCCATGGAATTAAGGGGAAAGTGGCAGCAAGGATGCAAAATTGTCTCAGTAACAGGAAACAGAGTGAATGGGTGTTTTTTAGACTGGGAGGTGGTTTACAGTAGTGTTCCCCAAGGATCATTTTTCGTTCCTTTACTCTTTTCAATTTTTATAAGTAACCTAGACTTGGGTGTCGGGAGCAGCATTGTAAAGTTTGCAGATGATATGAAACTTTGCAACGTAGTAGATAGTGATGAGGATAGTTGTAGACTTCAGGATGACATAGATAGGATGATGAAATGGGCAAAAGCATGGCAGATGGAGCTCAATGTAGAGAAGTGTGAAGTGTTGAATTTCAGCAAGACTAATATGGTAAGACTATATACTGGCACGATTTTGAAAAGTGTAGATGACCAGAAAGACCTTAATGTCTGTATACACAAATCCTTAAACGTGCCAGGGCAAGTTGATAAGGTAGTTAAAAAAGCATATGGGTTACTTGGGTTTATAAATAGAGCCATGAAATTTGGCCCCTTAGCGCCAGCTGATAAGGCTGGTTTTGGTTGAAACAATGGCGGCCGCCTCGTTTCTGCTCACTTCCGGCACAGATGCGGTGGCCATTTTGGACAGGTTGGCAGCGCTGCCATTGCCTGTGCTTGCTCCAATATGGTAATTAGTCAGATCGTGACGTCAATCAGCGTGCAACGCTGAATTGACGCATGACCTGGTATTTTGGACATTGTCATTCCTTTTAATGCTGTGATGAAATAACTGTGTTCTGGCATTTGTATTGTTGTTGTTGTTGTTGTTGTACTTGTTAATGTCTGGAATGTTCCACCGGTGTAACCACTAATGCTCCTCCCTAGCCCCACCCCCCCTTCTGGAATGTTCTATCAAGGGCTGGGTCAGTGATGACTGTGTTAACTTGATGCCATGTTCTTACTTAATAAAAGCCTTTAGTTTTAAGCTTGAACCTCATGGATTCAGGCAGTTATTTGGCACATCAAATGCCCTCTATAAAGCAGCTGTAAGACAACCCCCGCCCCAACCAGCGCCTTTTAAAAGGACACATGCAACTTTAAGGTAAGTTTAGATTTTTGCTTTTGTACTGGTTTCTTAACATTTTATTTTAGTAGTGGCTTCATGTAAGACATTTAAAAAGTTGTTAAAGTGTGAAAGGACTGCAGGGAGTGCTGCTGGATGTTTCCAAGGCTTTGGCTCTAAAGGATGGCCTCTGAGAAAATCACTTGCTCCCAGTCCTGGGGGCTCTAGATGCAGTCCCCCTTGGACTGCAGCATGACATGGAGATGGGGCAGAGGCAGCAAAGGGGACAAACTGCTCGCAGAGGAAGGAGGAGGAGGAAGAGGATGAGGAGGAAGAGGAAGAAGCAGAAGAGGAAGAAGCAGAAGTGGAAGAAGCAGAAGAGGAGGAAGCAGAAGAGAAGGAAGCAGAAGAAGAGGAAGCAGAAGAGGAGGAAGCAGAAGAACAGGAAGCAGAGAGGAGGAAGCAGAAGAAGAGGAAGCAGAAGAGGAGGAAGCAGAAGAGGAGGAAGCAGAAGAGGAGGAAGTGGAAGAGGAGGAAGCAGAAGAGGAGGAAGTGGAAGAGGAGGAAGCAGAAGGTAGGAGGCAACCCAGACAGCTCCTTTCTGGCCAGGATATCCAGAATCGAATCATCCACCTGCGGTACCAGTGAACACATCCCCAATTCCCCTTTCAACATTTGTCCTACACCTTACCTTCCCTTTGTTACTGACCATCACAGCGTCCTCTTGGCCACAATGCTGAAATAAAAGCCACCACAAAGCAAACTTTCCAATCCAACTTTATCCACATATGCATCCAATATTAAATCAACAAATCAACTAATCACCCTTGTGTATTCCCTTAGTGAGTGCCATTGCCTATCCTGGTGCTCTTACACAGTGCTACCCCAGTGGCTACAGCAAGGCTTCTGACTTTCAATGGGGAAGACTGCAGATGGCCTTGCAAGATAAACTCGAGGAGCTGGTAAAATTGAGTGACAGTGTTTCTTCTTCTTTTTCACTCTCCTCTCCCTCTTCTTGGTCAAACACTGGCTGGGTAGGCTGGATTTCTTGGGTGTCTGAAATGAGGAAGGCACAAGGGTAGGGTTGTGGTGAAGGGAGCGGGGTAAGCAAGTGTTGCATGCTTACACCATGTGCAGCTTGTAAATCAGAAGATATTGTGGGATGAGGGGGAAGTAAGATGTGAGAAGGAGGATAACGTATGAGGATACCGGCATCTTGTATTATTTCAGCCCCACCGCTGGTCATGGGCTTAGCCATGCCTCTGCCAAGAATGGCCAGCACCATCTCCTCCATGGGGGTGAGGTGAAGCTAAGAATGTGAGGTGTGCCTCATGTTTGGTAGAGATTGTTGGTAGGTGAGTGATGGTGGGAGTCATGCATTGAGAAAAGTGGTGCAGTTGGTAGGAGATGGCTTTTGAAGATGCATTCACTAACCTTGACCACTCTTCTGAGGTCATGAAACTTCTTTGGGCATTGGAGCCAGGTCCTGGGGGCGTCACTGCTGGCAATGACCACCTCGGCGTTCTGATCCCACATCCTTCTTTCTGGAGGGCTTCCAGTGGTCCTTTCAACGGGCGTGGGCATATCGCGCATCGCAGTGCCCATGCCTGTTTTTCTGCGTTACCGAATTTCACCCCCTTTGAATATAAAAGCAAAGAGATCATGCTAGAATTTTATAAATCACTGGTTAGGCATCTGCTGAAGTATTGTGGACAATTCTGGGCACCACACGTCAGGGAAGATGTAAAGACCTTAGAAAAGGTACTGAGGAGGCTTATCAGGATATTTTAACAGGGATGAGGGACTTCAGTTATGAGGAGAGGTTGGAAAAGTTAGGACTGTTCTCCTTGGAACAGAGAAGGTTAAGAGGTGACCTAATAGAGGTTTTAAAGGTGATGGGAGGTTTTGATAGAGTAAATGGGGAAAAACTATTCCCTCTGGCGAGTGAGTCAATAACCAGAGGTCATAGATTTAAAATCATTGGCAAAAGATCTAGAGGGGAGATGAGGAGAATTTATTTCACTCAGCGAGTTGATGGGATCTGGAATACTCTACCTGGAAAGGTAGTGGAAGCTGATTCCATAATTAATTTTAAAAAGGAGTTGGACAGGTACTTGAGGATTAGGAACTTACAGGGTTACGGACAAAAAGCGGTTGTGTGGGACTGAGCATGACTGCGCTTTCAAAGAGCCAGCACAGGTATGATGGGCTAAATGGCCTCCTTCTGTGCTGTAAGTTTCTATGATTCTATTATTCTAAGAAGGAAAAGGGACAACACTGACAGTAAATAGACAAATGAAAATCACAATTAAGAGTGGGGACAGATTTTATTTCAAACCTGGCATAACTGGAAGCTTTAGCAATAAATCAAACAGCAGAGATAAAAAGAGAATCTAAATGTTAGAAATTTGAAATAAAAGTAGAAAACCACGGAAATACACAGGTTGTCAGTCATCATCTGAAAGAAAAAGGCATGCTAACACTATGGGTAGAACTAGTTGCAGGGTGCAAACTGATATATTTTGATGTGATGGAGGCTCTGTGCATTTTCAGCATTTTCTATCTTTCTTTCAAATATAATGCAATTTAAATCATGCAAATTAATTCTGTTTTCTTGTCCAGTTAGGGTCAGTGGGGGTGAAATTGGTCTTCGCCAGTAGTGTGAAATGTGCTCGGAGCGAATCGACAGCCTATTTTACACCATGTCCGATTCTCTTTTCCATTGAATTCAGTGTATTCCAAGAAATACTATGAACTAAACAAAAGTCTTAGCCAAAGTTATGTGGTTAATCCAAATCACATCATAAGGTCAGATTGAATAGGGAATAGTGGTGCCTATGAGAATAAAGCCACAGATATAATGGAGGAAATTTTAACTCCCCCGCCCAGCCACGAGGGGGCAAATAAAATGGAGTGGGAGATTGGAGCTGGCCTCCTGCCCTGATCCTGTCGACTGCAATTTTAAATTGCAGGTGCCAAGGACACCCAACCAAAGCCGCTGGGCTCCTTCTTTAAATATACAGATCGGGTCCCAATTATGTAATTGGGACCCGGGCGCCATTTTAACATTGGCGTGAGCGGGGAAATGGTTTCTGCTTTCCTGACAGGCTGAAGCTAGCAGCAGGAAGATCAGCAGGAGAAGATGCCCCTTCCAGGTAAGTTTATTTGAGTCCCACAAGGGAAATGTAGGCCTCCCATGCCCAGGCACATCTCCCACCCCCACTTCTCAAAACACTGAACATCTTGTGGCCCTTGTTTCCACACATACATTGTCCCAGTCGGTGGCCTCCGAGACACCCAATTTTAACGGTACAGCAGTCGCCTCCCAACAACTTCCTGGCTATTTTGGTCAGAAAGTCGGCCAGTGGCATGTTAATGGGGACTGGCCATTAACATTGGCTGGGCCTCCCGCTTCTGCTCCCAGATAGGCCAGCTGGGTGCTAAAATCCTCCCCCCCCCACCTCAATGTCTGATTACAGGTACCTTTGTCAGGTCATCCAACTCTCCTACATTTGGTGGGACTCTCATATACAAGATTATGATCTCACACCCTCTCATCTGAGCAATCCGATTACCCAAATGTTTTGCCTATGCCAGTAGTTCCTGGAATTTCTTTTGCTTTCTGTTACTGTAAAACTTGAGAAAGTATGTGAAAGCAGGGAGGCAGGAGGAGGGAGTCAGAGTTATTTGAGGATTCATAGATGTAGTGAAAGCTCCCCATTAAAACCAAGAGGATAGAAGCTATATTGCTATAAGTGGATGAGTGCTTAGTGCATTTTGGATAATCACCCCTATCAAAATATCAGAGAGAGGACTCTCCAGACAGCAAACGTAAAAAAAATCTTGTAAATTCCGCAGTGATGTTGGCTATGAAAGAGATAAAGAGAAAAAGGCGGGAGATGTAGAGAAAGAGAACAGGGAAAGGAGGATAAGAGAGACAGGAAAGAAGGAGAATATATTAATCCCATGTGTGATCATTCCGTGCAGCTTATTTGATGGTTTTATGTTTTTGGCATGAGCCCACACCTCAAGTATACAGCTTATGCCTGAAAATCTCACAGGTAGAATTCATCCAATGTTAACAGCTCTGCAAGAACAAGTTTAGAAAGCATGGAGATGGGTCTGAGTTATGTGGCTCCTGGCCATGGCTGAATGAAAAAGAATCAAATGTCAGCTTTAATAGGATTACAATAGGCTTACATACCTTTTGAAACATTTTAGCAGCTCCAAAACAATTATGAACAAATAGCTTGCAAGAAGTAACAGCCCACCTTGCTAACACCATGCTGTCTGAGTTCATGGTTGAATTTCCCAAACACACAAAAAACTGTTGTGACAGAATTATAAGGCCTAAAACAAAATCTGGCAGAGTTAATTCTTTAGCAATTTGCTCTGTGAAGTGATCTGAAGATGGTGATTTTGTATTATTTTACTGTAAAAGTGGTGCAGTTAAGCCTCCTCCAAGCTGAAACAGCCTCAGCGATGAAACTAAAAGAAAGATTTGCATTTATATAGCACCTTTTATGACCTTAAGCCATCCCAAAATGCTTTACAGCCAATAAAGTACTTTTTTGAAGTGTGGTCACTGTTGTATCGTAGGAAATGCAGCAGCCAACTTGCGCACAGCAAGGTCCCACAAACAGCAATGACCAAATAATCCGTTTTAGTGATGTTGGCTGAGGGATAAATGTTGGCCAGGACACTGGGGAGAACTCCCCAGCTCTTCTTCAAAAGGTGCCATGGGACCTTTACATCCACCTGAGAGGACAGACGAGGCCTTGGTTTAACGTCTCATTGGAAAGACAGCACCTCCAACAATGCAGCACTCCCTCAATACTGCCCTGGATTGTCAGCCTAGATTATATGTTCAAGTCCCTGGAGTGAGGCCTGAATCCAAGGCCTTCTGTCTAAGAGGTAGAGTGCTACCCCTGAGCCACAGCTGGTCAGATGCTTTCCCTTGTATTTATAGTAGGATTGGTAAAACATTTCCCCCATCTCTTATAAATTTTACAATCACTGTTTGCACGAAAATAAAAGCATTTGAGCATTGTTGTCTGATTAAAACAAAGAACAATTTACAAAAAAGCTCTGACGTTGATGAAAGGTCATCGACCTCAGATGTTAACTCAGTTTCTCTCCCCACAGATGCTGCCTGACCTGCTGAGTATTTCTAGCATTTTCTGTTTTTTTAATAATTAATAAGATTGTGAATCAGCATGGGTACTTTTTGCAGAATTGCTTAATCACATAGACTAAGAATAGGTGAAATTGGTCTATGGTATAGGCGCAAAACAGGCGATAGTGAATTGGCGGCTCATTTTACACTGCGCCTCATTTTCCTTTCCATTGACTTCGCGCTGGTGTAAAATGGGCTGCCGATTCACTATCAGCCCATGATGCACTACTGGCATTGACCAATTTCACCCCCAGAATGTCCCCAGTTCAATGCCTGGTCTGCGCTAAATGAGCTGATTCCAGCTGGGGTAATGATATGGCTGCTGCAATTAACCTCAGTGCTAGGGAGGGGCAAAAACAAAAATGGTTTCTGCTTCTGATTGCTATCAGGCTTGGCACCTCCTCCTCTTTCCCATCTCTCATGATGGTTGGATAGTCTATCATTGCTCAGTGTCCAGGCACACACATTAAGAGTGGCGACTTGGATGATAGCGCTATCATCAGCACTGGTTGCAGGTCTGGTCCGAAGACCACCATGCTCAAGCAAAGAATGAGCAGTAAAGCACCACTCCCTTTTCGGGAATTTGAAGTATGAGACACAGGCTCCTTAGTGTTCATCATTATAAATGTCAGAGGTCAGTGAGAAGTACTCCACGTTTATGTTTGAATATGTATGTGTGGTACTCTCCCTTCTTTCAGAGATGAAAGCAGATAGTAAAACTGCCCCCAGCCATTTGCATTACTGTTGAAACATTGCACCATTTGGTGCAGTATAACTGGGACGTTAGTTAGAGTGCATTCACTTCACTTTCTCACAAACAGGTGCATGCACTATGTAATAATTTAATCTTCAGAAAGTATTTTTCTACTTTCAAGTTGAAGAATGTCAGTGTTGAGAAACAGGGGCCTTTTCCACTTTTTGGGAGTGGTTTTCATTTGGCTGGACTTTGGACTTACGTCACTCATCTAAAGTACTTGTTGTAAGGCCTGAATCATCTTGAGGGCCGGGCCCCATTTGCTTGCTGCTGACAAACTGCGAGTGCAGAACCAGCCTGAAGTAGTTGACGCAGAGCCGAGCTTGAAGATTCATCTTAAGGAAGGGGGAGGCAATTGTAAGGGGTCATATGGATGGGCCGGCAGCAGACTGGAATATTGAAATAAAAAACAGAAACCTACCTGGTTTTGGAGTGGCCTATCCTGGACTGCTGATTAGGCAGCTAAACACCTGAGTAGAGCATGTGTTTCTTATTTATTCATTCACAGGATGTGGGCTTCGCTGGCAAGGCCAGCATTTATTACCCATCCCTAATTGGCTTGAAAAGGTGGTGGTGAGCCACCTTCTTGAACCGCTGCAGTCCGTGTGGTGAAGGTACTCCCACAGTGCTGTTAGAGAGGGAGTTCCAGGATTTTGACCCAGCGACGATGAAGGAACAGCGATATATTTCCAAGTCAGGATGGTGTGTGATTTGGAGGGAACTTGGAGCTGGTGGAGTTCCCATGCGCCTGCTGCCTTTGTCTTTCTAGGTGGTAGAGGTCGTGGGCTTGGGAGGTGCTGCCGAAGAAGCCTTGGCGAGTTGCTGCAGTGCGTCTTGTAGATGGTACACACTGCAGCCACAGTACGCCGGTGGTGGAGGGAGTGAATGTTTAAGGTAATGGATGGGGTGCCAATCAAGTGGGTTATTTTGTCCTGGATGGTGTTGAGCTCCTTGAGTGTTGTTGGAGCTGCACTCAACCAGGCAAGTGGAGAATATTCCTTCACACTCCTGACTTGTGCCTTGTAGATGGTGGAAAGGCTTTGGGAAGTCAGGAGATGAGTCACTCACCACAGAATACCCAGCCTTTGACCTGCTTTTGTAGCCACAATATTTATGTGGCTGGTCCAGTTAAGTTTCTGGTCAATGGTGACCCCCAGGATGTTGATGGTGGGACATTCAATGATGGTAAAGCCATTGAATGTCAAGGGGAGGTGGTTAGACTTTCTCTTGTTGGAGATAGTCATTGCCTAGCACTTGTGTGGCGCCAATGTTACTTGCCCCTTATTAGCCCAAGCCTCAAGTTTGTCCAGGCCTTGCTGCATGCTGGCACAGACTGCTTCATTATCTGAGGAGTTTCAAATGAAACTGAACACTGTGCAATCATTGGCGAACACCCTCACTTCTGACCTTATAATGGAGGGAAGGTCATTGATGAAGCAGCTGAAAATGGTTGCACCTAGGACACTGCTCTGAGGAACTCCTGCATTGAGCAGAATTTAGGATTTTACGAAAGTGTAATGTGTGATGCAGATATTTGGTCTGTTTGTGTGTGAACTGTACTGCCCAGGTATGTTGTTTAACCTTGACAACTATTTTCAGTTTTTAGTGGAGCTCCTTTTATTACCATTTAATATACTGAGGAGTGAGCTGTGCCATTAGAGCTACACTGTTAACATCCACAGGGATATGTGAGGAGTGCTATTAATATTCAATGGACAATATAAATAGATTGGAAACCCCAGACCAGAGGCAGTCAGTTAGATTCACATGAGAGCACAAAATTCAGCTGCCTATGCCTATTCCTGCAAACCAAGTTTTCGTACATTTTCTTTATTGGCTTCAGCGATTAATGATTTTGATTTTCAGTAGAAGAAAATAAACCTTTTTGATAGGATCAAAAGAACAATACAGGCTAGAAATAACAACTGCACTTAACACGACTGTGTGGTATTCCTCAATTTTAATAGCAGCGCCTATTTTAAAAATGTGGGATGAATTGTCATTTTCCTTTTTAAGTCTAGCCCCCATTATAGGCCAACAATCGAACCGACGCCTGCTGACAACAGATATAGGTCCCTCTGGGCCTATTTGGGCGCTTTCTGGAAAAGCCCAGCAGCTCACTCAAAATCGTCCCCAAAATGCTGCCAATGTGTTAAAGGGCACAGCAGAAGAGGAGCCAGCCTCCCCTGGCACAATTTTTGGATAGCCTTAAAGGGACAGAAACCCAGCAGATCCAGGTTGGTGCCCCCTTTTACGCCATTCAGAAAACACTGATACAAGGTGTAACCCAGCCTAATTTGCAACCCGTCCAGCATACTCCTGCCACAGTTTATGGCAGGTGTGCTCTGGAAGGACCACATCTTTGTCTGCATCACCTGTTTCAGAACAATAAAGGCTCCAAAGTTTAGTAGGTCTCCTCAGTAACTTTTGACCGTGACTCCATATGAAAAGTTTTATGAGAGATGAACCTCTCAGAATCCCTTATTAGCATCCAACGTATATGACAGCAGAGCAAAATAGGATACTGCGGAACATGTGGCACCAATTTGGCTACATGTCTATCTTTCTGTGTTCAAGCTGGTACAAAAGAAGATAAAAAGGTAACCTTCACAATTAATCAAAAAACATCCAAATACATTTCAAAGGCACCAGGACATAACAACATAAGCAATAGGAGCAGGAGTAGGCCGTTTGGCACTTCAAGCCTGCTCCGACATTCAATAAGATCTTGGCTGATCTTCTACCTCAACTCCACCTTCCCGCACTATCCCTATATCCCTTGAGTCCCTTAGTATCCAAAAATCTATCGATCTCTGTCTTGAATATACTCAACGACTGAGCATCCACAGCTCTTTGGGGTAGAGAATTCCAAAGATTCACAATCCTATGAGTGAAGAAATTTCTCCTCATCTCAGTCCTAAATGGCCGAACCCTTATTCTAAGACTTTGACCCC
Organism: Somniosus microcephalus; assembly: GCF_052327205.1. Classification (NCBI taxonomy): domain Eukaryota; kingdom Metazoa; phylum Chordata; class Chondrichthyes; order Squaliformes; family Somniosidae; genus Somniosus; species Somniosus microcephalus. The sequence continues at coordinate 210,701,968 of NC_140991.1, read as the reverse complement.
TATTTCTAGACTCCCCAGCCAGGGGAAACATCCTCCCTGCAGCTACTCTGTCAAGCCGTTAAGAATTTCATATGAGATCACCTCTCATTCTTCTAAACTCTAAGGAATATAGGCCTAGTCTATTCAATCTCTCCTTATATGACAATCCCCTCATCCCAGAAATCAGTCCAGTGAACCTTTGATGCACTCTCTCTTATGCAAGTATATCCTTCCATAGGAAAGGAGACCAAAACTGTACACAGTACTCCAGGTGTGGTCTCACCAAGGCCCTATATAATTGTAGAAAGACTTCTTTACTCTTATACTCCAATCCTCTTGTAATAAAGGCAAACATACCAGTTGCTTTCCTAATTGCTTGCTGTACCTGTGTGTTAACTTTCAGTGATTTGTGTACAAGGACACCCAGGTCCCTCTGAACACCGATATTTCCCAGTCTCTCACCATTTAAAAAATATTCTGCTTTTCTATTTTTCCTACCAAGGTGGAAAACTTCACACTTCTCCACATTATATTCCATCTGCCATGCTCATGCCCACTCACTTAACCTGTCTACATCCCTTTGCGACCTCTTTGAGTCCTCCTCAAAACTTACTTTTCCACCTAACTTTGTATTGTCAGCAAACTTGGATACATTACACTTGGTTCCCTCATCTAAGTCATTAATATAAATTGTAAATAGTTGAGGCCCAAGCACTGATCCTTGCGCACTCCACTAGTTACAGCCTGCCAACCCGAAAATGGCCCGTTTATTCCTACTCTCTGTTTTCTGTCCATTAACCAATCCTCAATCCATGCTAATATATTACCACCAATCCCTTGAGCCCTAATTTTGAGTAATAACCTCTTGTGTGGCACCTTATCGAATGCAACGATCGGGGCCAGAGCATCGGAGGGAGGGAGAGAGAGAAGCAACGACTGGGGCCAGTGCATCAGTGGGGCGGGGGAAGGAGAGAGCTATCGATCGGAGCCGGAGGGGGTTCATAGTGGGGGGAACATCAGGGCCTGCCTGAGGATCATCAGTGGGGGGGCCAGAGGAACGGGGCCGGCCTGAGGATCATTGGTGGGGTAGGAGGGGGAAGCATCAGGGCCTGAGGATCATCGGAGGAGGGGCACCTCCTGGATGTAGCAGTCCTCACCTTTAGCTGGCGGATTCCCCAGGTCCTGTGAAACCCTACCAGCCACAGTTAAATTTGAAATGCTGGTTAAATCTGAGGCACGCCAGCCTCATTATAATATTTAAATAGGCGACCCGTCTCCTGGGAGTGGGTTGGCTGCCTGCCCACCATCCTGTCTGTATTAAAACTGGAAGTGGGCAGGTTGGAAGCGGGTTCGGGTCGGGATTCAGTTTTTTAACACTTTAACCTCCCACCCGACCCAAACCCACCCATTTTTGGGAGTTAAAATTGCCCCCAAGTATTTGTTTAACATCTCTACCATTTCCATATTCCCCATTATACTTTCTCCTGTCTCTGCCTCTATGGGACACATGTTAACTTTTGCTAATCTCTTCCTTTTTATATACCTATGGAAACTTTTACAATCTGTTTTTATGTCTCTTGCTAGTTTACTCTCATATTCTCTTTTCTCTTTCTATATCAATTTCTTGGTCCTCCTTTGCTGAATTCTAAAATCCTCCCAATCCTCAAGCTTACTACACTTTTTGGCAACATTATAAGTCTCTTCCTTTAATCTAACATTATCTTTAACTTCTCTTGTTAGCCATGGTTGGACCACTTTTCCCATGGGGTTTTTGTTCCTTAGGAGAATGTATATTCATTGCGAATTATGAATTAACTCTTTAAATGTTTGCCGTTGCTTATCTACTGTCATATCTTTTAATCTAGTTTCCCAACCTACGTAAGCCAACTTGCCGCTCATACCTATATACTTTGCTTTGTTCAGATTTAAGACCCTAGTTTTGCACTCTCAAACTCAATATAAAATTCTATCATATTATGGTCACACATCCCCAGAGGCTCTTTTACTACAATGTTATTAATTAGCCCTTTCTCATTGCACAATACTAGATAAGAACATAAGAACATAAGAAATAGGAGCAGGAGTAGGCCATTCGGCCCTTCGAGCCTGCTCCGCCATTCAATGAGATCATGGCTGATCTTCTGCCTCAACTCCATTCACCGGCCCTATCGCCATATCCCTTGATGCCCTTACTAGTCAGAAATCTATCGACTTCTGTTTTGAATACACCCAATGACTGAGCTTCCACAGCCCTCTGGGGTAGAGAATTCCAAAGATTCACCACCCTCTGTGTGAAGAAACCACTGTCATCTTGCTCCCATGCACCTTTCCCACAAGCATGTCTGTCATTGCGGAGTCGACCCGAGCGGCAGCGGCGGGGGACCCAATTGAGATGATTATCAGGTAATTTACAGGAACTTAAGAGCCTTTTTTCACTTACTTTTTAAATTTCCCTGCATGGCCACGAGATGCACGCAGCTCGGGAAGCACATCTGTCAACCTGCGGCGGGGGTTCTGTGGCCATTGCTCCAGCTGATTACTTGACAGCATCAAATGTACAGTAAACGCTCCCACCTGACAGTTGATCACTTTCCTCAGGCAAAAGCTGTTGCTCAGTCCATTTCCAGCACAGATTCTGCAGGCTGCAAGTGTTTCCAGCAAAGTCTCCATCAGTGTTACCTCATTGGAAGAACTCTCTCGCCATTGATAGAATGCTGTCATCTGTACTTCACCTGCCATCTATTCCATCAAAATGGGTGCCGTTATACTGTATGACCTTGGTCCTCAGAATCGGACCACAATGAGCCCCAACACCGGCAGCAGCAGGCACATCAACAGCACCAATAACAACACCACCAACCTTCTCAGCAATCACCTGATGCTGCACAGGACAGAGGGCATCAGCACCTGACCACATTGGTGCCTGGGAGGCCTCATCATGGCCAGATTTAGTTAACTTTATGCTGTACACTCATATAGCTGCCACATGATGCGCCAGGTTGGCACCACCCCACACCAACACCAACACCATAAAGCATCCCTACAATGACCAAAACATTCCTTTCATACTCATCAGCATTGCCGGGGTGGGGGGGGGTTGGCGGGTACTGTTATGTCTCACCATTCACTGCAACTCACTAAGCCGCTTCCAAAGGTGCACACAAATCTGGCCAAGCGCAGGCAGTGTTGAAAATAAAGATTTTTATGTTTGACATCACATTAACAGAAACTTTACATAAACGTTGGATAAAATACCTAAGTGGCTACCCTTGTGTGTTGTTAATTGGTATGATTGCACTAGGATGAGGGTGAGTGTGAGGGGTGACTAATGAGATGGGGATGTGATAATGTAGATAGAGAGAGAGTGATGGGTGGTGGTGCACGGTATGTTGGTGTGAGTAAGGATGTGCAAAAGTAGGGTAGGGAAGGCAAAGTGATGGGGATGTGATGAGAGGCACAGCAGGATGCAGTTGAGTGTGGCTTTGTACTAACGTTTCATGATCTAATGAGATCATTGAAATGTTTGCGGCACTGCACCCAGATGCTCCTGATGACATCCCTGCTTGTGACCTCAGCAATCTGCAACCAGGCTGTCTTGGTTTCATGAGGAGGTCTCTTCGCCCATCGGAAGGGAAGAGGATCTCCCTGCATATGGAGGGAGTCATCGAAGACCCTGGGGGTAGCCCTCTGCCTCGGTGCAGTCATTGTCAGTATTTGCAGCACTCCAATGCTGTAGTACACTGACAGCACTATGTTAGATGAAACTTCAAATGTAATGTGGCCATGCTTCCTTTAAAGATCTTGGCTGAAAACGCGTCATGAATGACATCACCAGACGCGCTCCATTTCATTGAGCTGGGTAGCGCGCTGGGCAGGCTAAATAGACCCCATTAAGTTAAGTTCAATTTCAACAGCAGGATGGAGCCAGCAGCGGGGTCAGGATCCGACATGTCCACCGCTCACACTGGACCAGCCAAAGTAAAGAAAATTCCGGCCAATGCCTTTAGCTTTAACTTTTTGCTATTTTTTTCTGATGTTACCTTAGTCTCTAATGCCATATTACCTTTGTTAAGGGTGAAAAATTTGTGGCCTTTGCGCTACTCCTTAGCGCCATTAAATGGCGTTTTTCGCCAGCTACTGGCGGGTTCCGCAAGGGCCGCCGTTTTGGTCCCTAACTTTGCACTGCTGGTAACTGGCAGCACCATCTCCAACAAAATGGCGGCATTGTGACATGACCTGGCATGCAAGCAGACTGACAGTGGCGATGTCTGCACCTCTTAAAGGGACATACACATCTGTTAGGTGCGTTTACATTTAAGCTTTTGGACTGTTTTTTTTTTATTTGATTGAAGTAGTGGCTTGCTGCAATAGATGTGAAAAGTCTTTAAGTGTGTAGGAAGTGCTGCTTGATGCTTGCAAAGGCTCGGATGGTAAATGAAGGCCTTTGAGAAGGCAGAACATACTGCAAATAATCAGCAAGTCACGCAACATCTGTGAAGAGAAAAACAGCGTTCACATCTCAGGTCGAGATGCTGCCTGACCAGCTGAGTACTTCCAGCATCTTATGCTGTCATTTCATCGGCTTGCAGAGGGAAGAGGAAGACACAGAAGAGGAGGAAGCTGAAAAGGAGGAAGCATAAGAGGTGGAAGCAGAAGAGGAGGAAGCAGACAGAACGATACAGCCCAGACAGCCCCTTTGTGGTCAGGATATCCGGGATGGAATCATCCGCTTGCGGTCCTAGTGACTACAACCCCAATTCCCCTTTCATCTTAGTCCCACACCTTACCTTCCATCTGTTACTGACCATCACAACGTCCTCTTTGGTGAGTGATGGGGGGTGGGGGTCATGCATTGAGCAGTGTGTGAGGCTAGTGGTGCAGTTGGTAGGAGACGGCTTTTGAAGATTCATTCACTGACCTTGACCAGTGATCTGAGGTCATGAAGCTTCTTTGGACACTGGAGCCAGGTGGTGGGGGCGACATTGCTGGCAGTGATGGCCTCGGTGATGTAGTCCCACATCATTCTTTCTGGAGTGCCTCCTGGCCCCTGTGGGTAGAGGGCCTGTCTTGCAGTGTTGACTCCCTGCACAAAGCTGGAGTGCTGCGTGCGAGACCCTGGGTGCCCCTTCCCTGGCTTGCTGCACCATTTGCGTTAGTGCTGAGGCATTTTTCCCACTTTTTTAAGTTAGGAAGGGAATTCAGCTTTAAGAGCTGAGTATTTACATTTGGGACTTCTTTTTAATGTTAAATATTTTTTAAAAGGCAGAAAGGGTTGAAAACTGCATTGTTTCACTTCATTTTAATTTGTATTGCTGCATTGTGCATGGCCCCTTTAATTCTCAGTTCTCTTCATTACCCACAATTCCTTGTGAGCTCCACAACCTCACTTCCAGAGGCTGTGCAAGGCTCGAATGCCGCACCTGCACACAAACCTCAGGTCAGATGCCTCCAGCAACACCACCAGTACAGGGAAGTGCTGCACCAACAATCTCCATCCATCCAGATGAATTTTGCTCTGTTAGCATTGCAGCCATTTCAGCGACCATTAACTCTGGCAACTTTACTGGCTAACATGAATTTCTTCCTCTTTGGCCGTTCCTGACCCTCTCTGCTTATTTTTACACAAAGCACTACTCTGCTCTACAGCCTTAACATTTCTCTTATTGCTTTTGAATTTACACTTCCCATAATTCTCCCTCTATCCCCTCTCCTGTCATTAGTTTAAAGCCCTGTCCACCGCCCTAGTTATTCGATTTGCCAGGCCACTGATCCCAGCCCAGTTTAAGTGGAGCACGTCCCAACGGAACAGCTCTCTCTTTCCCCAGTACTGGTGCCAGTGCCCCATGAATCGAAACCCCTGCCTCCCACACCACTCTTTCCACCACGCATTTAATCTTATAATCTGTTTGTCCCTATGCATGGCTCAGGTAACAATCCAGAGATTATTACCTGTGAGGTTCTGCATTTTAATTTTGACCCTACCTCCTCAAACTCTCCCAGCAGAACCTCAATCCTAGTTCTACATATGTTGTTGGTTCCTACGTGGACCACGACAACTGGATCCTCCCTCCTCCCACTCCAAGTTCTTCTCCAGCCATGAGGAGATATCCTTAGCCCTGGCACCAGGCAGGCAGCACAACCTTTGGAACTCCCAATTGCGGCTGCAGAGAACAACATCTATCCCCCTTTCTATACTGTCACCTACCACTACAACGTTCCTTTTAACTCCCCCCATTTGAGTGGCCTCCTGTATCATGGTGCCATGGTCAGTTTGCGCATCCACCCTGCAGACTTTGCACTCATTCACACAGGCAGCAAGAACCTTGTACATTTTGGATAAGGACAATGGCTGAGGCTCCTCCAGCACTGCACCTGAGGTACCCTTACCTGCCTCCATTGCAGTCACACCCTCCTGTCCCTGACCACTAACCAGATCTGTACCAGGTGTGCCCGCCTCCTGGATCAAAGTGTCCAGGTAACTCTCCCCCCACCTTGATGCCCTGCAATGTCTGCACCTCGGACTCCCGCTCAACAACTCTAAGCTGAAGTTCCTCGCTAAGCAAACACTTACTGCAGATGTGATTGTCCAGGATCATGATACTCCCCACAAACTCCTACATGCTGCAGTTGAGGCACACCAACTGCACTGCCATCCCTACCTAACCTAGTTTTATTTATTTCATTATTTAATTAAAATTCAATTAAAATTAGGGAGAGAGCTTTAGTTAAAAAACAAATTACTTACTGTTTACTCACCCGATATATTCACCCTGAGTTCCTCTTTCGTGCTCTCCATGACATCACTTTTTCAGATTGTCCCTTTCGTTAGTTTCACTGCCCGCTCTTCTTAAACTAAGGGGAGAATTTTTCGGGGGTCAGTGGGCGCGATCGGTGACGGGTCGCGTGGGAAAATTGATTTTTTTGACAGCAGGTCGTTTCTCCGCTGTAAACCCGCCACCACGCGCCTTTCCCAAATGTCAGGTCTGTCAACACTGAGCAGACATGACACGCAGTGGCGGGGGAGTCAATTCAGGTCATTATGACCTTGTTAACAAAACATCAAGAACAATTTTGAGCTCACCTTTAGAGTTTACCAGGTCATCCGCGGGGTCTACGCTGCTCAGGGATCACGTCAGGTAAGCAGGAGTTGAATGGCCATGGAATCATTTCATTACTTGACAGCAGCAAATGTGCTATAAAAGCTCCCATCTCACAGCTGTTTACTTTCCAAGCTCAGAAGTTGTTGCTTACTGCATTTGGAAGACAAATGGAGCTTTAGGCAGGCTGCAAGTGCAAGTGTTTGGAGCAAACTCTCTATCCAGTGTCACCTCATTGGAACAATCTCTCTCACCACTGACAGATCGCTTCTGTCATCTCAAGTTCATCTGCCATCTATTACATTAGCATCGGTGCCCTTGAAACTATCTCATTTGGTCCTCAGAATCCCACCACAATCAGCCACAACACCAGCAGAACCAGGCACACCAGCAGCACCAACAACAACACCAACCTTCTCTGCAATCAACTGATGCTGCACAGGACACAGGGCATCAGCACCCGAGCACATTGCTGCCCGGGGCGCCAGGGATGGCCTCATCATGGTCAGATTTACTTCACTTGATGCTGTACACTCTGGCTGCCACATGATGCGCCAGGTTGGCACCACCCCACACCAACACCATAAAGTATCTCTACAATGCCCAAGCCATTCCTTTCACACTCATCGCCATTGCGGGGGGTGGGGGGGGGGTACTGTTATGTCTCACCATTCACTGCAACTCACTAAGCCACTTCCAAAAGTGCACACAAATCTGTGTTGAAAATAAAGATTTTTATGTTTGACACCACGTTAACAGAAACTTTACATAAACATTGGATAAAATACCCAAGTGGCTACCCTTGTGTGTTGTTAGTTGGTATGATTGCATTAGGATGAGGTTGAGTGTAGCTTTGCAGTAATGTTTTGTGATCTACTGAGATCATTGAAAGGTTTACGCCACTGCAGCCTGGTCCTCCTGACGACATCCCTGTTTGTGTCCTCCTGTGCAATGTGCAACCAGGCTGCGATGTTCTCCTGGGGAGGTCTCTTCCACCCATTGGAGGGGAAGAGAACTTCCCTGCGTGCTGTGACTTCCTCCATAAGCATATGAAGAGAGTCATGCGAGAGCCTGGGTGTAGCTCTGCACCTCTGTGCCGTGCTTGTCAGTGTTTGCAGCACCTCAATGCTGTCGAACACTGACAGCACAACTGTCAAAATAAATTTGCACATGGTCCCTTTAAGGAAAATGATGCGTCATCAAATGACATCATCAGACCCACTTCCTTCAATTGGCTGGCAAACATGCTGGGCGGGCTTAACAAGCCCAATCAGGGGAAAATTATTTTGGACAGTGGGCTGGAGCCAGCAGCGAGGCCAGGACCCGCCACTGATGTTGCCCTCCTAGGTTGGTAAAATCCAACCCAAAGTTTTATATTAGTTATTAATTATTCTGAATATTTATTTAACTATTTATTCACAGTTAGGTTAAAAAAAGGGCGACTTTCAAAGTGTAGGCACATGAAACGAAACAAAGACTAAAACGTAACTGTTTTCTCTTGTTCCTCACGTACAAGATAGCAGATGAAATTGAAAAGCAGCTATCAAAGGCCCTAAAGCTAGATGGATTTTCAAATTCCCAATGTCTTACTCCCCAAAATGACTCCTTTCTCCTTTAGGTTTCTCTCCAATATACGTGAGGTGGACACTATTCCCGAGTCTTTCAGTTTTGTCAGTAATCATTCTAATTAGCAAGAGCTGCTTGTCCAACATCTAGTACTGGATGAGCAGAAATTTCCTCCAACTAAATATTGGGAAGACCCAAAGCCATTTTCTTCAGTTCCCACCACAAACGCTGTTCCCTAGCCACTGACTCCATCCCTCTCCCTGGCAACTGTCTGAGGCTGAATCAGACTGTTCGCAACCTTGGTGTCATATTAGACCCTGAGATGAGCTTTCGACCACATATCCATGCCATCACTAAGACCACCTATTTCCACCTCCAGAATATCACCCGACTCCACCCCTGCCTCAGCTCATCTGCTGCTGAAACCCTCATCCATGCCTTTGTTACCTCTAGACTTGACTATTCCAATGCACTCCTGGCCGGCCAACCACGTTCTACCCTCCGTAAACTGAGGTTATCCAAAACTCTGCTGCCCATGTCCTAACTCACACCAAGTCTCATTCACCCATCACCCCTGTGCTCGCTGATCTACATTGGCTCCCAGTTGAGCAACGCCTCGATTTCATCCTTGTTTTCAAATCCCTTCATGGCCTTGCCCCCTCCCTATCTCTGTAACCTTCTCCAACACCACAAATCTGCGAGATATCTGTGCTCCTCTAATTCTGGCCTGTTGAGCATCCCCGGTTATAATTGTGGCACCATTGGTGGCCGTGCCTTCAGCTGCCAAGGCCGTAAGCTCTGGAATTCTCTCCCTAAACCTCTCCACTTCTCTTTCCTTCTTTAAGATGCTCCTAATAACCTACCTTATCTGCCCTAATACCTCCTTATGTTATTCAGTGTCAAATTTTGTTTTATAACGCTCCTGTGAAGCACTTTGGAATGTTCTACTACATTAAAGGTGCTATATAAATGCAAGTTGTTGTTGAACAAACTAGCCAGTAATGACACACCATGGATGAATAAAGAAATAAGGGCAAAATTGAAACTAAAGAAAAAGGCATACACTAAGTACATAGACAGCAAAGGAATGGGTGACAAAAGGGAATACAAAAAGGTTAGTAAAGAAGTCAAAAAAACACTTAGGAAGGCAAAGAGCAACTTCAGAGGAATATAAAAAGAAATAGTAAAGTATGTTCCCTCTAAGTTGCATGAATGCTCGGCCACACCCCAATCGAGAAGGTGTTGCATGGGCCGCTTACAAACTGTTTCCACCATGATACAGCGCATGCGCAGCTGCACAGCAAATTTGAAGGTATTTGAAGCACTTTGGCCCAGAAGCATTAACAAAATCATTACCTGAAAATGCTGTTACACAAAGGCAAATTAGAGACCTGCCCATGCATATTCTTGTGCCAGTCTTTATCAGATTATAATTGTTTCATAGAACCATATAGACAACACAAAATCTAAGTAAAAGTAACAGTAAGTGGCAGTAATAATTACTGATAACATTACCCAAAGATATAATAACTGATCTCATTAGTAGTATAATACCAGTGTTTATTTACTTAAAGATCTGAATAACTCACTCATACCTGAAATATAGTCATGGCACTTATTAAATTTGATATCTTGTGTATTTATTAGACAGCACTTTAGTTAGCTACTATCATCAAGATTTTACTTATTTAAAGCTTTTGCAGTGACAGGTTTTCCCATCCAGAGCACAGCTGCTCTGTGGGATTTTTCCTTTCATGTTGCTGTTAGTTCGTGTCTCAACACATTTTAGTTACACGTTCACAGATGAGTCTGAACTGAATAGTGGTGATTGTGTCACTGGAGTGTTTTATTTAATTTCTGCCAAACAAAAGCAGATTGTGCAGCTTTTGGCTTTGAAGGGATTTCACACCATTCCATTCACATAATTGTATTTTCACACATTTCAAGCTAGTCCAGCTGTATCTAGAACCTGAACACTATACTCTCACTAATAAAGGAGAGGGATACAGTGAATATATTACCAACAAATTATACCTAATAAATTAACAGTGACAAAATCATTACTTAATTGTGCAGCCCCTTCATGAATGATAGCCTGATCTTAACTTGGGACGTGAATGTGGCGTGCAGACGCAGGCACATGCCGGTGTGAGGCCCAGGCCATTTTAACTCCTGGGCCTCATTACCATGTAGGAGGCAGGGCTCCCACCCAAACCCGATGGGAATGAGAAGGAGAAAGCGGTATTTCGCGCAACGGGAGGCTGCTACTGGACACCCAAGGAAACTGTCCCCAGCACCGAGGTAAGTGGGTGGGGGGGTGGGGTGGTGGTGGGGGGGGGTCGAGGGGGGCGAGGTCGAGGGGAAAGGAAACCTGGGGCAGGGGAGGCCCAAAGTTTCCTTGTGGGGACTGGAGGAGCAGGGCTCCACCAGGAAACCTTAAAAACAATCAAAAATGTAAACTTACTCTTCTGGTTCTCATTCTGCCTGCTGCCAGGTTTCACTGGTGGGCAAGCACTGAGCGTTACTGCCATAATTGGCAGTTATAATTGCATCGGGTTCAAATGAAGTCATTTTTTTCCTGAGGTGAATTTTTGGTGTATAGATGACATTGTTTTGTCTTATCCCTGATCTTTGTGCGTTCCTTCTTTTCTTATTAGTTAAAAAAAATTATTTGTTTCTATGGCTGCAATCTCAGGACTGTTGGGTGGCTTCAATCAGAAATAGGGGTAGGTTTTTATCTTTACTGCCTGAACATTAAGCAATTCCTGGGCAGAGCACAGCAAGGAAAATCTATTGGCGCGGTTTGCACGGCAGAAACTGTGAGTGTTTCCTTCCATTGAAATTAGTGGAAGGAATATCAGGCCAGATCTGATAGGGTCATGTGAACCTCCCACCAGATTTTCCCTTCTGCATGCCACCAGGCGATGCTTAACTTCCGGGCAGTAAAGACAGAAATATACCCCATATGTCAACTGAAGTAGGTTATGGTTTAAAGGCAGACTCTTGGATAATGTCTTATCCTTAAATTTTCAGCTGAAAAATACATCACTGGTGATTTTTTTTTAAGTTGCTGTCTGTTCTGGAATATTGGTGAATGTTTACCAGATGGTCATGATACTGGAAATCTTTCTAATTTTATTTGCTTCAATAGCAAAATGGTCCTCATCTTTGCCTTGTTTCTATTCCCTTGTATCAGATGAGCACAAGGCACCATTGAAACATCAGGGGGCAGACATCAGACAGTGTCAAAGTCAGAATGGAGAGATATCTGTAACTTCAATCTATCTCCATCGCATTAAGTCAGAAACACCTGAAAATTCTATATCCCACCCAGCGTGGCACCACTGCTAGAATCCAGCTGTACCTGACTGATGTTTGACGGGGAGCTGAAGTGAATTATTATATTGTATAAAATTAAGTCCGCAACTGGACCCTAAACTGATATATTGCCAACTAGGATCTGCTTTGAGTATAGGCTGCCTCATTAGTCCCTTGCTTTTATGTTGCATGCTGTTCATTCTAGTAATGTGGTGCCAGTAGTCTTGTCATGGTGATCTCCATAAGTCCAGATACTCTGAAATATATCCCAGTCAGAGAGAACAACACACACTCTGAATAAATCAGGACAAGTTGCTTAGTACATAGGTTTTCTTCCTACAGTACCATTTATGAGGCAAGTATGAAGCCATTGTCCATAGGTATTGTCTGGACTTTCCTGACTGGAATCTTCGATAGTACCTGGAGAGAATTGCTGAAACATGTTTCTCTCTCCTTTAGTCTTAATCATTCCAAACAATTAGTAAATTCACCTTTTCTTTTTATTTGTGGTCTTCCAGTTACACAGATCTTGGTGAATCTGGGTTCTGCTAGTACAAAAGCTATATTAAAACAAACAAAATCCTTCAAATGGTTTGGCTAGAATTATCTTATATACTCTGATGATAGTCTCAATATAACTTTTTTAAACAGCTATAATTATATAATTATAGATAAAAAGATTTTGAAAAAAAATTCACCACTGTTCTGCTAATCCATCAATGCACTTCTGAAGCTGAGTGTTGATCGACAATATTTCATCATTCAGGCTCCAACAAGAAAATACATGGAAAAATTAGTGTCATCTTGGAACATTTAAATACCTTAAACATCTACAACTCACAACGATTGTTGCTTTGAGTGAAGCAGTGGGGCTCTGCAAGTCAAGGCTAATAAAATCATTTTCTAAATTTGCATTCCCGGCCTTGCTCGGTAGCAGTACATGTTACATTTTTTGAACTGTTTTTACTTGTTTTACGCTAGATATTTTTCTTTCTGTATTTCATGCTACTCTTGTGGGGATCTCCAGTTCCCTATGACCTTGAGAAAGCATTATCACATGTCCATAGACCTAAGTGAATTCATAGCATGCCTAAGGAATGAAAAGACAACCCTCTTAAGTCTAAATCAGCAACTAATTTTATCCAATGCTTCATGCGATCCTCCTTGTCTTCAGAAGGCAGCAGAATAACACTACACTAGAATTTGACTTGGGCTTCAACTGCCAAACAAACTTATTAAACAGCAAAAGAATGTGAGTAGCAGCAGTAGCACAACATATATTTTTGTAATAGTTGTTTAACTTAGCCAGCTTCAAATGTAGTAGAAAATAATAAATAATTCATCTTTGCTGTGCTTACAGAAGCCACCTGCCTGACCATCTTTCTTTCAAGGCTACAAACAGACTCTCTGGGCTGGATTTTCTCAATGGAGACGTGCTGGAGGCAGGACTTCTGGTTTCCGGATTTCAGTCCCGCCCCAGCGACGTCTGAGCAACCCACGCTATTGTCCCTTGATTGGCCTTGTTAACCGGCCAATTAAGGGAAAGCTGGTGACAGGTGACATCAGCGTATGACGCTTCATCTGTCGAAAAAATTTTGACAGATGAATTGTCAGCATTTGACAGCTTTGAGAAGCTGTCAAACACTGGCAATCTCTGTTCTAAGTTGAGCCCTTGCGCACAGGCTCACAAAGACCTCTCTCCTCAGCAGAAAGCAGATGGCTGCTGCATCTGAGAATGCAGCAGCCATTCTGTCATCTCTGCCGTTGAGATGAGGCACCTCCAGATCCTCAAAGGTTGAAGTCTGCAGAAAGAAGCAAAGGTAAGGAAACTTTTTCCAACACTTTACACTCACCTCTCATACTTACCTGTCCACACTTGCACCCATCACTCACCTCTACAGCTGACATTTTGACCCCTCTCACCCCTGCAGAGAACCCTGGCGAGGTTCGCAGCCATCGGGAAGCCCACAATTGCAGGCGTAAAATGGGGAAAAGTCTCAAAACTGCCTGTTAATTACCTGTTAACAGGCAGTTAATTGGCTCTAATCCCCTTCCCGCCTCGAGGAGATGGGTCCCTGCGCGACTCGGGGACCCACCTCGCGGGAAGATGGCACGGAGACAGGTTGGGAGTGGGGTTGGTACCCACTCCCAGTTTCTGCCATTTTCCTGGCAGTTCTGCCTCCATACCCATCTCCCCAGGGCTGGGAGCATTCCCCCCTTACCACACAGTTTGATTAATATCTTCAAAAAAGTGAAGCGGAGCAAGCAGATTTATATATCTGTCTGTTAAATGTTTAATAAATGCTGCAATCAAACACGTATTGGAACAAATCCCACAAGATGTTTATATTTGAATTGAATGGCTTGGCCCTTCCCTCAGACATGAGACACAGACAAACTGATGAAAATCTGTACAAATCTTCAAGTTAAGCTGGGATGTGATTTATGTGAGTGAAGCTAGTTTTTAATAACCACTTGTATCTTGATAGAATAATAGAAGCCAATACCATGCTAAATCAAAGGCAAAAATGCTTTGTTTTGCTACAGCACATTTGGAAATTCAGGTGTGCACTGCCCTTGATTTTCTGTCCATTAACAGTTCTGATACAGGTTGAGTGTCCCAAATCCGGCAACCTCGGGACCGAGGCTGAGCCGGTTTTCGGGTTTTTCCGGACTTCGGAACATGTTTCTGATGTCCGAAGTCCAGAAACGCCCGAGCCCAGGTTGCGATATTTCCAGACTTCAGACATCAGAAACACGTGCTGAGTCCGGAAATGCCTGGGCCCAGGTTCTGGTTTTTGGTAAGCCTCCCTCAGGGTGTCCGGATTCCAGAACATTTTACGGATTCCAGACCCTAGCCACCAATCGTCCTGGAGTCCGGATTCCGGAACTCTGGACTTGGTACGCTCAATCTGCAGTGCAAACTCGGACATAACTCAATGGGCCAGTAATTCCGGTCCCAACGCGTGAGTACGGACGGGGTACTCACGCGTGGGTCCGTTGGAGGTGCCGGATTTCAGCATGCACAGCGCGTGCGCGGGAAACCGGCATTTCCTCCAAGGGGTTCAGAGGTCCAATGCGTGCGCGCAGGACTCTGTGCGCACGTGTTGAACTTCCTTCTTTTTGACAGGTTTGCCCGTGTGTAAGGGCCTGAACTTTTTAGAAATGTAAAAAGGAGACGTAAGGACTTGATTTTTTAAGGTAAGTGGTCTATTATTTAAAATTATAACATTTTTTCCACAGCTTTATTGTTTTTAAGGACTTTACAGTAAGGTAAGTTTATTTTTAGACCCGATTTCTTAAAAAATTATTTTTTTCAAAAATTTGATTAATTGTTTAAAATAGTTTTTTAAAGTTATTTATAGTTCATTTAATTAGTGGGATGTTTTAAAAATTTTATTTAAAGTTTAAGTAGTGTTTTGGGCGCCCGTAGTTTTCATGAGTTTGACAGTTCTTACTATTAAACTCATGAATGAAGTTTCCCCTCCCCTGATTGGCTGCCCAGTGCTCACCTGATTCCAGCCGGCACATCGCACTAACTACGCCGCTGGATCAGGCAAGCACATCGCACCGACAGCTGAACCGGGCCAGTGACAGGAATTCCAAGCAGTCCCAGGCTTCAGCTGTCGGCGCGCCGGGTAAGTGCACATCGGGGGCTTGCACGCGCTGCAAGCCCCCGATCCTAATTTCTGGGCCATTGAAATTTAAAATGTGTGTTTCAGTGTCCATCCCCAGAAACATAGACCTGAGTCAGAAGGCCTCCTACTGCAGAATGTGATTCTTAAAAATCTTTTTGTTCAGGAATAATGGGCCACACGTTTCACAGGGGGCTCTCCCAATCTCGCGCAATAACTTCAGCGGAGGATCGGCAGAAACCCAGGAGAAGCAGCATAAACAGCAATCTATGCCGTTTCCTTGGGGTTTATTCCATGGAAATACTACCCCAATATATTTTTTAAAAGTGGATTTGGGTTATACTTTTTAGGTAAATACTTGAAAATAAGACCATTTCTAGGGCCTTAGCCTAGAGTATTCATTTAATAAAGGGTCAAGTGGGACACGATTTAATCTAATATTGCTGGGTTTGTTTTCCTGGTAAAGTTGTACTTGGTGTCACCCAAAGGCCTCTGAATCAGAAGGTCATGGGTTTAAGCTCCTCTCCAGAGACTTGAGCACATAACCTAGGCTGATACTTCAGTGCAGTGTTGAGGGAGTGCTGGACTGTTGGAGGTGGCGTCTTCCGGATGAGACATTAAACCACTCAAGCGGATGTAAAAGATCCACTACACTATTTGAAGAAGAGCAGTGGATTTCACCCAGTGTCCTGGCCAACATTTATCTCTCAATCAACACCACTAAAAGCAGATCATCTAGTATTTATCTCATTGCTGTTTGTACAACCTTGCTATTGCATTGGCTGCCATGACTCCCTACATTAAAATAGTGACTACACTTCAAAAGTACTTCAGTGGCTGTGAAGTGCTTTGGGAGGTGCTGAGGATTTGAAAGGTACTATATAAATGCAAGTTCTTTCTAAACTTATTTCAGATGTGAATCATTCAGAATTTCTTCTGGCTGAATGAATAATGACAGCATAGACTCATCTTTATTACAAAGGAACCCAGTTCTAAGTTCAACAGAGATGCAGTCTGTTCCAAACCAGTCTATTGACTCCACAATTAATTCAGCTGTAATGCCTATATATGTCTGCATGTGACATATGACTATAAATCAGGGAAGAGACATGGGATGGATAAAACAATTGCATAGGTACAAGCTTGTACACGTGCAATTATTTACAGCTGCATCCAGCACTGTAGAAACTTCCCTATAATATGAATGGGACAGTTTCTACAGCACCAGGAGCAGAAAATCACTTTCTGAAGAATCAAATGCACCATTAATTCACTGGCAGGAGACAGCACCTGCATAAAAATTTGTTTGATCTTTTAGTCCGACTGCTTAGCATGAATGGTGGGTTTTGGTGACCTTTCAGAGTGAGACAGCTGTTGACAGCAGCGAATGTCAGTAACACACCCATATATATGTGCAATATAATGTGTTAATGTAAGCACAGTTTTAACAAGCCTTATGATACAATGCTCAAGTAAACACAGACACTGAAGACTCCAAATCTCATGGTACATTTCGAACTACCATAGAACCAGTATTTCAAATGGTTACTTACACATTTATGCATCTGTATACATTTATGTGCTATTGGAATAAATGCAGGCAGAAAAAAATGTTAAATGTCAACATTTGCATATTGATTCCTTTAATTATGGTTATGTTATATGCATGAAAATACTGAGATGTAGTTATATAATTCCTGGCTTGATCCACGTGTCCAGCATAACCAAATCATGACCAATACTAACCGCTATTATGTATTGAAATGCTTCTAGCCCTAGAACTTGTAAATTGGAATTATCTATGCAATGCTAATTTTCTAACTGAACACCAGTTGCCAAAATACAAATAATTTGTTTGATATCCATGTAGTATATAAGAACATAAGAACATAAGAAATAGGAGCAGGAGTAGGCCATTCGGCTCCTCGCGCCTGCTCCGCCATTCAATAAGATCATGGCTGATCTGATCTTGGCCTCAACTCCACTTTCCCGCCCGCTCCCCATAACCCTTGATTCCCCTGTTTTCCAAAAATCTGTCTATCTCCGCCTTGAATATATTCAATGACTCCGCCTCCACAACTCTCTGGGGTAGAGAATTCCAAAGATTCATGACCCTCTGAGAGAAGAAATTCCTCCCCATCTCCGTTTTAAATGGGCGACCCTTTATTCTGAAACTGTGCCCCCGAGTTCTAGATTCCCCCATGAGGGGAAACATCCTCCCTGCATCTACCCTGTCAAGCCCCCTCAGAATCTTATATGTTTCAATAAGATCTCCTCTCATTCTTCTAAACTCCAATGAGTATAGGCCCAACCTGCTCAACCATTCCTCATAATATAACCCCTTCAACTCAGGAATCAGCCTAGTGAACCTTCTCTGAACTGCCTCCAATGCAAGTATATCCTTCCTTAAATAAGGAGACCAAAACTGTACGCAGTACTCCAGCTGTGGTATCACCAACGCCCTGTACAGTTGTAGCAAGACTTCCCTACTTTTATACTCCATTCCCCTAGCAATAAAGGCCAATATTCCATTTGCCTTCCTGATTATTTGCTGTAACTGCATGCTAACTTCTTGTGTTTCATGTACGAGGACCCCCAGATCCTTCTGTACCGCAGCAATCTGTCGTCTCTTTCCATTTAAATAATATTTAGCTTTTTTATTCTTCCTACCAAAGTGGATAACCTCACATTTTCCCACATTATACTCCATCTGCCAAATTTTTGCCCACTCACTTAACCTATATATATCCCTTTGCAGACTCTGTGGGCTGGATTTTACTTACCAAGACGAGTTGGGGACAGGACTGCTGCCTTCCGGGTTCTAGTCCCGTCCCCAGCAACGTCCGACGCACAGACATTATTTTCCCTGATTGGCCTTGTTAAGCCCGCCCTGAAGTGTTGTCAAACACTAACAATCACTGTACAAAGACGAGCACTTATACCCAGGCTCTCCAATGACTCTTTCCATAGGATAAAACAGATGGCAGCTGCAGGTGAGGGTACAGAAGCGATCTGTCACTTCTCCCAATGAGATGAGGCCACACAAACACTTCAAAGCTTGTCACCTACAGAAAAATCTAAACAAATTAAAAATGACTTTCCCAACATTTCCTTACCTCTGATACTCACCAGTGTCCCATTGCATCCTTCACACCACTTCTGCAGCTGTCATCTATACACAAACATTACAACAGACCCACAGCACGCCTCACTTACCCTGATGGGATTCCCGATGTTGGGAAGCCTGCAGCAGAAGTCTCAAAATTGGAAAAAGCCTCTTAACTGCTTGTTAACAGCCTGTTAACAGGCAGTTAAGTGGCTATAATCCTCTTCCTGGCGCTGGGAGCCAGGTCCCTGCGCAAATCGGGGACCCGACTCCCGGAAAGATTCATTGGAGGTGGGTTGGGAGCAGGTTCGGGATCCGCTCCCATTCTTTTTGATTTTCCCAGCAGTCCTGCCTTCAAACCCACCTCCTCAGGGCTGGTAAAATCCAGCCCTTTATGTACTCCTCACAATTTACTTTCCCACCTATCTTTGTATCATCAGCAAATGTGGCAACAGTACACTCGGTCCCTTTATCCAAGTCATTAATATAGATTGTAAATAATTGAGGCCCTAGCACTGATCCCTGTGGCACTCCACTAATTACAGTTTGCCAACCTGAAAATGACCCATTTATTCCAATGCTCTGTTTTCTGTCAGTTAGCCAATCCTCTGTCCAGTCTAATATATTACCTTCTGCTGTAAATAACCACATTACTTAAACAGGTTCAAAACCACTGAGCCAGACTGTTTTGCAATCTACCGTCTGTAGTGAGGATCTCAATGATATATTGATCAAGAACATAGCTGAACTACTAGTGATGTTAATGATAATATTACCATTATTCTACAGACTAAGGATTGGGGAATTGGGCAATGGTATCAGAAAAAGCTACAAGAATGTATCGCGAGATCATTGAAACATGAATTTGTGGAATCAAAAAGATTGATTTTGTCATGAGATGGTAGAGGTTGGGAAATCTGTTGGAAATCAGTTCCGCCAGATTCCCACTGCCTTTGAGCCCCTCCAGTCAGGTCTGGAGCGGGCATCTGAAACTCCCATCCAAAGCAGATAGAAGCTTCATTAGCATCTGTAAAAGGGTAGAGAAGGGGACTGCCCATTTTCCGGTACACTGGCGAGTCAGACACAAAGGCCAGAAATTTGCCTACCTGGGTGGGTCCAGTGTGGGCGGTGTCCGTGGCAGGTCATGACCCCACTGCAGGCTCCATCCCTCTGCTGAAAATGAACTTATCTTAATGGGGCCTATTAAGCTCGCCCAGCACGTATCCTGGCCCAATTAGATGGAGTGGGTCTGGTGACGTCATTTATGATGCATTTTCAGCCGGGATCCTTAAAAAGACCCTGGCCACATTACATTTGATGTTTAATATAACAAAGTGGGTGTTGAATCTTTACTCTACAATAATATAATAACATTTATATATGAGTGACAAAGAAATATTTAACTAATATTATCATTAAGTAATATGACGCCATCTACAAATACGATCAAGAACATAATTTTAAAAAGTACATTAATTGGAAATTATTGGTGCTTTAGTCACAAATCTATAGACTTTTGTATCAGTAACTGGTACAAATAAAAGATGTGCATGTATAGGTAAGACATAAAATTAAGCAGATTTTAAAGGTAATTGTAAAGGGGTGGATTTGCAATCTTATGCAAGTTCAGCGGAAGAGCTGCGGAAACCCTGACAAACAGTATAAGTGGTGCTTATATGTTCCTGGGATTTCTGCAGCTCTTCCGTTGAAGAGACCCTCCACAGAAATTCACCCCAAAGTCTCAGACTGAAAAATTACATTAGTTATGTTCAGAGAATGAAAGCTAATTGAACCAGTGGAATGAGTGATGAGAATGAAATTGTTACAGTTGATGGCTTGATTTAATCTGTAACTGGACAATCACAGTATGTTGTGAGAAAAACCTGACCAGAAACAACACAAAAAATTATTTAAATGGTATATGTAATTTTTTATAGTGCAGATCAATTCAATGCAATTACTGTTGCATTGGAAGGCAACAGCAGAGAATGGCCAGTGAAAAATGTATTTCCCTCACCATCCAGGGTAAAATGGGAGCCTTCAGCACTCACATCCCTTCAGGAATTTCTGAATTAACATTTACCAGTAGCTTTTCAAGTAGAACAGAATCTCCATCAATCTGTTAGCTGATGTAATCAACATGTTTTTAATTTGGTTGGTTTTTCATGCTGTCAAGTAATCAGCTGGAGCAATGGCCACGGAACTCACGCCTCAGGTTGACAGACGTGGTTCCTGAGCTGAGTGAATCACATGGCCATGCAGGGAAATTTAAAAAGTAAGTAAAAAAAAGGCCCCTAAGTGCCTGTAAACGACTTGATAATCATCTCAATTGGGTCCCCTGCCGCTGCCGGTCGGGTCGGCTCCGCGATGGTAGACACGCCTGTGAGAAAGGCGCATGGGAGCAAGATGACAGCGGGTTCCAGGCCCGCTGTCAAAAATAACAAATTTCCCACCCGACCTGCCACCGATCTCGCCCACTACCACCCTGGAAGATTCAACCCAAAGTTTCCAACATATCCATGAAAACCTGGGGGAATGTGGCACTTATGTGGAAGTCACAAATCTATCGACTTTTGTATCAGTAACTGGTACAAATAAATGATGCGTATGTATGGTAAGACTGTGGCCTTTAAAACGGCCACAGATTTATAAAGGCCCTTCTTGGTTTTTTTCAGCTGGCTCTTAGCCATTCAGTAGCCATTGTACCAGTTGCTGTTATTTCATTTTTTGCCCCAAGCTTCCTTTACTGGCACCAGAGGGTTTGCCACTGGGAATTCGCTGACCTGACATGATCAATAGAAGAAGAGGAACTATAGCAGATGCCACGCAGATCATACTGCCAGGGGCTCTCAACTGATCCGTCACCACCTGCACCCCCACATCTGCAGAGATAAACATGACCTTGTCTTGGCAGGCTCCTCCTCCCAAAGACATCTGTGCCAGCAGACTTCTAGTGGCATCACTAAGTGATGTGAATGCCTGACTAACCCTTACAAATGTACAAAAATGGACAGGAAAAAAACAGTTGGTCCATCAAACCTGCCCCACACAGTCGTGATGTCTTAAGCATCATGATTCACAACAGCCCCACCGACCAGCAACCATGTAACCCAGGAGGCAAAAAAACAGATAAAAAACCCACAGCCAATTGAGGGAAAAAAATCTGGAAAATTGACTCGCCGACCACCTTAAGCAATCAAAACTAGTCCAGGAGACCACATTGACCATGATTTATATTACTTAGTACTTTTTAAAAATTCGCTTATGGGATGTGGGCGTCGCTGGCAAGGCCAGCATTTATTGCCCATCCCTAATTGCCCTTGAGAAGGTGGTGGTGAGCCACCTTCTTGAACTGCTGCAGTCCTTGTGGCGATGGTAATGCCGTTGAATGTCAAGGGACGGTGGTTAGACTCTCGCTTGTTGGAGATAGTCATTGCCTGGCACTTGTGTGGCGCAAATGTTACCTGCCACTTATCAGCCTAAGCCTTAACGTCGTCCAGGTCTTGTAGCATGCAGGCATGGACTGCTTCATTATCTGAGGAGTTGTGAATGGCACTGAACACTGTACAGTCATCAGCGAACATCCCCATTTCTGACCTTATGTTGGAGAGAAGGTCATTGATGAAGTAGCTGAAGATGGTTGGGTCTAGGACACTGTCCTGAGGAACTCCTGCAGCGATGTCCTGGTGCTGTGATGATTGACCTTCAACCACCACAACCATCTTCCTTTGTGCTAGGTATGACTCTAGCCAGTGGAGAGTTTCCCCCCCGATTCCCATTAACTTCAGTTTTACTAGGGCTTCTTGATGCCACACTCGGTCAAATGCTGCCTTGATGTCAAGGGCAATCACTCTCACCTTACCTCTGGAATTCAGCTCCTTTGTCCATGTTTGGACCAATGCTGTAATGAGGTCGGGAGCCGAGTGGTCTTGGCTGAACCCAAACTAGGCATCAGTGAGCAGGTTATTGGTGAGTAAGTGCTGCTTGATAGCACTGTCGATGACACCTTCCATCACTTTGCTGATGATTGAGAGTAGACTGATGGGGTGGTAATTGGCTGGATTAGATTTGTCCTGCTTTTTGTGGACAAGCATGCCTGGGCAGTTTTCCACATTGTCGGATAAATGCCAGTGTTGTAGCTGTACTGGAACAGCTTGGCTAGAGACGCAGCTAGTTCTGGAGCACAAGTCTTCAGCACGATAGTCGGGATGTTGTCGGGGCCCATAGCCTTTGCTGTATCCAATGCGCTCAGCCGTTTCTTAATATCATGTGGAATGAATCGAATTGGCTGAAGACTGGCTTCTGTGATGGTGGGGACCTCGGGACTAGGCTGATATGGATCATCCACCTACCTTTTGTACGCTGTGATCTCTGCCCCATCCTGGAATTGGTCCAGCTCTCTTTTGAGGGTTGCAACGAATCAACACTCACCGCACAAGCGCAATTGTTCCATAGTTGTATTAACCTCTGGGAAAAGAAGAACTTCCTGACATCTAACCTAGCTCTTCCCTTGCATAACTTATACACATGGCCCCTGGTCCTCCCTAATCTATCTAATTGAAATAATATGTCTTCATTATTTTAAACACCTGTATCAGATTGCCCCAGAGTCAAAGCATCCCTAATCTAAACAGACCTAGCTTTCTAAGCCTATTTGGGTAACTAAGGTGTCTAAAGCTGAGTATCAGTCTTGTGGCCCTCCTGTGAACCTTTTCCAGAGCCGTTTTATCATCTAACATGCAAGGGGACCAAAACTGATCACAGTATTCTAAATGAGGCCTAGCCAAAGTCTTATACAAGGACAAAATGGTGTGTTTTGTTTTATATTGAATCGTCCTGGCAATGTAACCTAATGCCCTATTTCCTTTGGCTATTGTTTCATGGTATTGGTTGTGAACCTAAAAGAGTTATGTACTACACCAAGATCTTTTTCTTTTTCAACAGAATTCAGTTCTATAACCTGTAGTGTGTAAATATACTTGGCATTGGTATGCACAATACCACATTAATCTAAGTTAAACACCATTTACCAAACATGGGCCCATTCCCTCATTACATCACGATTTGCTTGAAAATCCTTTATGAAAATTAGAACTACATAAGCATCCTTCCAATCCAAAGGAACAATCCCCAACTGTAGCAAGCTGTTAAGATACAGGCAAACAGCTTGCAAAGCACATGTCCCATCTGTTTAAGCGCCATCAGGTGGATGTCATCTGGACCAGCAGCCCGATCTGGTTTGAGGTTCCTAATTCTGTCTAAGATGATATCCTCAGCTATTTTAATTTTTACAATTTTCATGTTATAAGTACAACCTGTTGCTGGTAATTAAGTATTGTCCACAGGAGTGAAGACTAATGCAAAGTAATCATTGAAGTCTTCTGCCATACCCTGTAAGGTTCTTCAGAAACACCCCAATCACAGCATGTCATCATTGACATGTTACTGCATGAAAGAAGGCATGCCAGGGTGATCAGGCGCCAGTGTTGTCCAAATTGGTTCTGGTGACATTAGCAATATCAGTCACTTTGCTGTGTAAATGGCAATTCAGCAGGTCACTGACGCATTGTTTGAGACGTAACAATAGTTCATTACCTTCCCCATGGAAGCTGACAATCAGTCAGAAAGAGCACTGAGATTTACCTGCACTGCTGGATACCCACAGGTGCAGGCCATCATTGACTGCATGCATGTAGCCCTGTGTGCTCCCCATCACGAAGCAGCACCATTTCTGAACAAGAAGGGATTCCATTCAGTCAATGTACAACATACTTGCGATCACAGGCAATGAGTCATGCAGGTCTGTGCCCCGCTTCCTGGCAGTAGTCATTGTTATGTATTGTGTGTTCTCCTCCCACCTGTGGTGGCGCTGTCACAGCAGATACATGGTTGGGTGTTCTCTTGGTTAAGTTTAGCTCTCTTTGTTCAGAACTCTCCAGAACTTTCCTTTCCTTCCTGAATAAAGCACTTCATGTTTGAATCTCTGGGTTCTGAGTTCTAATTGTGTCTAGGTAGAAAGGTACCGACACAACAAAGTGGCGATGAGGATCGGATGAATCTGCATTGTGGGAACTTTCTTGGTTTCGACGACAAAACACTCGGAACAGAGATTGCAGCATCACATTAACGTTACGGGTGCAGTGAGTAAACAGAAATTTAAATTTGAAATGTGAGATGGCTACTATATTAGGAAACATCGGTGATTTTGATGAAAATGTGGAGCAATGGAGCGCTTATACGGAATGTTTTGACTATTTTGTATTGGCTAATGCGGTGGCAAACAAAAAGGTCGTGCCTACCTTTTTGAGTGTAATGGGGCCGAAGACATTCAATTTACTTCACAGCCTTGTGCAGCCAGATAAGCCAGGAACTAAAACATATAAGCAACTAGTGGAAATTCTTGGAGCACATTTTTCACCAAAACCTCTGGTTATTGCTGAGAGATTTAGATTTCACAAACGGAATCAAGAGGAGGGGGAATCAATGACAATGTTTATTGCTGCTTTAAAAAGGTTGTCTGAACACTGCGAGTTCAAGGAGCTGCTGAATGACACCATTAGAGACAGACTTGTGTGTGGTCTGCAAAGTGCAGTCACACAGAAGTGCCTTCTTACTGAGGACAACCTTACTCTTGAAAAGGCCATTGAAATTAGTGTCTCCATGGAGATGGCGGAAAAGGAGGCTCACCAGTTGAGTTCAACAGGCAGAGTTCACAAGGTGTCGTCTGAGCCTAAAGGCGCGTGGAACGGCACATGTTACCGTTATGGGAAAACGGGCCATCACGCTAATGACTGCTGGTGTACGGAGCTGGAATGCCGAAATTGTGGCAAAAAGGGTCACATTGAATGCACCTGTAGAGGTAAAAAAAAGAACAGACAGAGCTGGGAAGCATGAAAGCAAAATGTCTGTATTTGGACAAGAGAGGAAAAAGAGTGTTCATTCAGTGCAGTATGATGGAACAAGCAAAACAGAGGGGAGCGACACCTCTGAGGAGGAAGAGGTGCACATACTGACGGTTGCAGGTGGTTCAAATGGTTACTGGGTGTCACCACTGGTGGAGGGACAATCAGTGTGGATGGAGGTGGACACAGGCACGGCTGTGTCCCTTGTTTCAGACACTGTCTACAACAAAATGCTAAAGCATCTTACCCTTCAGCCAACAAACATTGTGCTAAAGACGTATACCAGCGAACCTGTGGCCATGAGAGGTGCCATTGAGGTGACAGTTAAATTGAACGGACAGACTGCGAAACTGCCACTATATCTGGTAAAGGGAAATTACCCATCGCTACTGGGACGTGCGTGGCTAGAGAAAATCACGCTGGACTGGCCTGCAGTCCGCATGATGTCAAAAGGGGAGTCAGGTCTGACTGCAGTGTTAAACAAACTTGCAGAGCTCTTCAATGGAGAACTTGGGAGCATGAAAAAGATCAGCGTGAGACTGGACATTAAACCTGACAGCAAGCCGTAGTTTCACAAAGCCCGACCTGTACCCTATGCAATTAGGCCAAAAGTTGAGGCTAGCTTGGAGGCCTTAGTCGAGAATGGAGTCCTGGAGCCTGTGAGCATGAGCAAATGGGCCACACCCATTGTTCCTGTCCTGAAAAAGGATGGATCTGTTCGAATCTGCGGGGATTTTAAAGTGACTATTAACCCGGTGCTGTCTGCGGAACAGTACCCTCTTCCCCTCATTGATGATCTTTTTACGGGCCTGGCCGGAGGGCAAAAGTTCAGCAAAATAGACTTATGCCAGGCTTATCTACAAATGCATGTCGATGACAAATCAAAGGAGCTGCTGACAATTGTGACAGACAAGGGGCTATACAGGTACTGCCGCCTTCCGTTTGGAATTACGTCGGCCCCTGCTCTATTCCAAAGGGCAATGGATCAGATTTTGAGTGGACTGCCAGGAGTCCAGTGCTACCTGGACGACATCCTTGTCACTGGGACAAATGAGGAGGATCATCTACTGAACTTGGATGCGACACTACAACGACTGAAAGAGTACGGACTCAGAGTTCGTAAAGACAAATGTGAATTCTTTCAGTCTTCAGTTGAGTACCTGGGGCATGTGATTGACGCTACTGGCCTGCATAAGGCGCCGTCAAAGGTCAAGGTGATCGTGGAGGCCCCAGCACCCCAGAATGTGAGCCAGTTACGTTCATTTCTGGGGCTACTTAACTACTATGGGAAGTTTATTCCAGACTTAGCAACATTGCTGAAGCCGTTACATCAGTTGCTATGTCAAGGTAAAACATGGAAATGGACTGAACTGTGCAACGAAGCTTTCGCCCAAGCAAAGAAAGCATTGCTGAAATCGGAGGTCCTGACACACTTCAACCCAAAGCTACCCATGCAGCTAGCATGTGATGCGTCACCATATGGTGTGGGAGCAGTGATATCCCACATCATGCCTTCTGGTGAAGAGAAGCCTATCGCCTTCGCATCACGCACCTTGAACGAGGCCGAGAGTAACTATGCACAGATTGAGCGCGAGGCCTTGGGAATCGTTTTTGGAATTTGAAAATTTCATCAGTACCTGTTTGGGAGAAGGTTCACACTCCTGACGGACCACTGTCCATTGACTTCAATCTTCGGGCCCCACACCGGAATTCCGTCTCTTGCTGCAAGCAGGATGTAAAGGTGGGCTTTACTGTTGTCAGGACACACATACGACATCAAATATCGCAAATCAGACTTGCACGGCAACGCAGACGGTCTCTCGAGGCTACCCTTGCCTGTTACTCCCCCAGAGCCTCGTCAGATAGACATCTTCTACTTTAGACAAGTGGAGGGAGCACCTGTCACTGCAGTTCAGGTGCGAAGGTACACCCGCAACGATCCAGTCCTGTCTGAGGTAATGGACGATGTCATTCGAGGGAGAGCTATAGGAGATTCTCCTAGTTTGAAACCTTACGTTTCAAAAAGAAATGAGCTCTCCGTCCAGGCAGGTTGTCTTCTTTGGGGACGTCGTGTCATCATTCCGCCACCTCTGAGGGAACCTATACTGCAACAACTTCATACAGGCCACAGTGGGATGGTTCGGATGAAGGAAATGGCAAGAAGCTACTTCTGGTGGCCAGGTCTCAATGGGAATATTGAGGAGAAAGCCAAAACATGTTCCCCATGTCAAAGGGTCCGGAATGTTCCACAGCTGGCAACCCTACACCCCTGGGATTGGCCTGCAGAAGTGTGGCAGCGAGTACATGTGGACTTCGCTGGCCCTTTCGAAGAGAAGATGTTTATGGTGGTTGTGGACGCTCGTAGCAAGTGGCCGGAGGTCGCTGTGATGAGGTCTACCATGGTAGAGAAAACAATTGAGAAACTTGGTGAGAAGTATCACAGGAGTTTGCAACCTTCCTGCATGTGAATGGTGTCCAACACATCAGGTCTGCGCCCTATCATCCCTCTACTAACGGCCTGGCAGAAAGGTTCGTGCAAACTTTGAAGCACGCCTTGAAGGCATCGCAAGGTCAGGGCTCAATCCACCAACGTCTGAACAGCTTCCTGTTGTCCTACAGGAACGAGCCGCATGCCACAACCAAAACTTCCCCCGCTTCACTCATGATGAAGAGGCAGTTGTGGACAAGTTTTGACTTACTCAAACCTCCAAGGGCAGATAAGGTTGTCCATTGTCAACAACAAGCTCAAGTTGAAAAGAGAGAGAAAAGAGCCAAGGAGAGATGGTTTCACCCTGGAGAGCACATCCTAACTCGAAACTACAACACTGGACCGAAATGGGTTCCTGCTACGGTGATCGCGCAGATGGGCCCTGTGTCTTACATGGTTGAGACTGCTGAGGACGTCGTCTGGAGAAGACACACAGATCAACTGTTGCTAGGAGCAGAGACAGCCACAGAGGCTCCAGTGGCTGGTTGGCCTGAACTGTTTCTGGATGATACCGCAAACCAGCATCCTTTGCCACAGTGCTCTTCTCCAACACAGGAAGTCAAAGAGACTGTTCCACCTGTGCAAACTCCTGACTTTCGACTGACACAGGCACCTTCTCTATCTAGGCCTGTGTCAATGCCTACTGCTGTGGAAGCCAGGGATGACCGCCGGTATCCTGTCAGAGAGTGGCGGCCTCCAAGACGCTTGGACCTGTAGGCTTAGTGACTTACCCACAAGACTGGGGCAGAATAAACCCCAGGGTAAAGTCAGGGTTTGAGGCAGTCTACCTCTACCCTTGGTTAGTTGAGTGCATTGAAAGTAACTTACCTGTTGAGGAATAATGTGGACCTTTCATTTAAGAGGGGAGGAATATGTTATGTATTGTGTGTTCTCCTCCCACCTGCGGTGACGCTGTCACAGCAGATACATGGTTGGGTGTTCTCTTGGTTAAGTTTAGCTCTCTTTGTTCGGAACTCTCCAGAACTTTCCTTTCCTTCCTGAATAAAGCACTTCATGTTTGAATCTCTGGGTTCTGAGTTCTAATTGTGTCTAGGTAGAAAGGTACCGACACAACAGTCATGATGCTTTCACACTGTGCCAGTCCTCAATACCCCCTCTGTTCCACCCAGACCATTGAGTGACAGGCTGGCTTCTGGGGGACAAATGCTATCCTTTCACCAACTGGCTCATAATTCCTATCAGGCACAGATGCTGAGCTCCGATAGAATGTGAGTCATGCATCAACAAGGATTCTGATTGCGCAAACCATTGGCATCTTAAAACAACAGTTTCGCTGTCTGATCGAGAGTGGTCCTTCAGTACAGCCTAGAACTAGTCTCAAGGTTCATCGTCTTTTTCTGTATGTGCCACAATATATCTATTCAAAGGGGAGCTGACTTGAGGGTTCCTGAGGAGGGAGAAGTGGAGCAGGAAAATGAAGATGGGGATGAAGAGCTGGAGGAAGCAGAAAAAGAGCATGGTCCAACAATACAATGAGCTGCCAGAGCTGTGGCAGCAAATTATTGAGGAGAGATTCTACTGATCAATCCCTCCCCTGCCGCCAGCACCAACACTCCATCTTTTCATTTGAGCCAATCCTGAGACCCACCATATCAGGGCTAGGATGCAAGATCTCCCTCCAATGAGCTGCTTCCTGGGCCATCCTATCCCCCTGCCCTTGCTCCTGTGCACTAGTGCTGAGTGAATCTTCATGTGCAGACCCCTCTAGCACAGTGCGCGTCTCTAAGCTGGTGTCTGCAAGTGTAAGGTTAATTGACACTTCCTGTTCAGCAGTGTTGCCCTCTTCTTCTTCCTCTTCACCCTGAGGGCTGTGTGCCTCTTCTGGACTTGGAATGTAAGAAAGGAACAAGAGTTAGCATTTCGTGGCCTGGGTAAGCAGAGACAGATGAGTGGATTCTGAAAGCAGCTGCAATCTGTCATGCATCATGTGATATTTGTGAGACGTAAAGGAGTGGAAAATGTTAAAAACCCTACATGACTTGTCCTCCAGCCTTGCCAGCTGCCATGTTCCTAACACACCCTGCCCACGATGTCCATGACATGCTCTTCAAGTGGGGTCAGCACATGGATAAAGCGTGGCCCTCCTTCTGTGGCTGCCTGCTTCCTGTTATTGTGTGTGACCTTGACCTGCAAAAAAGAATGAAGTGTGTCAGTGTTAGAGTAGTGAGAAGTTTTGATGTCAGGGTGGAATTGTGTTACTAGTGTGTGCAAGATGGCAGACGTGTGAGGAGTTGAAGGGGCTAGGTTATAGAGATAGGGAAGGGTGAGGTTATGAAGGGATTTGAACAGAAGGATGAAAATTTGAAATTAGAAGTGTTGGGGGAGCGGGAGCCAATGTAGGTCAGCGAGCACAAGAGTGATGGGTGAGCCGAAGTTGGTGCAGGTTAGGATGTAGACATCAGCGTTTTGGATGAGCTAAAGTTTATGGAGAATGGGAGGCTAGCCAACAGAAAAATAGAATAGTTGAGTCTGGAGGCAACAAAAGCACGGATGAGGGTTTCAGCAGCAAACGGGCTGAGGCAGGGGCAAACACGGGCAAATATACGGAGGTGGAAGGAGCCGTTCTTTGTGATGAACAGAGTTTGGGGTCCTAAGCTTAACTTGGGGTCAAATAAGACACCGAGGTGGCGAGCAGTCTGTTTCAGCCTGAGACAGTGGTCGGGGAAGGGGATGGAATCGGTGACGAGGGAATGGGGGGTTGTGAGGGTGTGGGTTGGGGGGCGGTGCATGTACAATGGCTTCAGTCTTTCCAATGTTTAACTGGTGAAAAGTATGCCTCACTCAAGACTGGATGTTGGACAAACAATCTGACAGCACAGAGGCAGTGGAGGGGTTGAGAGAGGTGGGGGAGAAGTACAGCTGGGTGTTGTGAGCATACATGTCGAAGCTGACCCCATGTCCTTGGATGATGTCCCCGAGGGGCAGTATGTAGGTGAGGAATAGGAGGGGATAAGAATAGATCCTTGGGGGAGCCCAGAGGTAACGGTGTGGGGACTGGTAATGCTCAGGCTACAATTGAATAGGTAAGAGTTGAACAAAGAGAGAGCAGTCCCACTGAGTTGGACAATGGAGGAGAGGTGTTAGAGGAGGATGGTGTGCTTGAAAACCGCAGAGTGGTCAAGAAGGACCAGGAGGGCAAATGCACCACGGTCACAGTCACAGAGGATGTCATTAGTGACTTTGATTAAGCCGGTTTCATTAGCTTGGAAATCACTGTCAGCAATGTTGTCTTACAAATACTTAATTTCCCTCTTCAGTATTTTTTATTTTAAATGGGTTAATGCCTCTGTTAAAAATGCAGAGGAAAGAATTTGGTAAAAGCACATAAGCGATCGTACAATAACATTGCCCACAGTAATTTGAAGTTTATTAAGACATTTTATTCACTAATGAAAGGCGATGAAATACAGATAACCAAATTTATCTTCAATATTTCATGCAAAATTCTCCCACAAAAATTCTGGTGGGTAATTAGGAAGATGAATAGGGGGAGTGCAGATAATCGAGGTTCTGCTATACAGTACATGTTTTGAATACCTGATTACAGCTCACAACTTCCCCACAATCCATGAGATGTGCACAGCACAATTAGACTTTAGTCCACACAGTGCTAAATAATAGGAACTTCATACAGTCAGCATAATGAGTTAAAACAATGCAGTAAGTAGTCTTTTAACAGCTGTCACATCATGAATTATCTGTTACAGTAATAGAGACCTTAGCAATGGTCACTATGATTGTTACAGACCTGACCCAGAGTAACACTTAGAAAGTATAGCAGCACAAAATAAATTAACCTGTTTTTTGACAGAGGAAAGTAAATGATTAATTATATTATTTCAATAACTTTACAAACATAAAAGTCATCTGTTCTGTTTTTCTCTGTTGGGGCTGAGCATCCTCATTTTCCAGTTACCAAAAAACCTAGAGGGGTTTTCTTCCCTGGAGGAGACTCTTGTGAAAAAATGCAGCCAGTGACAAAACCTAAGTGATGGTTATCATCACTTCAGTAAAATGGTCAGGCATCACCACACGTTGCCCTCAGCCAACATCTTGAGATCACTCCATCGTCAGTGACAGGTTAACAGCAGGTCCTTGTCCATTCAGGTCAAACTTAGTTCACTTAGCTTTGGCTGGGGGAAGGGCATTGTTTGAGGCTGACGCTGTTTTTTTTAACCAAAATGTTAACAGTCTCTGTGAACTGAAGGGGAAAATAACAGTGAAAAGCCAGAAACCAAATCAAGTGTTTACAATGCATTACAGTACATTATTAGAGACCTATGCAAGCATCAGCAACTTTATTAATTGTTGTTAGATTTAATAACAGCCAGATTGCAGTGTTGGAGAATAACATAATATGTTTGTTAGAAGCTGCATGTAGTAAAATTTTACTATATTTTTCCAATCTTAATAGGTAGAAAGATCATAGATAGTAAAAATATCTATGTAAATAATTTTATCCATGTTCGATTAGATTTTTTTTACATTTGATGGTAAATTGAGAGTGAGAAGTAAATAGTATGATAGTATGATCTACTTAAGGTCGTTAGTTTTCTAATCCTTTGAGCAGGTAATCAACAGGAGAGGGGGAAAAAATGTTTTTGTCACATGAACAAGACATTGCCAGAAAACCCTTGCTGTAGAAATTAGTGAATTAAAGAAGCACTTACTATGTACCATTGCTTCTTTTTATCTTTGTGCTAATTAATACAGCAATACCATTACAAACTGATTTTAAAGGGGGTCTCCATTAAAAAAAAGTCTACACTATGAGGAAGTAAATCAAATTGAAACCCATTGTCACATTATTTGCACGTGATGTCACTGTGGGATCATAATACACAGCTCTTTTCTGCAAATTAGGAGAATCAAGTTTTCCAGTTGGAACATGGTCCCTTTAACATTTTTCAGTTGAAGCCAAAAAAGCAGGAAGAAATATGCTAATGAAAGAGTAACTGTATTAAATTACAACAAGTTCAATATAATTCTATTTTATATAAAGTCAAAACTGCATAAAGAATTTAAATCTGGCTAAGTAACTGCTAAACTTCAATATCAGGGGAACCAGATACTTATTTAGCAAGAAAAAAATTTGGATGGTTATACCTTTCATTATTAGCATTACAATTAATGCTCACATGTTTCAATTAAGTAGTCCACATGCCTTTATCTAATTCAATATACTATTGTTTAATCAGTAATCTGTCGCTGTGTATTCATTGTGATTCATAGAAAATAAAGACACATATTGTACCTACAAAACCATAAAGAAGTTCCAAAATGTCAAATTTATCTTCATGCTTACATAATTCATACAATAAATAATGTCTTAATAGTTATTAAATAATCTGCCTCTTTAGATAGCATTTTAATTTGAGAATTTAGGTCAATTCAACATTTCTTTGCTTAAACACAATTACTGTATCTAAATGCAGAGAGTGCACTCCAGATTGAGGAGTGCAGTGTATACGAACAGTGGGATGACATGGGAGCCAATCATACTGATATGTTAGTGTTTAACCAAGGAGTAGGAATTACATTGAAAATGTTCCTATGTAAATGTATCATTTCTTTCTCATTCAGACAACAGGGTTCATGAACTCCCTCTGGCCATAGAAACAATAGTCTGGGCCTCTTAAGGAAGAGAAGTAGCCTGAATTAAAACGGTTTCCCCATCACATCAATAACCTACAAT
Source organism: Somniosus microcephalus (assembly GCF_052327205.1). Taxonomy (NCBI): domain Eukaryota; kingdom Metazoa; phylum Chordata; class Chondrichthyes; order Squaliformes; family Somniosidae; genus Somniosus; species Somniosus microcephalus. The sequence continues at coordinate 210,668,161 of NC_140991.1, read as the reverse complement.
GTGACAGAACTGGAGTGATCCCAACATGTTGTCAGTCCACAGTCTTTCAAAAGAATTGAACACTTGGTGGCAGAACCCCAGGAACAGGGTCATGTTACAAGCTTTTTAATAATATTATTTTCAAATAATATCTATCTGTAATTTAAAGGATCATGCAATGCAAATGACTTGTTTTTACATGTTGAGAAAAGCTTTAAAGTAGATGGACTGGGAGAGGGAGGGACTTTGAATTATAAAATGTTTGGAAATTATCGAATAAATGCATTTTTCACTTACTGTCGCTTCTAGCTAAAGTCAAATTATCATACTGCTTATAGACTCAAAAATCCTGATCTGTCAGTGTTTCACTTCCACTCCCCTCACACACACAGCCTCTATCAGCATCCCTTCAACCTGCAAGTCTGTGTGTGCTATCTTTTTGAAAAGCTGGAATTTGTATGTAAATTTGGATGGAATCCTAACAGAATCATTCTACTTTTTTTTCCTCCAAAAGCATGAATTTTAATGGCATGAATACTGAAAGCAAATTTTTCTGCATTCAAAGCATATACCTACCTCCTTTCTATGCTAATAAAGCTTAAACTGATCCTGTGCACACAACTGATGATGAATGTTATAAGGCAGTATTAGAGGACATATGACCTTAGTATAAATTAAATAATCTAAACCATTATTACATTTTGGTTTGGCTGCAGAAAATCTACTTCAGTCCTTAAAGGGTTAATAGCCATAGACAAAATGCATTAGATTAATAGCTGGTTCCAATTTCAATAATGATAGTTTCAGGAACATGATCATATGTCAAATTAATAAAGCTTTTTTATTATTTGCTTTTATTAGAGTTTCAAAAAGCTGTTTTAAGTTCTTATTTTGCAGGGTTTCTCTCCACCGTTGCACTTTCCTCTTCTGCCAGGAGGGTGAGGGTTGGGCCGTAGATTTCTCCACAGCTGCTCTCAAAGCTGTTTGATAATAGACCAATAGGAAGTGTATACCTGGAGTGCTGGGATGAGCTAGCCAGGCTGACAGATGTTCAGCTGAGCTTGGTTAAATCATCCTCTATTTGGCTGGCTGCTTCAGTTCATGGAAAGCTTCTAAGGGACTTTGAGTATGTGTCCAATATCGTGCACATATGGACTTTGTGCATATGCATGACTTCTTCATGGGACTTTGTGCATGCATTATTGGAATCCTGAAAAAACAAGAGCGACTGAATGTCTAATCCAAAAAGAGCGGAAAGATAGCTCTGCACACAACTGTTACATTTTATTACACTAAAAAAGCTACTCTTTTTTTCATGATTACAGCTTGTATCATTGCTTTGAAAAAAAAACAGGAGTGAAATTAGCAAGGACAATTAAGAGTCAGAATGGGCTTAATGGGGGAGTATAATTGGTGTCAAATCCACAGGGCAGGGAAATGAACAATCAACCACTGTGGATGTTGGGTGAGGATAGTATTGGGATTAGTTGTCAAGCTCTCCATAGTCGAATAGCCCGCTACCACTCAGGCCCTGAATTTACTCACCATTGCCAAGTTTTTGGAGTAGGATCAGTGTAACATCAACTTTGTGGGTGTATTCTGAGCAGGGATCCATTTACTCTGGGTTTCTACCCTGTAATTGCTGCACTGAACTTCCTAATTTGTGTGCTCACTGCTGCTGCTGGGAGCTCATTACCATATATTAAAATGAGTAGTAATGGTGTTGGAGTCTCCAAATCCCATGACTAGTGCGCAGTATCAGCTGATACTGGTAGAAGTGCTCTACTTTGGAGTCTGCAGCCTGAAGAAACTTTCAAGAAAGATTGCTACAGATACAGAGGTTCTTTTTGCTTTGCACTTGGATTGACCTGGACTTGCCTCTGACAGCTTGACGGGCTCTGGGACCATTGGGAAATTTTTCCCCACCCACAGTAAGAGGTTCTGAATATCAGGTGTGGAATTCCCAACATTTGCAATGTTAATGGAGGAGGAGGAACAATACAAGATGGAGGAAAGGAGGGTGATACAGCTTTTGAGGAGATGCACCCACAAGATATTACCTCCCAAAAATTTACAAGTCATGCAGATCCTAATGAAGTGCTCGCTATTAGAACAGTGCATTTCACAAAAGAGGCAATAGTGAGCTGTGTCTGCTATGGCATGAAGGCCTGTTGTAAGATTTGCAAAGTTTGTGCATTTTCCCCAAAGGTTATTATCGATAAAAGGGACCCTGCGTGGACATTTCTTTTGAAATTAAAAAGGGTACTCAAGATGGCGTCCGTGCCTCGTGGCAGAAAGCCTGCAGGACTCCAAAATGGATTCTGCAGCCCAGACAGTTTGAGGGAAATTGAAACTAAGGCTGCAGGTTTCCTGTGAAAAAACTTTGTGGTTTGGGACCCAGACAAACTGTGAATTATGTATTAGGCCGAATTAAAGGCAGACCTGAATTCAATGAGGCCTACAGTTAAAGCCATCAAACAGTCTGCATACATAATCGGAAACAGATTAAACACATCCATCGAGGCTGGACAAGCCCATCAAGGACTTTCAGGACAATACGAGTCAATTATTGGGCCGATAGATGCAATTACCGGCCATCTAAAAACCCGTCAGTATAGATTGCTACCATTATTTTAACTAGCCTGCCAAAAATAAAACAAAGAACTAACCTGATTTGGCGGGCGGATAAGGGTTTTTCGACTAAGGTATAATTGAAGGCCCCCAAGTAGCAATCAGGAGAAGAAGAAGAAGGAACTGCTGCTCGGCATTGCCGCTCCCCGGTTCTTCGGCCCCTCGCCCTCGTGGCTGCCGCTCTTTCCCCCGTCCCGCGCTTACCCCCTGGCCTTTGCCCGTGCCCTCTCCAACTCCATCTGGACTCGCCCTGACACCAGGTCGGGCGAACACGGGCAATTCAGGCCAGGTGAAGCGGGACGCGACGAGGGGAGGAGGAGGGAAGACCACCCGGGGAAGGCCAACTGAGAGCAGGCTTCGAATCATCGGGCCTTCAGCCTTAGCCGACCTGCGAGTATCTTCATGCAAACTCAAGCTGCTGGCGAAGAATCATCCCTGCAAGGTAAAGTACCCAAGCAGAGACTGTAACTTTGGGGTACTCGAACCTGGACAATGCCCTTGCAGCACCCGGAGCCCACGTGACGACGGCAGGCTCCAGAGAAGCACCAAGAGCGAACCCCGAACCCAACCATTGTTTTGAGTCTAACAAACCCTTTTTTATTGGTGAGCATGAATTCTGACCCCTCATAGATTAACCTAGTTAGGTATAGGGGGTGGGATAAGGATAAGGGGATTGTTAAGGCGATGTGCCGTGTGTTCCCCATTCCCTGTATAAGTATAGAATTATTATGACTCTCTTGTAATTTTTGCCTGTAGAAGTGTACACTAATAATTTTCCATAAGATTGTATCGAGTTTTCCTCTTCAATAAAATCTTGGTTTTGTTTGCATCCAACCACCTGTCTCCTCGAGTTTTCTCTGTATCGTTGCCTGTATCTAAGTCCGGTGTCCAGAACCCAGGGGGCGAGCGATTTGAACCGCTCAAAGAAGGTAGTCAGAGGCAAAACTGACTGACCCGAACACGCCTGTGCAAAACCCCCTACACTGTATCCAAGATCATCTGCCAGGACAGCTTTGCCTGTGAATGTGAAAATAGCAACGGTACAAACATTTTTTATCACAGACACACTTCGGGCAGCCATGGGAGAATCTGTGTTACATCACCCAGAATGCTGTCCCAGCTTGTATTCATCGGTGCTTTGGCACACTTTTTAGGAGAACTCGGGAATTCATCCCATTCAGCATTACGTCAAGAAATGTGATAGGGCCATCCAGTTTCAATGTCCAGATTATGTGTGGCCAGATGCAAAGACTCCTTTGCATGGATGCCAGATTTACTGAAAGTTGCTATTGGGCCTTCATCCTCAGGAATTCTGCACTCACTGAGCTCTTCAATGAAGATAGTCAAGTGAATGAATATCTTGTGGGTGAAAAAGCACACTCTGAGCTTTCGGTCGCTTGCCACTTTAATTCTCCTTCCAACTCTGTCCTTGGCCTCCTACACTGTTCCAATGAAGCTGAACACAGGCCTGAGGAACAGCACCTCATCTTTTTACTAGGCACTTTATAGCCTACTGGCCTTAACATTGACTTTAATGACTTCAGACCTTTCCCACAGCTCCCATTTTCTCTCAGACAGCAGGTGTTGGTAATGTGGAATGGGTATACCAGCGTTTCTGGGAATGGGGGAGGTTGTGGGCTGGTGCTTGGGATGGGGATCCCCTATTAGTACATGACCAGTGGGGTGGTCTGCATCTCCACTATCTACCTGCCTTTTTCATCCATCACACTCATGGGCCACTGGAGCCTTCTACACTTGGCCAAATTTTCCATGCTTCAGGGCAACAATGTAGACGTTCAATCAGAAATCTGGCATCAGCAAATTGCCGCTGATCTCGCCGCCTCCCATAACAGGAGCTGAGTGACTCCCCACAGGCTCCATGGCCGACTCCTCAAACAGCATGATAGGCTTAAGGTTCGAGAAGCCCCTTCCAGTGGCATGGTTCTGGTGGGCATTGTGTGCCAATTTCTCCTGTAAGAAAATGAGGGTAAGGCGACCAGTTGAGGAGTGAGCACCAAGTGACATGGGAGAGCTGAATAAGAGATGTGGGGATATAGACAGTTAAAGTGGAAGAAGGAGTTTTAGAGTTCTGCATGTAAGTAATTATTGTTTGGGACATATCTTCTTTGCAGATGAAGACGGTCTTCAGTAATGCTATCTTGCTGGGAAACATAGAAACATAGAAGATAGGAGCAGGAGTAGGCCATTCGGCCCCTCAAACCTGCTCCGCCATTCAATGAGATCATGGCTGATCATCCAAATTCAGTACCCTGTTCCTGCCTTCTCTCCATATCCCTTGATCCCTTTAGTCTTTAGAAATATATCCAACTCCTTCTTGAATATATTTAATGAATTGGCCTCTACTGTCTTCTTTGGCAGAGAATTCCATAGGATCACCACTCTCTGGGTGAAGAAATTCCTCCTCATCTCTGTCCTAAATGGCTTACCCCTTATCCTTAGACTGTGACCCCTGGTTCTGGACTCCCCAACCATCGGGAACATCCTTCCAGCATCTCGTCTGCCTAGTCCTGTTAGAATTTTATAAGTTTCGATGAGAACCCCTCTCATTCTTGTAAACTCCAGCGAGTACAAGCCCAATCGACCCAATCTCTCCTCATACGTCATTCTTGCCATTCCAGGTATCAGCCTGGTGAATCTTCGCTGCACTCTTTCCATGGCAAGAACTTCCTTCCTCAGATAAGGCGACCAAAACTGCACACAATACTCAAGATGTGGCCTCACCAAGGCCCTGTACAACTGCAGTAAGACATCCTTGTTCCTGTACTCAAACCCTCTCGCTACGAAGGCCAACATACCATTTGCCTTCTTAACCGCCTGCTGCACCTGCATGCTTACTTTCAGCGACTGGTGCACAAGGACGCCCAGGTCTCGTTGCACTTCCCATTCTCCCAATCTATTGCCATTCAGATAATAATCTGCCTTCCTGTTTTTGACACCAAAGTGGATAGCCTCACATTTATCCACGTTATATTGCATCTGCCATGCTTCTGCCCAATCACCCAACCTTTCCAAATCATACTGGAGTTTCTCGGCATCCTCCTCACAGCACACACGCCCACCCAGCTTTTAGTCATCTGCAAACTTGGAGATATTACATCTAGTTCCCTCGTTCAGGTCATTAATATATATTGTGAATAGCTGGGGTCCAAGGACCGATACCTACGGTACCCCACTAGTCACTGCCTGCCACTCGGAAAAAGACCCATTTATTCCAACTCTTTGCTTTCTGTCTGCCAACCAGTTCTCTATCCAAGTCAATACCTTGCCCCCAATCCCATGTGCCTTAATTTTACATGCTAATCTCTCATGCGGGACCTTATCGAAATCCTTTTGCAAATCCAAATACATCACATCCACTGGTTCTCCCTTATTTATTTTACCAGTTACATCCTCAAAAAATTCCAGTAGATTAGTCAAGCATGATTTACCTTTTGTAAAGCCATGTTGACTTTTCCGATCCAGTCACTGCTTTCCAAGTGCTCTGCTATTACATCCTTTAAAATGGACTCCAGCATTTTCCCCACTACCGATGTCAGGCTTACTGGTCTGTAATTCCCCGTTTTCTCTCTACCACCCTTTTTGAACAGTGGGGTAACATTAGCTACCCGCCAATCCATGGGTACTGTTCCAGAATCTATCGAATTTTGGAAGATGACCAGCAATGCATCTACTATTTCTAGGGCCACTTCCTTAAGTACCCTAGGATGTAGATTATCAGGCCCTGGGGATTTATTGGCCCTCAATCCCATCAATTTCCTTAACACTATTTCCCTACAAATACTGATTTCTATCAGTTCCTCCCTTTCATTAGACCCTATGTTCCCCGACATCTTTGGGAGGTTATTTGTGTCCTCCTTTGAGAAGACAGAACCAAAGTATGTATTTAATTGGTCTGCCATTTCTTTGTTCCCCATTATAAATTCCCCTGATTCTGACTGCAAGGGACCTACGCTTGACTTCACCAATCTTTTTCTCTTCACATATCTATAAAAGCTTTTACAGTCAGTTTTTATGTTCCCTGCAAGCTTACTTTCATACTCTTTTTCCCCCCCTCTTAATTAATCCCTTTGTCCTCCTTTGTTGGATCCTAAACTGCACCCAATCTTCAGTGTGAGAGGCGGATATTTGGAGAGAGACAAAGGGAGAGAGCTTTCTGGTTTGACTCAGCGCTTGCACAGGTACTTCTGGCTTCAGACCAGAACTTTGCACTTGGATTTAACTTTCAGGGCCATAGCCTTGAGTCGTCACATATAATGGGGGCTGCAGTGGGTGGAAACGTTGGCTTACAGCATTGCATTCAAAGGGCTCAGAGACGCCGTGAGAGAGTGCCAGTCATGGCCAGACAGAGAAGGGCCAACAGGTGTCGGCACAGGAGGCCTTACCCACCCAGGGTATACCGCCAGCAGTTCTCATATCTAAACATGTCTGAGGAGCAGTGTGTTCGGAGGCTGCGATTCAGAAGGGAGGTGGTCACGGAGATCTGCCACCTGCTTCGCAGAGATCTGCAGCCACAGCTGAGGAGCAGGACGTCTCTGTCGGTGGCAGTGAAGGTGACGGTGGCTCTCAACTTCTATGCCACCGGCTCCTTCCAATCCGCTACTGGGGACATTGCCAACATCTCCCAGTTCGCGGTACATTGCTGCATTCGCCAGGTGACCAATGCCCTTTTCAGAAGGAGACGTCAGTACATCTCCTTGCCCATGACCCTGGACAAGCAGGAAGAACGTGCAATGGGATTTGCAGGAATAGCGGGCTTCCCCATGGTCCAGGGTGCCATTGACTGCACGCATGTGGCTTTGCGGGCGCCTCTACAGAATGCCGAGGATTACCGCAACCGGAAGGGCTACCATTCGCTCAACGTCCAGCTGGTGTGTGACCACAGGCAGCTCATACTAGCTGTCAATGCCCGCTTTCCAGGCAGCAACCACGATGCCTTCATCCTGTGCCAGACTTCTGTGGCAGACTTTTTCGAAGCCCAGGCTCACCCAAGAGGATGGCTTCTCGGGGACAAGGGCTATCCTTTGTGCACCTGGCTGATGACCCCGCTCCATGCACCCAGCACCCCTGCTGAAGAGCGATACAATGACAGCCATCAAGCAACCAAGAACAACATTGAGCACGCAATTGGCGTGCTCAAGCAACGGTTCCGCTGTCTGGATCGTTCCGGGGGAGCCCTACAGTACTCGCCTGAGTGTTTCATTATAGTGTGCTGCATGCTGCACAACCTGGCTATCCTCAGGACTCAGCCACTGCCAGCAGATATTGGAGGACCACCAGAGGAGGAGGAGGAGCACCAAGACGGGAGGGAGGCACAAAGTGCAAGGGCCGTCCGTCGGCGGCTTATTGCAACTCGGTTCTAGGCCCCTTCTCAGGGAATGGCTTGTGCCAATGAAAGAAGATGAATGGAGCTGCTCTGCAAGCCCTCAGCCAGTCAAGGCAACAAATAGTTCAAAATGCAAACATGGACAATGTGATTAAAGAAATTTTTTTGCTGTGCAAACTCTGTGCCCTGCCCGCATGACAAATTAATTCAGATAAACCCTCCAAAAAACAGTCAGGGACATAACTGGCTCTCACAACCTTCAGAAAATGAAAAAAACAGTTAAACAAAAATGACCATGATCCTCGGCCTTTATAAAAAACAAACACAACAGTCTGGGCCTTCAGAAAAAACAAACACAACAGTCTCGGCCTTCATATATAAAAAAAATAACAGTCTCGGCCTTCATATATAAAAAAACACAACAATCTCGGCCTTCATATATCAAAAAACCTTCTCGGCCTCATATATAAAAAAAACATTTGGCCACACCTTCTACTTTTTCCCCTGCGAGGGTGATCCGCCTTGCTTCCGCGAGTGGCCCCTTCCCGCCCTGCAGCTCCTCCTCAATGGGACCCCAGTGGCTGCAGCAAGGCTGGGGGAAGGCTGCTGAGGGTCAGATGGTGAGATGGCAGATGCCCTTGGGGGACGGCCTGGACCAGCTCTGGCCCTGGAGGGCCCGGCTGCTGACTGCTCCAACTCTGCTTGGGCAGCAGCAGTCTGTTCTACGGGTGGTGGCAGCTGCAGTGGAGGAGTGACAGTGTTGGCTGCAGGAATGCTGCCAACCTGACAGAGCACAGGCACTCCCTGGTTGGCTGATACACTGGCACTCGCACAGGCCAGCACTGCAGCATGCGCAGCAATCTTCTGAAGCACAGACTGCTGGGCTGCTGCGGCGCGGCGAGGGCCCCGTCAATGCCTGGCTGATCCAGCGAGGGCGGCAGCAGTTAGTGCCCGTGTGGCCCTGGTCTGTGTCTGCATCATACCAGCCAGTGAATGCACGGCACGACTGAGCACTTGCTGGAAGCCACCTGTGATGCAGCGAAGTCCTGCTGACTCCTAGCCTGTGCTGCCACGAAGTCCTGCAGACTCCTTGCCTGTGCTGCACTGAATTATTGCAGACTCCTGGCCTGTGCTGCCCCGAATTCCTGAGCACTCCTTGCCAGTGACTCTATGGAGTCAGGCATCCTTGCCACTGCAGCCATGAGCTCAGTGTGCCTGCGCTCAGCCTGGGCGCCCATTTCAGCAAGGAGCCGCACCTCCTCTGCGCTCACCGTAGTAGGACTCAAGGCCAGACTCTCCCTCCGGGGAGAAGGCTGCCGAGCTTCCCCACACCTCCCACGTTGCTGCAGCCCACTGGGCCCTGGAGCTTCACTCTCCTCAGACCCTTCCCCCCTGCTCCCCTCCAGGGAAGATGTGTCCCCATCATGGCCATGGGCTGCCTCAGCTGAGGGTGGCACTGATGGGCCAGCTTCCTCTTCCTCCTCCTCAATTTCAGAATCAGACACAGTGCCAGCTTGAGGGCCCGCCTCCTCATCTGGCGATTCAGCATCTGAAAGCAGGGAGGCACAAGAGTTGCTTTAGAGTGAGGACAGGGTGGCAGCGAGGGAGGCATGAGTGCTGCTATGCACTGCATTGGTTCAATAGTTGATGCGCTATCAATTACTCATAAAAGACGGAGAGTTAGGAGAGTAACCAAAGGCTTTTATTAGCAAAGAACAGAGCATGCCTCTCGTGGTCGACTAGGTTCCAAGAAGGCAGGGGGCTGCAGGTCAATCACCTTTATACCTGGGCCTGTGGGTGGAGCCAGCCGAGACATGTTGAGGCATGCATAGGTACAACAGTGTGCAACAACAACAACAACGGTGAACAACAATAACAGTGGTTTACCACATTCACCCCTTGTTTAAAATTGAGTCCGGCGGGGTGAAGTGTACTAAAGGTTCATGTAAGTAAGTCTATCAGGTGGCCTTGTATGCCGTCCTGATCGTCGTGGTGGCGGCGGTGATGGTGCAGCATCCAACATTGAATCTGGCGTCTCATTGAGTGGTTGGGTGGTCAATGACGGGTCCTGGGGCTGCGGCATGCCGTCTAGCGGGGTTGGGTTGTGGGTAGTGGTGGATGGCAATGGTAGTGTTTCAGGGGCACCCAAGGGTGCGAGATCTCGTGTGGGGGCTGTGTCCTCCCGCCCGTCCGGGTACGCTACGTAAGCGTACTGGGGGTAGGCGTGGGTAGTGGTGGGTGGCGAGGGAGGTGTTTCGGGAGCACCCGAAGGTGCGAGGTCTCGTATGGAGACTGTGTCCTCCCGCCCGTCCGGGTACACCACGTAAGCATACTGAGGGTTGGCATGGAGGAGGCTCACCCTCTCGACCAGGGGTTCCGTCTTATGGGACCTCACGTGCTTCCGCAGTAGGACGGGTCCTGGAGAAGTCAGCCATGTCGGTAACGAGGTCCCCGATGTGGACTTCCTGGGGAAGGAGGACATTCTCTCGTGAGGGGTAGCATTGGTGGCTGTACAGAGCAGTGACCGAATGGAATGGAGCGCCGCAGGGAGGACTTCCTGCCAGCGAGAGGTCGGAAGGCCCTTAGATTTCAAGTTTAAAAGGACTGCCTTCCAGACCATCGCATTCTCCCTTTCCACCTGGCCATTCCCCCGGGGGTTGTAGCTGGTGGTCCTGCTTGTAGCAATACCTCTCGAGAGCAGGTACTGCCGAAGTTCGTCGCTCATAAAGGGTGAGCCCCTGTCGCTATGAATATAGCTAGGGAAACCGAACAAGGCGAAGAGGTCATTCAGACATTTAATGACCGTGGTACTGGTCATGTCTGAGCAAGGGATGGCAAACGGGAAACGGGAGTACTCGTCAATTATGTTGAGGAAGTACACATTGCGGTCGGGGGAGGGGAGGGGCCCTTTAAAATCGGCGCTCAGCCGCTCAAAGGGGCGCGTGGCTTTGATCAGGCTTGCTCTGTCTGGCCTATAAAAGTGCGGTTTGCACTCGGCACAGATTTGGCAGTTCCTGGTCATGGTCCTGACCTCCTCGATGGAGTAGGGCAGGTTACGGGATTTGATGAAGTGAAAAAACCTGGTGACCCCCGGGTGACAGAGGTCATTGTGCAGGGTCTTCAGTCTATCGACCTGCGCGTTGGCGCATGTACCACGTGATAGGGCATCTGGGGGCTCATTGAGTTTCCCGGGCCGGTACAAGATATCGTAATTGTAGGTGGAGAGTTCGATTCTCCACCTCAAGATCTTGTCGTTCTTGATTTTGCCCCTCTGCTTATTATTAAACATAAAAGCTACTGAACGCTGGTCAGTGAGCAGGGTAAATCGTTTTCCGGCCAGGTAATGCCTCCAATGTCGCCCAGCTTCCACAATGGCCTGGGCCTCCTTTTCGACAGAGGAGTGTCGAATCTCGGGGCCCTGGAGGGTCCTTGAGAAAAAGGCCACGGGTCTCCCCGCCTGGTTAAGGGTTGCAGCTAGGGCGAAGTCGGATGCGTCGCTCTCCACTTGGAAAGGGATGGACTCATCCACTGCGTGCATTGTGGCCTTCGCAATATCTCTTTTTATGAGAGTGAAGGCTGCACAGGCCTCTGCTGTCAGGGGGAAGGAGGTGGACTTGATGAGGGGTCTGGCTTTGTCCGCATAGTTGGGCACCCACTGAGCATAGTACGAGAAAAACCCTCGGCATCTCTTCAGTGCTTTTTTGGCAGTGGGGGAGGGGAAGCTCCATAAGGGGGCGCATCCTGTCGGGGTCGGGGCCGATGACTCCGTTCTCCACTACACAGCCAATGGCAAGGCGCTTGGTACGAAACATACATTTGTCCTTGTTGTATGTTAGGTTCAGCCGCTGGGCCGTACGGAGGAATTTCTCTAGATTAACATCATGGTCCTGCTGGTCGCGGCCGCAGATGGTGACGTTGTCTAGATAGGGGAAAGTGGCCTGCAGCGCGTTCTGGTCAACCATCCGGTCCATCTCCCGTTGGAAGACTGAAACCCCGTTGGTGACGCCGAAGGGGACTCTGAGGAAGTGGTAGAGATGACCGTCAGCTTCAAAAGCTGTGTACTGGCGGTCGTCAGCCCTGATGGGGTGCTGGTGGTATGCCGACTTCAGATCAATCGTCGAGAACACTCGGTATTGTGCTATCTGATTGACCATGTCAGATATGCGGGGGAGTGGGTATGCATCTAGCTGGGTGTAGCGATTGATCGTCTGGCTGTAGTCAATAACTAGGCGCTGTTTTTCGCCAGTCTTCACTACCACCACTTGTGCTCGCCATGGGCTGGTGCTACTTTCAATAATCCCTTCCTTCAGGAGTCTCGCTACCTCGGATTTAATGAAGCTCCTATCCCCGGCACTGTAACGCCTGCTTTTGGTAGCGATGGGCTTACAGTCGCGGGTGAGGTTAGCGAACAAGGGGGGGGGGGACTTTAAGGGTGGAGAGGCTGCAAATGGTGCGCGGCGGGCGATTTAAAAGCTGCTGGCTGCAGACTGTGAGTGGGGGGAGGGGTCCGTCGTACGCTAATGTGACACTCTTAAGGTGGCACTGAAAATCCAACCCCAGTAGAACGGCAGCGCAGAGATGGGGCAGGACCAGGAGTTTAAAATTTTTGTATTCTGTGCCCCTTACTGAAAGGGTCACTACACAGTAGCCACCGACGTCCGCTGACTGGGCTTTGGAAGCCAAAGAGATCCGATGGCGCGTCGGCAGGACCGGGAGAGAGTAACTGCGCACCGTGTCGGGGTGGATAAAGCTCTCCGTGCTCCCGCTGTCAAAAAGGCAGGTAGTGGCGTGGCCGTTTACCGTAATGTCCATCATGGGCCTGGACAGTTGATGAGGGAGAGATTGGTCCAGCGTCACGGAGGCCAGCGTATGGTCGAGCGAGTCGATGTGGTCGTCAGATGAGGCGGTGGTTGAGTCCGGGTCCCCCGTGGTTGAAGTTGGAGACGTCCAAGATGGCGGACAAAATGGCGGCGCCCATGGTCCCGATCCCCACGCGGCTGGGGGAGCCCAAGATGGCGGACAAGATGGCTGCCCCCACGGTTCGCACGCAGCGCTGCTGGCGTTAGCGGTTTTACCTTTGCAGGCACTGACATAGTGTCCTTTCTTCCCGCAGCCGGAGCAGGTAGCGTTTCTCGCCGGGCAGCGTGCTCTGGGGTGTTTTGCCTGGCCACAAAAATAACATTTCTGTGCCTTGGACATCGCAGCAGCAGTTGAAGGTGGCGGTCCCATGACCCAAGGTTGTGGTGTCCACGTTGCGGAGCGGTTAGGGGAGAAGGCGTCCATATTCCTGTGGGCCGCGTCGAGCGAGAGCGCGAGGGACACTGCCTTTCTCAGGTCCATTTCTCCCTTTTCCAACAGTCTCTGCCGGGAGTAGTCGGACCTTAGACCCGCAACGAAAGCATCTCGGATCAGTCCCTCCGTGTGTGCTACGGCTGATACTTCTTTGCAATCGCAGCCTCGGCCGAGTATCCGTAGTGCCCGTAGGAAGGCCTCCACTGATTCCCCGGGCTGCTGTCTGCGGGATCTTAAGAGGTGCCTGGCATAGACCGTATTTACCGGGCGTGCGTATTGCCCTTTTAGCAGATCGATAGCCGCCGCGTAGGTCGTCGCGTCCTGGATTATTGTATAAACTTGGTGGCTCACCTTTGAGGCCAGGATTTCCAACTTGTTTTCGTCCAGGATCACAGTTGAGGCTTGCAGGTAGGCCTCGAAGCAACGCAGCCAATGCGCAAATTTGGTAGCCGAACCCGCTTCTTGGGGGTCTAGGTCCAGGCATGTTGGTCTGAGGGCTCGCAGCAGCTCCTGCTGCTCAGCGTTTGGTGCAGCAGCCTGCTGCTCAGCGTTTGTTGTCGCTTGCAGCAGCTCCTGCTGCTCAGCGTTTGGTGCAGCAGCCTGCAGCTCAGCGTTTGTTGTCGACATTTTGTTTTTGCTAATAAAATTGATGCGCTATCAATTACTCATAAAAGACGGAGAGTTAGGAGAGTAACCAAAGGCTTTTATCAGCAAAGAACAGAGCATGCCTCTCGTGGTCGACTGGGTTCCAAGAAGGCAGGGGGCTGCAGGTCAATCACCTTTATACCTGGGCCTGTGGGTGGAGCCAGCCGAGACATGTTGAGGCATGCATAGGTACAACAGTGTGCAACAACAACAACAACGGTGAACAACAATAACAGTGGTTTACCACAATAGTGGCAAAGGATGCTGGTGTGAGGCGCAAGTGGAAAGAGAGAGGTTAAAAAGGTGATGACCTTACCATTGCTGCCCAGAACAGGGTCGGCATCTCCACTAGCGACGGGGCCAATCAGCCGGCCTGCCATAATGCGCTCCACACGCTGCTCCAGGTCGCTCAGCTGTTTGAGGTCAGGATGGCCTCCCCCGGTCCATTGCTGTTGCCTGCGGTTGTGGGCCAGCTTGCCCTGCAAGAGAAAGGACGGCCTCTAAGTACAGTGTCAAGCCCTGATCTTGCCTGCACTACCTCCCATGGTGGAATAGCCCTGACAGTGTCAAGCCCTCATCTTGCCTGCACTGCCTCCCATGGTGGAATAGCCCTGACAGTGTCAAGCCCTCATCTTGCCTGCACTACCTCCCATGGTGGAATAGTCCTGACAGTGTCAAGCCCTCATCTTGCCTGCACTGTCTCCCATGGTGGAATAGCCCTGACAGTGTCAAGCCCTGATCTTGCCTGCACTGCCTCCCATGGTGGAATAGCCCTGACAGTGTCAAGCCCTCATCTTGCCTGCACTGCCTCCCATGGTGGAATAGCCCTGACAGTGTCAAGCCCTCATCTTGCCTGCACTGCCTCCCATGGTGGAATAGCCCTGACAGTGTCAAGCCCTCATCGTGCCTGCACTGCCTCCCATGGTGGAATAGCCCTGACAGTGTGTAAAGTGCTCAATGTGCAAGTGATTTTCATGACAGTCCCATAGCTGCTGGATGCGGGCTGGACATTGGGGCTTTCAGGTCCCTTTGGCCATAAAGTGAGGTGCACATGCAGGGATGAGGAGGACACTGGAAAGGGTACTCACCCTGACAACCCGAGTGAGGTCGTTGAACTTTTTTCTGCATTGCACAGGAGTCCTGCCAACCATGCTGTTGGAGGTCACCCTGTTTGCCACCTCCCTCCAGGCTTTTCTATACTTGCTGGGCAGCGGCCTCCTGCCACTATCAGGGAAGAGGACAAGTCGCCTGTGCTCCACTGCGCCAACCAGTAGCTTCAGGGCACCCTCGCTGAAGCGCTGCGCTCGCTCCCTAGCCTTCTCCATAGTCATGGGCGTTGAACTGTTGAAGCAGCTATGTTCAGGCCTTGATTCAGGGCTGCAGTGTGCAGGGCGTGGCAGCCAAACAAATCCACCCTCCTCCTTTAAGAGCTGACCGGTGCCAGTGTGTCTGCCTTCAATCAACAACTCGCCGCACCTGCGCTGCGCCCGCCCTCGGTGGTAGCGCCCTGGCTCGCTGGCTTAGCACATTATGATAGTCGTGCATTGCCTGCTTTAGCGCAGCAGCAACCTCTTGGGGCGATGCAACTGAATATCGGCGAAGGTGGCGCTAAGTTGCGCCGGGCGCTAAATTTAGCGAACGCCTGGCTGTAGCGCCCCAAACGTGGCTATACTGAATTTCTAGGCCAAAGCCTCAGGCTTGTTTTTTTAACGCTCTTAGATCTTTTAGAATTATTATTTACTGTGGCCATGTTTGATTTAAACCCTTGATTTCTCTGCCTGTCACTTTTGTTTTTCTCCTTCCTGTCTTTTGCTTTTATCCTTGTTTCCCTTTCCTCTGTTTCCCTGCTCAGGTTCCCAACCCCCCTGCCATTTTAGTTTAAACCCTCCCCCAGAGCATTAGCAAACATGGTGGTGGCACTCAGCAAATAAAACACCTTGCCTGCTATAAGGAAGCCATTGTGGATACCTTGGGGCCTGGAGTTGCTGAAGTCTGTTATTCACTATGGCAATGATTTTCACTTTCAGCCGGTTCAAAGCAATGTTAGTGTTCCTCCATAAAACATAGCATGTACTGTAATTGCAAACGCAAAGCGTGCAGGTCCCTACAGCTGGAATAAAACAAGATATTCCTGGCACTAAGGCAGGACTGTATGTTCTGTAGTACAAAGAGGTATTCAGCCACCGGAATTGCAGGCAGGTCTTTAAGAGACTTCTCAGTAAGCCCCTAAATCTACTTCTTCCAATAGGATTTCATTTAAGGACATGATACACTAGTGTGTTTAGCGCAAGGGACAGCATATCAGTCAGTGTATTACATTATACATATTGCATACATGCATTCTTACATTAATAAAAGCAAATGCTCAGCACTGTAAAAGTTTGCAGTCACTACATTCTTGTAAATTAAAAAAAAAGTGTTATACACATCAATGCAGAAAAGCAAAACACCAACCTATATTTTGCACTGACACTCGCCCAATTCGGGGTCAGTAACTGGACAGGTGGCAGAGATTCCACTTTAGTGCCTGCCCTATTTGACCGGCATTTCCGGTGGCCGGGGGTAATGTCTTCATCAAACAGGTCCCGTCTTCCCCCCTGCTTCAGCTCATCAGCTGCCAAAACCCTGAGCCATGCCATTGTCAGCTCAACTATTCCAAGACTCTCCTGGACGGCTTCCCATCCACCACACTCCATAATTTCAACTCATCCAAAACTCTGCTGCCCGTATCCTATCCTGCACCAAGTCCCACTCATCCATCACCCCTCTGCTCTCTGGCATACATTGGCTCCTGGTCCCCCAACACCTCAAATATAACATTTTCATTCTCATTTTTAAATCCTTTTATAGCCTCGCCCCTTCCTATCTCTGTAACCTTCTCCAGCCCTACAACCCTTTAAGAACTCTGTGGGCTAGAAATTCAGTGGGCTTTGCGCCCAGTTACCGCCCAAATAGGGTTTCTGCGCCAGTGTAAGAGGGTGCGCTGATATTCAGCGCTGCGGTAATGGCGGCGGTAGCCGGTAGCGCTGTGCCGACACCGATGACGTCATCGGTGTGCGCAGTGCCCCGGTTCCGCCCCGCTTCCGGCCCAAACCCCATATTTAGTTGCGGCCGCCTCTTCTGCAGCGGCCGCAAACAGCGATTGAAAAACGGGGCCGTACTGCTGCGCTACTGGGGCGCTTTAAGGTGGAGGTGCGGCTGGCCGCTTTTTCGGCGGCCGCCTGCCCGCACCTCCTTCCCCGGCCTCCTCCACGCCCCCCCCGCGGCATTGCCGGCTGCTTTCCGCGAGCCCGGCACTTCTCCGTGGTGCCGGGCTCATTTGCCGGCACAATCCAGCGGCGATCTCGCTGTTGCAGGCACCTCCCCCTTAAGAGAAGGAGGAGGCCTGCAGTACCGCAGCCTGCCGCTCCGCAGCGGGTGGCGCAGCGGGGCCTACAGTGCAGAAATTCAGTTTCAGCGCCCCAAGCGGGGGCGGGCACACCCTGGAATAGCGCCCGGTTCCGACTTGGGGCGCAAAAGCCGAATATCTGACGGGTGCACCTGGCTCCGCGCGCAGCGCTAACTTTTGGGCGTTAGCCTGCTGGCGGGCCTTAACTGAATTTCTAGGCCTAAGTTCTTTCAACTCTGGCCTCTTGCACATTCTCCACTCCTTTTGCCCCACCATTGGCCACTGTGCCTTCAGCCATCTAGGCCCCACACTCTGGAATTTCCTCCCTAAACCTGTCCACATCTCCATCTCCTACTTCTCATTTAAGACCCTTTTTAAAACTCACCACTTTGACCAAGCTTTTAGTCACCCCACGTAATATCTTCTTCTTTGGCTTGCCATTATTTTTTGTCTGATTACACTTCTGTGAAGTGTCTTGGGATATTTTTTCTATGTTGAAGGCACTATATAAATGCAAATTGTTGTTGATGTTGAACTAAATTTAAATATTCATTTAGGTGACTTGTAAACCTTACCAAGAACAATATCTGCAATCACAACTTTAGTGCAACCATAAATGTAATTAGAAACCATAGTACGATAGCAAAATACTGCGGATGTTGGAAATCCGAAATAACAACAGAAAATGCTGGAATGCTGAGTTTTTCCAGCATTTTCTGTTGTAATTAGAAACCATACTTGGCCTGTGCTTCGAGCTTCTTATTATGTGCATTCATGTGGTGCTAGTGTATGAAGAATGTGGTCTTAAATCTAGACTTATGCTTCCCCTATGTATTACCTGAATGGCAGCAGTGCAGAAGGTCGTTGCCTACTGTGTTCCAATAGGAACCTCTTTGGACTGAGATGGCCGTTGTGCCATGGTAGCTAAGTTCTGAGATTGGCCTACTACAGGAAGCATATGTGTACGCATTGGAGTGAGGTGGTGAGAGAGCCCACATGTGCTGTCATCCTGAGGGACAGTAATATTATGCTTGGTCATTTATACCAAGCCTTGAAGGAAGTGTTTAGCCATGATGCTCCAGCTATCATGGAGTGGGGCAGGCTTGATGGACCAGCTGGTCTTTTCTTGCCTGTCAATTTTGTATGTTCGTATGTAGGTGAATGTTGGCAATGTAAAGGGCACTGCTGTGCCCCTTGGCATTGATGGTAAGCTATTCAAACACTCTAATACAGTGCGACAGTAGGTCACTGTAAGTAGCTGACAGATTTATGACATTAGATTCATGGCTCTTCTTACCTTGCCTGACCTAATAAAGTCAATAAACTGTTTCTGTCACTGAATGACTGTGCGTGGGTTGTTGGAGTTGGTACTGACTAGCCTCGCCACCTCCTTCCACTGGGCCTGAGCAGATCTCTTTGGCGCCCAACATCGCTCTGTTCCTTCTCTCCTCTGCCGAGCCTCCTGCTGCCCTACTTCCACAACAGAAACCATAAAGCGAGTGGTTCCCTGCTTTGCAACAGGCCTCACAAACATTTTTAGAAGACAAAATGTATTTGGTGCAGCAAAAAACACTGAGGCCTGGCTCTTTAAGTTGATGCAGATCTTTAGATTCTGCTATTTTCTGTTCCCATGAGCTCCCAAACGGTAGCATTTGTAATGCCTAGAGTTTTTTGAAATAAAGGAAAACTGCAGTGGGATAAGCCACTCTCACATAGGGCCTACATAAATTGAACTCTGCCCTACTTTTGCTCAGGATTTTGACTGATTGGTAAATCTAAGCTACTTAGTCTTGTGCAAAATTAAACTTTATTTGAAATGTTCCTCTTTCTATTCCTGTTTGCAGAAAAGGCTGTATCCAGGCCTCAAGGGAGAAAAAATCCCATTGATGATTGTCTGTCATACCTGTGTTACTTTGGGCCTTGGCTGGTATGCTTCAGGGGCTTCATGTTGCTC
Source organism: Somniosus microcephalus (assembly GCF_052327205.1). Classification (NCBI taxonomy): domain Eukaryota; kingdom Metazoa; phylum Chordata; class Chondrichthyes; order Squaliformes; family Somniosidae; genus Somniosus; species Somniosus microcephalus. The sequence goes on along the minus strand of NC_140991.1, from coordinate 210,648,928 downwards.
TTCACCCTCTTCCTGGGATCTGCCTTATTATGATTTCTTTTTAGCAAGCATGTGCTTGCTTCTTTGGTCTGGTACAACATACTGCAATTATTCTACCAGTTTGCTTTCGGTTGTACTGCAAGTCAGCACCGGAACATTCCAAAAATCAGAAGTCTTTTAAGAAAGCTTTGCTCTATGATATTTCTGTTCTGTGTATATATATATATAATCTGGATATTCCACAGAAGTGTAAGCAGTCACTTTTGCAGTGAGTACTCCATATGAGTCAGATGCCAACCTTGTATTGTGTCTTTTCCCACAAACAGTTGGGGAATGCCTAATTCCCTCAAGTTGTATGCATCATGAGCATTGCCTGGAAAATTAGCATTAATTTGCATAACGTTTTTCTGCTGTGGTTGCATACCATATGAATATTTAGGGAGTTGATAAAAGGAAGGGCATTGCCTATAGATGCATAAATAGTGGTGTGAGCATAATCAATGGGACCTCAAGTGGAAACAAACTCTCTGGCTGGAATCTTCCTGTTGCCGAGCATGCGGGTTTGGGGGCGCATTGGCAGTAAAAATCGCTGAAATTGCGAACGCGTCAGGAACCCGCCGTCATCCGGCCGCCTCGCGCATTTAACTCGGGCGGCTTTGAAGGCTCAACACGGACTCGATCGGCAGAGGCGGGTGACCTCATTCAAGACATTAACTGCTTGGTGAGAGACCCTTAAGAGGCAGCTTTTGACTTTTACTGCAGGAGCACGGGATTCACACAGCTCAGGTACCTTGCATGTGAAGGGGAGGCGGAACGTCAGTGGCCATTGGTGATTCCATTCATTGTGAACTGGGTAAAGCACATAAATACTGCATCATTATATCTCATTACTTGCCTCATGGAAAGGCTCTTGCTGACTCCATTTTTTCCGCAGATTTAGGGGTCAGCAGTTTGCAGGTCATTTCTGAAGCCTTGGAAGCCACTCTTACCACATTGCTACTCAGTATCAGAACATTGAGGGATTGGCCCTCTGATCTTCACTTGACCTGCCATCTACTACATCAGCACGGGTGCGGCTTATACTGTCTCACCTTGCTCTTCAGAATCGGACCAAGATGAGCCCCACCAGCAGCAGCAGCAGCAACCACAACCGCAGCCTTCTTCTCAACAACCTGATGCTCCACAGGAGAGAGGGGGAACCTGCACAGGGCTGTCGCGTGCCGGAGGCGATACCCCGAACACTGGGTATACAGGCAGAGAATCAGCTTCCTTGACATGACTGAGCAGCAGTGCTTCAGGAGGCTCAGGCTATCACGACAGGTCATCGCAGACATTTGTAGCTTGTTGGAACAAGACCTTCTGCCCAGAGGACCTGGTGGACACTCCTTACCAGTGGCTGTCAAAGTCAGCACCGCTCTCAACTTCTTTGCATCAGTCTCCTTCCAGGGATCTGCAGCAGACATTTGCAGGATCTTGCAGTCGGCCGCCCACAGATGCATCACCCAGGTGACCAATGCCATGTTTCACAAGTCAGCCAATTAGATCAACTTCGCCACTGACAAGGCCAGTCTTACTGAGCGGACGCTCGGCTTTGCGGCTCTGGCTGACTTCCCACAGGTGCAAGGCATCATCGACTGCACACATGTGGCAATGAAGGCACCCCATCATCACCCACAAGGGCTTCCACTCCCTCAATGTGCAGCTTGCCTGCAACCATAAAAAGATGATCATGCATGTGTGCGCCAGATTCCCTGGCAGCTGTCATGACACTTTCATGCTGCACCAGTCCACCCTCTCTCAGCTCTTCGCACCACCAAACAGACTTACCGGCTGGCTGCTTGGAGACAAGGGCTATCCACGGAAGACTTGGCTCATGTCACCCTTGAGGACACCAAGTACTGAGGCTGAGGAGCATTATAATGACAGCCACATGTCCACCAGATATGTCATAGAGCAAACAATAGGCATGCTGAAGATGCACTTCAGATGCCTTGACAGACCTGGAGGAGCCCTTCAGTATGCACCAGCCAGGGTCTCTAGAATCATTGTTGTTTGCTGCGTGCTACACAACATAGAGCAGCAGTGAGGTTTGGAGCTGCAGGAGGAGCAAGGCACAGAGCACACAGCCACTTCAGAGGAGGAGGAGGAGCAGGTGGAAGACGGGGAGGAGGAGGAGGAGGAGGAACCTGAAGTGGAGATGGCACCAGCAGCAGCACACATTGTTGCCGGGAGGCCCGGGGTGGCCTCATCATGGCCAGACTGACTTAACTTGCTCCAATGCAGCCTGCCACATGCTGTACTAAGTCCCCCTCCCAATAACACCATAAAGCATCCCTACAATGAACGAGCCATTCCTCTCACCAAACACCCAGTGCTCGAGGTTAAGTAATATCTCACCATTCACGCCAAGTGACAAAGCCACTTCCAAGGTAGCAGGTAAAAATGGACAAGATCGGAAAGTGGTACAAAGAAATAAATTTATCTGTGTCATCAAAAGAATTGAAACTTAACACTAACATTTTTTCATACACCCATGTGCATACCCTTGTGCATCTAATTTTATGTCTTTTTTCTTTTCCGAGTGTTTCTACGAGGTGCAACCCCTGTGGCTTCAGCAGAGGTAGAGGCAGGCTGCTCACTTCCCTGCTGTCGTTAGACACTTTAGCAGACGTCCTCTGGGTTTTTCAGCCTGTGAGAGCCCCGCCAAAGACTGGTCCTCCTGCAACTGTATGGGGCAGACTCAGCCATATGTGTAATGTATATAGCTTTAAGGGGGGAACTACGTTTTACAGCTCATGTATACTGTAGTACCGGCAGTGACCACACCTGTATATAGAACTGAGTAGTAATCTGTACAGATCAGTTCCAGAGTGAGCTACGTTGAGTAAACACCTATTGTACAGTTCTCCTGCAGTCTTGTGTCTTACTACTGACGGACACAACATTGGCGATGAGGCAAATTCGATCCTACCTGCAACTCTGCATCACCTCCCAGGGATTCATTCCTGGAGACCAGTAGATTGGAGGTCAAGACCAGAGACACGGGCGTCGACCACGGGCAACCGCCCAGTCATCCAGCAGAGACTCGAGAATTGCGGAGGAGGCTGCTGAGAGCCAGGCTTGGCTTTCCAGTCGCGGTGGTCCAGCGAAACGGGCTGGCAACAGGTAGTGCGCAGACCCTTCCCGGACAGCGGCGGGGTAGAGCCCGACCGAGCGGCACAGCAAAGGGCCGAGCAGCGTCGACGGGAGAGAGAGAGAGAGAGGGCAGAGCGCACAGGGCGCAGCTGGTGTTCAGGGGCCGAGCAGCGTCAAGGAGAGGGAGAGAGACGCGCAGAAACCTGTGAGGCGCCGCCATTGCCACGAGGACCGCCGAGAGCGGCGTTGGCAGCAGCGCAGGAGAAGCGCGCAAAACCTACAGGGCGCCGCCATTACCACGAGGACTGCCGAGAGCGGCGTTGGCAGCAGCAGGGGAGGAAGGAAAGCGCGGGAGACGCCATTTTAAGCCATTTAAAACCACACCCAAAATGCCGAAGAGTGGCAGTATCACCGCATTTGACAATGAAGTCGAAGATTGGACTACATATGTCGAACGAATAGAGGTATACTGCAAGGCAAATGAGGTGTCAGATGACAAGAAAGCGCCGGTATTGTTAAATTTAATGGGTGCAAAGACGTATGGCTTATTACAAAATCTAGTAACCCCAGCGAAGCCAGTGGAAAAGAGTTTTGGAGACATAGTGACGATACTACAGGAACATTTAAACCCCACACTGCTGCTGATAGCAGAAAGATTCAAGTTTCACAAACGGAACCAGCATAAGGATGAAAGCAATGCTGAATATTTAACAGAACTGCGCAAACTATCGAAACACTGCCAGTTTGGAACGGGACTGGCAGATACCTTAAGGGACAAGTTTGTGTGTGGGCTTCAAAGTGAAGGAACCCAGAAACGGCTTTTATCTGAAAAGGACCTTACGCTGGACAAGGCTTTCAGCATTGCGGTATCATATGAAGCAGCAGCACGGGCCGCTGCAGAGATACAACAGAGACCACAAGAATATGGCACAAACGAAATGTCATACAGAACAAAGAAGTGCTATCGCTGCGGCAGAACAACACACGACCACAATGATTGCTGGTTCAAAGACAAAGTGTGCAGACAGTGTGGAAAAGTAGGACACATAGCACGAGTCTGCAGGTCGGGAAAGAAAACCAGCAATAAGAAATCTCCAAAAGAAAAGTACAAGAAGGTACATAAGGTGACGGAGAATAGTTCAGATGAACAAAAGAGTGATACCGACTCCGAAAGCAGGGAGCTGAGTTGTCTGAAACTACATAATGTGATCAAAACGGAGGATCACCGAACCATTTGGGTCACTCTCAAGATAGCAGGAGTCCAGGTAAAAATGGAATTGGACACAGGATCAGCCCTAACAGTCATAAACCGACGGGACTACAAGCAGCTATTCTCACACATACCCTTGAGAGAAACAAAAATTATTTTGAAGACGTACACGGGGCAAAAAGTCTACCCCAAAGGAAAAATAAGGAAGACCGTTATATATAACGGTAAGGAAACACAAAAACTAGACCTGTATGTATTGCAAGATGGAGGACCACCATTACTGGGATGTGAATGGATCCGGAAATGCATTCCATACAAGCACTGACTGTGGCTGCCAAAAAGGATGACGACGTCACAGCTGGGCGACTGTCAAAGATCCTAACCGACACGCAAGAAGTGTCTCGGAACACTAAAAGGCATGACAGCAAAAATTAAAATTGAAGAAAACGCAAGCCCAAAAATTTTTACGGCCAGACCGGTACCTTATGCGATCCGCCCAGCCGTCGAAGCAGAGCTGGAGAGTTTGGAACGTTCAGGAGTACTGTCCAAGGTAGACTGGAGCGAGTGGGCTACAACCATCGTCCCTGTGATGAAAAAGTCGTTGAGCAGCACGCCTGGGGAACCAAGGAAGGTTCGCATCTGTGGGGACTTTAAGGTAACAGTGAACCCAGTCCTTCACACCGTGCAATATCCACTTCCGCGGATTGAAGATATTTTCGCCTCGCTATTGTTGTGTCTGTCAGTAGCAAGACACAAGACTGCAGGAGAACGGTACAACAGGTGTTTACTCAACGTGGCTCACTCTGGAACTGAACTGTACAGATTACTACTCAGTGCTATATACAGGTGTGGTCACTGCCGGTACTACAGTATACATGAGCTGTAAAAAGTAGTTCCTCCCTTAAAGGTATATACATTACAATTCCTCCCCTTTTAGATTAACAGTACCATAACACTCATTTAACAATTAAATATCAAACTAATTACAATTAACACTTTTAACATACAACGTTAGCTGAAAATAGTCCATTTATATATTCAGTCTTTGGGGAGGCTTTCTGATCCTTTCTGGATAGCGCCTTTCCCAAGTGTCTCACTCTTGGTGCAGCGGCGATTCTGGCACCCTGTCGTCAGTTGGGTCATCAGCTTCCAATGCTACTGTTTCTGGGGTAGATGCGACCTGTACGTCGGGTTCCTCACCAGGTACGTATGGGCGAGGCATGGGGTTGACTTGTTCCTGTGACTCTAGGATCTGGTCAGCATGGCGTCTCACGATGTTCTCCCCAACGTCCACTGTGTACATTAGTGGGCCCTGCCGTGTGCATATCGTTCCTGGCTGCCATTTTTCTGTTCAGTAGTTGCGGGCCAAGACTGGTTGCCCTACATTGAAGCTCCTTGTTGGCTTCTCATGAATGTGCTGGAATTGCTTACTCTCAACATCTCTTCGTACGTTTGGTCTGAGCAAATCCAGGCGAGATCTTAACCATCGGTTAAAGAACATCATGGCCGGGGCCTGGTTGGTGACTGCATGTGTCGCATTCCGGTAGGCGAACAGGAAATTGTCCACCTTATGCTGCAACGGAATGTTGTCATTGTACATAGCCTTTATTGCCTTCTTAAAGGTTTGTACGAACCTCTCAGCCAATCCATTTGTGGCTGGATGATACGGGGCGGATGTGTAATGCCTTACCCCATTCTTCTTCATAAACCTCCGGAACTCTTCGGACACAAACTGTGGTCCGTTATCGGAGCAAATCTGTTCTGGCAAGCCGTTCCTGGCAAAAATGGTCCGTAGGACTGCAATAGTTTTCTCCGTGGTGGTGGAGGACATTTTGATGACCTCAGGCCATTTCGAGTGCGCATCCACGGCTATTAAAAACATTGAGCCCATGAATGGACCAGCAAAATCAATATGCACCCGTTGCCATGGAGATGAGGGCCACTCCCATGGGTGTAGAGGGGCATGTGGTGGTGCATTTTGGACTTTCTGGCATCCTGAGCAACTCTTTGTCAGGTCCTCGATTTTGTTTATCGAGTCCCGGCCACCACACATAAGCCCTGGCAAGGCTTTTCATTTTTACCCCTCCCAGATGACCCTCATGAAGCTCATTGAGCACTCTATCCCTTAACTTGGGTGGAATCACCACTCGGGATCCACACATCAAGGTCCCCTGGCACACTGACAGCTGTTCTCTTCTTGTCGAGAATGCTGGCAACAGTGAGTCGCCATGTGCTGGCCATCCCTTCACCGTCAAATCATATACCCGAGACAGTGTCGGGTCATTTCGGTTCTCCTTTTCTATACGAGCGTTAGTTACCGGTAGGTATTCAACTATAGTCGAATGAAATATTTCGACAGGATCCACTGCTGGTGCTTCCTCCGCAGTAGGCAGTGGCAGGCGTGATAGCCCATCAGCATTTCCATGCTGTTTCATGCCCTTATATTCAATCTCATAGTGGTGCGCCCCTAGAAAGAGTGACCATCTTTGTAGTCGATGCGCAGTCATCACCGAACGCCCTTCTTCGGATTAAAAATGGAGACAAGAGGCTGGTGGTCAGTCAGCAAGGTGAATTTCTGCCCGTGCAGATAGTGATTGAACTTTTTCACTCCCCACACTAGGCTGAGGGCCTCCCTGTCAATCTGGGTGTAGTTACGCTCGGCTGAGGTTAGTGATCGTGACGCAAAGGCTATTGGCCTCTCTGAGCCGTCCGAGAATTTGTGTGACAGCACCGCTCCAATGCCGTAGGGTGACGCATCACATGCCAACCGAATTGGTAGTGCTGGGTTGAAATGGGCCAATACCTCTTTCGATGTGATTGGTGTTTTGCTCTTCTGGAAAGCTCGTTTACATTCGTTTCTGTGCGTCTCTCTCCCTCTCCTCGACACTGCTCGGCCCCTGAACACCGGCTGCACCCTGTGCGCTCTGCCCTCTCTCTCTCTCTCCCATCGACGCTGCTCGGCCCTTTGCTGTGCCGCTCGGCCGGGCTCTAGCCCACCGCTGTCTGGGAGGGGTCTGCGCACTACCTGTTGCCAGCCCGTTTCGCTGGACCACCATGACTGGAAAGCCAAGCCTGGCTCTCAACAGCCTCCCCCGCAATTCTCGAGTCTCTGCTGGATGACTGGGCGGTTGCCCGTGGTCGACGCCCGTGTCTCTGGTCTTGACCTCCAATCTACTGGTCTCCAGGAACGAATCCCTGGGAGGTGATGCAGAGTTGCAGGTAGGATCGAATTTGCCTCGTCGCCAATGTTGTGTCCGTCAGCAGTAAGGCACAGACTGCAGGAGAACGGTACAACAGGTGTTTACTCAACGTGGCTCACTCTGGAACTGAACTGTACAGATTACTACTCAGTGCTATGTACAGGTGTGGTCACTGCCGGTGCTACAGTATACATGAGCTGTAAAAAGTAGTTCCCCCCTTAAAGGTATATACATTACAGCTATCTGGAGGGAAACGCTTCACTAAGATTGATCGGGCCCAGGCGTCTCTGCAAATGGAGGTAGAAGAAGCATCAAAAAAATACCTCACAATCAACACCCATAAAGGTCTCTACCAATACAACCTGCTGGTATTCGGGGTAGCATCAGCTCCAGCTATTTGGCAAAGGGCAATGGAACAAGTCCTGCAAGGGATCCCAGGGACACAGTGTTATTTGGATGACATCCTGGTCACGGGCAAAAATGACAGTGATCACCTCGCCAACCTGGAGCAGGTGCTCACTAGATTGAAGGAATATGGGCTCCGAGCTAACCGCCCCAAATGCGAGTTTTTAAAAAAACAGATCTCGTATTGTGGCCACATTATCGATAAAGAGGGGTTACATAAGTCCCCAGAAAAGATTGAGGCAGTAGTCAAGGCACCAGCATCGGAAAACGCGTCACAACTGAGGTCGTTCCTCGGGCTGGTAAACTACTACCATAAGTTCTTGCCAAATTTGTCTACAATACTACACCCACTGAACATCCTACTGCAAACTGGAGTGCCATGGAAGTGGAGTGATGAATGTAAACGAGCTTTCCAGAAGAGCAAAACACCAATCACATCGAAAGAGGTATTGGCCCATTTCAACCCAGCACTACCAACTCGGTTGGCGTGTGATGCGTCACCCTACGGCATTGGAGCGGTGCTGTCGCACAAATTCTCGGACGGCTCAGAGAGGCCAATAGCCTTTGCGTCACGATCACTAACCTCAGCCGAGCGTAACTACGCCCAGATTGACAGGGAGGCCCTCAGCCTAGTGTGGGGAGTGAAAAAGTTCAATCACTATCTGCACGGGCAGAAATTCACCTTGCTGACTGACCACCAGCCTCTTGTCTCCATTTTTAATCCGAAGAAGGGCGTTCCGGTGATGACTGCACAACGACTACAAAGATGGTCGCTCTTTCTAGGGGCGCACCACTATGAGATTGAATATAAGGGCACGAAACAGCATGGAAATGCTGATGGGCTATCACACCTGCCACTGCCTACTGCGGAGGAAGCACCAGCAGTGGATCCTGTCGAAATATTTCATTCGACTATAGTTGAATACCTACCGGTAACTAACGCTCGTATAGAAAAGGAGACCCGAAATGACCCGACACTGTCTCGGGTATATGATTTGACGGTGAAGGGATGGCCAGCACATGGCGACTCACTGTTGCCAGCATTCTCGACAAGAAGAGAACAGCTGTCAGTGTGCCGGGGGACCTTGATGTGTGGATCCCGAGTGGTGATTCCACCCAAGTTAAGGGATAGAGTGCTCAATGAGCTTCATGAGGGTCATCTGGGAGGGGTAAAAATGAAAAGCCTTGCCAGGGCTTATGTGTGGTGGCCGGGACACGATAAACAAATCGAGGACCTGACCAAGAGCTGCTCAGGATGCCAGAAAGTCCAAAATGCACCACCACATGCCCCTCTACACCCATGGGAGTGGCCCTCATCTCCATGGCAACGGGTGCATATTGATTTTGCTGGTCCATTCATGGACTCAATGTTTTTAATAGCCGTGGATGCGCACTCGAAATGGCCTGAGGTCATCAAAATGTCCTCCACCACCACGGAGAAAACTGTTGCAGTCCTACGGACCATTTTTGCCAGGAACGGCTTGCCAGAACAGATTTGCTCCGATAACGGACCACAGTTTGTGTCTGAAGAGTTCCGGAGGTTTATGAAGAAGAATGGGGTAAGGCATTACACATCCGCCCCGTATCATCCAGCCACAAATGGATTGGCTGAGAGGTTCGTACAAACCATTAAGAAGGCAATAAAGGCTATGTACAATGTCAACATTCCGTTGCAGCATAAGGTGGACAATTTCCTGTTCGCCTACCGGAATGCGACACATGCAGTCACCAACCAGGCCCCGGCCATGATGTTCTTTAACCGAAGGTTAAGCTCTCACCTGGATTTGCTCAGACCAAACGTACGAAGAGATGTTGAGAGTAAGCAATTCCAGCACATCCATGAGAAGCCAACAAGGAGCTTCAATGTAGGGCAACCAGTCTTGGCCCGCGACTACCGAACAGAAAAGTGGCAGCCAGGAACGATATGCACACGGCAGGGCCCACTAATGTACACAGTGGACGTTGGGGAGAACATCGTGAGATGCCATGCTGACCAGATCCTAGAGTCACAGGAACAAGTCAACCCCATGCCTCACCCATACGTACCTGGTGAGGAACCCGACGTACAGGTCGCATCTACCCCAGAAACAGTAGCATCGGAAGCTGATGACCCAACCGACGACAGGGTGCCAGAATCGCCTCCGCACCAAGAGCGAGACACTCGGGAAAGGCGCTATCCAGAAAGGATCAGGAAGCCTCCCCAAAGACTGAATATATAAATGGACTATTTTCAGCTAACGTTGTATGTTAAAAGTGTTAATTGTAATTAGTTTGATATTTAATTGTTAAATGAGTGTTATGGTACTGTTAATCTAAAAGGGGAGGAATTGTAATGTATATACCTTTAAGGGGGGAACTACTTTTTACAGCTCATGTATACTGTAGTACCGGCAGTGACCACACCTGTATATAGCACTGAGTAGTAATCTGTACAGTTCAGTTCCAGAGTGAGCCACGTTGAGTAAACACCTGTTGTACCGTTCTCCTGCGGTCTTGTGTCTTACTACTGACGGACACAACAATATGAGGCTCTGACTGAGGAGGAGGCAACAGGGGAGAAGTGTGAACACTTTGAGAATAGCCCCCATTTCCATGTCCCCTCTCACCATCATCCCTCTCATGGGCCACCTGCACTTCCCTGCTAGCAAGGAGTTGGAGAGCACCTTGCTGCATAACAGTGGGGTGATGAATGCCTTAGTCTATGTTTATATCCCTCCTAGAGATGAGGTCACTGAACATCTGCCATCTGTTTTCCACAGCTAGCATCTGCTCATTGAGTGGTGCATTTGCTGCTCATACAGGTGGCCATCCTTTCCAAGGAACAGCACATCATCGCCATTACATGCGAGATGGTGCTGCTCATGTTGGAAATGGACTCCTCCATTCTCTGCACATTTACAGACATCATGGCTGCAAAAGCTGCCAGAGCCTCCTGCAATTGTTGCTGCCTCTCCAAGATCACCTTCGTTCTCGATGGCCCCTGAGGCTCAGCCTTTGCATGCAGCTCAGCAGAGAATAGAATCATAGAGTCATAGAATGGTTACAGACGTTGGGCTCGTGCCAACTCTCAGCTAGATCCACTCCCACGCCCTTTACTGTAGCCCTGCCAATTTTTTTCCTTCAGATACATTATCCAACTCCCTTTTGAAAGATAAGATTGAGTCTGCCTCCACCACCCTTTCAGGCAGTGCATTCCAGATCTTAACTACTCGCTGCATTAAAAAGTTTTTCTTACTTCACCTTTGGTTCTTTTGCCAATCTTTTGCCAATCACCTTAAATCTGTGTCCTTTGGTTCTCGACCCATCTGCCAATGGGAACAGTTTCCCTCTATCTACTCTGCCCAGACACCTCATGATTTTGAACACCTCTATCAAATCTCTTCTCAATCTTCTCTGCTCCAAGGAGAACAACCCCAGCTTCTCCAGCCTATCAACGTAACTGAAGTCCCTCATTCCTGGAATCATTCTCGTAAATCTTTTCTGCACCTTCTCTAAGGCCTTCACATCATTCCTAAAGTGTGGTGCCCAGAATTGGACACAGTACTCCAGTTGGGGCCGAACTAGTGTTTTATACAAGTTCATCATAATTTCCACACTTTTGTACTCTATACCTCTATTTATGAAGCCCAGGATCCCATAAGCTTTTTTAACTGCTTTCTCAACCTGTTCTGCCACCTTCAATGATTTGTGCACATATACCCCTAAGTCTCTCTGTTCGTGCGCTCCCTTCAGGATTGTACCATTTAGTTTATATGTCCTCTCCTCATTCTTCCTACCAAAATGTATCACCTCACACTTTTCTGTATTAAATTTCATCTGCCACATGTTCGCCCATTTCAACAGCCTGTTTATTTCTTCCTGACGTCTATCACTCTCCTCCTCACGGTTCACTATACTTCCAAGTTTTGTGTCATCTACAAATTTTGAAATTGTGCCCTGTACACCCATGTCCAAGTCATTAATATATATCAAGAAAAGCGGTGGTCCTAGAATCGACCCCTGGGGAACACCACTGTATACATTCCTTCAGCCTGAAAAACAACCATTCACCACTACTCTCTGTTTCCTGTCACTTAGCCAATTTTGTATCCATGCTGCCACTGTCCCTTTTATTCCATTGGCTTCAACTTTGCTGGCGAGCCTATTATGTGGCACTTTATCGAAGACCTTTTGGAAATCCATGTACACTATGCAACCGCATTACCCTCATCAAGTGTCTCCACTATCTCCTCCTTCACTATGCCTATGGCAGCATCCTCTTCCTTGGTGAAGACAGATGCAAAGTACTCATTTAGTACCTCAGCCATACCCTCTGCTTCCATGCATAGGTCTCCTTTTTGGTCCCTAATCAGCCCCACCCCTCCTCTTACTACGCATTTACTATTTATATGCCTATCGAAGACTTTTGGATTACCTTTTATGTTGGCTGCCATTCTATTCTCATACCCTCTCTTGGCCTCTCTTTATTTTCTTATTCACTTCTCTTCTGACCTTTCTATATATAGCCTGATTCTCAGATGTATTTGCAACTTGACATCTGTCATACACGCTCTTTTCCTGCTTCATCATATTGGCTATCTGTTTCGTCATCCAGGGAGCTCTGACTATAGTTGCCCTACCTTTCCCCCTCGTGGGAATGTACCTCAACTGTACCTGAACTATTTCCTCGTTAAAAGCAGCCCATTGTTCCATTACAGCTTTGCCTGCCAATCTTTGATTTCAGTTTACCCGGGCCAGATCCGTTCTCATCCCACTGAAATTGGCCTTCCCCCAGTTAAACATTCTTACTGTAGATTGCTCCCTGTCCTTTTCCATAGCTAATCTAAACCTTATGATACTATGATCACTGTTCCCTAAATCTTCACCTACTGACACTTGCTCTACTTGACCTACCTCATTCCCCAGAACCAGATCCAGCAATGCCTCCTCCCTCGTCGGGCCAGAAACATACTGATCTAGAAAGTTCTCCTGAACACACTTCAGAAATTCTTCCCCTTCTCTGCCCTTTACACTTTTACAATCCCAGTCTATATTAGGATAGTTGAAGTCTCCCATTATTACTACTGTCTCGTTCTTGCTCCTCTCTGTAATTTCTCTGTAAATTTGCTCCTCCATATCTTTCCCACTAGTTGGTGGTCTATAGAATAAAGCTAGCACTGTAATTGTACTTCTATTATTTCTTAACTCTAGCCATATAGATTCTGTCCTTGACCCCTCCAGGACATCCTTCCTCTCCAGCACTGTAACATTCTCCTTGACCAATACTGCCACACCACCTCCTATCTTTCCTTCCTTATCTTTCCTGAACACCTTATAACCAGGAATATTTAATACCCAATCCTGCCCTTTTTGGAGCCAGGTCTCAGTTATTGCCACAATATCATATTCCCATGTGGTTATTTGTTCCTGCAGCTCACTTACCTTGTTTACTACGCTTTGTGCATTCACATACATACACTGTAAACCTACCTTAGACCATCCTGTATTCTATCTTAGTTGGACCCCACCTAATACCTTACTATTTCTTACTTTAGTGCTCTCTGCCTCTCCCAATCCTTTGAGCACTTTATTTTCCCTTTCTAATGTTACATCCTGGTGCCCATCCCCCGCCAAATTAGTTTAAACCCTCCCCAACAGCACTAGCAAACCTCCCCGTGAGGTTATTGGTTCTCATTCCATCACTCTTGGAGCATCCTGCGCCCGCCAGTGAGGAGTTTCCACTGCTGTCCCTGTCAACACCATCTGCTCTTGCTCACTGGTGAAGTGTGAGACGCCAGGTGACAAAACAACTCTGTGGTGCACAGGACCCACCAAAGTGTGCATATCTGCGCTGGTGCTGGTGCTGGGATCTGCTGATGCTGCACCCTCAGAGGCTGGACGTTCCTCTGAGGAGTCGTCTTCCTCCTCCATCTGGACAGTGGGTGGTGGGCACTTGATGGACCTGTGGGAGAGAAAAGAGATGAATTAGAAGTGTTATAATAAGAATGGGTAATGTTACTATTATGCAAATGATGGCATTTCACTGGCTGCTGACATCAGTCACCACATGAATGACTGCCATATGCCATGTGGCTGTATGAGATGTAATTCTGTCACCAGGTTGCTGGGATGTCCCTCTCCCACCACCAGCAGCTCTGCAACTCCTGATATCTCCAGGGCCACCTCCTCTGCTGTTGTCAGTTGGGCCACCTCCAATTCTCTGCTTCTCCTGCGTGTTCTGGGCTCTTTTCTCCTGCAGGGAGAGAAAGAAGTGAACTTTGAGTGAGAGTGATGGAATGACTGTAAGGAATGGACGGGTTACATCTGTAGAGGGTGGCTATAAGGGAGTGGGGGACATTGCCAAATGGCCTCCTTCTGTGGTGTTACTTACTGTGATTGCATTAGGATGAGGGTGAGTGTCAGGGGTGGTTAGTCAGATGGGGATGTGAGTAGGTACATAGACATAGAGGGATGGGTGGACGTGCAAGGAGTGGGTCTGCTGACATCACTGTTGACTCGTTTTCAGTGCGGATATTTAAAGCAGCCTTGCACACATCCCAGTTGAAGGTTGTTGGAGGAGAGATAAAGCTGTTTGGGAGAGCTACAAATTGCTGCATGTCACTGAGATTTGTGTGGGTCATGGAGTCACACAGACATAAGGCTGTGCCAAAAATCCTCGATGCCTTTCTAGAAGTGCTGGTCCAGGGAGTCAGAGCACGCAGGGAGGTCCTGTTCCCTGTGGATGGCCACAAAAGACCAGCCAGAGACACCAAGAGGTCATGGCTGGAGATCATGGAGGAGATCAACAGCAGGAATGTTGTCAGGTGGATGTGGATCCAGTGCTGCAAAAGATTTAATGATCTCATGAGGTCAGGAAAGGTGAGTGCAATGCCACATTCAACTACATCCTGATGTGCCTGTCACCCCAACCCCATTACTCTGCCTTCCCAAGCCTACTCCTGCACATCACTCCTCACACCCACCTACCTTGCAGGTGCACCCATCCCTCTCTGTCTATGCACCTACTCACATCCCCATCTGACTATTCACCACTGACATTCACCCTCATCCAAATGCAATCATAGGCTGTAACACCACAGAAGGCGGCCATTTGGCAATGCCACACCACTCCCTCATAGTTACCCTCTACAGATGTAGCACATCCATTCCTTACACTCATTCCATCACTCTCACTCAAAGTTCTCTTCTTTCCCTCCTTGCAGGAGAAGAGAGCCCAGAACAACAGGGAGGGGCAGCAAACCGGAAGTGGCCCTCCAATATTCACCAATTTGACTCTAGCACAGGAGGTGCTTGAAATCTGTGGAGTTGCAGAGCTGTTGGCGGTGGGAGACAGAGAGAGGGGTACCTCCCAGCAACCTGGTGACAGAATTAAATCTCATACAGCCACATGGCATACATGGTGACTTGATGTCAGCAGCCAGTGAAATATCATCATATGCATAATGGTAACCTTACACATTCTTGTCATAAGAGGTCAAATTCTTCTCTTTACTCTCCCACAGTTCCATCAACTGCCCCCCCCCCCCACTGTCCAACTGGAGGATGAAGGCAACGCCTCACAGGAAGCTCCAGTCCCTGAGGGTGCACCGTCAACAGACCCATGCAAACCCAGCACCAGCGCAAACACGTGCACCTCTCTGGGTCCAGCGAGACATAGAGTAGTGCTGCCACCTGTAATCTCACAGATCACAAGTGAGCAAGAGCAGATGGCGGAGACAGGGACAGCAGTGGAGAGTCCTTGCCAGAGGACTCTCCACTGCAGTCCCTGCTGATTGCCTACTTCATCATGCTGATTGCTTGCTCTATAACACATCTGGTGGACATGTAGCTGTCATTATAATGCTCCTCGGCCTCATTGCTTGGTCTTCTCGACGGTGTCATTAGCTACGTCATTAGTGGATAGCTCTTGTCTCCAAGCAGCCAGCCGGTAACTCTGTTTGGAGGTACAAAGAGCTGAGGAAGGATGGACTGGCGCAGCACAAAAGAGTCATGACCTCTGCCGTGCAATCTGGTGTGCACATGCATGATGATCTTTTTATGGTTGCAGATGAGCTGCACATTGAGTGACTGGAAGCCCTTGCGGTTCACAAACACTCCTGGGTGATGATAGGGTGCTTTCATGGCCACATGTGTGCAGTCTATGATGCCGTGCAACTGTGGGAGGCCAGCCAGAGCTGCAAAGCTGAGTGCCCGATCAGTAACACTAGCTTCATCAGTGGCAAAGTTTACATAATTGGCTGACTTGTGAAACATGGCATTGGTCACCTAGGTGATGCATCTGTGGGCTGTTGAGGGCAGTGGTGACTTTGACAGCCACTGGTAAGGCATGTCCACCAGGTCCTCTGGACAGCAGGTCTTGTTCCAGCAAGCTACAAATGTCTGCGACGAGCTGGCGCGATAGCCTGAGCCTCCTGAAGCACTGCTTTTTTTAAATTTGTTTATGGGATGTGGTCGTCGCTGGCAAGGCCAGCATTTATTGCCCATCCCTAATTGCCCTTGAGAAGGTGGTGGTGAGCCATCTTCTTGAAGCGCTGCAGTCCGTGGGGTGAAGGTACTCCCACAGTGCTGTTAGGGAGGGAGTTCCAGGATTTTGACTCCGCAACGATGAAGGATCGGCAATATATTTTTAAGTCAGGATGGTGTGTGAATTGGAGGGGAACTTGGAGGTGGTGGTGTTCCCAGGTGTCATTTGCCCTTGTCCTTCGAGGTGGAAGAGGTCGCAGGTTTGGGAGGTGCTGCCGAAGAAGCCTTGGCGAGTTGCTGCAGTGCATCTTGTAGATGGTACACACTGCAGCCACGGTACGCCGGTGGTGGAGGGACTGAATGTTTAAGGTGGTGGATGGGGTGCCAATCAAGCGGGCTGCTTTGTCCTGAATGGTGTCGAGCTTCTTGAGTGTTTTTGGAGCTGCACTCATCCAGGCAAGTGGAGAATATTCCATCAGACACCTTACTTATGCCTTGTAGATGGTGGAAAGGCTTTGGGGAGTCAGGAGGTGAGACATTCGCCACAGAAAATCCAGCCTCTGACCTGCTCTTGTTGTCACAGTATGTAGCTGGCCCAGTTAAGTTTCTGGTCAATGGTGACCCCCAGGATGATGATGGTGGGGAATTCGGCGATGATAATGCCGTTGAATGTCATAGGGCGGTGGTTAGACTCTCGCTTGTTGGAGATAGTCATTGCCTGGCACATCTGTGGCGCGAATGTTATCTGCCACTTATCAGCCCAAGCTGCTCAGTCATGTCCAGGAAGCTCATCCTCTGCCTTGTATACCCTGAGTTGGGGGTATCGCCTCCAGTGTGGTGCACCCCTGTGCTGACACCCCTCTCTCCTGTGGACCATCAGGTCATTGAGGAGAAGACTGCTGGTGTAGTTGCAGCTGCTGCTGTTGTCGCTGCTGCTGCTGGTGTGGCTGGTGTTGTTGGTGCTGGGGCTCATCGTGGTCTAATTCTGAGGTCCAAGTTGAAACAGCATAAGCGGCACCCAAACTGATCTAATAGATGGCAGGTGAAGTGAAGATCAGAGGCCCAATCCCTCAATGTAGTGAGAGTGACTTCCAAGATTGCAGAAATGACCTGCAAACTCCTGAAAGCTAAATCTCTCTGCCAAAATGGTGTCAGCAAGAGCCTTTCCCTTAGACAAGGAAGCATGTATAAGGTGTGAGTATTTATGTGCTTTTTCCAGCTGTCACTTCATGAACTCGGACAATGGCCATTGAGCTCCCGCCTCCCCTTCACAGGCAAAGTTCCTGAGGTGCATAAATCCCTTGCGCAACCAGTTAAAGCCCAAACCTAAGGTTCAAAAGGCAGTTAAGGGTTCTGTAAACGAGCAGTTAAATACCTCAATGAGGTCGCCCACCTCTCCTGAGCGGGTCCATGGCATGCCACGAAATGCGCCCGAGTTAAATGCGGAAGTCAGAAGGATGACGGCGGGTTCCCGACGTGCTGTCAATTTCCGTACTTTTAACCCCCTCCCAAGCCAGCACGCTCGCCAATAGGAAAATTCCGGGCCAAGTCTTTTCATCCTTTCTTGATAAATATAACCTCACGGTTCTGGTATCATTCTTGTAAATCTTTTTTGCACCCTCTACAGTGCCTTTATATCCTTTTTATATTATGGCGACCAGAACAGTACACATTAATCTAAGTGTGCTCTAACCCAGGTTTGAGACAAGTTTAGCATAACTTCCCTACTTTTCAAATCTATCCCTTTAGAAATAACCCTAGTGCTTGCTTTGCTTTTTTAATGGCCTTATTAACCACTGTTACTACTTTTAGTGATTTGTATACTCCCAGATCCCTTTGCTCCTCTGCCCCATTTAGATTGTTATTTTCCAAGTAATACGTGACCTCCTTATTTTTCTTACCAAAATGTAGTACCTCACACTTCTTTGTGTTGAAATTAATTTGCCAATTATATGCCCATTCTGCAAGTTTATGAATGCCTTGTAATTTGTTGCAGTCCTCCTCAATATTGACTATCCCTCCCCACTGCCGCGCGCCCCCCCCCAAATTGGTGTCATCCACAAATTTAGAAATTGTGTTTTTAATTCCAAAGTCTAACTCATTAATATAAATTGTGAACAACAGTGGTCCCAGTACTGATCCTTGTGGGACCCCAATTTCCACCTTCTGCCACTCTGAATAGCTACACGTTACCCCTACTCTCTGCTTTCTGTCTTGCAGCCAGCTAGCTATGCATTCTACTACTTGTCCCCTGAATCTGCATGCTCTGACCTTATTCATTAGTCTATTACATAGCACCTTATCGAAGGCTTTTTTGGAAATCTAGATAAATTACATCTACTACATTACCCTTGTCTACTCTCTCTGTTCCCTCTTCAAAGAATTCAAAGAGGTTGGTTAAGCAAGACCTACCCTTTTGAAATCCATGCTGACTATTCATTATTATGTTTTTGGTTTCTAGATATTTTACCACTTTTTCCTTTAATAGGGATTCCATTATTTTTCCTACCACCGATGTTAAATTGACTGGTCTATAGTTCCTTGGAAATGTTCTATCTCCCTTCTTAAATATAGGTATTACGTTAGTTATCTGCCAGTCCTCTGACACTACACCTTTTTCTAATGAATTGTTAAATATGTGTAATAGTGTCTCTGCTATCTCTTCTCTAGATTCTTTTAAAATGTGCAGTTGCAATCTGTCCAGACCAGGGGGGGAAAGTTCAGTATCGCCCCGCTTGGGGCGCAATTATCGGCCGTGCGCAAAGTTTAGCGCCTGGCACTAATTATCGCCTCTGACTGCAAATTTGGCTTTTATCACCCCTGGAGCTGATTGGAGCACTAAATCAGGCGCTTCACAACTGTCTTAAGGTGCAAAGGCTGGGGAGTGAGGCGCTACCTCAGAGCACTGGCGAAGCTTATCTGATGTCAGTCAGCAATGGAACACAGACACACTGGCGCTGGCCAGTTCTTAAAGGGGAGGGTTGATCTTGCTCCCCATCCACATCCTGCTCATTGCAGCCTTGAATCTCGGCCTGGAGAGACCTGTACATCAAATCTGCTGGAAAGAAGAATGGAAAGACCCAGGGAAAGAGCTCAGAGTGCAGCCCCCACAGTCTCTTCTAAATCGGTACAAGGAAGGGCAAATTAAAATGAACCTGCAAAGTGCTGCTCAGTACCCAAAACTCCTTCACACAGCGTTGAATCTCTCCAGAAGTCTATCTCTCTCTCTCTCTCTCAGAATGCGTGGTGCAAAAATGTCACCAACAAAAAAAGGCAGGAAGCGGTCGCCTTTAAAAAGCGCTCCCCCAGTCCCTTCCTGACTGCAAAACGCTCCCCTCAACCTGTCGTTGCTAGCGCCAAGCGGTAAGGCAGGGAGCGCCACTCACTATCCGGTCCGGGGCGCTACCAGTGCATTGCACACTTGACTGATGTCACGATCTGCTGGCGCAGGAGAGCGTGGCGGTAGTGTTTAGCGCAGCCGCAAAATGTCTAGTTAATTTCGCGAGCGGTGCAAACAGCGCCGCGCCCAGGCGCTAGTTGCTTTGTGCCCGATTAGCGCCCTTTTAAGGTGCTAACGGGAGGCGCAAACCAACTGAATTTCTCCCCCCAGGGGTTTTATCCTCTTTGAGTTTGATTAGTTTATTTAATATTTTTATTTTAAATACAGTTATATAATTTCTAATCTCATCTTCCAGTTTCATATCCACCTGATCCATCTCCCTGGTGAATACTGAAGCAAAGTAATTATTTTTGCCATTTTGCTATCGCTACCTGGGATTTAATGCTTTTCATCCCTTAGTGGCCCTATTCCCATGTCGACTATCCTTTTTTATTTATGTGCCTGTAGAATATTTTACTATTTTGTTTTTTGTTCCTTGATAATTTAATTTCATAGTTCCTCTTTACCTTCCTAATTGTTTTTCTGACTTCTTTCCTAATTTCTTCGTATTCTTCTTTGTCATGCTCTCCCTGCTCTCCGTGTACTTAGTGTATGCCTCTTTTCTTACTCTCATTTTTCCCTTTTGTCTTTATTCATCCATGGTGTCTCATTATATTTTTGTTTTTTAGCGGAACATATTTTTCCTGGACTCTGTTGAACCCCGTTTTAAATGTTTTCCATTGCTGTTCTACATCGTTGTTTTCCAATATCATTGTCCATTTTATTTTCCCAGGTTCTACTCTCAGCCCCTCAAAATCAGCTTCTCTCCAGTCTATTACCCTGGCCTTTGTCATGCTTATGTTCTTATTATCTTAAAGCGAATTATATTATGGTAATTATTGCCTAGATTTTCCCCTACTTATCTGCTCTGGTTCATTCCCCATTACTAGATGCAGTAGCGAATCCTCCCTTGTCGGGCTTCTTACATACTGGGTTAGAAAGGAGTCCTGTACACGTTGTAGTCCATTCCCTTATCCCTTATCCCCTTTACCTACCTCTTCTGGCCAATTAATTTTGGGGTCGTTGAAATCCCCCATGATTATTATTCTATGTTTTTTTACTCAGTTCCCTAATTTGTTTACATATTCCTCCCTTCACCTCCCTTCCACTATTAGCTGGTCTGTTGGCTACCCCTATTAGTGTGATTGATCCTTTATTATCTTTTGACTCTATCCACATGGATTCTATTTCCGTCTTACTGATGGTTGCATCACTTTTTTCTACTCCATTATGTTATCCTAATAAGTACAACTATTCCATCTCCCCTTTATCCCACTCTGTCTTTTCTAAATATGTTATACCCGCAATGTTTAATTCCTAGTCCTGATTTTTCTGTAGCCATGTCTCAGTAATCCCTGCTATATCTGGTTCCTCGAAATGTGTGCATTGCTGCACAGTTTAACTCATTTTTAATAGTTCCTCTCACTTTATTTTTAACCATTTTTTACACTCCTGTTCTATAACTCTATTTACTCCCTGGCCATTTATGTCCTCCCTTAGTTTAGTCTGTCCTGTGCTCTCCTTTCCTGTTTCGTTTCTTTTTAGGCTTGTTTAATTTCTTGTAGATCCCTCCCCCTTCTTATGAGTTTAAAGCCTTTGCAACCTCCCTATTTACCCTTTCCGCTAGGACATTGGCCCCATTCTGGTTCAGGTGGCGCCCATCCCATCGGTACATCTCCTTCCTGTCCCAGTACTGGTGCCAGTGTCCCATGAAAAGGAACCCTTCTTTCCCACACCAGCCCTTTAGACACTCTTAATTTGTCTGTCCCTATGCCAATTTGCATGTGGCTCGGGCAATAATCCAGAGATTATTACCCTCGAGGTCCTGCTTTTTAATTTAGCTCCTAACTCTTGATACTCCCTCAGCAGGACCTCCGCCCTGTTCCTACCTATTCATTTGTTCCGACATAGACAACGACAACTGGATTTTCCCCCTCCCTTTCCAAATTCCTCTCCAGTCACCTCAAATAGCTCTTACCCTAGCAACAAACCCTTCGGGACTCTCCCGTGGCTGCAGAGGGTGCTATCTATCCCCATAATTATTGAATTCCATATCAGTGCCACATTTCTATTCTGCTCTTTCCCCGCCTTGGACAGCCTTCTGAGCCACAGTGCCTTAGTCTGCATTGTGGCTGTCCTCCCTCTAGTCTTTCTCCTTGTCCGCACAAGTAGCGAGTACATCGTACCTGTTGGGCAGCACCACTGTCTGCGGGACCTCTTTCTCGACCTCTCCTAAGTCCCTGCTAGTTTGACTAGTTCAGTAAACTATATCCCGCTCTGCTCACCCAATACTGCTGGCTCCCTCTGGTACTTTGCTGCCAGCTTCAATTGTGGGGAGTTAGTTTAGTATGCAAATCATGTAAATCCTGGGTAAATTTGCAAATTTCCAATTAATTGCTACATAACTAGCAAAAAAAGTTACCACCAGTTTAGTGAATTAATCAACATTCATCCTGTTTACACCCTGAACCAGTTTTAGGAACATGAGTGACAGTAATTGCTTGCCCCGTTAATGCTAACTAATAAAATTACTGCATTTAAACACACAAAAGTGCTAATAATCAGAACAAATTAAACTCCTAAGGAAACAGTAAGCTGAGAGTATATACACTGTTCATAGTTTGTGCTTTTTAGAACTGTTGCACGATTATAGCACAGATAAAGAATGCATTGAGTAATCTTTATGTAAAATCCATTAATATCACAGCTGCTTACTCTTTGTTTTCTTTTCGATTTCCCTACTGTAGGCTCCTGTGTCTGCCCTTGCATGTGATTCCCTTCTCAATCATTCTGTACTGTTCTTTAGGCAGTTTGGTTTCTTTTGCATTTTACTTCCTTCTTCTTGCAGAACACACCTGCTGGGTGTGACTGCACTCATAAGAACATAAGAAATAGGAGCAGGAGTAGGCTATTCAGCCCTTTGAGCCTGCTCCGCCATTCAATAAGATCATGGCTGATCTTCTACCTCATCTCCACCTTCCCGCAATATCCCCATATCCCTTGGTTCCCTTAGTATCCAAAAATCTATCGATCTCTGTCTTGAATATACTCAATGACTAAGCATCCACAGCCCTTTGCGGTAGAGAATTTCAAAGATTCATGACCCTTTGAGTAAAGGAATTTCTCCTTATCTCAATCCTAAATGGCTGACCCCTTATTCTGAGACTGTGACCCCTGGTTCTAGACTCTGCAGCCGGGGAAACATCCTGCCTGCATCTACCCTGCCAAGACCTGTAAGAATTTTATACACTTCAATGAGATCACCTCTCATTCTTCCAAACTCTGTGGAATATAGGCCTAGTCTACTCAATCTCTCCTCATAGGACAAGTCCCCCATCCCAGGAATCAGTCTAGTGAACCTTCGTTGCACTTCCTCTAAGACAAATATATCCTTCCTTAGGTAAGGAGACCAAAACTGTACACATTACTCCAGGTGTGGTTTCACCAAAGTCCTATATGGTTGCAGTAAGACTTCTTTACTCTTATACCCCAATCCTTTTGTAATAAAGGCTAACATACCATTTTCTTTCCTAATTGCATGCTGTACCTGCATGTTAACTTTCTGTGATTTGTGTACAAGGACACCCAGGCCCGCCTGCATACCAACATTTCCCAATCTCTCGCCATTTAAAAAGTATTCTGCTTTTCTATTTTTCCTACCAAAGTGGATAACTTCACATTTTTCCACACTATATTCCATCTGCCTCGTTCTTGCCCACTCACTTAACCTGTCTATATCCCTTTGCAGCCTCTTTGTGTCATCCTCACAACTTAAAGAAAGACTTTCATGACCAACGGACATCCCAAAGCGCTTTACAGCCAATGAAGTACTTTTGAAGTGTAGTCACTGTTATAACGTAGAAAATGTAGCAGCCAATTTATGTACAGCAAGCTCCCACAAACAGCAATGTGATAATGACGAGATAATCTTTTTTTCATGATGTTGATTGAGGGATAAATATTGGCCAGGATACCAGGGATAACGCACCTGCTCTTCTTCGAAATAGTGCCATGGCAACTTTTACATCCACCTGAGAGAACAGACGGGGCCTCGGTTTAATGTCTCATCTGAAAGATTGCATCACTGACAGTGCAGCACTCCCTCAGCACTACACTGGAATTTCAGCCTAGATTTTTATGCTCAAACTCTGGGTGGAACTTTGAACCCACAACCTTCTGACTCAGAGATGAGAGTGCTACCAACTGAGCCACAGATGACACTCTCTTATTTTCCCACCTAACTTTGTATCATCAGCAAACTTGAATACATTACACTCGGACCCCTCATCTAAGTCATCGATATAGATTGTGAATAGCTGAGGCCCAAGCACTGATCCTTCCGGTACCTTGCCAGTTAGAGCCTGCCAACCGGAAAATGACCGTTTATCCATACTCTTTGTTTTCTGTCCATTTACCAATCCTCAATCCATGCTAATATATTACCCCCAATCCAATGAGCCCTAATTTTATGTAACAAGCTCTTGTGTGGCACCTTATCAAATGGTGTTCGAAAATCAAAATACACTACATTCACTTGTTCCATCTTAGTCGCAATGCGGACTCCGCCCACTGAGGGGCACAATGGACATGATCTTCACTGTGCGTCAACTACAAGAGAAATGCCGGGAACAGCACCAAATGCTGTATGTGGCCTTCTTTGACCTCACAAAGGCCTTCGACACCGTCAACCGTGAAGGATTATGGAGTGTCCTCCTTAAATTCGGCTGCCCTCAAAAGTTTGTCACCGATCTCCGCCTGCGTCATGACATCATGCAAGTCATGATCCTAACCAATGGATCCTCCAAAGACCCAATTCACGTACGGACCAGGGTAAAGCAAGGCTGTGTCATTGCACCGACACTCTTCTCGATCTTCCTGGCTGCAATGCTCCATCTCACCCTCAGTAAGCTCCCTGCTGGAGTGGAACTAATAGAAACATAGAAACATAGAAGTTAGGAGCAGGAGTAGGCCATTCGGCCCTTCAAGCCTGCTCCACCATTCAATGAGATCATGGCTGATCATCCAAATTCAGTACCTTGTCCCTGCCTTCGCCCCATATCCCTTGATCCCTTTAGCCTTAAGAAATATATCCAACTCTTCCTTGAATATATTTAATGAACTGGCCTCCACCGCCCTCTGTGGCAGAGAATTCCACAGGTTCACCACTCTCTGGGTGAAGAAATTCCTCCTCATTTCAGTCCTAAATGGCTTACCCCTTATCCTTAAGACTATGACCCCAGGTTCTGGACTCCCCGGCCATCAGAAAAATCCTTCCTGCATCTAGTCTGTCCAGGCCTGACAGAATTTTATAGGTTTCGATGAGATCCCCTCTCAATCTTCTGAACTCCAGTGAGTATAAGCCCAATCGACACAGTCTCTCCTCATACGTCATTCCTGCCATCCC
Organism: Somniosus microcephalus; assembly: GCF_052327205.1. NCBI lineage: Eukaryota > Metazoa > Chordata > Chondrichthyes > Squaliformes > Somniosidae > Somniosus > Somniosus microcephalus. The sequence goes on along the minus strand of NC_140991.1, from coordinate 210,623,693 downwards.
AGGTATCAGCCTGGTGAATCTTCGCTGCACTCCTTCCATGGCAAGAACGTCCTTCCTCAGGTAAGGCGACCAAAACTGCACACAATACTCAAGGTGCGGTCTCACCAAGGCTACAACTGTAGCAAGACATCCTTGTTCCTGTACTCGAACCCTCTTGCTACGAAGGCCAACATACCATTTGCCTTCTTAACCGCCTGCTGCGCCTGCATGCTTAACTTCAGCGACTGGTGCACAAGAACACCCAGGTCTCTTTGCACTTCCCCTTCTCCCAATCTATTGCCATTCAAATAATAATCTGCCTTCCTGTTTTTGCCACCAAAGTGGATAACCTCACATTTATCCACATTATAGTGCATTTGCCATGTTTCTGCCCAATCACCCAACCTGTCCAAATCGTACTGGAGTTTCACGACATCCTCCTCACAGCATACCCTCCCACCCACCCAGCTTTGTGTCATCTGCAAATTTGGAGATATTGCATCCAATTCCCTCGTCCAGATCATTAATATATATTGTGAACAGCTGGAGTCCTAGGACCGATCCTTGCGGTACCCCACTAGTCACTGCCTGCCACTCGGAAAATGACCCGTTTATTCCAACTCTTTGCTTTCTGTCCGCCAACTAGTTCTCTATCCAAGTCAATACCTTGCCCCCAATCCCATGTGCCTTAATTTTGCACGCTAATCTTTTATGCGGGATCTTATCAAAAGTCGTCTGAAAGTCCAAATACACCACATCCACTGGTTCTCCCTTATCTATTTTACCAGTTACATCCTCAAAAAATGCCAGTAGATTAGTCAAGCATGATTTACCTTTTGGAAATCCATGTTGACTTTGTCCGATCCTGTCACTGCTTTCCAAGTGCTCTGCTATTACATCTTTTATAATGGACTCTAGCATTTTCCCCACTATCGATGTCAGGCTTACCGGTCTATAATTGCCCACTTTTTGTCTACCACCCTTTTTGAATAGTGGGGTAACATTAGCTACCCTCCAATCCATGGGTACTGTTCCAGAGTCTATCGAGTTCTGGAAGATGACCAGCAATGCATCTACTATTTCTAGGGCCACTTCCTTAAGTACCCTGGGATGTAGATTATCAGGCCCTGGGGATTTATCGGCCTTCAGTCCCATCAATTTTCCTAACACCATTTCCCTACAAATACTGATTTCTTTCAGTTCCACCCTTTCATCAGACCCTATGTTCCCCGGCATCTCTGGGAGGTTATTTGTGTCCTCCTTTGTAAAGACAGAACCAAAATATGTATTTAGTTGGTCTGCCATTTCTTTGTTCCCCATTATAAATTCCCCTGATTCTGACTGCAAGGGACCTACGCTTGGCTTCACCAATCTTTTTCTCTTCACATATGTATAAAAGCTTTTACAGTCAGTTTTTATGTTCCCCGCAAGCTTACTCTCATATTCTATTTTCCCTTTCTTAATTAATCCCTTTGTCCTCCTTTGTTGAATCCTAAACTGCTCCCAATCCTCAGGATTATTGCTTTTTCTGGCCAATTTATATGTCCCCTCCTTGGATCTTATGCTATCCCTAATTTCCCTTGTTAGCCACGGTTGAGTCACCTTTTTTGTTTTATTTTTATGCCAAACTGGGATGAACAAATTCTGTAGCTCATCCATTCGGTCTTTGAATGTTTGCCATTGCCTATCCACCATCAACCCTTTGAGTGCCATTCCCCAATCAATCCTACCCAACTCGCTCTTCAGACCATCGTAGTTTCCTTTATTTAAATTGAGGACCCTAGTCTCTGAGTCAATTACTTCATTCTCCATCTTAATGTAGAATTCGATCATATTATGATCGCTCTGACCCAAGGGGCCTCGTACAACAAGATTGCTAATTAATCCTTTCTCTTTACATAATACCCAGTCTAACATGGCCTGATCTCTGGTTGGTTCCTCGACATATTGGTCCAGGAATCCATCCCGTAAACACTCCAGGAATTCCTCCTCCACAGTATTGTTACTAATTTGGTTGGCCCAATCTATATGTAGATTAAAGTCACCCATGATGACTGCTGTGCCCTTATTGCATGCTTCTTTAATTTCCCTTTTAATGCCATCCCCAACCTTCGCCTTACTGTTTGGAGGTCTATATACCACCCCCACTAACGTTTTTTTCCCCTTAGCATTTCTCAATTCTACCCATACAGATTCCACATCATCAGAGCTAATATCCTTCATTACAATTGTGTTAATCCCTTCTTTAACCATTAATGCTACCCCACCTCCCTTTCCTTTTTGCCTATCTTTCCTGAATATCGAATACCCCTGGATGTTGAGTTCCCAGTCTTGGCCATCCTTCAGCCACGTTTCTGTAATCCCAACCAAATCATATTCGTTTACCTCTATTTGCGCAGCCAATTCATCCACCTTATTACAAATGCTCCTCGCATTAAGACACAAAGCCTTCAGGCTTGTTTTTTTAAAGCTCTTAGACCTATTAGAATTATTATTTACTGTGGCCACGTTTGATTTAAACCGTTGATTTCTCTGACTGCCACTTTTGTTTTTCTCCTTCCTATCTTTTGCTTTTATCCTTATTTCCCTTTCCTCTGTCTCCCTGATCAGGTTCCCAACCCCCTGCCATTTTAATTTAAACCCTCCCCCACAGCACTAGCAAACACTCCCCCTAGGACATTGGTTCCAGCCCTGCCCAGATGCAGACCGTCCGGTTTGAACTGGTTCCACCTCCCCCAGAACCGGTTCCAATGTCCCAGGAACTTGAATCCCTCCCCCTAGCACCATTCCTCTAGCCACGTATTCATCTCAAGTATCCTTCTATTTCTACTCTGACTAGCACGTGGCACTGGTAGCAATCCTGAGATTACTACCTTTGAGGTCCTGTTTTTTAATTTATCTCCTAACTCCCTATATTCCGCTTTTAGGACCTCATCCCGCTTTTTACCTATATCGTTGGTGCCTATATGCACCACGACAACTGGCTGTTCACCCTCCCCTTCCAAGATGTTCTGCAGCCGCTCGGAGACACCCTTGACCCTTGCACCAGGGAGGCAACACACCATCCTGGAGTCTCGTTTGTGGCCGCAGAAACGCCTATCTATTCCCCTTACAATAGAATCCCCTATTACTATAGCTCTACCCCTCTTTTTCCTCCCATTCTGTGCAGCAGAGCCACCCCTGATGCCAGGAAGTTGGCTGCTGCTGCCTTCCTCTGATAAGCCATCCCCCCAACAGTACTCAAAGTGGCGTATCTGTTGGACAGGGGGATGGCCACAGGGGACCCCTGCACTACCTGCCTGCGCCTAGTACTCTGCCTGTTGGTCACCCGTTCCCTTTCTTCCTGTCCAACCTCTACCTGCGGTGTGTCCAACTCCATAAACGTGATATTCACGATGTCCTGAGCATCGTGAACGCTCCAGTATGCATCCAATCGCAGCTCCAGTGCCGCAATGTGGTCTGTCAGTAGCTGCAGCTGGATGCACTTCCTGCACATGTAGTTGTCAGGGACACAGGAAGTGTCCCTGAGTTCCCACATAGCGCAGGAAGAGCATACTACGGGGCTGGGCTGTCCTGCCATGACTTACCCTTTAATTAATTAATTAAAATTAAATGAATCCCACCAATTTCACTTCAATTAAATGATATACTAAAAGGCCCTTGCTTAACAGTAGTCCCCGCTACACAACAGAGACCTTAGAAACCACAAAATTTAAGTTTAGAAAAATTTAGAAAGAAAATACTCACCAGCCAATCACTTACCTGCTTCTTTGTGACGTCACACTTCGATTACTTTTTGCTTCCCTCTCCCGGAACCTGGATTGTTAAGCCGCCTCTGGTGCTCCCTCGCAGGTCCGCCACCTCTCCGCTCTCTCGGGGCTCTGGGCCTCGCTGCTCGCTGCCTCGGGGCTGCTCCTTATATACTGCTGCCGCCTCTGGTGCTCCCTCGCAGGTCCGCCGTCTCTCCGCTCTCTCTCTCTCTACAGAACAAACGGGAAACTGTTCAACCTCCGTCTCCTCCAGTCCAGATTCAAGGTCATCCCATCCTCTGTCATCGAATTACAGTATGCAGACGATGCTTGCGCCTGCGCACACTCTGAGGCCGAACTCCAAATCATCGTCAACACTGTCACTGAAGCGTACGAGAGCATGGGTCTTACACTAAACATCCATAAGACAAAGGTCCTCTACCAACCTGTCCCTGCCACACATTACTGCCCCCCGATTATCAAAATCCATGACGAGGCCTTGGACAACGTGGGCTATTTTCCATACCTCGGGAGCCTACTGTCAACAAGGGCAGACATCGATGACGAAGTCCAACTCCACCTTCAGTGTGCCAGTGCCGACTTCGGTCACCTGAGAAAGAGAGTGTTTGAAGACCAGGACCTCAAACCCAGCACCAAGCTTATGGTCTACAAAGCAGTAGGGATACCCGCCCTCCTGTATACTTCAGAGACCTGGACCATGTACAGCAGGCACCTCAAAGCACTGGAGAGGTACCACCAACGCTGCCTCCGCAAGATCATGCAAATCCATTGACAGGATAGGCGTACCAACATCAGTGTTCTCGCTCAGGCCAACATCCCCAGCATCGAAACTTTGACCACGCTCGATCAGCTCTGATGGACGGGCCACATTGTCCGCATGCCTGATATGAGACTCCCAAAACAAGCGCTCTACTCGGAGCTCCAACACGGCAAGAGAGCCCCAATTGAGCAGAGGAAATGCTTCAAGGGCACCCTCAAAGCCCCCTTGAAAAAGTGCAACAACCCCACTGACACCTGGGAATCCCTGGCCCAAGACCGCACAAAGCGGAGGGGAAGCATCCGGAAAGGGACTGAACACCTCGAGTCTCTTTGCCGGGAGTAAGCGGAAGCCATGCGCAAATAGCACAAGGAGCGGACGTCAACCCAAGCACCCCACCCACCTGCCCCTTCAACCACCTGTGACAGAGACTGTGGGCTCGAATTTCATCGGGCCGTTGAGGTGGGATTGGGGGCGTGTGGGGGGTTGAAATTGCAAAAACTGGCGGGCTGGCTCCATCCCGCCTCCAAGCAATTTTCATTAAATCGTGTCTACTGGTTCCGTCTCCATCCCGCCTCGGGATAGGCCGTTAAGGCCCTTAACAAGCACTAAATTGCCTCTATAATGCCATTTTGATCGGCCTTTCTGATTTTAACCTTTTTCCCACGTGAAGCACGCCTGTTCTGAAACATGACAGTGAAACCTGGCGGGAGCACAATTGGATTGCTGACTATTAGCTGCAGCTCAACCATTAAATAGGAGATTTGATCAGCCATCATTTGCAGGCGGCAGGACTTTGTTGTCTCAGGTCTGGGGGAACTTTTAGAAGGCATAACCGCAGCTGTGGAAGTTTGGAGCCTGACACCCATCTCCAGTGTGACCTCCTGGGAAACCCCTCTCGCTACCTTGACTGAGCGCTTCCTCAACTGAGGCATATACCAGAAGCATGGGAGCCATTTATTTCCTTCCCTTCTGGACATCAGATGAGAACGAAGACCAGCTGCGGCACCAGCAGAACCATGAACAACAGCAGCACCAATAGCAGCAGCACCAACAGCAGCAGCACCAACAGCAGCAGCACCAACAGGAGCGCCAAGCTGCTGCTCACCCACCTGAAGCTGCACAGGCCAGAAGGGGCCAGCGCATGGAAGCCCATCGGCACAGGAGATATTCCCCAAACAAGGTCTACAGACACAGGGTCAGCTACCTCAACATCTCTGAGCAGCAGTGCCAAAGACGGCTCCAACTTTCATGAGAGGTAGTGGGTGACATCTGCGCAATGCTGCAACAAGACCTGCAGGCCAGAGGACCAGGTGGACAACCCATACCAGTGGCCATCAAAGTCACCACTGCACTCAACTTTTTTGCCTTGGGCTCATTCCAGGGATCAGCAGCAGACATCAGCGGCATCTCCCAGGCGGCTGCACACACTTGCATCATGCAGGTAATCAATGCCCTCTTTGCCCTTGCGCACAATCACATCTATTTCACCAAGGATCAAGCAAGTGTCACGGTGCGAGCGGTTGGATTAGCTCATCTGGCAGGCTTTCCAAGGGTGCAGGGCGTCATTTACTGTACACATGTGGCCCTTAAGGCACCCCATCGCAATCCAGGTATTTTTGTCAACCGCAAGGGCTTCCACTCCCTTAACGTTCAGCTGGTGTGTGACCACAACAAGGAAATTTTGCATGTTTGTGCCAAGTACCCTGGCAGTTGCCATGACTCCTTCATACAGCGCCAGTCTAGTGTGCCTCCACTATTCAGTCCACAAGACCAACTTGACGGATGGCTACTTGAAGACAAGGGCTATCCCCTGAAGACGTGGCTAATGACGCCATTGAGGAGACCATTCAACGAAGCTGCGGAGAGCTACAACTCCAGGCACATGTCCACCAGAGCCATAATCGAGCATGTAGTGTCCGTGTGTTGATAGAGACACTGAAGACAGGAGTTGGTTCATAGGTGTTTACTGTGGTGTATGTAACCTGTACCACCTTAAGAGACTACCTTAAGAGATGGACTACTTTCTCTTGGCTACTGTATATTGTATTACCGGTGGTGACCACACCGGTATATAAACTCTGTGTAGTAATTTGCTAAGCAGTTCAGCCCTGACCTTCGATTAGTAAAGACCTGTTTTAGTTATTCTTGTTGTCTGTGTCCAGTGATTTATATTAAGCATATCTGGAACACTCAGACTCAACAGTGGCGACGAGTCCGATCTTACCCTGCGGCAGTTTGCATCCAAGGCAGCTTCGTCCCCAGAACGGGCGTCGAGAAGAGGCATCTGCCCTCATCATCCTGCTGAGCACCGCATTCGCACAGGAGGCATCGAGAACCTGGGGAAATTACTGACCACGAAGTCCTCCATCAGCGACAGGCAGTGATTATCCTTCTACCACGGTGGTGGGTAAGCCGATCTAGCGACACGGGCGGAAAGTCGGCCGCGTTGTCAGTGGAGAAGGGGAGGGAAACCGGAGGAAAAAGGGCGGAGAACTCGACCGCAGCCGGTGAAAAGGACCGGGCTGCAATCGGGGCCGAGAGGCGCAGCGACAAGGGCAGCGTTAAGGCCACGAGAACCGCGGAGAACTTGACCACAGCCGGTGTAAAGGGCCGGGCTGCAATCGGGGCTGAGAGGCGCAGCAACGAGGGAAGCGTTGATGCCCACGAGAACCGCGGGGGAGCAAAAGCAGCATCGGGGGAAAGTAAGAACCGCTGGGAGGCGAGAACGGCAACAGCGCGGTCAGCGCCATTGTAGCCAGCGGGGGAAGAAGACAAGCGCGGGACAAGCCGCCAAGCGCGGGAAGCCGCCATTGTAGTCGGCGGGGGAAGAAGACAAGCGCGGGAAAAGCCGCCAAGCGCGGGAAGCCGCCATCTTGGGAAAAAAAAAAAAATTCAAGGATGCCTAAACACGGTAACATCACTGCTTTTGATAGTGATGTTGAAGATTGGGCCACGTATGTAGAACGCATTGGAGTTTATTGTACAGCAAATGAAGTACCAGATGATAAGAAAGCAATAACATTATTAAACTCAATGGGGGCGAAGACGTACGGGTTATTGAAGCATCTGATAACACCAGATAAACCGACGGATCAGACTTCCGTGAAAATTGTTACGATCGTGCAATAACATTTAAACCCCACGCCGCTGATGATAGCGGAACGATTTAAATTTTACAGCAGAACGCAGCTGAAAGAGGAAAGCAACGCTGAATTCTTAATTGAACTGCGTAAGCTATCAAAGTACTGTCAGTTTGGTACAGGACTAGCAGATGCTCTGAGAGATAAATTCGTGTGTGGATTATTAAAAGAAGGAACACAAAAGCGTCTGCTAGAAGAAAAGGGCCTTACGCTTGAGAAAGCTGTCACCATTGCAGCATCGCACGAGGCCGCAGCAAGAGGCACCGTGGAAATGCAACTAAGGTCATCGGAACTCAGCACCAATCAAATGGCATTGGGTGCAATAAAGTGTTATCGTTGCGGAAGGACAACGCACGATCAGAATCAGTGCTGGTTCAAAAATCAGGAATGCAGAAAATGTGGCAAGCTCGGTCACATAGCTAAAGTATGCCGGTCAGGTAAGAAGACCAGCAGCAAAAAGTCACCGCAGGAAAAGTGCAAAAAGGTACACAAGGTGACAGAGAACAGTTCGGATGAACAGAAGACGGATTCAGACTCCAGCAGTAAGGAACTGGGTTGTCTAAGAATACATAATGTGGGTAACACAGCAGACCACCAAACTATCTGGGTCACACTTCAGATAGCAGGAGTCCAAGTGAAGATGGAATTGGACACTGGATCGGCATTGACGGTCATGAATAAGCAAGATTACAAAAGGTTATTTCCACACATTCCCTTAAGGGATACGGAGATTGTTTTGAAAACATACACGGGGCAAAGAGTATACCCCATTGGAAAGATAAAGGTAAAGGTGGTCCACAAGGATAAAGAAAGCTGAGGAATGGACTTATATGTGTTGCCTGGGGGAGGTCCACCATTACTGGGACGGGAATGGATCAGGAGAATAAATATGGACTGGCATTCCTTAAAAGCACTAACTGTAGATTCCGGCAAAAAGGAAGATGTCAAACCTAAACGACTGTCCAGAATATTGGACGATGCTAAAGAGGTGTTCCAGCAGGGACTGGGAACACTGAAAGGAATTACGGCAAACATCAAAGTTGAAGAACATGCAAACCCGAAATTTTTCAAAGCCAGACCGGTACCTTATGCGATACGACCTGCTGTGGAAGCTGAGCTGGAAGGACTAGAACGGTCCGGAGTACTGTCAAAGGTGGACTGGAGTGAATGGGCCACGCCCATTGTTCCCGTCATGAAGCGTTCATCGAGTAACAAACCGGGGGAACCGGGGAAGGTTCGCATCTGTGGCGATTTCAAGATCACTGTTAATCCGGTGCTTCACACGGTGCAATATCCGCTTCCACGGATTGAGGATATCTTCGCTTCGTTGGCTGGCAGGAAACACTTCACCAAGATAGACCTGGTGCAGGCGTATTTACAGATGGAAGTTGATGAAGCGTCACGCCAGTATCTCACGCTCAACACGCATAAGGGCTTATATCGGTATAATAGATTGGTTTTTGGAGTGGCATCGGCTCCAGCGATTTGGCAAAGGGCCATGGAGCAGGTATTACAGGGAATTCCAGGCACACAATGTTACCTGGACGACATTCTGATTACAGGAAATGATGATGAGGAACACCTTGCAAATTTGGAACAGGTGCTCAACAGATTGAAAGAATATGGACTTTGAGTTAATCACCAGAAATGTGAGTTCTTTCAGAAGCAAATCTCGTACTGTGGTCACGTCATTGACCAGGAGGGGCTTCACAAGTCACCTGACAAGATCGAAGCTGTTGTGAAGGCTCCCGCTCCGGAGAATGTATCCCAGTTGAGGTCGTTCCTAGGGTTGATTAACTATTACCATAAGTTTCTGCCAAATTTATCCACAGTGCTACACCCGCTGAACGCTCTTTTGCAGAAGGGAGTGCCATGGAAGTGGAGCGAGGACTGTAAGTGGGCCTTTCACAAAGGCAAGGCATTGATCACCTCTAAGGAAGTGTTGGCTCACTTTAACCCAACGCTGCCTATTCGGTTAGCTTGTGATGCTTCTCCATATGGTATTGGGGCAGTGCTCTCACATAAGTTGCCAAATGGCTTGGAAAGACCAGTCGCATTCGCATCCAGATCATTGACCTCCGCTGAGCGCAACTATGCTCAGATAGATAGGGAGGCTCTCAGCCTTGTGTGGGGAGTAAAAAAATTTAATCATTACCTGCAAGGGCAAAAGTTTATGCTGCTGACAGACCACCAGCCATTGGTTTCCATCTTTAACCCTAAGAAGGGTGTTTCGGTGATGACAGCGCAGAGGCTCCAGAGATGGTCCCTTTTCCTAGGGGCACATCAATATCAGGTTGAATTCAAAGGTACAAAGCAACATGGTAATGCTGATGGGCTGTCGCGCCTGCCACTACCTACAGCGGAAGAGGCACCGACAGTTGACCCTGTTGAGCTATTTCACTCGACCATCATCGAATGTTTACCAGTCACCAATGCAAGTATTGAGAGAAAAACCAGGAATGACCCGACACTGTCTCGGGTCTACGAATTGACAGTGAAAGGATGGCCAGCTCATGGTGAACCACTGTTACCGGCATTCTCAGCCAGACGAGAACAGCTGTCCGTCTGTCAAGGAACATTGATGTATGGAACAAGGGTGATTATTCCTCCTAAATTAAGGGAGAGAGTTCTAAAGGAACTGCATGAAGGTCATCTGGGGGGAGTCAAGATGAAAAGCCTTGCTAGGGCTTATGTGTGGTGGCCAGGCATCGACCAACAAATAGAGGATCTGACTAAAAGCTGCTCAGGGTGCCAAAAAGTTCAAAATGCACCTCCAATTGCACCGCTGCATCCATGGGAATGGCCTTCAACCCCATGGCAACATGTACATATTGACTTCGCAGGTCCATTCATGGACTCCATGTTTTTAATTGCGGTAGACGCACATTCTAAATGGCCAGAAGTGATTAAGATGGCGACCACTACCTCGGAAAAGACGATCGCAGTTCTAAGAACAATATTCGCAAGAAATGGACTGCCAGAACAAATATGTTCAGACAACGGACCGCAGTTCGTGTCAGATGAATTCCAGAAATTCATGAAGAAGAATGGGGTGAAACATTATACCTCTGCTCCATATCATCCGGCTACAAATGGGTTGGCCGAGAGATTTGTACAAACGTTCAAAAAGGCGATAAAGGCCATGAGCGAACACCAGATTCCACTACAACACAAGGTGGACAATTTCCTAATGGCATATCGAAACGCCGCTCATGCAGTGACAAATCAAAGCCCTGCCATGATGTTCTATAACAGGAGGCTGCGGTCCAGGTTGGACTTGTTAAAACCAAATGTGCGGAGGGAAGTAGAAAACAAACAGTTCCAGCACATAAATAACAGGACCACTCGGAGTTTCGAAATAGGACAGCCAGTGTTAGCCCGGGACTATAAGAATGAGAAATGGCAGTCGGGAACAATTCGTGCCAGAGAAGGACCCCTGATGTACACGGTAGATATTGGTGAAACCATAATACGACGTCATGCTGACCAAATTGTAGAATCGAGAACAAGGGTCGAACCCATGACTACGACAGAGACACCAGTAGAAGAAGTTAGTGAACCTGAAGCATCTACCTCAGACGCCAATGTATCTGATGATGTCCAATCCATAGAAAATCAACTAGAGGAGTCACCCCAGCAACGAGAACCAGAGACCCCTGAAAGGCGTTATCCAACTCGGATCAGGAGGCCTCCTCAGAGACTGAATCTTTGAACAGTTTTGCATGAAGTTGTATATATGTTATCCATGTTATGTTTAAATGGGGATGTACACTGTTAAGCTAAAAAGGGAGGAATTGTGGTGTATGTAACCTGTACCACCTTAAGAGACTACCTTAAGAGATGGACTACTTTCTCTTGGCTACTGTATATTGTAGTACCGGTGGTGACCACACCGGTATATAAACTCTGTGTAGTAATTTGCTAAGCAGTTCAGCCCTGACCTTCGATTAGTAAAGACCTGTTTTAGTTATTCTTGTTGTCTGTGTCCAGTGATTTATATTAAGCATATCTGGAACACTCAGACTCAACATTTACTAAGCAAAGTCTGGGGGGGGGGGGTTCTAATGGATATAACACAATATACAGGCTTATATAGCCCGAGTGGCCATTACCGGCATTACAGCACATATGGGGCTCTTAAAGGCACATACACTACAATTCCTCCCCTTTTAGCTAACCAGTACATCATATTTTAAGTAATTATTAATTACATGTTATAAGAAAAATAATATACACATTGTTGTAGTTAATTAATTATAAGTCAGTCTCTCTGGAGGCTTCCTGACTCAGTCCGGATAACGCCTCGGTGGTGTAGTAGTTTCTGGTGGTGTAGTAGGTTCTTTTGGCAAGGCTGATTCGGCTTGAATGCCAGTGTCGGGTTCATCGGGTTCCAGTATCACCGGATCGGAGGTAGATATGGGTATCTCTACTTCATCGTTCGGCGTATAGAGTTGTGGTGTAGGTTGTCCCTTTTCGGATGACTCTATGATTTGGTCAGCATGGCGCCTTATTATGCTTTCTCCGATGTCCACGGTATACATCAGTGGTCCTAGTCGTGTGCAGATAGTTCCAGGCTGCCATTTCTCAGTACGGTAGTCCCGGGCCAAAACTTGTTGACCTATCTGGAAGGTTCTAGTTGGCCTTTCATTCATGCCTTGAAACTGCCGGTTCTCCACGTCCCTTCTGATGTTGGGCTTGACCAAATCCAGCCGGCATCTTAGGTTTTTATTGAAGAACATCATGGCGGGAGTTTGGTTGGTAACCATATGTGTTGCATTCCTGTATGCGAACAAGAAGTTATCCACCTTGTGCTGAAGTTTTATGTCTTCATTACCCATGGCCTTTATGGCCTTCTTGAAGGTCTGGACAAACCTTTCAGCCAATCCATTGGTGGCGGGATGGTATGGGGCGGACGTGTAGTGCTTAACCCCATTGTTTTTTAAGAATTTCCTGAATTCTTCGGACACAAATTGCGGTCCATTATCAGAACAGATCTGTTGCGGCAGCCCATTCCTGGCAAATATGGTCCTTAATACTGTGATGGTTTTTTCCGTGGTGGTGGAGGACATCTTTATTACCTCCGGCCACTTGGAGTGTGTGTAGTGTATGTAACCGTCTACCTTTAAGAGACTATTGTATGTAACCGTTCACCTTTAAGAGAACTATTTTAGGTGTGGCACTACTTGTTTGGCTTCTGTATATGGTAATACCGATGGTGACCACACCGGTATATAAGTGCTGTGGCATGATTTATAGGGCAGATTCGCCCTGACCTTCGAATAGTAAAGTCCTGTTGTATGTTACTCCTGAAGTCTGTGTCGTAATTAACTGCACAACCCACAGACTTTACAGTGGCGACGAGTCCGATCGTACCCTGCGGCAACAATATTTTCAAGCAACGAAAGAGCGTCGAAAAGAGGCAACCACCCTCGTCATTCGGCTGGGAGAAAACTCAAGGCTGCAGCAATAGAAAGGAGGAAGACTTTAGCGACAAAAACTTCCATCAGCAACAGGCACTGACTGTCCCTTCTGCCACGGTGACTGTGAGTAAGGGAAAGTGAAAAGAATAGCCGGAGGATAAGGGCTGGGCACTCGACCATGGTCGAGGGGAAAAAGGAGCCGGACAAAAAGTCGGGTCCAACGGCGTCGTGAGAGACCGCGACCGGCGGGAAAAGCCGGGCGGTGACCGAAGCCACAAAGCGCTGCGACCGGGAGCGTAGGCGCGGGAAGAGAGAAACTCAGCCGCAGCCGGGGAGAGAAGCACCGGACTGCGAGAGGGCTGGGAGGCGCGATTGGGGTCCGAGCGAGCGGGAGAGGCAGAGCCGACCAAGAGAGACTGCGCGAGAGCCAGTCCAGCGGCTGAACTGTCCTCCGTCAACGGGGTGTAACCAGCGCCGGTAGAGCCGAGCGAGCGGGAGAGAGGCAGAGCCGAGCAAGGGGAACTGTGCGAGAGCCAGTCCAGCGGCTGAACTGTCCCCCGTCAACGGGGTGTACCCAGCGCCGGTAGAGCCGAGCGAGCGGGAGAGAGACAGAGCCGAGCAAGGGGAACTGTGCGAGAGCCAGCCCAGCGGCTGAACCTGTTCGCCATCAACGGGGTACGCAGAGCCGGTCGCCCTGCCATAAAATTTAAAAAAAAGGGAAAGCCTTGAAGCCGACGCGCAGGCTGTGAACCTGAAAGCCAGCGGCCGTCGCCCGTGGGGAAAGTGCACCCCTCCCGCCAGGGAAGAAACGCGGGAAGCCGCCATTAGGCGGGGAAGAAGACAGAAGTGGGAAACCGCCATTGAAGTGGGCGGGGAGAGAAGATAAGAGCGGGATACCGCCATTTTCGCGGGAAAACCGCCATCTTAGAAAAAAAAAGAAATAATAATTTAAAGAAATACTTGTGTTGTTCCCAAAGAGAGGAAGATGCCTAAGCGTGGTAACATCAACGATTTTAATTCCGAGGTAGAAGACTGGGCCACGTACGTGGAACGCATTGAGATCTATTGTGAGGCCAATAAAATAGAAGAAGATGACAAAGCTATAACCTTGCTGAACTCGATGGGCGCAAAGACATACGGGCTCTTGAAGCATCTACTAGCACCAGCTAAACCGGCGGATCAGACTTTCGATGATATTGTGGCTGTCCTGAAGGACCACTTGAACCCTACACTGTTGATGTTGGCGGAACGATTCAAATTCTATGCGAGAACGCAACGGAAAGACGAAAGCAACGCAGAATACTTGGTCGAACTGCGTAGACTAGCGAAATACTGCCAGTTTGGAGGGAATCTGACAGAGGCATTGCGAGACAAGTTCATGTGCGGGTCGGCAAAGGAAGGAACGCAAAAGCGACTACTCGAAGAGAATGACCTTACACTTGACAGGGCTGTCCTTATTGCAGCATCGCACGAAGCCGCAGCGAAGGGAACTGCGGAAATGCAGCTAAAGGCAGCAGCACTAAGTGTGGATCAAATTACCTCGACAACAACAAAATGCTATCGTTGTGGGAAGACAACACACGACCAGAACCAATGCTGGTTTAAGAACCAGGAATGTAGGAAATGTGGCAAACTGGGTCACATAGCTAAGGTATGCCGGTCAGGGAAGAAGACCAACAACCAAAGGACCAACAACCAAAGGAAGCCATCACAGGAAAAGTACAACAAGGTACACAAGGTGGCTGAGAAGAGTTCAGACGAACAGAATTCAGACTCAGACCCAAACGGCCAGGAGCTGGGTAGTCTGAGAATTCACAATGTGAGTAAGGAAGCTGACCTACAAACTATCTGGGTCATGCTAAAAATAGCTGGAATCCAAGTGAAAATGGAGTTGGACACTGGATCAGCTCTATCAGTCATAAATCGAAGGGATTACCACCGGCTATTCTCACATATACCCTTAAGAGATACCAAGTTCGTATTGCAGACATACACGGGGCATAAAGTATACCCCATGGGAAAGATAAGAGTCAAAGTGAGAGATAGGGGTAAAGAACACCCAAGAATGAACTTATACGTACTACATGAGGGAGGACCACCACTTCTAGGACGGGAGTGGATCAAGAAAATAGACATGGAATGGCACTATCTAAAAGCCATAACGAGTGAGGACTCGGTGCAGACAATCAGCTCAGATTCTGAAACGGATGACGATAAGACCAACCCAAATATGAAAGACAAGGCTGAAATGGACTTGCCGACGAAGGTTGGAAAAACGAAGGCATGCATAAAGGCTTATGCTCCAGAGAAGAACAAAGTTTCAGAACAGAACTCCACCGAACAACGACAACCTAGTTCGACAGAAAATTCTGAGCCTGTTCAAGTTACGGACATATCCATGACGGAAGAACACCGAGCTCGGACTCAAACTTATTTCAAATTACGACAACAATTAGAACAATTGAGTTACCGTCTCGTACAAGAGATGAAAACAATGAAAAAGTTCTATGACACCGAATGGCAGAATCTGGAAAGACAACAGAAGCAGCTAGCTCAAGCAGAGAGCGACCATAGAGCCATCGTGACCAATTACCGATCACATCTCCCTTATGCTGTTCAGGAGTTAGAATATTTGCAGGAAGAAGCAAATGAAGAGGAATCTTCAGGAAGCCAGGATTTTATCCCAGTTCTTCTCTACGACTCCTTACGAGCAGAGTGTGAGAAGTTGAAAGAACAGTATGAACAGGCCCAGGCTACAATTCTGGAAGGGGTTAACTCGGCAACCTCCGAAAAGCTAGTTTCAGTGGCAGCATATGAGCAACTGAAGGTTGAACATGAGCAAGAAATCCAAAGGCTGCAGGAAATTCTTGATGAGCTCAAGGCCAAGACAGACTCATCGGTAGAAGTTCCATCCATAGATGAGAAATTAGAGGTGAAAGACATGGCAGAACCTGAAAGACAAGATGTACAAGAACTCATAAAAATATTAAAGGAAACCCAAGACAAATATGGTGCGTCAATGACCGAGATTCAACAACTTGAAGAACAGATTCAACTGGGAATCCGTTCAGTGGAAGAAAAGGGAACTGTAAGAAACACAGAGACTGTAAGAATGGCCTCTGAACATGAGCTAGAGAGCATCAAGGCGCAACCTCTCTGAGCGCTGGAAGCCAAAGTACAAGAGGAAAAGAAGGTGAAAGCATTGGAGGAAAAGGTGGATGAAATGGAGAAGACTCTGACACACAGTGTTCCCGTGGAAGAGTTAACGGTCAGCCAACTCCTTCATATGCTGAAGGACAAGACTCTACAATGGGAACAATCTGAACACGAGCTTCAATCTTCAAAGGGGAGGAGTTCGGAGCTCTCAAAAGTTATGGAAATAGCTGAGGTTGCAACACAGATTTTACAGGGATGCCAAAAGTACGCTGAATCACGTCAATGTGAACAGCAGAATGTTGAAACAGCTGCTCCAGTAGAAGGATTGAATAGCCTGATCAATCAATCCCCGAGGGAAGGGGAAGTATTGAAATCACAAACGAGGTCATTAGTGAAGGATTTGCAGGAAACCCAGGAAGAGCGGGATGAATATGAACGCATGAAGAAGTCTCTTCAGGAAAGATGTCTAGGGAGGGAACAACAGTCGGCTAACGTCCAGTTGGGTACGGAAGAAGTAGCAGGCCCTCTCGCTAGACTAGCTCAGGACGACACCGAATATTACCATGACCTGTTGAGTGACACTGAATATTACGAGTATCTGGTCTGCCCAGCTTGTGATGAAAACTCCCAAAGTGCAGAAATCAGGATGAAGCACTTAAAGTCTAAGGAACATAGAGAGATGGTGGCGCTACGGCTGGCAGCTGATAAGGGAGCCCCGAGAGTCTCCAAGAAGCAGAAAAGAAAAAGAAGAAGCAGAAGATGATAACCATCAAAATCATTATCACTCCTACCAGATCATGCACGTGGGCCCTACAAAGGGAGATAAATCAGTTGGAAAGTAAGGAAAATTACCAAGGCAATACAGCTGTTTGTAAAAGTCAGCATTGCTGGTTCAGCAGGACGGGAGTTCAAGCTGTTACGTCAAGGGGAAGACTAGTGGAGGAGTCACGCTAGCAATGTGAACCGGCTACACCACAGCGATGTTGTTCGGACCGAGTCAAGACTAGAGACTGAATCTATACACTGTTCCCACAGAGACTGAACCTGTGAACTGTTTCCCACAGAGACTATATCTGTAAATTGTTTACCTGAAGTTGAATATATGTATGTTAATGAGAAATAGTATGTTGTAAGCTAAAAAGGGAGGATTGTAGTGTATGTAACCGTCTACCTTTAAGAGACTATTGTATGTAACCGTTCACCTTTAAGAGAACTATTTTAGGTGTGGCACTACTTGTTTGGCTTCTGTATACGGTAATACCGACGGTGACCACACCGGTATATAAGTGCTGTGGCATGATTTATTGGGCAGATTCGCCCTGACCTTCGAATAGTAAAGTCCTGTTGTATGTTACTCCTGAAGTCTGTGTCGTAATTAACTGCACAACCCACAGACTTTACAGTGTGCATCAACCGCGATTAAGAACATTGAGTCCATAAATGGACCAGCAAAGTCGATGTGTACCCTTTGCCAGGGAGATGAGGGCCACTCCCATGGATGTAGAGGGGCTTGTGGTGGAGCGTTTTGGACCTTCTGGCATCCTAGGCAGCTCTTGGTCATTTCTTCGATGTCTCCATCGATACCTGGCCACCATACAAACGCCCTGGCTAGGTTCTTCATTTTCACTCCACCCAGATGCCCCTCGTGAAGCTCCTTTAGCACTTTATCCTGGAGTTTGGGTGGAATCACCACTCTGGATCCACACATCAAGGTTCCTCCGCACACTGACAGCTGTTCTCTTCTTTGCGAGAATGCTGGCAACAGTGGTTCGCCATGTGCTGGCCATCACTTCACTGTTAAATCATAGACCCGTGAGAGAGTCGGGTCATTTCTCGTTTCTCTTTCAATGGCAGAATTTGTTACTGGTGGACATTCCACTATGGTGGAGTGGAACATCTCCACTGGGTCTACTGTAGGTGCCTCTTCTACCGTTGGCAACGGTAGGCGCGATAAACCGTCAGCATTCCCATGCTGTTTTGATCCTTTGTATTCTATGTTGTATTGGTGCGCCCCTAGAAAAAGGGACCACCTCTGTAGCCTTTGCGCTGTCATAATGGGAACACCCTTTTTAGGGTTGAATATGGAGATGAGGGGTTGATGGTCAGTCAACAAGGTAAATTTTTGTCTGTGTAGGTAATGGTTGAATTTCATTTCTTCACTCCCCATACCAGGCTGAGTGCTTCCCTGTCGATTTGGGCATAGTTACGCTCAGCTGAGTTCAATGAGCGTGACGCAAAAGCTATCGGCTGTTCCGAGCCATCAGGGAATTTATGCGATAATACTGCTCCTATGCCGTAAGGGGATGCATCGCACGCCAGTCTGATTGGCAGTGATGGGTTGTAATGAGCCAAAACTTCTTTGGATGTGATTAAGTCTTTGCATTTATGGAAGGCACGTTTGCAGTCTTCGTTCCATTTCCAAATCACTCCTGTTTGTAGCAGTTCATTAAGAGGGTGTAGAAGAGTTGATAAGTTCGGTAAAAATTTATGATAGTAATTTATTAATCCCAGGAACGACCTTAATTGTGAAACATTTTCAGGTGCTGGGGCTTTTATGACCGCTTCAATTTTTTCAGGTGACTTATGTAACCCTTCCTTATTTATTATGTGGCCACAATATGATATTTGATTTCGGAAAAATTCGCACTTGGGGCGATTTGCTCGTAGGCCCCGTTCTCTCAGCCTAGTGAGCACCTGCTCTAAATTGGCAAGGTGCTCGTTGTCGTTTTCTCCTGTTAGAAGGATGTCGTCTAGGTAGCATTGAGTCCCCGGAATCCCTTGGAGGACTTGCTCCATAGCTCTTTGCCAGATAGCTGGAGCGGATGCTACTCCGAAAACCAGTCGATTGTACTGGTACAGACCTTTCTGTGTATTTATCGTGAGATATTTTTTAGAGGCCTCTTCAACCTCCATCTGTAGATATGCCTATGCCAAGTCAATTTTGGTGAAACGTTTCCCTCCGGATAGTGAGGCAAAAATATCTTCTATCCTCGGGAGAGGATACTGTACCGTGTGAAGGACCGGGTTTACAGTCACCTTGAAGTCTCCACAGATGCGAATTTTTCTCTGTTCTTCAGATTTATGATTCTTCAATGCTTTCTTCATGACTGGGACGATGGGTGTTGCCCACTCGCTCCAATCTATTTTAGATAATACGCCTGCCTTTTCCAAATTCTCCAGCTCTGCCTCGACTGCTGGACGAATTGCGTATGGCACCGGTCTTGCCTTAAAAAACTTGGGAATTGCTGCATCTTCCACTTTTATTGAGGCGGTGATGCCTTTCAAGGTTCCTAGTTTCTCTTGAAACACTTCCTTGGCGTTGGCCAAGATGTCTTTTAATCGTTCAGGTATGACGTCATCATCATTTTTTTCCTTACTGGTCACCGTCAGTGCCTGAATGGAGTGCCAGTCTAAACGTATTTTCCTGATCCATTCACGTCCCAACAGCGGTGGACCACCATCTTGTAGAACGTATAAATACAACTTCTGTATTTCCTTGCCGTTGTATACAACAGGCACCCTTATTTTTCCTTTGGGGTATACTTTCTGCCCCGTATATGTTTTCAAGATAATGGATGTGTCTTTTAAAGTTATATGCGGAAATAGCCGCTCGTAATCCCGTCGATTTATGACGGTCAGAGCTGATCCTGTATCTAGCTCCATTTTAACTGGGGACCCTGCTATTGTGAGGGTAACCCAAATGGTCTGGTAATCTTCTTTGGCAATTACATTATGTAATTTGAGAGAGCTTAGTCTCTTGTTCCCGGAGTCGCTATCGCTCTTCTGGTCTTCGGAGCTACTGTCCGTCATCATTTGTACCTTTCTGTGCTTTTCCTTATTGATTCTTTTCCTGTTAGTGGATTTTTTTGTTTCCCGATCGGCACACACGCGGAATGTGTCCCATCTTTCCGCATTGCCTGCATGCTTTGTCCTTGAACCAGCAGTCCCTCTGGTCATGGGTGGATCTGCCGCAGTGATAACATCTCTCAAAACCCCGTGTCATTTCATGGGTGCCGAAGTCCTGTGGCCTTTGCTGTATCTCTGCAGCTCCTCTTGCACTGAAAGCCTTGTCCAGTGTTAAATCTTTCTCAGAAAATAGCCTTTTTTGTGTTCCTACACTTAGGAGACCGCAGACGAATTTGTCTCGCAGAGAATCTGCCAGTCCTGCCTCGAATTGGCAGTGTAGGGTATCAACAATCTCCTTAAAATTCTTGTCCATCGGTTCGGCTGGAGTGATTAAGTTTCTTAACAGCTTGTATGTCTTTGCGCCCATTAGATCCAGAAGTACTGAAGCTTTTTTCTCATCTTCTATTCCATTTGCGGTGCAATATACCTCCACTCTTTCCACATATGTGGTCCAATCCTCTATCTCGTTATCAAAAGCATCAATATTGCCAGAATTAGGCATCTTAGAAAAGATATGGCGCTTCCCGTGCTTTTCTTTCTTTTCTGCAGAAAAGATATGGCGCTTCCCGCGCTTTCCCGCCGCTGCTGCCGATGACAACGCTGTTTCCCGCGGTTTCCATTCTTTTTTTATTTATTTATTTATTTACAGTTGGAGACTCGTTCCCGCCGGACTCTCTCTGTAGGTCTGAATGCCGACCTGCTTGCAGCTGCGGCCGTCTCCCGAGTGCTCCCTCCCCGTCTGTTACTGCTTGCCTCCACTTTCGCTGCTTGGCCCAGCTGTAGAGCCAGCCGCTGGAACCCCAGCCTGATGCCCAGGAAGGATTACCGCAGTACCTGCCACCAGCTTGGCCAGCTGGTGAAACAACAGCTTCTTTCACTTCTTGATTCTTCTGGACGCCAGAGGAATCGATGTCTTTGAGGTGCTATCGAATTGTAGGTAAGTCCGCTTCCAGTTCGTCGCCACTGTAGGGTCCGTGTGTTGATAGAGACACTGAAGACAGGAGTTGGTTCATAGGTGTTTACTAAGCAAAGTCTGGAGGGGTACTAACGGATATAACACAATATACAGGCTTATATAGCCCGAGTGGCCATTACCAGCATTAGAGCACAAATGGGGCTCTTAAAGGCACATACACTACAGAGCAAACCATTGGTTTGCTGAAGATGCGCTTCAGATGCCTGGATAGATCAGGTGGAGCCCTGCAGTACTCAGCAGCCAGGGTCTCCAGAATCGTCGTGGTTTGCTGTGCACTTCACAACATGGCACAGCGTCGTGGCTTGCAGATTCCTGAGGACCAAGTGGTTCCTCACATATCCTCCTCAGATGAGGAGGAGAAGGAGGGGAGCGAAAACAAACATCTTGCAGAGGCCCATCAACCAGCGGCAACAGTATGCGAGAACATTGTTGCCCAGGATGCAAGGAACGCACTCATCTTGGCCAGATTTGCTTAGCCTAGCCAATCAAGCAATTTTGCCTCGCAGCTTCTTACCTGAGCATCGACAATGGCCAAGAACCAACAGATTCCTAGCAATTTGACCACCATACTGACAATTGCAAGTAATCCTAAGCCCTCAATGTGGAAGTCCCATTTGCGAAATGACCCGCCACAACTACAGCAGTAGCCATCAGATTTTTTATTTACAGTAATCATCTGATGGCTTTTTAACATAAAACATCTAATTTCACCCAGGTGACTACCCTTGTGACTATTTGTGCAGTATCTTTCTCTTATGCGTGCTCCTACGTGGTGCTTCCCCTGTGGCTTCAGCAGATGTGGAGGCCCCTTGCTCACTTTCTTGCTGCTCCTGTCTCGACACCTTTGGCGGGCATCCTCTGGGGTTGCGAACCTGTGAGGGCTCACCAACAGTCTGCTGCTCCTGCAGCTGTGCAGGGGTTGAGATGCCGATCTCAGTTGGGTGTGGACTCTGGTGGGGCTCTGACAGAGGGCTCTGCAGTGGCATGGAAGTGTGAGCGCTTGGAGAGGAGCCCCCACTTCCTTGATGTCTGCCACCAACTTCCCTCTCATGGGTCAGGTCCCCCTCAGTGCTTGCAAGTGGCTTGAGAGCACCTTGCTGCACATCAGGGGGGCCATGGGGACCCGTATCTGCACTGACAGTCCTACTCAGAAAGACCTCCATGAAGGTCTGGTTTCTCTGTTCAATAGATGACCATCGCTCCTCCAGAGATGTCATTCTATTCAGAACACTCACCATGTTTTCTGCACTCTGGCGACTTATCACCTCCATGGAGGTTGCCATCCTTTCCATGGTGATGCGTTCATGCGCCAATGACTCCACAAAGGCTCTGCTCACGTTCGCTATGGACTCCTCCATTTGCTCCACACTCACAGTGACCCTGGAGACAAAACCTGCCAGAGACTCCTGCATCTGTTCCTGGAATTGCAGCACCGCTGATCTTATGGATGGACCCAGAGGCAAAGGGTCAACATGCAGCTGAACCGAGCTGGCAGAGTCCTGCGCCCTCTGACTAGGACTCTCCACTGCTGTCCCTGTCTCCACAACCTGCTGATGCTCACTTGTGAGCTGTGATACACCAGTTGACAACACTACTCTATCTCGCGATGTTCCCTCCATGGTGTGAGTGTCTGCGCTGGTGCTGGGTGCGGTGAATTCTGGTGATGCTACACCCTCAGAGGTTGCAGCTTCCTCTGAGGAGTCTTGAGGCTCATGCTCTTCCTCCTGGATAGTGGGGATGGGTGCTTGCGATGGTCCTGTGGGGGAGTAAAGGAAAGAGTCAGAGATGTGAGGCCAAGGTTACATGCATATTGCATATTGCAGATGATCATAAGTCCATCTGTTAGAGCTTGAGAATCATTATCAGCAACTCATGCAATGTCAATGAGAGAGATGGGAAACTATCCTGTCACCAGCTTGCTGTGATGCGCCCGTCTGTCCGTCCCCCACTTGGGAATCTTCCTCCACTCCCATGATCTCCAGGACCGCCTCCTCCCAGGTGGTGAGCTGGGCTACTGAGGGTGGCCCTCCTCCTGTCCTCGCTCTTTCCCTCTTATTGTGAGCTCTCTTTTCCTGCAATGAGGGAGACAAGTGGAGTTTGAGTGAGAATGAAGGAGTGAGTGTAGAGAATCCATAGCATAGATGCTTAGAAGGAGACAAAGATGGAGTGAGGTGGCGAGACCAAGGACCCTCCCTGTGTGTTGTAAGTTGTAATTGCATCACAGTGATAGGGAGTGTGAGGGCTGCATAGTCGAATAGTTAGGTGAATATGACCATAGAGAGAGAGGGAATGGGTAAGGGTGCATGGATGTCAGTGTCAAGTGGGATGTGGAGGAAGAGATTGCTGAAGCTGAGTGCTGGTGAGGAGAGGCAATGGGGATCAGATTGAGAGTGATGGGAAATTCATACTCACTTTTCCAGTGTGCAGAAGGTCATGAAACCTCTTCCTGCACTGAAGACAGGTTCTGCGGGTTATTGACAAAGAGTTGACCTCCTCTGCCACCTGGATCCACACAGCCTTGGTTTGCTGGGGAGGCTTCTTCCTCCCTGAAGAAGGGAAGAGCACCTCTTTATTTGCTCTTGCTCCCTCTACTAAAGCTTGCAGGGCAACATCATCAAAGCAGGGTGCAGACCTAGGTCTCTGGCTGGCCATTCTTCCTGCAGGTGCCTCTAACATGCAAGGGCAAAAGCTTGGCAGTCTGCAGAATAAGGAAGGCTTGTTGCAGACCTTAAATGCAGCATCAATGATGACGTCATCAGAGGCGACTTTCAGACTGGAAAAACTCATTGGCCATGGGTTCCCACACGTTGGAACTCAATTGGCCAATTAAGTTAAAATGGCATCATTTTCCCACATCGATTTAGAATCGGGTGGCTAACACGAAATGCGGATTACACAACCCAGCCCGCCCAGTATCAAAATCCAGCCCTGTAGGTCCCACATTGGACTCATCAGTCACCTGAGAACTCATTTTTAGTGTGGAAGCAAATCATCCTCGGTTCCGAAGGACTGCCTAAGAGGAATACCCTGCTAGTTACAACCTCAAAAAGCTCTAACAGATTTGTCAAACAAGATTTTTCTTTCATAAATCCATGTTGACTCTGCCCAATCATATTCTGATTTTCTAAGTGCCCTGTTACCACATCTCCAATAATAGATTCTAACATTTTTCCTACTACTGATGTCAGGCCATTTGGTCTATAGTTCCCTGTGTTTCTTTACCTCCTTTCTTGAATAGCAGCATGACATTTACTACCTCCCAATCCGTGGGGACCGTTCTAGAATCTAGGAAATCGTGGAAGACCAAAACCAATGCATCCACTATCTCTGTAGCCACTTCTTTTAAAACCCTAGGATGTAGGCCATCAGGTCCATGGGATTTGTTGGCTTTTAGTCCCATTAATTTCGCCAGTACTATTTCTTTACTAAAACTAATTTCTTTAAGTTCCTCATTCTCTCTAGACCCTTGGTTCCCCACTATTTCTGAATTTTTTTTTGTGTCTTCTCCTGTGAAGATAGGCACGAGGGGGTTCGATTTTACTAGCCCTGAGGAGGTGGGTTTGGAGGCAGGTCGGCAGCAAAAATTGGAAAAATGGCTTCAGACTGCCAACCCGCCTCCATCCTGCCCCCACGCGATTTTCATGAGTGACGGGTCAGCCACTCCCAAACTGACCCAATGGGAACCGGTGCGACAGGTAGTTAAGGCAGTTAACAGCCTGTTAACTGCCTTGATAATCCTATTTTGATAGTGGTTTCCCATTTTCGTGCTTCTGGATCCTGTTTCCCATCTTGTAAGAAACAGGCCAGGTTCAAGGAGACGAGTTGCTGGAGGACATGATTTGTAGTCATTGGTGCAGCACTTTAAAAGCGCTCCTGTAACATGGCTGACATTCAAATGCAACAACTTTGTTGTTGGAGGTTTGGGATAAGATTTTGCAAATCTACTGACCTTGTGACTGTTCAAGCTGACACCCATCGGCAGTGTGACCTGATTGGAATAATTTGAGGCCACTTTGAGTGTGCGCTTGCAAGCTTCTTGCCTCAACTGAAATCTATAGCAACGGGATGGGAACCATTTACATCCTCTCAACCTGTTTGTCAGATTCGAAGGAAGAGCAGCCGCAGCAGCACCACAACCAGCCACAACAGCAGCACCAGCACTAGGAGCGCCAACCTCCTCCTCACCCACCTGATGCTGCACTGGACACAGGGCATCAGCCCCTGACAAAATTGCTGGCTGGGAGGCATCGCCATGGCCAGATTTTCTTCACTTGATGCTGTAAACCCTGGCTGCCACATGATGCGTCAGGTTGACACCATCCCACACCAGCACTGTGAAGCATCCTTTTAATGTCCAAGCCATTCCATGCACACACATCACTATAGCGGTGGGTGGGGGTGGGGGGGAGAGTTATGACTGAACAATCACTGGAACTCAGTAAGACACTTCTCAATGCATGCTCAGATCTGTCCAATAAGGGCACTTTTGGAAAAAGCTATTACACTGTATGACAACACATTACCAGAAACTTCACATGGACTTTGGCTAAACCTCTCAAGTGCCCATCCTTGTGTGTTGTTAGTTGGTAGGCCTGCAGTAGGATGAGGGTGCGTGTGAGGGGTGACTAATGAGATGGGGAAGTGATAAAGTAGATAGAGAGGGCTGGGTGGAGGTTCAAGGTAATTTAGTGTTCTGGGAAGGTCTCTTCCACCCTTGGAAGGGAAGAGAACCTCCCTGTGTACTGTGACTTCCTCCATAAGCATATGGAGAGAGTCATTGGAGAGCCTGGGTGCAAGTGTTCACCTTTGTGCAGTGATTGTCAGTGTTTGCAGCACCTCAACACTGTCAAACACTGACAGATCAACTGTCAAAATAAAATTGTGCATGGTCCCTTTAAGGAAACCGGCAGATGACGCGTCATCAAATGATGTCATCAGGCCCGCTTCCTGTTAATTGGCCGGTAAGACCACAGGCTTAACAAGACCAATCAAGGGAAAATTACATCTGCTGAGTGGAGACAGCTGGGGGAGAGACCGGAACCCGGAAACCAGCTGACCCGCCCCCATCCCGCCTCCAGAATTAAATTTGCGGCCAAAGTATTTGTTTCATGTCTTTGCCATTTCCTTATAATTTCTCCTGTCTCTGCTTGTAAGGGACCCACATTTACTTTTGCTAATCTCTTTCTTTTTACATACCTATAGAAGTTTTACTATCTGTTTTCATGTCTCTTGCAAGTTTACTCTCATATTCTATTTTCGCTTCATCAATTTCTTGGTTATCCTGGTTCCATTCTTATCTATCCAGTCATAGCCAGACAATCACCTGCAATGGTTTTTCTTCCCACTCCTGCACTGTTGCCTCTGGTGTCCCCCAAGGATCTGTCCTTGGCCCCCTCCTATTTCTCATCGACATGCTGCCCCTCGGCGATATCAACCGAAAACACGGCATCAGTTTCTACATGTACGCTGACGACACCGAGCTCTACGTCACCACCACCTCTCCCGATGCTTCCACTTTCTCTAAATTGTCAGATTGCTTGTCTGAGATCCAGTACTAGATGAAAAGAAATTTCCTCCAACAAAATATTGGGAAGACTGAAACAATTGTCTTCGGTCCCCACCACAAAATCCATTCCCTAGCCACTGACTCTATGGGCTTGATTTTAACTCAGGTGCAGGCTGTTGTTGTGTTATCCGAATTTCGTGTTTCCCACACGAATCTAAATGGATGTGGGAGATTGATGCAATTTTAACTCAATTGGCCAATTGATTTCCAACGTGTGGGAAGCCTTTGCAAATGGGTTTTTCATGACTGAAAGTCCCCTCCGATGACGTCATCATTGTTGCTGCATTTAAGGTCCACAGCAAGTCTTGCTCCTTCTGCAGGCTTCCAAGCTTTCTCTATTTGGTGTCAGAGGGACCTGCAGGAAAGATGACAAGCGGGAGGGCAAGATCAGCTCCTCGCTTTGACGAGGCGGCACTGCAGATATTAGTCGATGGGGCTAGTGCCAACAGGGAGGTTCTGATCCCTTCATCAGGGAGGAAGAAGCCTCCCACTCAGACCAAGGCTGTGTGGATGCAGGTGGCCGAGGACGTCAACTCCTTGGGAATCACCCGCAGAACGTGGATACAGTGCAGGAAAAGATTTCATGACCTGCAGCGCACTGGAAAAGTGAGTATGAATTTCCAATCTCCCTCAATCTGATCCCCACTGCCTTTCCTCACCAGCACTCAGCCTTAGCAATCTCTTCCTCCACATCCCACTTGATACTGACATCCATGCACCCTTACCCATTCCCTCTCTCTCTATGCTCACATTCACATATCTATTCCACCATGCAGCCCTCACACTCCCTATCACTCTGATGCTTTGAACACAACTGACGACACACAGGGAGGGCCCTTGGTCTTGCAACCTCACTCCATCTTTGTCTCCTTCTAAGTATCTATGCTAGGCAATCTCTACACTCACTCCTTCATTCTCACTCAACCTCTACTTGTCTCTCTCATTGCAGGAAAAGAGAGCTCACAACAAGAGAGAGCGAGCCAGGACAGGAGGAGGGACAGCCTCATTAGCCCACCTGACCCCCTGGGAGGAGGCCGTCCTGGAAATCATGGGCATTGAGGATGATTCGCGTATGGGGGACGGACAGACGGGTGCAACACAGCAAGCTGGCGACAGAAAAGTTTCCCATCTCTCTCTTTGACATTGCATGAGTCGCTGATAATGATTGTGAAGCTGTAACAGATGGACTTATGAGCATCTGCAAAAAGCTATGTGCATGTAGCCTTTGCATCACATCTCTGACTCTTTCCTTTACTCCCCACAGGACCATCACAAGCATCCACCCCCCCTAGCCAGGAAGAAGAGGCTGAGCAGCCAGACTCCTCAGAGGAAGCTGCAACCTCTGAGGGCGCAGCGTCACCAGAATTCAGCGCACCCAGCACCAGCGCAGACACTCACACCTTCGGGACATAAAGTAGTGTTGTCACCTGGTGTATCACAGCTCACAAGTGAGCATCAGCAGATTGTGGAGACAGGGACAGCTGTGGAGAGTCCTAGTCGGAGGGCGCAGGACTCTGCCAGCTCGGCTCAGCAGCATGTCGACCCTCTGCCTCTGGGTCCATCCATAAGATCAGAGGTGATGGAACTCCAGGCACAGATGCAGGAGTCTCTGGCAGGTTTTGTCTCTAGGGTCGCTGCGAGTGTGGAGCGAATGGAGGAGTCCATAGCGAACATCAGCAGAGCCTTTGTGGAGTCATTGGCGCATGAATGCATCACCACGGAAAGGGTTGCTACCTCCGTGGAAGTGATTGCTACCTCCGTGTTAAGGCTGGCTACCATACAGGAGAGGATGGCTACGGTAGAGGAGAGGAGGGCTACGGCCATGGAGGAGCTTAGTCGCCAGGGTATGGAAAACATGGTCATTGTTCAGAATAGAATGACATCTCTTGAGGAGCGATGGGCACCTATTGAACAGAGAAACCAGACCTTCATGGAAGTCCTTCTGAGTAGGACTGCCATTGCAGATACGGGTCCTCATGGCCCCCCTGATGTACAGCAAGGTGCTCTCCAGCCACTTGCAGGCGCTGAGGCGGACCTGACCCATGAGAGGGAGCTTGGTGGCATACCTCAAGGAAGTGGGGGCTCCTCTGCAAGCGCTCACACTTCCATACCACTGCAGAGCCCTCGGTCAGAGTCCCAGCGGAGTCCACACCCAAGTGAGATTGACGTCTCAACCCCTGCACAGCCGCAGGAGCAGCAGGGAAGTGAGCAAGGGGCCTCCACATCTGCTGAAGCCACAGGGTATGTAGGAGCATGCATAACGGGAAGATAAAGCACAAGTATTCACAAGGGGAGTCACTTGGGTGGAATTTTGTGTTTAGTGTAAAAATGCCATCACGTTGTAATTGTACATAAAAATTCTGATGGCAAATGTTGCAGTTGTGGCGTCTGTCATTTTGCAGTTGGGACTTCCACATTGAGGCCTTAGGAATACTTGCAACTGTCAGTATGGTGGTCGGAGTGCTAGGAATCCTCTGGTTCTTGGCCATTGTCAATGCTCTGGTAAGAAGCTGCGAGGCAAAAGTGTTTGATTGACTAGGCTAAGCAAATCTGGCCAGGATGAATGCGTTCCTTGCATCCTGGGCAGCAATGTTCTCGCATAATGCTGCCGCTGGTTGATGGGCCTCTGCAGGATGTTCGTTTTCGCCCTCTTCCTCCTTCTCCTCCTCCTCCTCATCTGAGGAGGATATGTGAGGAGCCACTTGGTCCTCAGGAATCTGCAAGCCACGATGCTGTGACATGTTGTGAAGTGCACAGCAAACCACGACAATTCTGGAGACCCTGGCTGCTGAGTACTGCAGGGCTCCACCTGATCTATCCAGGCATCTGGAGCGCATCTTCAGCAAACCAATGGTTTGCTCAATTATGGCTCTGGTGGACATGTGGCTGGAGTTGTAGCTCTCCTCAGCTTCGTTGGATGGGCTCCTCAATGGCGTCATCAGCCACGTCCTCAGGGGATAGCCCTTGTCTCCAAGTAGCCATCCGTTAAGTTGGTCTGGCGGACTGAAGAGCGGAGGCACACTAGACTGGCGCAGTATGAAGGAGTCATGGCAACTGCCAGGGTACATGGCACAAACTTGCAAAATGTCCTTCTTGTGGTCTCACACCAGCTGAACGTTAAGGGAGTGGAAGCCCTTGCGGAAAAAAAAAATACCTGGATTGCGATGGGGTGCTGTAAGGGCCACATGTGTGCAGTCAACGATGACTTGCACCCTTGGAAAGCCTGCCAGATGAGCTAATCCAACCGCTTGCGCCGTGACAATTGCTCGGTCCTTGGTGAAATGGACGTGATTGTACGCAAGGGCAAAGAGGGCATCGGTTACCTGCGTGATGCAAGTGTGTGCGGCCGCCTGGGAGATGCCGCTGATGTCTGCTGCTGATCCCTGGAATGAGCCTGAGGCAAAAAAGTTGATTGCGGTGGTGACTTTGACGGCCACTGTTAATGCTTGTCCACCTGGTCCTCTGGGCAGCAGGTCTTGCTGTAGCATTGCGCAGATGTCAGTCACTACCTCTCGTGAAAGTCGGAGCCGCCTTTGGCACTGCTGCTCAGACATGTTGAGATAGGTGACCCTTCTTCTGTAGACCCTGTTTGGGGGGTGTCTCCTGCACCGACGGACTTCCAGGCGCTGGCCCCTTCTGGCCTGTGCAGCCTCAGGTGGGTGAGCAGCAGCCTGGTGCTCCTGCTGCTGCTGCTGTTGCTGGTGCTGCTGTTGTTCATGGTTATGCTGGTGCCGCGGCTGGTACTCGAGCTCCTCTCATGCCCAGATGGGAAGGAAATAAATGGCTTCCATGCTTCTGGTAAATGCCTCCGTTGAGGAAGCGCTGAGTGAAGGTGGTGAGAGGGGTTTCCCAGGAGGCCACACTGGAGACGGGTGTCAGGCTCCAACCTTCCACAGGTGTGGTTAAGCCTTGTAAAAGTTGCCCCAGACCTGAGACCACTAAGTCCTGCCACCTGCAAATGATGGCTGATCAAATCTCCTCTTTAATGGTTGACCTGCAGTTGATAGTCAGCAATCCAATAGTGCTCCCGCCAGGTTTCACATTCGTGTTTCCCACCAGGCGTGTTTTACGTGGGAAAAGGGTTAAATTTGCAAGGGCCTATTAAAATAGGATTATAGAGGCAATTTACTGGTTAGTAATGGCCTTAAAGACCAGTCCCGCCTGTTGGATGCGGGACGGAGTCAGGACCATCAGACACGCCTGAGTTAAAATTGGTCGGAGTCGGGAACCAGGCCGGGCGGGGGGGGGGTCACGCCCGCCAGTTTTTGCGATTTTATCCCCCCACACGCCTCCAAGCCCAACTCCACGGCTCAATGAAAATCGAGCCCTATGCCTCTCCCTGGCAACTGTCTGATGCTGAACCAGACTGTTCGCAATCTTGGTGTCCTATTTGACCCCGAGATGTGCTTCCGACCACATAGCCGCGCCATCTCCAAGGCCACTTATTTCCACCTCCGGAACATCTCCCAAATCCACCCTTGCCTCAGCTCATCTGCTGCTGAAACCCTCATCCATGCCTTTGTTACCTCTAGACTTGACTATTCCAATGCACTGCTGGCCTGCCTCTGACATTCTACCCTCTGTAAACTTGAGGTCATCCAAAACTCTGCTGCTTGTGTCCTAACTCGCACCAAGTCCCGTTAGCCCATCACCAACTTTCCCGCTAAGCTGTGTGGCTGCTTGGCCGCGCAGCTGTCTGGAGGTCCCACACAGCCCGGACCCAGCTTTTGAATGGGAGATTTTGTGCATGCGCAAAATTTTGAATGAGCCACGCAGCCCGTTAAAGGGACTGCACACCCAAAACAAAATTGGGGGAACATTGCCCATCACCCCTGTGCTCGCTGACCTACATTGGTTAATGAACGCCACGATTTTAAAATTCTAATTTTTGTTTTCAAATCCTTCCATGGCCTTGCCCCTCCCTATCTCTGTAATCTCCTCCAGCCCTAAAGCTCTCTGATATATCTGCGCTCCTCTAATTCTGGCCTCTTGAATATCTTGATCTTAATCGCTCCACCACTGGTGACCGTGCCATCAGTTGCCAATGTCCTAAGCTCTGGAATTCCCTGCCTAAATCTCTTCGCCTCTCTACCTCCCTTTCCTCCTTTAAGATGCTCCTTAAAACCTGCCTCTTTGACCAAGCTTTTGGTCATCTATCCTAATATCTCCTTATGTGGCTCAGTGTCAAATTTTGTTTTATAACGCTCCTGTGAAGTGCCTTGGGACATTTTACTACATTAAAGGTGCTATATAAATAAATTAAATAAATAAAAAGATGTCGTTGTATAAAAGTTTAATTTTTTATGTGGACTATTTTATATTTTGAATGGTTGAACATTAAAATAATGCAGACAGGAACTTTATGTGAATGTGCTAATCAGTTTGCTAAAAAATAATAGAGAAAATTAAACCCAATAATTAGTAATCTATAAAACTGTCATTTCCAATTTCTTATTGCACTGGTGTGAAGCTTTGTCAGTATCAGTCCACTTTGAGTAGAATGGTTTCCTATGGGATATAAACCATTTAACAATAGGACATTATCATTCAGACATTAATGAATCTTCGTCTTAATGGCATTTATGCTTACTTGTGCAATAATTACTAAATAATATATACTAGAAATAAAGGTATTCTAATTAATGTTTTCTATGGCCTGTTCTTTCTTCACTGGATTTATGATAACCATAGAAACCCTCATTACTTGCATAATATAATCAACACTATATAGTGAATCATTGATCTGATTGCTTACATCAATTTTTGCTATTGTAGTCATTTGAACGTTGCATCCTTTCATTTTCTAAGTTGTTTGATTAGTAAGGCCATGTGTCATATTCCGTAACAATTGCTCAGATTTCTGAAGTCCTTCAGATGAGACATTACACAAAGTCCTATCTGCCTATTTCAGTGGTTCAGATGGACATTAAAGATCCTGTGGCACCAGTCAATGAAGACCAAGCTATTCTCCCAGTGACCTGACCAACATACTCTGTCAACCAACACCATTAAAAATAGATTAGTTGGTGATTCATATTATTGTTGTTTATGGGATTGCTCAGTGTGCAAAATGGCTGCTACATTTGGCTACATAAATTACTGTGCTTCAAAGTGGTTCATTGTATGTGACGCACTTGCAGCAGTTTCTGAGAGACGTGATAGGTGCTATATAAACACATTTTTCTCCAAGTCTTTCTGTATTCGATTTAATTTCCATTTTTTTTGTATGATGGGAATAGAAATTCAAAGAGGTAGGTAGTAGTGTACAGTACAGTCCATAAAGCATAGGTCCATAGTTGATGGTGATGGTATGTGAAAAATACACCATCAAACTATGTTAGGCCTAATATTCATGAGCAATGTTAGATGTATGTTGAAAAGTGAGGAATTACAGAAAGTGAACTATCAAGTGACAGGGAGGATCACATAAATTCTAAGTACTTGAGTGTGAGTGAGTTATGTCAGATCCATTACAAATGCTTCCTATAATCCATTACTACCTGAGCCACTTGCAAATTGGCATAGGGACAAACAGATCAAAGGTTTAAATGCATGGCTGAAAGAGTGGTGTGGGAGGCAGGGGTTTTAATTCATGGGGGACTGGCACCAGTGCTGGGGAAAGATGGAGATGTTCCGTTGGGATGAGCTCCACTTAAACCAGGCTGGGACCTCTGTTCTGCCGAATCGAATAACTAGGGCGGTAGATAGGGCTTTAAACTAATAATGGGGAGGGAGGGTGCAGGTAAGGGTAAATTTATAAGCCTGAAGAGAAAAGTCAAGGCTATAGAGCAGAGTAGCGATTTGGGTAAAATCAAGAAGATTGTCAGGAAGGGACAGAGAATTTAATAGTGTACAGTACTGTCCATAAAGCATAGGTCCATAGTTGATGGTGATGGTATGTGAAAAATGCACCATCAATTTATGTTAGGCCTAAGATTCATGAGCAATGTAGGATATATGTTGGAAAGCGAGGAATTACAGAAAATTAACTATCAAGTGACAGGGAGGATCACATAAATTCTAAGTACTGTGAGTGTGAGTGAGTTATGTCAGCTTCATTACAAATGCTTCCTGTAATCCATTACTACCTGAGTCATTTGCAAATTGGCATTGAAGGCATTAGTGACTATGGCCACATCAGGGAAAAATATTAAAATGTTAAAATTATAGGCGCTATATCTGAATGCATGACGCATTCATAGCAAGATAGATGCAATTAATGGCACAAATAAATGGGTTTGATCTAGTCGCCATTGCTGAGACGTGGTTGCAGGATGACCAAGGTTAGGAACTAAATAATCCAGCGTATGTGACTTTTAGAAAAGATAGGCAAAATGGAAAAGGAGGTGTGGTAGTCCTGACAATAAAGGATGAGATAAAGGCAGTAAGGAGAAAGGATCTTAGCCCAGAAAATCAGGATGTAGAATCAGCATGAGTGGAGCTAAGAAATAACAAAGGGCAGAAAACACTGCTGGGAGTTGTTTATAGGCCCCCTAACAGTAATTGCAGTTTTGGACAGAGCATCAATCAGGAAATTAGAGGCACATGTAACAAGGGTAATGCAATAAGCCTGGGGGACTTTAATCTTCATATAGACTGGACAAACCAAATTAGCAAAAGTAGCTTGGAGGACAAGTTTATGGAATGCATTCGAGACAGTTTTCTAGAACAATATGTTGAGGAACCAACTAGGGAACAGACAATTTTAGATCTAGTATTATGTAGTAAGACAGGGTTAATTAGTAATCTTATGGTAAAGGATCCTCTGGGGAAGAGCAATCATAATATGATAAAATTTCATATTAAGTTTGAGAGTGATATGGTTAAGTCTGAATCTAGGATCTTAAATTTAAACAAAGCCAATAATGGAGATATGAGGGGCAAGTTGTCTGCGGTAGATTAGGAAATTAGATTAAAAGATATGACAGTATATAAGCAGAGGCAAACATTTAAAGAAATAATTCATAATTTTCAACGAATGCACATTCCCTTGAAGAATAAAAACTACTGGAAAAGTGATACAGCCATGGCTAACTAGAGAAGTTAAGGACAGTTTTAGATTACAAGAAGAGCTTACAATATTGCCAAATAGAGTAGTAAGCATTGGGATTGGAAGGGTTTTAAAAATCAGCAAAGGATGACCAAGAAATTGATAAAGAGGGACAGCATAGAATATGAGAATAAACTAGTAAGAAATATAAACAGATTGTAAGAGCTTTTACAAGTATGTAAAAAGGAAGAGATTAGTGAAAGTAAATGTGGGTCCCTTTGAAGCAGAGACAGGAGAAATTATAATGGGGAGTAAGGAAATGGCTGAGACATTAAACAAATAGTTTGGCCGTGATTTTGCAAATAGATGCGGCTTGGGAGCGGGTCAGCTGGTTTCTGGGTTCCAGTCCCTCCCCCAACTGCATCTGGCCCATGGACATAATTTTACGTCGATTGGCCTTGTTAAGCCTGCCCTGTGGGCTTGCCGACATATTAAGAGGAAGCCAGTCAGATGATGTCATTTGATGATGCGTCATCTGCCGGTTTTCTTAAAGGGACCACGCACAATCTTTCTTTGACAGCTCATTTCTCAGTGTTTGACAGCATTGAGGTGCTGCAAACACTGACAATCACTGTACAAAGGTGAGCTCTTGCACCTAGGCTCTCTAATGACTTCCTCCATAGGCTAGAACAGATGGCAGCTGCAGGAGGTTACAGAAGTGATCTGTCACTGGTGAGAGAGGTTCTCCCAATGAGATGGGACTAGACAGCCAATTCAAAACCTGTTACCTACAGAAAAGTGTAAATGCATTAAAAATGATTTTCCCAACTTTTTCTTACCTCTGAAACTCACCAGTGCACCATTGGATCCTTCACACCACTTCTGCAGCTGTCATCAATGCAGAAACATGACAGCAGACTCACAACATGCCACACCTACCTGGCGTGGTGTCCGGACATCGGGGAACCTGAGGCAGAATCGGCAAAATTTTAAAAAAGCCTGTTAACAACTATCAAATACCTGATAACATCCAGGTAAGTGGTTATAATCCTCTTCCTGCCGCTAGGTGTCGGGTCCATGCACAAACTGGGGACCCGACACTTGGGAAAATTGATTGGAGGCGGGTTGACAGCGGGTTTCCTACCTGCTGTCAATCTTTGCAATTTTGACAGCGGT
Organism: Somniosus microcephalus; assembly: GCF_052327205.1. Classification (NCBI taxonomy): domain Eukaryota; kingdom Metazoa; phylum Chordata; class Chondrichthyes; order Squaliformes; family Somniosidae; genus Somniosus; species Somniosus microcephalus. The sequence continues at coordinate 210,587,854 of NC_140991.1, read as the reverse complement.
CCCGCCTCCAATCCTGCACTCTGAGGACCATCAAAATTCCGGCCTTTGTGTCTGTCTCCACAGTAGAAGACACAAGGAACATATTAGAAATTGTGGGGAACCAAGCGTCTAATGAGAGTGAGGAACTTAAAGTAATTAATATTAGTAAAGAAAAAACCACTGGAGAAATTAATGGGACTAAAAGTCAACAAATCCCCTGGACCTGATGGCCTACATCCTAGGGTTTTAAAAGAGGTGGCTGCAGAGATAGTGGATGCATTGGTTTTGTCTTCCAGAATTCCCTAGATTCTAGAATGGTCCCCGCAGATTAGAAGGTAGCAAATGTAACCCTGCTGATCAAGAGGGGAGAGAGGGAGAAAAGAGAGAACTATAGACCAGTTAGCCTGACATCAGTAGTAAGGAAAATGCTGGAATCTATTATTAAGGATGTGGTAACAGGGCATTGGAAACTCACAATGGCCCAGAAATTCAGGTCGGGGGCTTCCCGCGGGTGCAAGCCTCCAACCTGCACTTACCTTGCACGCCGGCCATTGAGCTGTGGGCCCGCGTGGAATTGCGATCCTGGGTCTCCTCCAACTGCCGGCGCACCGTGCTTGTGTATCCCAGGGGCGCAGTTAGTTCGATGCGTCCCCTGGGATCACGTGGGCCATGGAGAGCCAATGGTAGCAGGGAATGCTTCATTCATAAGTTTGACAGGAAGGGCTGTCAAACCTATAAATACTATAAGCCCCAAAAATCACTAAATCTTCAAATAAATTTTTAAAAAACATCACATTTTAAAAATAAACTATAAATTACATGAAATAACTATTTTAAACAATAATTTAAATTTTTGAAAAAATTAATTACATTTTCTAACAGGGCTAAAAATAAACTTACCTTTCTTTAAAGTATTTAAAAATAATAAACCTGTGGAAAAAATGTTTTAATTTTAATTAATTCACCACTTACCTTGTAAATAGCAAGCCTTGCGACTGCTTTTTACATGTCTAACTTCTGGAGACTTACCCTCCCGGGAAAACCTGCAAAAAAAATGTAAGTTCGATGCACAAGTGCTGCCTCTCCTGCACACACGTTCGACTTCTGAACCCCTTCTTTCAGGGGAATGGAAGTGCCAGTTTCCCGCGCATGCACAGTGCATGCACGAAACTGGCTCTTCCATTGGGCTTACGGGTGAGTACCCCATGTGTACTCACCCGTGGAGACCCGAATTTCTGGGCCAACATGATTAGGAAGAGTCAACATGGTTTTATGAAAGGAAAATCATGTTTGACAAATCTATTAGAGTTTTTGAGTTTGTAACTAGCAGGATAGATAAGGGAGAACCTGTGGGTGTAGTATATTTGGATTTTCAGAAGGCATTCGATAAGGTGCCTTACAAGAGTTTGTTACAAAAGATTAGGGCTCATGAGATTGAGGGTAACATACTAGCATGGATTGAGGATTGGTTAACGTGCAGAAAACAGAAAGTAGGAATAAATGGGTAATTTTTTGGATGGTAGGGTATAACTAGTGGAGTGCCGCAAGAATCAATGCTTGGGCCTCAGCTATTTACAATTTACATCAATGACTTAGATGAGGGGACCGAGTGTAATGTATCCAGGTTTGCTGACGATATAAAGCTAGGTGGGAAAGTAAGTTGTGAGGAGGATACAAAGAGGCTGCAAAGGGATATAGTGACTGGGCAGGAAGGTGGCAGATGGCGTATAATGTGGGGAAGTGTGAAATTATCCACTTTGGTAGGAAGAAATGAAAAGTAGAATATTTTTTAAATGGTGAGAGATTGGGAAATGTTGGTATGCAGCAGGAATTGAGGGTCCTTGTACATGAATCGCAGAAAGTTAACATGCAGGCACAGCAAGCAATTAGGAAAGCAAATGGTATGTTAGCCTTTATTGCAAGGGGGGTTGGAGTATAAGAATAAGGAAGTCTTATTGCAATTATATAGGGCTTTGGTGAGACCACACCTGGAGTACTTTGTGCAATTTTTGGTCTCTTTACCTAAGGAAGGATATACTTGCCATGGAGAGGGTGCAACAAAGGTTCACCAGACTGGTTCCTGGGATGGGGGGATTGTCCTATGAGGACAGATTGAGTAGGCTAGGCCTATATTCTCTAGAGTTTAGAAGAATGAAAGATGATCTCATTGAAACATACAAAATTCTTACAGGGTTTGACAGGGTAGGTGCTGAGAGGCTGTTTTCCCTGGCTGGAAAGCCTAGAACTAGGGGTCATAGTCTCAGGATAATGGGTTGGCCATTTAGGACTAAGATGAGGAGAAATGTCTTCACTCAGAGGGTTGTGAATTTATGGAATTCTCTACCCCAGAGGGCTGTGGATGTTCAGTTGATGAGTATATTCAAGACTGAGATCGATAGATTTTTGGGCATTAAGGGAAACAAGGGACATGGGGGTAGGGCGGGCAAGTGGAGTTGAGGTAGAAGTTCAGCCATGAGGGGCTGTATGGTCTACTCCTGCTCCAATTCTTATGTTCTTATTTTCTGCTCTGCTACAGATTTTATTTTACCAAATTCCTGAGATTTATTTTAGAAATTATGCTATTAATTAATAACAGGTAGCATAGTGGTTATGTTACAGGACTAGTAATCCAGAGGCCTGGACTAATGATCCAGAGACACGAGGATTCCCCTCCACAGTGGTTGATACGGCCCTTAACCGTGTCCGTTCTATCTCCCGCGCTTCTGCCCTCACCCCTGCCCCTCCCTCCTGGAACCACGATAGAGTTCCCCTTGTCCTCACCTTTCACCCCACCAGCCTTCACATTCAACGGATCACCCTCCGCATTCCCGCCACCTCCAGCCTGATCCCATCATCAAACACATCTTCCCCTCACCTCCCCTTTCAGCATTCCACAGGGACTGCTCCCTCCGCGACACCCTAGTCCACTCCTCTATCATCCCCAACACCCCTTCTCCTTCACCTGGCACCTTCCCGTGCGAACGCAGGAGATGCAACCCATGCCCTTATTGTTAAGCCTGTGTGCTCCAGTTGTATTAAGATTAATTACTGACACAGACTACAAGAATAAAGTTCAACAGGTCTTTACTAGTTGGAGGTCAGGACTATACTAAATACAATATCACTACACAGTACTTATATACCGGTGGTCACCACTGGTATTACGTATACAGCAGCCAGAGAAAGTAGTACATCTCTTAAGGTGGAACAGGCTTAAGTTCTCTTAAGGTGGAACAGGTTACATACACCACAATCCTCCCTTTTTAGCTTAACAGTCATATCCCCATTTAACAAAACATAATAACATATATACATATATAACTTCAGGTATAAACAGTTCAAAGGTTCAGTCTCTCAGGAGGCCTTCTGATTCGGTTTGGATAACGCCTTTCAGTGGTCTCTGATTCTTGTTGCTGAGGTGACTCTTCTCGTTGGTTTCCTATGTATTGGACGTCATCATCAGGTACAGTCCCTGCCGAGGTAGATGCTTCAGGTTCATTAACGTCTTCCACAGTTGTCTCTGTCGCAACCATGGGTTCGACCCTTGCTCTTGATTCTACCAGTTGATCCGCATGACGCCTTATCACATTGTTACCAATATCTACTGTGTACATCAGAGGTCCTTGTCTGGCCCGAATTGTTCCGGACTGCCATTTTTCGTTTCCATAGCCCCTTGCCAACACTGGTTGTCCTACGTCGAAACTTCGAGTGGACTTGTTATTAATATGCCGGAACTGTTTGTTTTCCACTTCCCTCCGCACATTTGGTTTTAACAAGTCCAACCTGGACCGCAACCTCCTGTTATAAAACAGCATGGCAGGACTTTGGTTAGTCACTGCATGAGCGGCGTTTCGATATGCCATTAGGAAATTGTCCACCTTGTGTTGTAAGGGAATCTGATCATCGTTCATGGCCTTTATTGCCTTTTTGAATGTTTGGACAAATCTCTCAGCCAACCCGTTTGTCGCCGGATGATATGGGGCAGAGGTATAATGTTTCACCCCATTCTTCTTTAAGAATTTTTGGAATTCTTCCGACACGAACTGTGGTCCGTTGTCTGAACATATCTGTTCAGGCAATCCGTTCCTTGCGAATATTGTTCTTAACACCGCAATTGTCTTTTCTGAAGTAGTGGCATTCATCTTGATCACTTCTGGCCATTTGGAATGTGCGTCCACCGCAATTAGGAACATGGAGTCCATGAATGGACCAGCAAAGTCAATATGTACGCGTTGCTATGGGGCTGAAGGCCATTCCCATGGGTGTAGCGGTGCGATCGGAGGTGCATTTTGCACTTTTTGGCACCCAGCGCAGCTTTTTGTCAACTCCTCTATCTGTTGGTCAATGCCCGGCCACCATACATAAGCCCTAGCAAGACTTTTCATCTTAACTCCCCCCAGATGACCTTCATGCAGTTCCTTTAGAACTCTTTCCCGTAACTTGGGAGGAATAATCACTCTTGTCCCGTACATCAAAGTACCATGGCAGACGGACAGCTGGTCTCGCCTTGCCGAGAATGCCGGTAACAGAGGATCACCATGTGTTGGCCATCCCTTCACTGTCACCTCGTAAACTCGGGACAGTGTCGGGTCGTTCCTGGTTTCTCTTTCAATACTTGCATTGGTGACTGGTAAACACTCGATGATGGTCGAATGAAATAACTCAACAGGGTCAACTTTCGTCGTCTCTTCTGCTTCAGGTAGTGGCAGGCGCGACAGCCCATCAGCATTGCCATGCTGCTTTGTACCTTTGAATTCTATTTGATATTGATGTGCCCCTAGGAAAAGGGACCATCTCTGGAGTCGCTGTGCTGTCATCACCAAAACACCCTTCTTAGGGTTAAAAATGGATACCAACGGCTGATGGTCTGTCAGAAGTGTGAATTTTTGGCCCTGCAGGTAATGATTAAACTTCTTCACTCCTCATACAAGGCTGAGAGCCTCCCTATCGATCTGCGCATAGTTGCGCTCAGCGGAGGTCAATGATCTGGATGCAAACGCGACTGGCCTTTCCGTGCCATTTGGCAACTTGTGTGAGAGTACTGCCCCAATACCATATGGAGAAGCATCACAAGCCAACTGAATAGGCAGTGTCGGGTTGAAGTGAGCCAACACTTCCTCTGAGGTGATCAATTCTTTGCTTTTGCGAAATGCCTTCTTACAGTTTTCGCTCCATTCCCATGGTACCCCCTTCTGTAAAAGAGCGTTCAGCGGGTGCAGTACCGTGGATAGATTCGGTAGAAACTTATGGTAATAGTTAATCAATCCCAGAAATGACCTCAACTGAGAGACATTATCCGGAGCGGGAGCCTTTACAACTGCCTCTATCTTGTCAGGAGACTTATGAAGCCCCTCCCGGTCAATGACATGACCACAGTACGAGATCCGCTTCTGAAAGAACTCACATTTCTGCCGATTAACTCTAAGTCCATACTCTTTCAGTCTGTTGAGCACCAGTTCCAAGTTTGCGAGGTGTTCTTCATCACCATCACCTGTAATCAGAATATCGTCCAGGTAACATTGTGTGCCTGGAATTCCCTGTAATACCTGCTCCATGGCCCTCTGCCAAATTGCCGGAGCCGATGCCACTCCAAAAACCAGCCTATTATACCGGTACAAACCTCTATGCGTGTTGATCGTGAGGTACTGGCGTGACTCTTCTTCAACCTCCATCTGCAAGTACGCCTGCGCCAGGTCTATCTTGGTGAAGTGTTTCCCGCCAGACAACGAAGCAAAAATATCCTCAATCCGCGGAAGCGGATACTGCACCGTGTGAAGCACCGGATTAACGGTGATCTTGAAATCTCCACAGATGCGAACCTTCCCTGGTTCTCCTGGCTTGTTGCTCGAAGGACGTTTCATAACGGGAACAATGGGCATAGCCCACTCACTCCAATCTACCTTAGACAGTACACCTGAACGTTCTAGCGCTTCCAGTTCCGCTTCTACAGTAGGTCATATTGCATAGGGTACCGGTCTGGCTTTGAAAAATTTTGGTTCTGCATGTTCATCAATCTTGATGTTTGCCGTAATTCCTTTCAGTGTTCCCAGTCCTTGCTGGAACACCTCTTTAGCATCATCCAATATTTTGGACAATCGTTTAGGTTTGACATCTGTTTCCCCGGAATCTACCGTTAGTGCTTTTAAGGAGTGCCAGTCCATATTCATTTTCCTAATCCACTCCCGTCCCAGTAGTGGTGGACCTCCTTCAGGTAGCACATATAAGTCCATTACTTGGCTTTCTTCGCCCTTGTGGACCACTTTTACCTCTATCTTTCCGATGGGGTACACTCTTTGCCCCGTGTATGTTTTCAATATAATCTCCGTATCCCGTAGGGGAATATGTTGGAGTAACCTTTTGTAATCTTTCTTATTCATGACCGTCAATGCCGATCCAGTGTCCAATTCCATCTTTACTTGGACTCCTGCTATCTGAAGAGTGACCCAAATTGTCTGGAGATCTGCATCCTTACCAACGTTGTGTACTCTTAAGCTACCCAGTTCATTACTGCTAGCGTCTGAATCTGACTTCTGTTCGTTCGAACTGGTCTTTGTCACCTTGTGCACCTTTATGTATTTTCCTTGCGGTGACTTTTTGTTGCTGGTCTTCTTTCCTGACCGGCATACTTTAGATATGTGGCCAAGCCTGCCACACGTTCTGCATTCTTGGTTTTTAAACCAACACTGGTTCTGATCGTGTGTTGTCTTTCCACAACGATAACATTTTACAGTACTCAAACCCAATTTATTTGTACTGAGTTCCGGTGACCGTAGCTGCATTACTGCCGTGCCTCTCGCTGCGGCTTTGTGCGCTGCTGCCATAGTGGCCGCTTTCTCAAGCGTCAGCTCATTCTCCTCGAGCAGTCGCTTTTGTGTATCTTCTTTTAATAATCCACACACAAATTTATCTCTTAGCGCTTCTGTCAGTCCCGTTCCAAACTGACAGTACTTTGCCAGCTTACGCAATCCCATTAAATATTCAGCATTGCTTTCATCCTTCAGCTGCCTTCTGCTGTAAAATTTAAATCATTCCGCTAGCATCAGCGGCGTGGGGTCTAGATGATTTTTCAGGACAGTAACAATCTCCTCGAACGTCTTATCCGCCGGTTCATCTGGTGATAAAAGGTGTTTCAATTGCCCGTATGTCTTCGCCCCCATTAAGTTCAATAAAGTTAGTGCTTTCTCTGCATCTGGAATTTTATTTGCTTTACAATAATTTTGTATGCGTTCTACATACATGGCCCAATCTTCGACGTCGCCATCAAAGGTATTAATGTTCCCATGTTTAGGCATCATTGCAATTTATTTTATCCCAAGATGGCGGCTTCCCGCTCTTGTCTTCGTCCTCTGCCTACAAAATGGCGGTTTTCCCGTGCTTGGCGGTCTTCACCCACTGGCTGCAATGGCGTTTGGCGTGCCGCTGCTGCTCCCCTTTCCCAGCGCTTAGTAACTCCCCCGACGCTGTCTCCGCTTCACCGTGGCTCCCTCGGGCATTCGCGCTTCCCTGATGTCACGCCTCGCAGCCCTTCTTGCAGCCCGGTTATTAGCACCAGCTGCGTTCGCCTTCACCGCGGCTCTCGCGCCTTCAGTCGCCCCAGACGCTGCACCTTTTTGGCCCGAAAGCGGCCCGACCCTTATCACCAGCCGCGATCGATGTCCCCGCGCTGCGCCTTTTGGCCCGAATGCGGCCCGGCCCTTATCTCCGGTCGCGATCGATCTCACCGCCCTTATTCCTCCATCTTCCTCCCCCCGTCTGTACAGCCAACGCGGCCGACTTTCTGCTCGCATCGCTGACCGGCTTACCCACCACCGAGGTAAAAAGAAGACAGCTGACTGCCGCTGATGGAGGCTTCGAGTTCAGGATGTCTTCTGCACTCCGGGTTCTCGATGCCTGCCGCGCGACGTGTCTTCCAGCAGGGTGATGAGGGTGGTTGCCTCTCTTCGACGCCCGTTCTGTGGACGAAGCCGCCGTGGATATAAACTGCCGCAGGGTAAGAATCGGACTCGTCGCCACTGTTAAGTCTGTGTGTTCCAGTTGTATTAAGATTAATTACTGACACAGACTACAAGAATAAAGTTCAACAGGTCTTTACTAGTTGGAGGTCAGGACTATACTAAATACAATGTCACTACACAGTACTTATATACCGGTGGTCACCACCGGTATTACGTATACAGCAGCCAGAGAAAGTAGTACATCTCTTAAGATGGAACAGGCGTAAGCTCCCTTAAGGTGGAACAGGTTACATACACCACACTTATAACTTCCCACTGTCCAGGGCCCCAAACACCCTTTCCAGGTGAAACAGCGATTTACTTGTACTTCTTTCAATTTAGTATACCATATTCACTGCTCACGATGTGGTCTCCTCTACATTGGGGAGACCAAATGCAGATTGGGTGACCGCTTTGCGGAACACTTCTGTTCAGTCCGTAAGTGGGACCCCGAGCTTCTGGTTGCCTGTCACTTTAATTCACCACCCCATTCCCACTCAGACCTCACCCTCCTCGGCCTCATGCATTGTTCGATGGAAGCTCAGCATGAGTTCGAGGAACAGCACCTCATCTTTCGATTAGGCACTTTACAGCCTTCTGGACTCAACATAGGGTTCAACAATTTCAGACTATAACCTCTGCCCCTATCATATATATATTTTTATCCACACTTTTGTTCTGTTCTTCTCTCCCACATGGCAGCTGTCTTCCATTCTGCCAGCACAATTTACACTTCATCTAGAGCCATTCTTTGTTTCTTAACCTGTCCCATTACCATCTCCTTTTGCCTTGAATATCTCTTAATGTCTCTCAATGTCTCTTAATCTCTCCTGCCTTCTATCCTATCACAGGCCTTCCCTATTGTTCTTTCATCCCCTCCCCCATTTCCCAGCCACTACACTTGCTTAAAAATCTGTTCCATTTCCTGCTTTTTTCCAGTTCTGACGAAAGGTCATTGACCTGAAATGTTAACTCTGTTTCTCTCTTCACAGAGAAACAGAGTTAACAACAGGAAAGCAGATTATTATTTGAATGGCAATAGATTGGGAGAAGGGGAAGTGCAAAGAGACCTGGGTGTTCTTGTGCACCAGTCGCTGAAGGTAAGCATGCAGGTGCAGCAGGCGGTTAAGAAGGCAAATGGTATGCTGGCCTTCGTAGCAAGAGGGTTCGAGTACAGGAACAAGGATGTCTTGCTACAGTTATACAGGGCCTTGGTGAGACCGCACCTTGAGTACTGTGTGCAGTTTTGGTCGCCGTACCTGAGGAAGGACGTTCTTGCCATGGAAGGAGTGCAGCGAAGATTCACCAGGCTGATACCTGGGATGGCAGGAATGACGTATGAGGAGAGGTTGTGTCGATTGGGCTTATACTCACTGGAGTTTAGAAGATTGAGAGGGGATCTCATCAAAACCGATAAAATTCTGTCAGGCCTGGACAGACTAGATGCAGGAAGGATGTTTCTGATGGCTGGGGAGTCCAGAACCAGGGGTCATAGTCTAAGGATAAGGGGTAAGCCATTTAGGACTGAAATAAGATGGAATTTCTTCACCCAGAGAGTGGTGAACCTGTGGAATTCTCTGCCACAGAGGGCGGTGGAGGCTGTTGGATCCGTGGTTCAGTGGATAAATAATTAATGGATGCTGTACATAAACAAATAACAGGTCTTTACTGGAGAAGGGCAATCTCTAGACTGGAGTACAGAGGCATGCGCACAGCTTATATACCGGTGTGGTTACTGCCGGTACTACAGTATACAGGAGCTGTAAAAAGTAGTTCTGACTTAAAGCACATACACTACAATTCCTCCCTTTTTAGATTAATAATACCCCTTAATATTCAAATAACAATTACATTTTTACATGTACATTCAATAACAAAAGTCCATTTATAGATTCAGTCTTTGGGGCGGCTTCCTGACCCTTTCGGGATAGCGCCTTTCCGGATGTTCTTGTTCTTGGTGCAGAGGCGATTCTGACCCCCTTTCATCGGGTAGTTCATCAGGTTCCACTGCTACTGGGTCTGAAGTAGATACTACCGGTATGTCGGGTTCATCCCCAGGTACTCGAGACATGGGGTTGACGCATTCCTGTGATGCTAAGATCTGATCGACGTGGCGTCTCACAATGTTCTCCCCGACATCCACTGTGTACATTAATGGCCCCTGCCTTGTACATATTGTTCCGGGTTGCCACTTCTCTGTTCGATAGTCCCGGGCCAAGACTGGTTGCCCTACATTGAAGCTCCTTGTCGGCTTCTCGTTGATGTGCTGGAATTGTTTGTCCTCAACATTTCTTCGCACATTTGGTCTGAGCAAGTCCAGACGAGATCTCAACCTTCGGTTAAAGAACATCATGGCTGGGGTCTGGTTGGTAACTGCATGTGTCGCGTTTCGGTAGGCTAATAAGAAATTGTCCATCTTATGCTCTAGTGGAATTTCCTCATCGCACATGGCCTTTATCGCCTTCTTAAAGGTTTGTACGAACCTCTCAGCCAATCCATTGGTGGCTGGATGATACGGGGCGGATGTGTAATGCCTTACCCCATTCCTTTTCATGAATTTTTGGAACTCATCAGACACAAACTGTGGTCCATTATCAGAGCAGATCTGCTCTGGCAACCCGTTTCTTGCAAATATTGTCCGTAGGACTGCAATCGTTTTCTCTGTAGTGGTTGAAGACATCTTTATCACCTCAGGCCACTTTGAATGAGCATCCACTGCTATTAAGAACATTGAGTCCATGAATGGACCAGCGAAATCAATGTGCACCCGTTGCCATGGAGAGGAGGGCCACTCCCATGGGTGTAGAGGGGCATGTGGTGGTGCATTTTGGACCTTCTGGCATCCTAAGCAGCTCTTAGTTAGGTCTTCGATTTGTTGATCGATTCCGGGCCACCACACATAAGCCCTAGCAAGGCTTTTCATTTTCACTCCCCCCAGATGACCTTCATGTAGCTCATTTAGCACTCTCTCCCTTAACTTGGGTGGAATCACCACTCTGGATCCACACATCACTGTCCCCTGGCATACTGACAGCTGTTCTCTTCTGGATGAGAATGCTGGCAAGAGTGAGTCGCCATGTGTTGGCCATCCCCTCACCGTCAATTCATATACCCGTGACAGCGTCGGATCATTGCGGGTCTCCTTCTCTATATCCGTATTTATTACTGGCAATCGTTCAATTATCGACGAATAAAATATCTCGATAGGGTCCACTGCTGGTGCTTCCTCCACATTAGGCAGTGGCAGGCGCGATAGCCCATCAGCGTTCCCATGCTGTCTCGCGCCTTTATATTCTATTTCATATTGATTCACCCCTAGAAACAGGGACCATCTTTGTAACCGCTGTGCAGTCATTACTGGCACGCCCTTCTTAGGATTAAAGATGGAGACAAGTGGTTGGTGGTCAGTCAGCAAGGTGAACTTCTGTCCATGCAGATAGTGGTTGAATTTTTTTACTCCCCATACTAGGCTGAGGGCCTCCCTGTCAATCTGGGCGTAGTTGCGCTCGGCTGAGGTTAGTGACCGAGACGCAAAGGCTACTGGCCTCTCCAAACCGTCCGGGAATTTGTGCGACAGCACCGCTCCAATGCCGTAGGATGATGCATCACATACCAAACGAATTGGTAGTGCTGGGTTGAAATGGGCCAACACCTCTTTTGATGTGATCAATTCTTTACACTTCTGGAAAGCTCGTCTACGTTCCTCATCCCACTTCCATGGTACCCCTGTTTGCAGTAGGGTGTTCAGCGGGTGTAATACCGTCGACAAATTTGGTAAGAACTTGTGGTAATAGTTTACCAGCCCGAGGAACGACCTCAGTTGTGACACATTTTCCGGTGCTGGAGCCTTGACTACTGCCTCTATCTTGTCAGGGGACTTATGTAACCCCTCTTCCTCGATGACGTGGCCGCAATACGAGATCTGTTTCTGGAAAAACTCGCACTTGTGGCGATTAGCTCGTAGCCCATATTCCTTTAATCTGGCGAGCACCTTCTCCAAGTTAGCGAGGTGATCACCGTCATTTTCGCCCGTGACCAAGATGTCGTACAAATAACACTGGGTCCCTGGAATCCCTTGCAGGGCCTGATCCATGCCCTTTGCCAGATAGCCGGAGCCGAGGCTATTCCATCCACCAGCCGGTTGTATTGCTAGAGACCTTTATGGGTGTTGATCGTAAGGTAATATTTCTAAGCTTCTTCTACCTCCATTTGCAAGTACGCCTGGGCTAGATCCATTTTTGTGAAGCGTTTACCACCAGATAGCGAGGCGAAAATATCCTCAATTCGTGGAAGCGGATATTGCACCGTGTGAAGGACTGGGTTCACTGTCACCTTAAAATCCCCACAGATGCGGACCTTCTTTGGTTCCCCAGGCGTATTACTCAACGACCTCTTCATTACAGGAACGATGGGTGTAGCCCACTCGCTCCAGTCCACTTTGAACAGTACTCCTGAACGTTCCAACCCTTCCAGCTCTGCTTCAACCTCTGGTCTGATCGCATAAGGCACTGGTCTGGCCTTCAGAAACATTGGGCTTGCATGATCCTCTATTTTAATTGTTGCTGTTATTCCTTTTAGTGTTCCTCGTCCCTCCTGGAACACTTGTTTTGCGTCAGTTAGCATTTTTGACAGTCGTCCAGGTGTGACATCGTCATCCTTTTTGGCCTCCACCTTCAGTGCCTGTATGGAATGCCAATCTAAATGTATCTTCCGGATCCATTCACGTCCTAGCAGTGGTGGTCCTCCATTTGGCAATACATATATATCCATTTTAGCTATTTCCTGACCTTTATATGTCACTTTCACCCTTATTTTCCCTTTGGGGTAGACTTTTTGCCCCGTATACGTCTTCAAGACAATCTCTGTAGCTTTCAAGGGTATGTGTGAAAATAGCCGCTTGTAGTCTCTTTGATTTATGACTGTTAGAGCTGACCCTGTGTCCAATTCCATTTCCACTTGGACTCCGTCTATCTTGAGTGTAACCCAGATAGTCTGGTGATCCTCCATTTCGGTTACATTATGTAGTTTCAGTCAACCCAGCTCCTTGCTTCCAGAGTCTGTGTCACTTTTCTGTTCGTCTGAACCACTGTCCATCACCTGGTGTACCTTTTTGTACTTCTCCTGTGGAGATTTCTTACTGTTGGTTTTCTTCCCAGACCTGCAGACTCTTGCTATGTGTCCTGCTTTCCCACACTGTCTGCACACTTGGTCCTTGAACCAACAATCTTTCTGGTCATGTGTTGTTCTGCCGCAGCGATAGCACTTCCCTGTTCCATAGGTCATTTCGTTGGTGCCATAATCTTGCGGTCTCCGTTGTATCTCTGCAGCGCCCCTTGCGGCTGCTTCGTGTGATACTGCCATACTGAAAGCTTTGTCCAGCATAAGGTCCTTTTCTGATAGAAGCCGTTTCTGGGTTCCTTCACTTTGTAGCCCACACACAAACTTGTCCCTTAACGTGTCTGCTAGTCCCGCTCCAAACTGGCAGTATTTCGATAGCTTGCGCAGTTCTGTTAGGTACTCAGCATTGCTTTTGTCTTTGTGTTGGCTCCTTTTATGGAACTTAAATCGTTCTGCTATCAGCAGCGGTGTGGGGTTTAAGTGGTCCTGTAGGATTTCTACTATGCTTTCAAAATTCTTGTTTACCGGCTTCTCTGGGGTTATTAGATTTCGCAGTAACCCATAAGTTTTTGCACCCATGGAATTTAACAGAACCAGTGCTTTATTAGCATCTGGCACTTCATTCGCCCTGCAGTACACCTCAATACGTTCCACATATGTCACCCAATCTTCGACTTCATTGTCGAACGTAGAGATACTGCCACTCTTCGGCATCCTTGGTTGTGCATTAACTATCACCAATGGCACCTCCCGCGCTTCCCCTTCTTCTCCGCTGGCACAAAATGGCGTCTCCCATGCTTTCCTTCCTTCCCGCGCTCGCCCGTCTTCTCCGCTGCGGCTTCACAAAATGGCGTCTCCCGCGCTCTTCCATCTTCTCCGCTGCTCAATGGCGCCTCCCGCGCTCTCCCTGCTTCTCCGCAGCTCAGTGGCGTCTCCCGCGCTCTCCCTGCTTCTCCGCGGCTCAATGGCGTCTCCCCTTGCTTCGCCCCGCGGACCCTGATCAGCCCGTGATCCCTGGCTGTGCTCTGCGTGTTCTTCTCTTGATATTTGTCGACGCCGCTCAGTCTAGAACCCGACTGTTTCTTACCCTCTCTCTCTCCGGTTTTGCAGTATTTTTCCTCGACGATGCTCGGTGATCAACCCCCGGTTGCGCCCTGCTCTCTTCACCCTTTTTCTTACCCCATCGACGCTGCCCGGCTCTCTCTCTCTGCCGTCGGTCGGCTCCAGCCGCTGCTGCTCGGGAAGGGTCTGCTCTGGACCTGTCGTCGGTCTCTTACTGCGCATTGAGGCTGGGAAACCAAGCCCGGCTCGCCACAGCCTCCCCAGTGAAGTTGGATCTCTGCCTGACTGCTGGGCGGTTGCTCGCGGTCGACGCCCGTGTTCCTGGACTCGACAATTTTTTTTGTTTTTTTTTTGTTTAATGTTGCAGGTAGATTCGCATCAACACTCGTTGCCACTGTTGGATTCGTGGTTCAGTGGATAAATAATTACACGGATGTTGTACATAAACAAATAACAGGTCTTTACTGGAGGAGGGCAATCTCTAGACTGGAGTACAGAGGCATGCGCACAGCTTATATACCGGTGTGGTTACTGCCGGTACTACAGTATACAGGAGCTGTAAAAAGTAGTTCTGACTTAAAGCACATACACTACAGAGGCCAGTTCATTAAATATATTCAAGACAGAGTTGGATATATTTCTTAAGGCTAAAGGGATCAAGGGATATGGGGAGAAGGCAGGGACAGGGTACTGAACTTGGATGATCAGCCATGATCTCATTGAATGGCGGAGCAGGCTCGAAGGGCCAAATGGCCTACTCCTGCTCCTATCTTCTATGTTTCTATGTTTCTATGTTGCCTGACCTGCTGAGTTTCTCCAGCATTTTCTGTTTTTATTTCAGAATTCCAGCATCTGCAGTATTTTCTTTTTGTATAAGTTATTTACGGATACTGGCATTTATTTTGTTGACCATTGAGTGTTGGCTGTGGCTCAGTGGGTATATATTTGCCTCTGAGTCAGAATGTTGTGGGTTTAAATCCCACTCCAGTGACTTTTGAGCACATAAATCTAGGCTGACACTCTGAGGGAGTGCTGCATTGTAGGAGGTGCTGTCTTTTGGATGAGACGTTAAACTGCGGCCCTGTCTGCTCTCTCAGGTGGATGTAAAAGATCCCATGGCACTATTTTGAAGAGCAGGGGAGTCATTTGTTCGATAGACTCTGGAACAGTACCCATGGATTGGCGGGTAGCTAATGTTACCCCACTGTTCAAAAAGGGTGGTAGAGAGAAAACGGGGAATTACAGACTGGTAAGCCTGACATCGGTAGTGGGGAAAATGCTAGAGTCCATTATAAAGGATGTAATAGCAGAGCACTTCAAAAAAAGTGACCGGATCGGACAAAGTCAACATGGATTTACAAAAGGTAAATCATGCTTGACTAATCTACTGGAACTTTTTGAGCATGTAACTGGTAAAATAGATAAGGGAGAACCAGTGGATGTGGTGCATTTGGATTTTCAAAAGGCTTTCGATAAGGTCCCGCATAAGAGATTAGCGTGTAAAATTAAGGCACATGGGATTGGGGGCAAGGCGCTGACTTGGATAGAGAATTGGTTGGCAGACAGAAAGCAAAAAGTTGGAATAAACGGGTCTTTTTCCGAGTGGCAGGCAATGACTAGTGGGGTATCCCAGGGATCGGTCCTTGGACCCCAGCTATTCACAATATATATTAATGATCTGGATGAGGGAACTAGATGTAATATCTCCAAGTTTGCAGACGCCACAAAGCTGGGTGTGTGTGTGTGCTGTGAGGAGGATGCCGAGAAACTTTAGTATGATTTGGACAGGTTGGGTGATTGGGCAGAAGCATGGCAGATGCAATATAATGTGGATAAATGCGAGGTTATCCACTTTGGTGTCAAAAACAGGAAGGCAGATTATTATCTGAATGGCAATAGATTGGGGGAAGGGGAAATGCAACGAGACCTGGGCGTCCTTGTGCACCAGTCGCTGAAAGTAAGCATGCAGGTGCAGCAGGCGGTTAAGAAGGCAAATGGTATGTTGGCCTTCGTAGTGAGTGGGTTTGAGAACAGGAACAAGGATGTTTTGCTACAGTTGTACAGGGGCTTGGTGAGACCACATCTTGAGTATTGTGTGCAGTTTTGGTCGCCTTATCTGAGAAAGGATGTTCTTGCCATGGAAGGAGTGCAGCGAAGATTCACCAGGCTGATACCTGGGATGGCAGGAATGACGTATGAGGAGAGATTGGGTCGATTGGGCTTGTACTCGCTGGAGTTTAGAAGAATGAGAGGGGATCTCATCGAAACTTACAAAATTCTAACAGGACTAGACAGACTAGATGCTGGAAGGATGTTCCCGATGGTCGGGGAGTCCAGAACCAGGGGTCACAGTCTAAGGATAAGGGGTAAGCCATGTAGGACAGAGATGAGCAGGAATTTCTTCACCCAGAGAGTGGTGAACCTATGGAATTCTCTACCAAAGAAGGCAGTCGAGGCCAATTCATTAAATATATTCAAGAAGGAGTTGGATATATTTCTCAAGGTTAAAGGGATCAAGGGTGAGAAGGCAGGAACAGGGTATTGAATTTGGATGATCAGCCATGATCTCATTGAATGGCGGAGCAGGCTCGAGGGGCCGAATGGCCTAATCCTGCTCCTATCTTCTATGTTTCTATGTTTCTATGTTTCATCCCTGGTGTCTTGGCCAAAATTTATCCCTCAATCAACATCACTAAAAACAGATTATCTGGTCATTATCACATTGCTGTTTGTGGGAGCTTGCTGTGGGCAATTTTGGCTGCCACATTTCCCACATTACAACAGTGACTACACTCCAAAAATATTTCATTGGCTGTAAAGCGCTTTGAGACGTCCGGTGGTCATGAAAGGCGCTATATAAATGTAAGTCTTTCTTTTTTTGAAGACTCGGAGTTATCAACCATTGATCTAAATCCATACTTTAATGAACCATCATTTAAAAGGTGCTGCATGTGCTGCAAGCATAATGATTTAGCTTTAAATTAAACTGATAAATAAAGACAAACTAGTTCCAATGGCTGAAGGGTCGATAACGAGAGTGCACAGATTTAAGGTGAATGGCAAAAGAACCAGAGGCAACATGAGGAAAAACGTTTTTAAGCAACGAGTGGTTAGGATCTGGAATGCACTGCCTGATAGGGTGGTGGATACAGATTCAATAGTAGCCTACAAAAGGGAATTGGATAAATACTTGAAGGAAAATAAATTGTAGGGATATGGGGAAAGAGCTGGGGAGTGGGTCTAACTGGATTGCTCTTCGAAAGAGCTGGCACCGACTCGATGGACCGAATGGCCTCCTCCTGTGCTGTACTATTCTGTGATTCTATGGGCTGGATTTTGTCAGCCTGTAGGGGGTTTCTCTTGCTTACTCTGGTCTCCTGCCAGGCTTCTTGCAATAATTACCCGTGAGTGGTTCGACCCACTCGCCCCTACGGTTCTAGACCTTGGACTTAGGTGCAGGGAGCTGTAGTGCAGAGAAAACTCAATAGACCAGGTCGAATAGCACGAAATGGATGCCTTTATTGAACAGTTTGCAGCATTATAAAATACATGTCATATGCACAGATTAAAGCAACTACAAGCATGCACACATCTATAAACTTAACTCTATAGAAATGGGGAACACACGGCACATCATGAAAGGGGTAACACATTACAATTACCCTTAACCCCCTCCCCTAAACCTAACTAAGTTTCGATTTGAGGGACTCGGGATTATGCTCACCACTTTAAGAATTGTGAAAAAGGCTTTGCAGCCTTTCGACACAGCTTTCCGTCGTCACGTGGGTTTGGAAGCTTCTGGCGCAGCTTGTTTTCCTCTTGGTTCTCCTGCGATGGAGGCAGCCGATACAGCCTTGGTGAGCGCTCGCCACGGATGGATCCGTTACCGATGTGATGTTGAAGAACTGGGTGTACTCTTCTCCGGCCTGGGTCGTCGATGATCTCCCGACAAAAATACCCGGGCCTCCCTTGTCGTCTTCCTGTCGTGGCCGGGCCTTGCCTGGCCGAAGCTCCCAAAGTCGTGGAACACACGGCTGAACACCCCGCTGGACACCGTTTACCGAACCACGAACCGAACACGTTCCGAACCGAAGAAGAAGTACCGATGGACTTTACTCAATCCACAGTTATACTTTTTTGGAACATTCTTATCTCCCGCCAAATCATAGTCCTGTCTTTGTAATAATTTTGGCGGGCAGAACTCTCTGCAGGGGTGTTTTGTCTTCATAACGGGAGTCGGTGATAGCTTAACTGGCCTTCCTGGGCCGATGATGTCTTTGCTTTGTTACCGTAACTTGGTTTGTATATTGATCGGTCTGGAGATTGCCCTGGATGGCTGTTAAACGGCTTCTCTTTGTACAGTGTAATGGGTTAAAGCGTTCGTTCAATTGTCCACCCATTTCTTGATGGGTCTCATCCTGCCACCCAAATCTGTCCTGTACTAATAATCTAATCAATATGTATGCTCAGTTCCATGAGTTTCGGCTTCCCGAAACTGGTTTTCGCGGGCTTTTAATGCTTTCAATCCACAAGCCTGTCTGGCTTGCAGTAACAGAAATTCAAATGGTCCCAGAAGCTGGTCACGAGGTCTGGCGGCCATTTTGTGTGCCCTTTTATCAAAGGTTTCTCTGTATAAGCTTCTTTTGGTCAATAAAGCTGTTTTATTAACCCTATTTTCCTACGTGATTATTTAATGAAAATTTCGCGAATCTTACAGTTCCTCCTGTGATACTGATAGCTTGCTTAAAGTATCAATAACCCTTGGTGAGCAAATTTTCCCTGATTCCCCACATCCAAACATTCCTGGTAATTAACTATCTATGACCCCCATGACACATGCAGTTCCCATTTCAGAAAAAATTACATTGTGTACAGTTGGACGACCATAGGCAGTACTACCTCAAACTATAACACATTCATCTATCAGATGTAAAGGGGCCGATACCCCTTACACCACCTGCATACACATTTTATTAATCAAAAATAGAAAACCGATCAACGGTTATAACACAACAGTATTCATACACTTAAATCATATAGTAACCAAAACCAAGAGTGGAGGGACGCTTTATCCTTTAATACCTAGCAGCTTAAGCGGGGGTCTCTTCACCCACTCGTACATAGCGTTCTCTCCATTCTCCTGTGTTCTCGTGCCTCTGGAGGCATTTGCCTCTCTTGCAATGCACGAACAGTAAATATATTACAATCAAAACCTGACACACTACTAGGGTGTGGGATGCTATTCTAATCCAGGGCGGGATCTCTATATTAGTGAACAGGTCCCACCATGGTGGGGTGACTATGTCTAATATGTCTTTCCCTATCTCCAATGTCTTCTGCTCTAGTGTGTAAAAATGCTTCTGTGAGACTATTACGGCTTTTAAAATCTTGGTGAGGTGTTCGGGGAGAGGGGGAATGACATAACCAAAATGCGCAACGAATCGCTGAAAATCCATGAAATTCTCTTTTACAGTGAGGTGAACGGTGGAAGGTACAGGAATGGGGACAATTCGCTGTTGTGCCACTTGAACTTCAGCCCTGGGTTTGAAACAGAAACTGCTGTCACTGACCGGACACCACCCATGCTGTCCGTGGTGGTAGTGAGGCGCTGCAGTGGTAACACAGTATGTTCCACCTCTGATATATGCCACCTGCGGGGGCACATGGTCTTTTGCCATTGCCTCCATGGTGCAATTTACCGGCTTCACGCTAGCGGCTCTGAACCCGCACTGTGGTTTTAAAAAGGCATTCAAGTGCTGGGGACACAGGATGATGTGTGCTCCCCGGCTTCGACACCCCGCGAGGTCGGTGCCTGTCATTGTACGCTCCCATCTGATGACATAAGGCGGGACCACTGCGTAACGGATGTGCGCACCCCCCTGAATGACTCCAAGGTTCTCCACCCTGTATACCGCGGCGGGTTTTGCTGTGGGACCCAACACCGGCATCCTCACCACTATTCCCATGATAGTGTGATTCGAGCGTCCACAGTCCACTGGGACTGGGTATGCCTCTGCAGCTAGTCTGAGCTGGCACGGACTTAATGTGTTCTCAAAAGGGTGGAGCGCTTGCAAGTGCTTATTGCTGATCCAGGACGGGACCAAACCTTGTTTTAAATCCTCCAGATTACTGCGGCCCTCGCGCAGTAACCACGCCCCATATAGCACACAAGCCTCGTTCTGTGCAGCCTGATCGGACGCATTCCGATCCTCCCTAATGAGTGCATTTACCATTCTAGCGTGTTTCTCCAGCTCAGCGATTATTTCTTTTAAGTGTAGTGTCATGGCCTGGTCCTCATGTAGCTCAGAACCCACTACCTTATTTTCGTTTGTCAGTATGTTCCTTAACTGGGCCTTTAGACCATTAATCTGTGTCTGCAGCTCCACGTTGTCTAGAGCGTTGACAACAGACGTCCCGGTACTAAAAGCAGTGAAGATGTCATTTACAGTACCCCTTCTTTGCCTCCCTACCCAATCCAAAACTTCCTGTGGTGTGGTGTACAATTCGGCTTTGTCGATGTCGGCAAAGTCAAACTCATAAAATTGTCTGAACATCCTGGTTAACAGGACCTGGTACAATTGCTCCGTTTCCTTGGGACACCACTCCGGCAATCGTACCTCAGTGAGGTTTAAAATCACTGAGGCCACCGCGTAGTGTACCCCTTGCTCCAGCACCTGACCGGTGGGTACCAATACTAAACCGTTCCCGGGTCCCTTTGTGGTGGTGGGGCACCCTTCCTTCTGGGCTAGTGCTACCGGAATCGTGGGCAGGGGCTTGCGTGGGTGGGTGATGAGTTCAGTGGCGTTTACCGGAATCGGGGAGAATGGGACTCCGCACGCCTGGGTGCTGACGTCCCACCTCGTCCCTTTCCCTTCATCCTGCCACTGCCTCTGGAAAAAGATGGATATGCCTTTGGGGCAAACGTACTTCGAACCCCACATGCAGACATATATCCCTTCATCTGGTTCCCACCACTTGTCCCAACACACACGTAATTGTCCGTGAGTCCCCGTAATTGTCCGATGGGTATTGTTACCCAGTCGCTCCCACTCGATTGTAGAGTTCTTCATATTCTTTCCCAGCTTTCGAAGCCACCACCATCTACTTAGCGGTACGTTTCCATTACACACCAAACAGATCCTCTTTCCCACGGTAACGCTGACTCTGGGTGCAATGATCCTCACCCGAGGGCACAGTAACGAAGTCTCTTGGTAGGCAAACCCAGATTTGCTGGAGTATTCTGTAGAATTCGACCCCAGCCATCCCGGCCATCTCCCTTGGTGGAAGTAGGTGGCGGTTTCCTCAACCTCTCGCTTCCCCGTCCCATCCGTCGCGATGGGGGCTGTGCCCCCGGAGCATCCGAACACGACGACGTCCTTGGTGCAGCCTCGGTAGGCCAGCCCGCACCCGATCGCCGCGAGCACCACGAGAATCCTCTCCAATGTATTCCTGATTTCTGTAACCGATAAGATGATGTAGCCAGGCTCCCAATAGGCGCTGGCCTAATTAAACGGACGCTCGGGTCCCTTTGACCCCGCTTCCAAACAAACACACATACTGGGCAGACTTCGAAAACTACCTTTTAAAACATCCCCATCATCTTAAACTTTACATGCCTTAAACTAACATTAAAATGACTTAACTTAACTTATCATTACCTAAACTTATGTACAGCGCTGCCCTCCTTCGGGCGGCCTACCTAATTCCTGTGAGGGCTGTAGCGTGCCGCTCCCTGTGGCGGGGCTGCACTGACCTTCGGCTTTGATCCCCCGCAGCCTGTCGCTGCTGAACGGGAATCGTGTCTTCCCTGGGCTACCCTGGATCGATGTTGGGGGAAGTAACGAGAATCTGTCCAAAACTTTCTGGGCTGAGGCGTCCGAGCCGACCTACGAGGGGGCACCTTGGGCGAGGCTCCCAGGGCTAACGGACCGGGGATCGGGACCTCCACCGTCGCAGCCTGTGGTCCCACCACAGCTGCCGGCTCCGGCTCCCTTCCCTCAGGCTCCGCCCCCCTGGGGCTGGGATCCGTGGCATCCGACTCCACCCCACCTGTCCCCACAGGTGGTGAGTCTCCGCCCCCAATCCCTACCTCCCCTATGCTCGAGTCGGGGGCGGGACCTTCGTCCTCCGACTCCTCCTCCTCCGTGATCGGGTCAGGGGCGGGGTCGAGCTGTTCAGGCTCTCCCTCGTCCAAATCCCAAACTAACGGGGAGACCTCCCACTCCGATGGGATGACTCCTCCCCTCACGCAGGCTACAGTTCCAGCCTGTGTGGTCTGTGACCCTGTCTCAGGCTGAGGATTTCTGTCCTCAGACCTGGCCCCTGTTGTTGGCCCTTGTGCACCCGGCTTAAACAGTTTACACTGGTTAATGTGAAACCATTTAGTACGTCGGGGCACCTTCACTGCGTACACCATGGGGCTGGCCTTGTCTACAATGCTGTAGGGCCCCATGTACAGTGGTTCTAGACTCCCTACTCGGGCATAGTTCCTAACCATGACCTGGTCTCCGACTTCCCACTCTTGCTTCTTACGGGGTTCTAGCAACAGTCGATTGCCCTGATGCTGTCTCCCCATGGTCCCAGCCGCTTGCTCCTAAACCTGTTTCAGGCGCTCCAAAAGGGTTTGGATGAACTTGTCCCGATTCACCTCTTGGAGCTGGCCCTCAGTGAGCACCGGGGCTAGTACATGGGTGGGTGTTCACATGATCCTCCCAGTCATTAACTCGTGCGGGGAGTGCCCCGTACTTTTGGACTGGCTGGCCCGGATCCCCATGAGGACTAGAGGCAGGACCTCCGCCCACTTCTGGGGCGAGCCCATTGCCTCTTTCCTCAGCTTTTCCTTGAGGGCCCGGTTCATGCGTTCAACAATCCCGGATGACTGGGGATTGTGCGCTACGTGCCACTTCCCTTCAATGCCCAAGAGCATGAGGGTGTTCTGCATCACTTGGCCGGTGAAATGACTCCCTCAGTCGGACTCAACAAACCGGGGGAGCCCCCACCGTGAGAACACTTCCCCGACCAAGATCTTGGCAGTACCCAGCGCCGTAGCTGTTCTACACGGGAAGGCTTCTACCCACTTGGTAAACACATCCACCAGGACAAGGCAGTGCTTATAGCCTCCCTGGGCGGTGGGCAGGGGCCCTATGTAGTCGACCTGTATTGACTGCCATGGTCCCTCTACCCTCCTGATGTGCCCCATGGGCACCTTCCTTTTCTGGGGGTCTGGGTTGTTTGCAGCGCACACAAGACAGCTTGCACAGAACTCGCGGACATCGTCTCGAAGTCCCGGCCACCATCCCGCCTGCTCTACCCGTTGCCAGGTAACCTCAGGCCCGGGGTGTCCCGCTCCTGGACCCTCATGGGCCAGTTGAAGGAATTCCCTCCGGTGCTTGATAGAGAGGGCTGTCGTACTGTACGGACCCTCTACCTGCTTGCCCTCAGCAATAGCATTGAGAACTGTTTTCAGGGCGGGATCCAGGGTTTGGATGGTCTTTAGGTCTAGGGGCGGTGTCACCCCTGTGTTCCCTGGAGTCCCCTCCCTGCCTCGGATCGCTGCCACAGGTCCGGGTCCATAGGGGTCCCAGAAAATGCCGTTGCGGGCACCCTCCCTGGCTAACGCATCCGCCTGCTGGTTACCCTGACTGCGGGGTTCTGTGGTGGAATGAGCCTTCACCTTGTGGATGAACACCTCCCCTTCCTCCCCCACTGCTGCCAGGATCTTTTCCAGCAAGGGCTTAACTGTTAAAGGTCGTCCGTCCGCGGAGATATATCCGCGACGAGACCAAATGGCCAGGTATTCCGTACACGAATTGCATGTGAACATGCTGTCCGAGCAAATCGTGTATGGGGTTGGGAAGATCTCGGGGTGGGTAACCACGTACACCACCGTGGACAGTTCAGCCTGCTGTGCGCTCATAGTGCTGGGGAGCCTAATCGCCAGGGCAATGTTTGCCGCGGGGCCATAAACTCCACACCCTGTGAGTCGTTCGCCAGCAGATACCGTGCTGGAACCGTCTACGTAGATCTCGCGGCCTGTGGGGTGTATCCCGGCCCGTAAACCTATGTTGACCTCCCATACCCCTTCGACGGAACACCGATGGGCTGTTCCGGGATATACCATGTTGGCCGCGAGCTTCGGCTCGCAAAGACCTTTAACCTTGAGATCCATCTGGGAAAGGAGGAGGGTCCAGCGTGCAATCCGAGCGCTGCTTACGGTCCCATCCTTAATCCTTCCATCCAGAAGCATCTTTGTGGGTGTGTGATGGGTGAGGAGAGTGATGGGAGAGGTTCCTGTGAAGATCGCTGATCTGTTCACAGCCCAATGCGTGGCCAGGAGATGCCGTTCGCAATTGGAAAAACTCCTCTCCACATCCGTAAGCACCCTGGAGGAGTAGACCACCGGCCTCAGCTTGCCGTGTCACTCCTGGAGCAGCACGGCGCTCAGGCTGTCTCCACTGGCGGTTACTTCCAGGAAAAACTCCTCCCCCCCATCTATGGCCCCTAGGGCTGGCGCGGTCTGCAGGTCCCTTTTCAACTTCTCGAATGCTGCCTGGCAACCCTCGTCCCAAGACCACTCGACTCCCTTGTGTAAGAGTCGGAGTAGCGGGGCTGCTGTGGCTGCATAGTCCTCGATGAAGTCTCTGCAGTACCCGGTCTGTCCCAAAAAGGACCTCACACCCGTTACTGTGTTAGGAATCGGCAAATCTTGCACCGATTCCCGCCTAGCCTTATCTATGGCTCTTTCCCCAGCGGGGATGGTCAGACCCAGGAATTTCACCTCCTGCTGGCCAATCCGTGCTTTCTTTGGGTTTACTTTAAAACCCTTCCTTTCCAGTAGCTCCAATAATTCGGCTAATAGTGGGCCGTGCTCCTCCCTCGAATCCGTGAACAGGAGCAAGTCGTCCACATACTGCACTATCTGATTGGGCTGGCTAAATTCCTTTAAACTTCCTGCCATGCACTGATGGAAAATGCTGGGGCTGTTGTGGAAACCCTGTGGCAAGCAGTTCCAAGTGTACTGTTGCCCTTTAAAAGTAAAGGCAAACTTGTACTGATCCTCCCGCCGCAACGGAATGGACCAAAAACCGTTCGAGATATCCAGCACCGTGAACGTGGTCGCGGATGCTGGAATACTCCCTATTAGGTCGGCAACTGCTGCTACCGTGGGCGCGCAGGCTGGGATGTTGCTGTTGAGGACTCTGTAGTCCACCGTGGCCCTCCATAAATTGTCCGGCTTCCTTACCGGCCATAATGGGGAGTTCACGTGAGTGGCTATCGGCCTCAACACGCCCTGCTGCACCAATGAAGATATTGCTGTCTCCATGTCGGGTTCTGCTTCCTTGGGGAAGTTATACTGCTTTTGGGGTCGGATCATGGGGTCCCCGTCTACGCTGACCTCAAACCCGGTGACCCTCCCACAGTCGTGCTTGTGGGTGGCAAATGCGGTCAGATTGTCCGACAC
The DNA here is from genome assembly GCF_052327205.1 of Somniosus microcephalus. Taxonomy (NCBI): domain Eukaryota; kingdom Metazoa; phylum Chordata; class Chondrichthyes; order Squaliformes; family Somniosidae; genus Somniosus; species Somniosus microcephalus. The sequence continues at coordinate 210,562,240 of NC_140991.1, read as the reverse complement.
AAACGCTTGCAAGTCCGTTGGGACGTCCGCGACCATAAGCTCGAGGTCGTAACCTCCTGACGGCTTCATGGTGCACAGGGTCCCCTTTCCTCCCTTCCCTGGGATCAAGACTTCCTTGCCTAACCCATTCTCGGCTCCCCAGAGACAGTGATTTCTAAGGTCCACGAGGATCCCGTGTTCCACCAAGAAATCAGATCCGAGGATGCCTTTACCACCCCCCTCGTTCCACTTCATCAGGATACACGTCCATGTGGTGTGGAGTGCTCCCAAATGAATGGAGAGCGGGATGGAGAACGCGCCAGCCTGTTCTTTGCCTGTGAAACCCGCAAATGAGAATGGAGCCTGGGTAGACAGAGGTGAGGCAAAATGTTTAGCTGTGTGGATCACGGTACATGATGCCCCCGTATCCAACAGGTAACTACCCTTTTCCTTCTCTACCTCCATCTCCACAAGGGGCCTTCTCCACGCGTCATATCGGAGCGGACACAGGTAGACGGGCTGCGCGGGCTTTAGTCATTGGGGCGCTGCGGTTGGGGCTGGGGGAGCAACAGGGCCGTTGGCGACTGCCACCTTCCCCTGCGAGGTCATTAGAGACCGCATTGCCTCTAAAACGGACTCGATCGCAGCGGGATGGATCGACACATCGGCTCCTTTCTCCCGGATGGGCGTTTGGGCTGGGGCTGAGGGAGCTTTTCCCTTTAAATCCTTCCAGGGATTTTTACAGTCCCGGCGCCAGTGACCTTCCTTCCCACACCCGTAACAACTATTCTTGGCTTGGGGAGGGCGATTCCCCTCCTGATGCCACTCTTTTTTAACAGGAGCTGCAGGCCTCACCTCATGCACCTTTCCCTTCAGGGGAGGCACTTCCCTACTCCTGCTGTTCCTGTAACCTATCGTGAGCTGATCAAGTACTATCTCCTCTGTGGAGCGGGGGTTATTAGGGTCAAACCATGTTTTGGCCTGCTCCCTCACCTGTGGCAAGCAATTGGTGACCAGGCACCGGAGCCAATGAGCCCTTTGACTAGCGTCCAGCCTGTCCCGAGCCGGCCCGCCCGGGCAGCTGCGCCGATACACTGGCCACAACCTTCCGGCGAAAACCCGTGCGGGCTCTCCCTCTAGCTGTACCGTCCTACCCAATCGGAGGAACGGACTTCCGTCATCTTCCCCCATAATCTCCAGGACCTCGTCCCGTAAATCCTCATACGCCCTGTGCCCTCTCTTGCTCTCGTCAGAGAGACACTGGAGGATCGAGCTGTCCAGGGAGAACAGCAACATTCTGGGCTGCTCTCCCCCGTCGCAGTCATGAACTGCTGCGGTCTGCTCCACGTCCCTAAAATGGACGGAGGGATCTCCTGACTCGGAGAGTTTTGGGATGTGGCTTATCATTGCCCTTAGCTGTTGTGCGCTGTGGGGCATTACGATCTGATTCATGAGGGGTCCGTCATCGCCATTCTCGTTGTCCGGACTGAGCCTCCGGTGTCGAACGGGACACATCGGTGCCGGCTTCGACCCTACTACCTGGGGTTGCTCTACCTCAGGAATCTCTTCGTCTAACTCCACCGTTTCCTCCCCCACAACCCAAGACTCATCATAGCTGGGAGGTGCCGAGGGCTCGGTGGTTGGTACCCCAACTGCCTCTCGCGGAATCGGTCTTTTGGATTCCCTGGCTAACTGTAGATGGCTCGCTGGTGGGTTTATGAGACACACCAAGCCGTTTGCCTTCACTAGGGCCGTTCTCAGGTCCTCTAGCTCCCTTTTGCAAGCGCTATGGTCGGCGTTCTCAGACCTATCCTCGATGGCCATCTTGTACGCTGCTCTAGCTCCCAGAATACTCTCCTCCTGTGTCTTTACCTGCTGAGCTAGGCGGACACACCTGTCTCTTATTCTTCCTTCACTGGACTTGGCCTCAGTGACCTGACACTCCAAGTAATCTATCTTGGCCTCATGGCGATTGGTTACAGAGTGGCGTTCCTGATTCAGCGCGTTGAGCGATGCAATCAGTCTCTTTCCTCCCGCAACCTTTTCCTCTACTTCTGCTAGTAACCCTTTGATCTGGGCCGTCTGTGCTATAACGACTTGGCCCAAAAGCTGGACTTGCTTCTTGTAGCACATCAGCCAGACCGCTTTTTCTACAGATCTTTTGTGCTCTTTGCTTTCTGTCCACTTGATGGCTGCGTCTAGCGGGCGCCTATCTCTTAATAGGTCGGATATCCACTGTTTTGTAAGGTTTACATTCCCAAAAACGTAACCGCTATTCTCTCATCCATCACATTTCGTTTATTCAGACCTTGATCTAAAACACTACATTCCTGCTGCCAAGGTCCTGCCACGGTCGCCATCTCTGTAGGGGGTTTCTCTTGCTTGCTCTGGTCTCCTGCCAGGCTTCTTGCAATAATTACCCGTGAGTGGTTCGACCCACTCACCCCTACAGTTCTAGACCTTGGACTTAGGTGCAGGGAGCTGTAGTGCAGAGAAAACTCAATAGACCAGGTCGAATAGCACGAAATGGATGCCTTTATTGAACAGTTTGCAGCATTATAAAATACATGTCATATGCACAGATTAAAGCAACTACAAGCATGCACACATCTATAAACTTAACTCTATAGAAATGGGGAACACACGGCACATCGTGAAAGGGGTAACACATTACAATTACCCTTAACCCCCTCCCCTAAACCTAACTAAGTTTCGATTTGAGGGACTCGGGATTATGCTCACCACTTTAAGAATTGCGAAAAAGGCTTTGCAGCCTTTCGACACAGTTTTCCGTCGTCACGTGGGTTTGGAAGCTTCTGGCGCAGCTTGTTTTCCTCTTGGTTCTCCTGCGATGGAGGCAGCCGATACAGCCTTGGTGAGTGCTCGCCACGGATGGATCCGTTACCGATGTGATGTTGAAGAACTGGGTGTCTTCTTCTCCGGCCTGGGTCGTCGATGATCTCCCGACAAAAGTACCCGGGCCTCCCTCGTCGTCTTCCTGTCGTGGCCGGGCCTTGCCTGGCCGAACCTCCCAAAGTCGTGGAACACACGGCTGAACACCCCGCTGGACACCGTTTACCGAACTGCGAACCGAACACGTTCCAAACCGAAGAAGAAGTACCGATGGACTTTACTCAATCCACAGTTATACTTTTTTGGAACATTCTTATCTCCCGCCAAATCATAGTCCTGTCTTTGTAATAATTTTGGCGGGCAGAACTCTCTGCAGGGGTGTTTTGTCTTCATAACGGGAGTCGGTGATAGCTTAACTGGCCTTCCTGGGCCGATAATGTCTTTGCTTTGTTACCGTAACTTGGTTTGTATATTGATCATAAGAACATAAGAACATAAGAAATAGGAGCAGGAGTAGGCCAATTGGCCCCTCGAGCCTGCTCCGCCATTCAATAAGATCATGGCTGATCTGATCATAACCGCCAATCCACTATGACAGGACTATCTCCTGAATCTAACAGAATTAAACACACGAAACAGGAGCAGGATCAGGCTACACGGCCCCTGGGCCCGCTCCGCTACCCACAGGGCCATGACCGATCCGAACCTAGACTCATGTCCAAATTCCTGCCCGCTCCCCGTAACCCTTAATTCCCTTTTCTTCTAGGAAACTGTCTATTTCTGTTTTAAATTTATGTAATGATGTAGCTTCGACAGCTTTTTGGGGCAGCATATTCCATGGACCTACCACCCTCTGAGTGAAGTAGTTCCTCCTCATCTCAGTTTTGAAAGAGCAGCCCCTTATTCTAAGACTATGCCCCCTAGTTCTAGTTTCACCCATCATCTGGAACATCCTCCCTGCATCCACCCGATCCAATCCCTTCATAATCTTATATGTTTCAATAAGATCGCCTCTCATTCTTCTGAACTCCAATGAGTAGAGTCCCAATCTACTCAACCTCTCCTCATATGTCCATCCCCTCATCCCTGGGATTAATTGAGTGAACCTTCTTTGTACTGACTCGAGAGCAAGTATGTCCTTTCTTAAGTATGGACACCAAAACTGTATGCAGTATTCCAGGTGCGGTCTCACCAATACCTTGTACAACTGAAGCAATACCTCCCTATTTTTATATTCTATCCCCCTAGCAATGAAAGCCAACATTCCATTGGCCTTCTTAATCACTTGCTGCACCTGCATACTAACCTTTTGAGTTTCGTGCACCAGGACCCCCAGATCCCTTTGTACTTCAGTACTTTCAAGTTTCTTGCCATTAAGATAATAACTTGCTCTACGATTTTTCCTGCCAAAGTGCATAACCTCACACTTTCCAGTATTGTATTCCATCTGCCAAATCTCTGCCCACTTACTTAGCCTGTCTATGTCCCCTTGCAGGTTTTTTATGTCCTCCTCACTCACTACTTTCCCTCCCATCTTAGTATCATCTGCAAACTTTGATGTGTTACACTCGGTCCCCTCCTCCAAATCATTAATATAGATTGTAAAGAGTTGGGGACCCAGCACTGACCCCTGCGGAACACCACTGGTTACTGATTGCCAGTCTGAGAATGAACCATTTATCCCAACTCTCTGCCTTCTGTTAGATAGCCAATCCTCTATCCATGCCAGAATATTACCCCCAATCCTGTGATTTTTTATCTTAAGCAATAATCTTTTGTGTGGCACCTTGTCAAATGCCTTTTGGAAGTCTAAATACACTACGTCCACTGGTTCACCTTTATCCACCCTATATGTTACTTCCTCAAAGAACTCCAGCAAATTTGTCAAACATGACTTCCTCTTCATAAAACCATGCTGACTTTGTCTTATTAAATTATGATGAGCCAAATGTCCTGTTACTGTCTCCTTAATAATGGACTCCAAAATTTTACCTACCACAGATGTTAGGCTAACCGGTCTATAGTTTCCAGCCTTCTGTCTGCTGCCCTTTTTAAATAAGGGTGTTACATTAGCAGTTTTCCAGTCTGCCGGGACCTTTGCTGAGTCCAGGGAGTTTTGGAAGATTATTACCAATGCATCCACAATCCCTACCGTCACTTCCCTCAAGACCCTAGGATGTAAGCCATCAGGTCCAGGTGATTTATCCGTCTTGAGTCCCATTATTTTACCGAGTACCACTTCCTTAGTGATTTTGATCGTGTTTATCTCCTCCCCCCCTATAGACCCCTGCTTGTCAAGTGTTGGGATATTCTTGGTGTCCTCTACTGTAAAGCCTGATACAAAATATTCATTCAGTGCTTTTGCCATCTCCATATTTCCCACCATTAATTTCCCGGTCTCATCCTCTAAGGGACCAACATTTACTTTAGCCACCCTTTTTCTTTTTATATAACTATAAAAACTCTTACTATCTGTCTTTATATTTTTTGCTAATTTACTTTCATAATCTATCTTCCCTTTCTTAATCAATCTTTTTGTTATTTTTTGCTGTCTTTTTAAGTTTTCCCCATCCTCTATCCTCCCACTAGATTTGGCTACCTTATATGCCCTTGTTTTTAGTCGAATACTATCCTTAATTTCTTTACTTAGCCACGGATGGCTGTCTTTTCTTTTACACCCTTTTTTTCTCAGTGGAATATACTTTTTTTGGAAGTTGTAAAATAACTCCTTAAATGTACACCACTGATCATGTATCGTCTTATCCTTTAACCTATTTTCCCAATCCACTTTACTCAATTCCGCTCTCATACCTTCATAGTCTCCTTTATTCAAGCTTAGCACACTTGTTTGAGATACAACCTCCTCACCCTCTAACTGAATATGGAATTCAACCATGTTATGGTCACTCATTCCAAGGGGATCCTTTACTAGGACATTTTTAATTAATCCTGTCTCGTTACACAGGACCAGATCTAAGGTTGCTTGTCCCCTGGTTGGTTCAGTTACATACTGCTCAAGAAACCCATCCCTAATACACTCAATGAACTCATCCTCAAGGCAGCCCTGCCCAATTTGATTCGTCCAATTTATATGATAGTTAAAATCCCCCATAATTATAGATGTTCCCTTATTACAAGCCTTAACTATTTCCTGATTGATACTCCGTCCAACCGAGTTGCGACTGTTCGGAGGCCTATATACTACGCCCACTAGTGTTTTTTTCCCCTTATTATTCCTTATCTCCACTCAAACTGTTTCATTATCCTGATCTTTTGACCCAATATCATTTCTCTGTATTACAGTGATTCCTTCCTTTATTAACATAGCCACCCCACCTCCCCTTCCTTCCTGCCTGTCCTTCCTGATTGTTAAATAACCTGGTATGTTTAATTCCCAGGCATTGTCACCCTGTAGCCATGTTTCTGTAATGGCCACAAGATCATACCCATATGTAGCTATTTGTGCCTTTAACTCGTCTATTTTGTTACGAATGCTACGCGCATTCAGATAGAGAACTTTCAAATATGTTTTGTGACACTTAGTTCCTGTTTTTGCCCTTTTTATTACTTTACCTTTTACTCCACACCTTCTGCCCCTTCCTGACACGCTCTGGTTTTTAATTTCCCCACTGCTACCTAAGTCTTTGACCTTCTCTGTTGTCATTTTTATTATTTGTTCTCTCGGAAGCTCCCCCCCACTAGTTAGTTTAAAGCCCTCTCTACAGCCCTAGTTATATGATCCGCCAGGACTCTAGTCCCAGCACTGGCCAAGTGAAGCCCGTCCCAACGGAACAGCTCTCCCCTGTCCCAGTACTGGTGCCAGTGTCCCAGGAAGCAAAACCCATTTCTCCCACACCAGTCTTTGAGCCATGCATTTAACTCTCTTATTTTATTTGTCCTAGCCAAATTCGCTCGTGGCTCAGGTAATAATCCAGAGGTTATTACCCTTGTGGTTCTGCTTTTTAATTTGGCCCCTAGCTGCTCAAACTCCCTCAGCAGAACCTCCTTCCTTGTCCTATCTATGTCGTTGGTACCAACATGGACCACGACAACCGGATCCTCCCCCTCCCACTCCAAGTTTCTATCCAGCCCAGAGGAGATGTCCTTAACCCTGGCACCGGGTAGGCAACACAGCCTACGGGACTCTCGCTCTTGGCTGCAGAGAACTCTATCTATCCCCCTAATAATACTATCCCCTACCGGTCTGGAGATTGCCCTGGATGGCTGTTAAACGGCTTCTCTTTGTACAGTGTAATGGGTTAAAGCGTTCGTTCAATTGTCCGCCCATTTCTTGGGGTCTCATCCTGCCACCCAAATCTGTCCTGTACTAATAATCTAATCAATATGTATGCTCAGTTCCATGAGTTTCGGCTTCCCGAAACTGGTTTTCGCGGGCTTTTAATGCCCTCAATCCACAAGCCTGTCTGGCTTGCAGTAACAGAAATTCAAATGGTCCCAGAAGCTGGTCACGAGGTCTGGTGGCCATTTTGTGTGCCCTTTTATCAAAGGTTTCTCTGTATAAGCTTCTTTTGGTCAATAAAGCTGTTTTATTAACCCTATTTTCCTACGTGATTATTTAATGAAAATTTCACGAATCTTACAAGCCCCAAGGAGGCGGGTATGGAGGTGGGACTGCCGGTAAAGTTGCAGAAAGTGGGGGCAGATGGCAAACCCGCCCCTATCCTGCCTCCGTGCCCTTTTGCCAGGAGGCGGGAAGCCGTCCTGCCCCGGGTCCCAGGCAGAAAAAAGGATTAGTCCCATTTTACCTTTTCAGGTGAAGGCTTCCCGACCTCGGAGAACCCTGCTGGGTTGGAGGAGTCGAGTAGGAGGTCTGCGGGGGGTCGGAGGGGCCTGAAAGTGAGATGTAGAGGTGAGTGATGGGTGCAAGTGTGGAGTGGTAAGTATGTGAGGTGAGTGTTAAGTGTTAGAAAATGTTCACTTACCTTTGTTTCTGCCTACAGCCTTCAGCCGCTGTGGCTCCGGAGTCCCCAACATCTCCATTGTAGATTTCACAGACAGGCTGTTGGATCCTCCGAACCATCTGCTTTCTACAAAGTTGAAAGCTTTGATGAGTCCTGAACACAAGGCCTCATCAAACTACACAGAGTGTCAGTGTTTGACAGCTTCACAGAGCTGTCAAATACTGACATTTCTTCTTTCAAGAAGTCTTGACAGATGGTGCGTCAGACGGGGCGGGCTTAACAAGGTCAATCAGGGGAAAATCCCTCTGGACATGATGGTGGCGGGACTGAGACCTGACAAGCAGCAGACCCGCCTCCAACATGTCTCCATTCACAAAATCCAGCCCTACGAGTTCAAATCCCACCACGGCAGCTGGAGAATTTAAATTCAATAAATTAAATAAATCTGGAATATAAAACTAGTATCAGTAATGGTGACCATGAAACTACCGGATTGTCATAAAAACCCACCTAGTTCACTAATGGAAGAAAACCTGCTGTCCTTATCCGGTCTAGCCTATATGTGACTCCAAACCCACAGAAATGTGGTTGACTGCCCTCTGAAATGGCCTAGCAAGCCACTTATTCAAGAAGATGGCTCACCACCACCTTCTCGAGGGCAATTAGGAACAGGCAATAAATGCTGGCCTTGCCGGTGATGCCCACATCCTGTGAATGAATTTTTAAAATTACTTTTTACGTTAATTTTTAAGATTTTGTGTTGTCTTATGTCTCACAGAGCATTAGAGACTTGGTGAGTTAACACTGTTTGCTGCAGTGACCTGTTGAAAGGCAGTATAATTGAATGATCCTCGGCTGTTATTACAGGTCCCACTCTTCACTCAAATGAGCTGCATAAAATGAAACTGGAGTACAGAGCAATGACAGGTAAGAATGAGAGTTTAAACGGATGGGTAAGAATGAGAGTGGGATGGACCAGAAGAAGAAAGCATGCAGGAAAGAAATACATCAAGAAGAAGACAGAGAACAGCCAGAAGAAAGTGCGTAATTAGCCAAAGGGCCTTCAGGGAGGGGTTGCAGCAGGCACTGTAGAGTTGTAAGATAATTATAAAACTTAATTGTTTACCTAGTTGTAGATCAATTATTAATAAAGCATCTTACTACTCAACATCTCTCATCAGATTGCTCTGTCAGATAAAGCAGATCTCTCACTTATACCTGCCAAATTTGGCTACTGAATTTATCTGTATTGAAGAAAGTGTAATTTTGTAACCTGCTGTCAGGCTGTGACCCTTACAGGTAGAAACTGCATCTTTTGATACCTGTTGACAGCTCCAGAACTGATGACAGGTCACATCTGAAATATTAACCTTCAAGTAGTGACTGGCCGACTGAATTTCTAACATTTTCTGTATTTATTTCAGGTTTGATTTTTTCTTTTGATCTGTTTTTTTTTGTGAATTTGGAACCTGTTAGTTGATGCCAGAAAAGATTTTTTGCTACCTGAATATGCCCTTTAAGATTCTTACCTTTCAGTGCAAAAGTAACTGGATGAAATTAAATCAGCTAAGAAACATTAAGTTTCGAGCTGGAGTGAAGAAAGACACTTCAAAAAAAAATTGTGTCTGTAACAAAATTCCTTACAGGACACAAATGAATCACATAAATGTCCTGCGGCTTTACAGTAACAGAGGTTCGAGGAGGTTTACAGTAACAGGATCGTGGAACTGTAAGTAATTTTATGAAGTGGCTTTACCTGGGGATAGCATTTCCCTATCAGGATTCTGTCATTCTATCTAATTTCTTTATTACCAGAATTTACCTTTAGGCATTCTGACATGGCAACTGTCAATCTAGCTGCAATGTTTGTTACAAGCCAGGCTCAGGTGGTGCAGAATTGTGAACAGGACTGTCAGCATTACAGAATCTGAGGTATGTTCAATTAACATTCTTTGATTATTTCAGCGAGTTGTTCTTAAGAGTATACAAAGTCATCAGGTAAGGCATAAATTATCTGCCTTCAGCAAAACGAGCAACTGAAATACAAGCTGAACCTGACAGTGCTTGTCTGTCTTTTATTAGCCACTTTAACCACATACTTGTGAATGCATGCCACTGTTTGCTGAGACTCCAACAACTGATTACCTTTGTGAAATTTCATAGTCAGGACACCTGAGGTAAAAGGTAGTGTGAGAAAAAGACCAAGTTTCCCATCATTAGCTGCATTGCAAGGTGTGAAAATAATAAACGTCCTTCACTGGTTCATGTTTCACAGTTTCTTTATGAAAGAATATGGCATAAAGTTGCAGCGTAGTCCAGCAAAAAAAGAAAACACACAATACGTTAGGGACAGTGTTTAGTGAAACTGGTAAGGGCTCAGATGTCTGGTCCATGTGTGCATTCCTGTTTGTATAGGGATATCTAACCTAGACATTATTGTTGATAACATTAATGGATGAAAACTTAGTGCATTCATAGGATATTTGTCTATACACTATTTTGGGGAGGTGCTAACCCATCTAAAATAAACTGATCAATGCGTCCATTAAAATAATGAATAGAGGAATGTCATACAAGCACATAAGTGTTTGTCCACTGATATTGAGCAGGAGAGCAGGAGAAACCTTTTTACACAGAGGGTTGTGAGGCTGTGGAATGCACTACCAGAATTAATGGTTGAAGCAGAGGCCATGTCAACATTTAAGAATAGGTTAGATAGGTGGTTGAAAGAAAGGTGAATAACTGGTTATGGGAACAGGATGAGCACAAGAGATTATAAGTACTGTTTATGTGGAGAATAAAAACCAACACGGACTGGTTGGGCTGAATGGTCTGTTTTCATGTTGTAATTTCTAGCTAACTGTTCCACAATCCTGTTACTGTAAACCTCCTTGAACCTCAGTTACTGTAAAGCCGCAGGACATTTGTGTAATTCAATTGTGTCCTGTAAGGAATTTTGTTACAGTCACAATTTTTTTGTGAAGTATCTTTCTTCACTCCAGCTCGAAACTTAAAAGCTATGCTTCTTAGCTCATTTATTTTCATCCAGTTACTTTTGCACTGAAAGGTAAGAATCTTAAAGGGCATATTCAGGTGGCAAAAGTCTTTTCTGGCATCAGGTAACAGGTTCCAAATTCACAAAAAAAAACAGATCAAAAGAAAAAAAATCAAACCTGAAATAAATACAGAAAATGTTGGAAATTCACAGTCGGCTAGTCAGTAATTCTATGGGGGAGAAATTGGGTGAGTAGCGCCACCTGTTAGCGCCTAAAGAGGCAGTCAGTGGCTGTAGCGCCACTGGCTGCGTCTCCCGCGATATTCAGTAGGGGCGCTAATGGTGGCGTTAGGCTATTGCGCTGCGCCGTCACCGATGATGTCATCGGTGTGCGCAGCGCCACATTCGTGCCCCGTTCACGATATTTGGTAGCGAACGCCGCAGTTGCGCCGCTCGCTACCCGCGCCCGGTTCACGGGGCCTTACTGTGCCGGCAGCGGTGCAAGTTAAGGTGGAGGTGCGGGGCGGCCGCTTTTTCGGCGGCCGCCTGCCAGCACCTCCGTCCCCGGCCTCCTAACCACCCCCCCCCCGCGGCATTGCCGGCTGTTTCCTGAGAGCCCAGCACTTCTCCTTGGTGCCGGGCTCATTTGCCGGCACTCGCGATTGGGGAGCGCGCTGTTGCAGGCACCTCCCCCTTAACAGTGGAAGGAAGGCCTGCAGTACCGCAGCGTGCCGTGCGCTGCGATAATCAGAATAAATGATGCATAGGCTAGTCAGCCTATTGTGGAATACTGGGTGTACACTGTTACTTCCTCCCTGCTATATAGGTTATATATATAGGTTATATATATGCTATATAACTCTACAAATAAACTCTAAAGCCTGCACATCTGCCAATGCACTTTATTATGTTTATGTTTATGTATTACAAGCCAAATGAATGCTGAATGTTAAATGTCTTAATCAAAATGTACACTCTCGGGAGCCGCAAGCCTACATTTCGTTGTACTGCACTTGTGCACTAACAATGACAATAAAGTTGATTATTATTATTATCAAGTCCAGACTGATGGGATAGAGGTGTAATGACTAACAACCAGGGCAGAGGTTGCTCCCCCCTGCAGCCTTTCTGTTGCTCTTATGGCTTCTTACACCTATGTTTATTCTGAAGAAGCCTCTCTTCAAAGTGTAGCAGAGATCAAAGAAATTTGACAACACCAAGGAGCTAGAATGACCAGATATTGTTAACTAATGGCCGATTGTTTTAGGAACTCTTTGAAACAACCGCCCATCCGTGGTTTAAAACACCTCTCGATTGCCACTTGATTGACAACTCAGTCTAGAGCAGCTAACCAATTTTAGACAAGCTTCTGTTCAAATGCATTTTAAAACAGCTCATGCTTGCATCTGATTCATGCAAAAAAAGCTATAGAATCCTAAGTCAGGACATCATTATAATTCCTTGTTCCTCCACCCTTGGTTCCCCATGGTTATTGCCCTTTTTCTGAAAAATGTTGCCTGAATTTCCGAATTTACTTTGTCAACCTTAATTTGAAACTATAAATTTTGTGCACAGCAGAAAAACTTCCCCAAGCCTGTCATAATCCTAAATCCTAGCTCTGATAATATTCACAGCCAGTACCTTTTCTTTAAAGTAGGAAGACCAAAACTGCACACGGTGCTCCAAACGTAGTCCGACCAAAACCAGATATAATTAATAACTTATAATCGACACCCCGAGCTAAACATTTCTGCTCTCATCCCTTCCCCTCCTTCCCAGAACCATGATAAGGTTCCCCTTGTCCTCACCTTCCACCCCACCAGCCTTTACATTCAACGGATCAACCTTCCTCATTTCTGCCACCTCCAGCACGATGCCACCACCAAACACTACTTCCCCTCCCCTTTCAGCATTCCAAAGGGACAGTAACCTCCACGACACCCTGGTCCACTCTTCAAGCACCCCCAACACCTCCTCCCCTTCCCACGGCACCTTCCTGTGCAAGCGCAGGAGATGCAACACTTGCCTTTTTACCTCCCCCCTTCCAGGTGATAAAGCGATTTACTTGTACTTCTTTCAACTTAGTATACTGTATTCGCTGCTCACGATGCGGTCTCTTCTGCATTAGGGAGACCAAATGCAGATTGGCTGATCGCTTTGTGGAACACCTCCGTTCAGTCTGCAAGTGTGACCCTGAGTTTCCTATCGCTTCTCATTTTGATTCTCCACCCCACTACCACTCTGACCTCTCTGTCCTCGGTCTCCTCCACTGTTATAATGAAGCTCAACGGAAGTTCGAGGAACAGCACCTCATTTTTCAATTAGGCACTTTACAACCTTCTGGACTCAACATTGAGTTCAGTTGTTTCAGATTATAACCACTGCTCCTATTTTTTCAGACAGCAGGTGCTGGGTAATGATTCTATTGTTGTCATTTACAGCTCCTCTAGTCCCATCTTTTGTATCTTTTATTGTCCCATTACCACCCTTTTGCCTTGCACCATCATCCCTTTTGTCATTGTGGCCTAGAAATTGGATATAGCCACGAAACGGGCAGTGTTAAGGTCTAATGATGTTAAACTCCGCCACCTCAAAATGGTCTAGGTAGCACACAAAACTCATGCTCACACCTCAGTAACTTAATTATAGTCTTGATTGCAACACTAAAACTGCTGCTCATTGGCTTAATGCTCAACAGGTGGACCAATATTAGGGCCAGTCTAATTCCCAGTCATGTGTGGCACAGGCTTTATTCAGTACTTAAAGGGGAGGTGTATTGATGCTACAGCACCTCATTGGCAAGGAAGGAGAAGGAGAAGGAGAAGGAGAAGGAGAAGGAGAAGGAGAAGGAGAAGGAGAAGGCAGAGGCAGAGGCAGAGGCAGAGGCAGGAAATAGCCGGCATGTGACGGCCAGCACTGTGGTGCCAAAGTCGGACATCCAGTGCCGAAAGAAGTTTAATGACCTCACACGAGTAGTCAAAGTGAGTGAAGGCTTCAGCAAATGCCACATACCACATCTGCACCACAAGCCTCACACACTGCTCAATGCACCACACCCCCATCATTCACCTACCAACAATCTCTACTTATCACCACTCATGCCTCACAATCATAGCTTTACTTCACCCTCACAACCTTTCCACTGCTGCAAAACTGACCCCCACATCTCACACCTTGCATACACTGACAGCTATTCAACTATGGCAGGCACATCACCCAAACACATTGCACCACACTCACTCAACACTTCTCTTTCTCTTGCAGGCCAAGGTTGCACATAACTGCTGGGAGCAGGCTGACATCCAGAACCTCAGCCAGCTAGAGGAGAGAGTCCTGGAGATAATTGGGCAGCAGATCGTAGAGGCTGTGGCAACCGGTGAGGTTGAAGCCCTTGGGGACAACAATGGTATGGTCATTCCTAATCTTTCTTCTCACATCCCACTTCCCCCTCATCCCAGAATCTCTTCTCACTTTCAAGCTGCTGATGCTGTATGCCTGCATATCTTGCTTCCCCCCCCCGCACCCATCCCTCACCATAACACAACTCTTGTGCCTTTCTGCTTTCAGGCAATCAACAACAAGCACCGGAGCAGCCTGTCCACGAAGTGATGCACAAGAGTGAAGGGGAAGAAGAAGAGGACATTGCGTCACTGCATCTGTCACTCGCAGACACCAGCTCAGAAAATGGCACTACGCATACTTTAAAAGCAAATAAAGTAGTGGGACCTGCACAGGGTAAGGCATCAGGCACGAGTGGGCTGCAGCAAGGCCGGGGGAAGGGTAGCTTGGGAGTCAGCTTCCGGAGGGTAAGTTCATGCACAAGTTCTGCTGCACAGGACTCAGATGAGGATCTTGATGAGGTGGCTTTTAGAAGAAGGGTGATGGGCACACCGAATTGCTAGATGCAGTGGCAAGCCTGCCAGAGAACCTCTTGGCAATGTCAATGAGTGTGGCAGTGTCGGCCTCCAACATTTCACAGGGCTCTGCGTAGAGCATGGAGCCCAGGAGGTGGTGCAGTCTACAGCTGGGCCTTCTAGGGCCACAGCTGCTCGAGGTCGCCCTGCAAGGCCATCTGTAGTGTCCCCCATGGAAACTCAGCAGTCTTCCACCAGCCATGCTGCAGCCACTGGGGGAGTATTTCGTTGGAGCTCCAGAGTAGGAAAAGGCACACGAACAACGGGTGTTAAGAGATTGTACAAGGGCGATTAGTTAATATTTTCCTGTAAGTATGTGTGAACTGATTTTTGATAAATTTATTCATTTTGTTGGAATCTTTTGCGGTGTCTTTCATTTCAGCTTTGTGCCTCGGAGGATGTGTGATATTCCGTGTCACAGGGATGGTATTATGGAGATGTGGTGAACAACGGGGATCTGGAGTTTCATTCATTGGAATAGGAATCTGATGAGCCATTCACAGACAGCCCATCCGGAAGGGGGAAATGGCTGCCTACCTCCTCCCTCCCTTCTCTTCCTCTTCCTCTTGCTCCTCATCCTCGTCCTCCTCTTGAGGTGGTGCCACAATCCCTGGTGGCAAGGGCTGGGCCCTCATGATGGCCAAGTTGTAAAGCATGCAGCAAACCACCGCGAAATGGGGCTCCCGCTCCGCCGAGTACTGGAGAGCTCCTTCCAAGGGGTCAAGGCAGCAGAACCATTGTTTCAGGAGCCCGATGGTCTGTTCAAAGATGTTCCTGGTGGAAGCATGGCTCTCATTACATGAGTGCTGGGCACAAGTGTTGGGGTTGCGAAGGGAAGTCATGAGCCAGGTGGAGGCCGGATAGACCTTGTCTCCGAGCAGCCACCTTCGAGTTTGCTGTGGTTGCTGGAAGAGTGCTGCCACACCGGGCTGACGCAGGATGAAGGCACACCGGGCTGATGCAGGATGAAGGCACACCGGACTGACGCAGGATGAAGGCACCATGACTGCTGCCAGGATAGCGGGCATTGACATTGAGTAATTGCTGGGCGTGGTCGCACACCATCTGCACATTAAGTGAATGGTAGCCTTTGTGGTTACAGAAGATCTCAGGATTGTCATGCGGCACCCGCAAAGCCATGTGGGTGCAGTCGATGGCGCCCTGCACCATGGGGAAGCCTGCTGTCCTGGCAAAGCCTCATCCTGTTTCTCTCTGCTCAGAGAGAAGACATGTGGTCCCTTCTCCTGGTGTAGAGAGCCTCAGTGGCCTCCTGACTGCAGTGATGGACGATGAACTATGAGATGTTAGCTGTGTCTCGTGCTGCAGACTGGAAGGATCCACTGGCGATGACCTTGACTGCTACTGGGAGAGCTGTGATCACCCTATTCTCAGGCTACAGGTCTGGTTGCAGGAGGTGGCAGAGTTCTGTGATCACCTCCTTTGTGAAGTGTAGCCTTCTAATGCACTGCTCCTCATTTAAGTGGAGGTAGGAAAAGTGCTCTCGGAATACCCTAGCTGGGTAAGGCCACCTGTTGAGAAACCTCCTGGTCCTCCTTCTCCTTTCTCTATGCGCATCTTCCCATCTTCTTTGCTGCCTCAGCTCCCTCTGCCGAAGATCCTGGTACATGAGGGGGACGGCCAGTACAGCCCCCATGACTGTGAGCACATGTTGTGAGCAGAAGCTTTAAAAAGTAATGAAGAGAGTCTGCACTTGCAACAACACTCCCTGTTACATCAGAACCTTGAAAGAAGTTAATAAAGCTGGTGGAGTTACAGAAAGCAGCACAGAGCCACCCAAACTGAACAAACAGGTCAGGTGCAAGTGATTGCTGATGATCCCTTTAAATACTGCTGCTGGAGCCTTCTTCCTCTTTCTCTGCTTGTCGTTGTTAAGACATGCCTGTAAGTTCAGCGTCTGGCATCAAGTGAGCGTTGCACATTCACTGACGTCCCGATCTGTTTAATTTCAATCACTTCAGCGATCGCTTCTATCTGCAGTGCTGCCGGCCATCCCAAAATGGCGCCTGCCATGGGACCTGCCGCCAGCTGACGGAATAGGCATTTTTTCACCTGGTTATGGCAGTAACGGGTAGCATTAAACACCCGAATTTCTAGGCCATTGTCTCTCACCATTAAGAAAATATTCACAATAGTCTTTCTCAGATCCAAAGTGGATGACCTCACACCTCCCCATGTTGAATTCCATTTGCCATAGTTTTAACCACTCACTTAATCTGTTCATGCCCTTTTGTAACTTCCTGCTTCCATCTGCACAACTTACTGTGGCTCCTCACATAGAGTTAGCTGCAAACTTGGATATACAACTGTCCATCCCTCCATCCAAGTCATTAATATATATGGTGATAAGTTGAGGCCCTATTACACATACCTGGGAAACACCACTTGTCACATCCTGCCAATCTGTAAATGTTCCCTTTATCCCTACTCTGTGGGGTGATTTTGGGGAAAGGGTGCAAACAGGTGCTAAGTGGGTGCTGTGCTAATAAGATGCATCTATTTAAAAGTCTGGATTTAGCCCGCAATTTGGGGGTTAATTGCTGATTGCCATGATAAAAGCATGCCTGAAGGCGCTAAAATGGAGACCTGTAGGTTTTGCACTCAAGCGCTGATTAGGAACAATTTTCCGGGAACAGTATATGTAGCCTCCACGCTGCACTTCCACTGAAGATCTGGAGTGCGCTGGCTGACAGACAATGGCACGTTTCAGGATGGCTCAGGGACCAAGGGAGAGGGCACACAGGCTCTCAGAGGTGACACTGCAGGTCCTGTTGGAGGAGGTACAGCAGAGGAGGGATGTCCTGTACCCGCAGCGGGCAAGGAAGTCACAGATGCAACTAATGCGGCAGATGTGGGAGGAGATCGCCGAGGAGGTCACAGCCAGGTGCACTGCCCCCAGGACGTGGCTTCAGTGCCACAAAAAATGTAATGATTTGACACAAGTGGTGAAGGTAAGATCCCATCTCACAAACACACTTCTCAATTACTGCACCACCACCACCAGCATCACAACCTCAACACACTGCATCCACCATCTAGGTGGGGAAGGCCTCCTGCTGAGAGCCCTCCTACCTCTCCTCCTCCTCCCACTGCGAGCAACTTGTCCTCTTCTTTGCTGCATCTGCTCCATATCCCTGTCATACTCGAGCACAAGGGGGACTGCAAGTAGAGCTGCATGATTGGGAGCAATTGGTGTGAGCAAAACCCTGGAAATCAGAAGCAAGGCCTTCTCCACCTGTAGCACCACCCCTGTCACCTCACCAACTTCAAATAACTCTAGAGAGCTCCAAACAGTTGCACAAACCTACACAGAGCCAGTAGAAATCAGAAAGCACATCACCTGCAAATTGTTGCTGATCCCTTTAAATAGCGCTGGTGGGGGGTCCCTCATGTAGCTGAACGCATGTTCAACTATTTGTGTTTTGGAGAGGGCGTTGAATGGAGCGGTGATGTCGAAAATGGCAGGTCATGTGTCAAATCAGCATTGCACAATGATGTCAAAATCTGCCTCATAACCACTTTTGTAGCGAACGCAGGTAGCGGCTGCGCTGACAACCTGCACATAATGGCTGCTGCTGCCGGGCACGCTGGAAGTGGGCAGAAGCAAGGTGACCACCATTTTTTGCCAAAACCGGCCTTATCAGCTGCCGCTAAGATGCCAAATTTCACATCCGTTCTCTCTTAGCACCTAATCAATTTTTCCAACTGTTTTCATAGATCTGCCTACCCTGTTTCTGTCCTGAACATTCCTCCTTCTCCTTAATACATTCCATGTTTTCTTCATTATCTAAGCTGGTTTTACTCTCTTATTTCACCCACAACTCATTTAATTGATAAATTACTTTTGCATCTTAAAAATAACCCTTTATAAACTTGCCATTTTCCTTACACATCCTTCCCTCTAAATATTTCCTCCTATTTCAATGTTTACATACATTCCCGCATAACTTCAAAATCAGCTAGACTAAAAGTTAGCTTCTTAATTGCCTGCCTTATATGTTATATCATCATCGCTACCCTGAAATTAACAACATTAAGGCCATTAGATCCCAGATGTTCCCTGACTTTTACTTGGTTTATCATCCCCATCATTAGTTAATACTAAATCCAGTAATGCACACTTCCTCACAGGCTGTTTTAGAAATTAGTTCTGTGTAACTTCAATAAATTCCCACTCACACACAAACTGCCCCCATTGTACATACCTATCAATGCTAGGAATATCGAAAGCTCCCTGATTACAATCAAGGACCTAGTACTTGGCGACCTGCAGCGTATTCCTATCATTATCTTCTTTCTCTTTTTCTGTCTTCTAAACCTAACCAAAGAAGCACTGTACCATTTCTTTTTTTATTATTCTTTCCTGGGATGTGGGTCCCACTGGCAAGGCCATCATTTATTGTCGATCCCTACTTGCCTTTGAGAAGGTGGTGTTGAGCCGCCTTCTTGAACTGCTGCAGTCCATGTGGAGAAGGTACTCCCATAGTGCACTTAAGGAGGGAGTTCCAGGATTTGACCTAGAACCAATGAAGGAATGGCGATATATTTCCTAGTCAGGATGGTGGGTGACTTGAAGGGGAACTTGGAGGTGATGGTGTTCCGATGCGCCTGCTGCCCATGTCCTTCTAGGTGGTAGAGGTCGTGGGTTTGGGAGGTGCTGTCGAAGAAGCCTTGGCGAGTTGCTGCAGTGCACCTTGTAGATGGTACACACTGCAGCCACGGTGCGCCGGTGGTGGAAGGAGTGAATGTTTAAGGTGGTGGATGGGGTGCCGATCAAGCGGGCTGCATTGTCTTGGATGGTGTCGAACTTCTTGAATGTTGTTGGAGCTGCACTCATCCAGGCAAGTGGAGAGTATTCCATCACACTCCTGACTTGTGCCTTGTAGATGGTGGAAAAGCTTTGGGGAGTCAGGAGGTGAGACACTCGCCACAGAATACCCAGCCTCTGACCTGCTTTTGTTGCCACAGTATTTTTATGGCTGGTCCAGTTAAGTTTCTGGTCCATGGTGACCCCCAGGATGTTGATGTTGGGGGATTCGGCGATGGTAATGCCATTGAATGTCAAGGGGCAGTGGTTAGACGCTCTCTTGTTGGAGATAGTCATTGCCTGGCACTTAAGTGGCAGGTAACATTCGTGCCACACATCAGCCCTAATATACCTTTTCTCAATTACAGATAATCCATCCCTGAAAAGTAATGCCACCCCACCCCTGATTTCTTATTTGTCCTTCCTGAAATATATAGCCCATGTAGGATCCCTCACATGGGCCTAGAAATTCAGTATAGCCACTTTTGGGGCGCTAAAGTCGGGCGGCCGCTAAAGTTTGCGCCCGGCGCAAAGTCGCGCCCCCTTCGCCGATATTCAGTCGCATTGCCCCAAGAGGTTGCTGCTGCGCTAAAACAGGCGATGCACGACTATCTTTAGGCGCTAAGCCGGCGGTGCTGAGCGATACCCCCGAGGCCGGGCGCAGCGCCGGTGCGGCGAGTTCTTGATTGACGGCAGACACTCTTGCGCCGGTCAGCTCTTAAAGGGGGAGGGTCGATTTGTTTGCCTGCCACGCCCTGCACACTGCAGCCCTCAACCTAGGCCTGACCACTTCAGCTTCACCTGCACAACGGCCAGGGCTATGGAGAAGACCAGGGAGAGAGCGCAGCTCTTCAGCGACGGTGACCTGAGGCTGCTGGTTGGCGGAGTGGCGCGCAGGCGCCATGTTCTGTTCCCAGAAGGTGGCAAGAGGCCGCTGCCCAGCGCCTACCGGAAAGCCTGGAGGGAGGTCTCCAACAGGGTGTCTTCCAACAGCGTGGTTGCCAGGACTCCTGTGCAATGCCGGAAGAAGTTCAACGACCTCACTCGGGTTGTCAGGGTGAGTACCCTTTCCAGTGTCCTCCTCATCCTTGCATGTGCACCTCACTTTATGGGCAAAGGGACCTGAAAGCCCTAATGGCCAGCCCTCATCCAGCAGCTATGGGTCTGGCATGAAAATCACTTGCACATTCAGCACTTTACACACTGTACAAGCTATTCGACCATGGGAGGCATTGCAGACAAGATCAGGGCTACACACTGTACAAGCTATTCGACCATGGGAGGCAGTGCAGACAAGATCAGGGCTTCACACTGTACTTAGAGGCCGTCCTTTCTCTTGCAGGCCAAGGTGGCGCACAACCGGCGCAACCGAACTGAGACCGGGGGAGGCCGTCCTGACCTCAAAGAGCTCTCCGACCTCGACCAGCGTGTGGAGCGCATTATGGCAGGCCGGCTGATTGGCCCCATCGCCAGTGGAGATGCCGACCCTGTTCTGGGCACCAATGGTAAGGGCATCACCTTTTGGACCTCTCTCGTTCCACTTGCGCATGAGATCACCATCCTTTGCCACTGTCCGACCAATGCGGTGAATGGCAGCACTCATGCCTCCCTCGCTGCCGCCCTGTCCTCACTCTAAAGCTACTCTTGTGCCTTCCTGCTTTCAGATGGTGAATCGCCAGGTGAGGAGGCGGGCCCTCAAGCTGCCACTGTCGGCCCTTCGGAAGACGAGGAGGAGGAAGAGGAAGCTGGCCCATCAGTGCCACCCTCAGCCGCGCCAGCCCATGGCGACGTAGGGGACACGTCTTCCCTGGAGGGGAGCCGGGGGAAGGGTCAGAGGAGAGTGAAGCTCCGGGGCCCAGCGGCCTGCAGCAACGCGGGAGGGGTGGGGAAGCTCGGCGGACTTCACCCCAGAGGGTGAGTGTGGCCTCCAGTCCTGCGACGGTGAGCGCAGAGGAGGTATGCCTCCTAGAGGAAATGGCCGTCCAGGCTGAGCGCAGGCACACTGAGCTCATGGCTGCAGTGGCAAGGATGCCTGACTCCATAGAGTCTCTGTCAAGGAGTGTGCAGCAATTCGGAGCAGCACAGGCCAGGAGTCTGCAACAATTCAGTGCAGCACAGGCCAGGAGTCTGCAGGACTTCGCGGCAGCACAGTCGGATTCTAGCCAAGTGCTCAGTCGTGCCGTCCATTCACTGGCTGGTGTCATGCGGACACAGACCAGGGCCACACGGGCACTAACTGCTGCCACCCTCGCTGGATCAGCCAGGCATCGCCAGGGCACCCGCCGCGCAGCAGCAGCCCAGCAGTCTGTCCTTCAGCTGTTTGCTGCGCATGCTGCAGTGCTGGCCCGTGCGAGTGCCACTGTATCAGGCGACCAGCGAGCACCTGCGATCTGCCAGGTTGGCACCATTCCTGCAGCCGACACTGCCACTCCGCCATTGCAGCTGCCACGAGCCGCTGGACAGACTGCTGCCGCCCAGCCAGAGTTGGAGCAGTCAGCAGCCGGCCCCTCCAGGGCCAGAGCTGGTGCAGGCCGACCCCCAAGGGCATCTGCCGTCACGCCATCTGCCCCTCAGCAGCCTTCCCCCAGCCTTGCTGCAGCCACTGGGCTCCCATTGAGGAGGAGCTGCAGGGCGGGCAGGGGCCAGGCAAGGATGCGAAAGGCATCGCCCTCGCAGGGCAAAAAGTAGAAGGTATGCTCAAATGCCTGTTGTGTTTTTGTAAGGCCGAGACTGGTGTCTTTCTTTCTTTTTGTAAGGCCGAGACTGGTGGAGTTGTGTTTTTGTAAGGCTGAGACTGGTGTCTTTCTTTCTTTTTGTAAGGCCGAGACTGGTAGTTTTGTGTTTTTGGAGGGGGCTTCTCCACATGAGCATGTAATGTGGGAAGGGCAGAGGTTTGCAATAAATTATTGTTGTTAAATTGCACTGTGCATGGTTTTTTGTTAAGTCCTGGTTGCCCTGCTCGGCTGAGGGCTTGTGGAGCGGCTACATTCATCTGCTGACATTGGCACAAGCCATTCCCTGAGAGGGGGCCTAGAACCGACGTTCAATAAGCCGGCGATGCGCGGCTCTTGCACTTTGTGCCTCCCTCCTGTGCTGGTCCTCCTCCTCCTCCTCCTCCTCCTCCTCCTGAGGTGGTCCTCCAACCTCTGGTGGCAGTGCCTGAGTCCTGCGGATAGCCAGGTTGTGCAGCATGCAGCAAACGACCACGAAATGGGAGACTCGCTCCGGCGAATACTGTAGGGCTCCACCGGAACGATCCAGACAGCGGAACCGTTGCTTCAGGACGCCGATTGTTTGTTCGATGATGTTCCTGGTCGCTTGATGGCTCTCGTTGTATCCCTCTTCAGCAGGGGTGCTGGGCGCACGGAGCGGGGTCATCAGCCAGGTACACAAAGGATAGCCTTTGTCCCCGATAAGCCATCCTCGTGGGTGAGGCTGTGCCTGGAACATGTCTGCCACAGAAGTCTGTCGCAGGATGAAGGCATCATGGCTGCTGCCTGGAAAGCGGGCATTGACAGCTAGGATGAGCTGCCTGTGGTCACACACCAGCTGGACGTTCAGCGAATGGTAGCCCTTCCGGTTGCGGTAATCCTTGGCATTCTCCAGAGGTGCCCGCAAAGCCACATGCGTGCAGTCAATGGCGCCCTGCACCATGGGGAAGCCCGCGAATGCTGCAAAGCCCATTGCACGCTGTTGCTGCTTGGCAAGGGCCATGGAGAAGGAGATGAACTGACGTCTCCTTTTGAAAAGGGCATTGGTCACCTGGCGGATGCAGCAATGCATGGCGAACTGGGAGATGTTGGCAATGTCCCCAGTAGCGGATTGGAAGGAGCCGGTGGCATAGAAGTTGAGAGCCACCGTCACCTTCACTGCCACCGACAGAGACGTCCTGCACCTCAGCTGTGGTTGCAGATCACCGCCAAGCAGCTGGCAGATCTCTGTGACCACATCCCTTCTGAATTGCAGCCTCCGAACACACTGCTCCTCAGACATGTTGAGATATGAGAACTGCTGGCGGTATACCCTGGGTGGATAAGGCCTCCTTTGCCAACGCCTGTTGCCCCCTCTCCGTCTAGCCAGGGCTGCCACTCTCTCACGGCGTCTGTGAGCCCTTTGGATGTAATTGAGAAAGCCAGCGTTGACACCCATTGCAGCCCCCATAATATGCTGGCAAACAATGAGATGTCAATGAAGGCAAAGACTAGTGGAAAGCTGTGGCCTGAAGCCAGAAGTACCTGTCCGAGTGTTGGGCCAAAGCAGAAAGCTCTCTACCTTGGTCTCTCTCCAAAGATCCGTTTCTCAAGAAGGAGTGCTGCGAAATGGCAGCCTTTTATAGTGCAGGAGGAGTGCCCTTTAATTTGCGCCCCCCGAGCCCCGCATCGGCTGAGCACCGTTCCACTCTAACAGTCGCTAGGGGCGCCAGGCGCACAATGGGGCGTCGCCACTGAAGTTCCGGCTAGGGGCGCACAAAGGGCGTTGCACGAGGAAATGACGTCATGATCTGCGCGCGCAGCTGAGCACGCGCAAAGACTTTGCGCCGCCGCTAAATCTCTAGTGAAGTTGGGGCGAGGCGCAGATCGCGCTGCGCCCGGGCGCTAGCCGCCTAGCGCCCGACATCTACTCCTCCTAAGGCGCTAACGGCTGGCGCAACCAACTGAATTTCTAGGCCATGATGTTTTAGGCACAAGTCCAGTATTATTTCAATAAATTCCCACTCACACCAGACTACCCTCATAACTCATTAGATATATTCCCCTCTTATCTTCCTTCTTCAGAACAGTTTCAGTTACTTCCTATAATGTCTTAATGCTTCCTAATCACCATCAGTTCCAGCTTTTGTTTTTTTATTCATTGATGGGATGTGGGCGTCGCTGGCTAGGCCTGCATTTAGTGCCCATCCCTAATTGCCCTTGAAAAGATGGTGGTGAGCCGCCTTCTTGAACCGCTGCAGTCCATATGGTGTAGGTACACCCACAATGCTGTTAGGAAGGGAGTTCCAGGATTTTGGCCCAGCGACAGTGAAGGAACGGCGATACAGGTCCAAGTCAGGATGGTGTGTGGCTTGAAGGGGAACTTGTAGGTGGTGATGTTCCCATGCGTCTGCTGCCCTTGTCCTTCTAAGTGGTAGAGGTCGCGGGTTTGGAAGGTGCTGTTGAAGGAGCTTTGGCGAGTTGCTGCAGTGCATCTTGTAGATAGTACACACTGCAGCCACAGTGCGCTGGTGGTGGAGGGAGTGAATGTTGAAGGTAGTGGATGGAGTGCCAATCAAGCGGCCTGCTTTATCCTGAATGGTGTCGAGCTTCTTGAGTGTTGTTGGAGCTGCACTCATCCAGGCAAGTGGAGAGTATTCCATCACACTCCTGACTTGTGCCTTGTAGATGGTGGAAAGGCTTTGGAGAGTCAGGAGGTGAGACACTCGCCGCAGAATTCCCAGCCTCTGGCCTGCTCTTGTAGCCACAGTATTTATATGGCTGGTCCAGTTCAGTTTCTGATCAATGGTAACCCCCAGGATGTTGATAGTGGGGGATTCAGCGATGGTAATGCCATTGAATGTCAAGGGGAGATGGTTAGAGTCTCGCTTGTTAGAGATGGTCATTGCCTGGCACTTGTGTGGTGCGAATGTTACTTGCCACTTGTCAGCCCACCCATTTGGAGTGATTTTCAATAAATAATGGGATTTGCAATAAATAATGGGAGAGAATCAGGTTTATTTTCTACATCACATGGTGGATCCACTCTGCCAAGTTACAGCCCAGGCAGCAAAGTTGAAAATTGCCCCATTTTGTTCTTTTTACTCATTGTTTTCATATAAACACAATAGACACCTTTCATAATCCTATTTTCCTTCTCTAGTGGTCCGCTCCGCTTTCACATTCTCCTCATGTTATTAGTTTAAAACTCCTCCCACTGCCCTATTTTTCTAGCTGCTAAGAGATAGATACCACCTCAGTTCAGGTAAAAGCTGTTCCATCAATACAACCTACCCTTACCCCAAAAATAGTCCCAATGTCCCATGAATGTAAAACCCTGTTTCCTACACCATAGAACTAATTTTACAAATGTACCCTACTGGCAGGGAGCCTCAGCAGCCAACAACAGGCATCAAAAAATTGTGAATATGCTGCCCATGATTTTCTGATCATTTATTTTAATGGACAGAAACTCTCTGAGATGGCCCTGCACGTTACACAGGAGCAGATTTTCTGAATCCTCGCACACAGCATGGTACCTTGCACATTGCTCTCTCCTAAATGGTGTGAGCATGCATCAGATAACTGTAGGTAGCAGGCCCACAATCTTCCAACATGCATATATGGTGTGCGAGGTACCTCACCACATGTGAGGACGTGCAAAATCTATTTTAGGGAGTAATCCTAAGGCTACTACCCTGGAGGTTCTTCTTATTCTTTCACCTAGTTCCTGAAACTCACTTTGTAGAAACTCCATTCTACACCTTCCTACATAATTGGTTCCTACAACTACAATCCACCCACCCATCTATGAGCTGATTACAATCTCAAAGGGGCTTCCTCCTCCTTCCTTCCCTTGCTGCCTATCCTGTGGGCGGTCTCCCATTTCTTCTACACTGTTGCACTGTCCCCCTCTATCTGTAGAGTGACCACCTCATGCAAAGTATCCTTAAAATATCTTTTCTTAAATTTATTTGGCGTCACTGGCAGGGCCATATTCATTGCCCATTCCTAGTTGCCCTGAGAAGGTTGTGATGGGCTTTCTCCTTGCACTCCTGCAGTCCTTGTGATGAGGGTGCTCCTATATGATGTTAGGGAGGGAATTCCAGGACACTGATTCAGTGACAATGAAGGAATGCCAAAACATATCCAAGCCAGGATGAGGTGTGACTTGGAGGTGACAGTGTTCCCATGACATTGCTGCTCTTGTCTTTCTCAGTAAGAGGGGTTGCAAGTGAAGAAGGCGCTGTTGAAGTAACCTTGGTGAGTTGTTGTAGTGCCTCTTGTAGGTACTATATACTGCAGCCACAGTGTGCCAATGGTGGAGCAGGTGGACATTGAATTCAGTGGTCAAGGAGCCAATCAAGCAAACTGCTCTGTCCTAAATGGTGTTGAGCTTCTTGAGCATTGTTGTAGCTGCACCTATCAAGGTAATTGTGAGTACTCCATCACACACCTGACTTGAGCCTTGTAGACGGTGGCGAGACATAGAGGAATCAGGAGATAAGCCACTCGTCACAGAAAGCTAGTTCCTGCCCTGCTTTTGTAGCCATGTTATTGATATGGCTGGTCCAGTTAAAACTTCTTGTCAATGGTGAAACTCAATATGTTGATGGTGGGGGATTCAGTGATGGTGGTCCCATTGAAGGTCAGGGGTCACAAGGGCAATTACTAGACTTCTTACTTGAGCTAAGACGGTAAATCAGACGGTCCAGCCTATAGACTCAAAGGTCATACAAAAGGCACCTCTGCTCCTTCTAACACTCTTACCATCCTCCTCCAATCAAGGGAGTGGGCATGCAGGCTGCAAATTCCTTGTTAACCACTAACACCTGAACTGCTCCATGTGTCGGTTATCACTTAGTGAATGTCATGTAGCAAATAATATGAGAAAACCCTAACAAAACTTGTCATATAAGTAATCAGGCTGGGATTTCAGTCTTCACTTGGTCCTCTCTCTGCTGCAGGGCCATTAACAACAACAACTTGTATTTATATAGCACCTTTAACATAATAAAACATTCCAAGGCGCTTCACAGGAGCGTTATCAAACACAATTTGATGCCGAGCCACATAAGGAGATATTCGGACAGGTGCCCAAAACCTTGGTCAAAGAGGTAGGTTTTAAGGAGCACCTTAAAGGAGGAGAGAGAAGTAGAGAGGTGAAGCGATTTAGGGAGGGAATTCTAGAGTTTAGGGCCTAGGTAGCTGAAGGCACAACCATCAATGATGGAGCGATGGAAATTGGGGATTCGCAAGAGGCCAGAATTGGAGGAGTGCAGAGATCTCGGAGGGTTGTAGGCAATGATCCCTCTAATTTTTTTTCGTCCACAGTCCCTTTAACTGGCTGCGCGGCCCATTCAAATTTTCATGTCAGTGTCAGTTTGGCTCAGAGATAAACTCACCCCTCTGACTCAGAAGGTCATGGGTTCATGCCCCACTCCAGGACCTGAGCAAATAATAAAGGCTGACTGCTTCTGTTCAGTACTGCATTGTTGGAGGTGCCATCTTTCAAATACGATATTAAACTGAGTCTCTGCTTAAATGGACAGAAAAGATCACCGTGACTAAGTACACTTCCAAAGTCATTGATTGGCTGTGAAGTACTTTAGGATGTCTAGATTTGCTGGTTTAGCCACCCGTTCTCAACCCCGCCTGATGTTCATTGAAATTTTTACAGAAAAAATCAGCATGAATATAAAATGGAAATTTGGGGCTTATGCAACAATGATGTCAACCATTGCAGAATATGGGTGTCCAATCAAGCTCAGAAGGATATTTGTCAATTTTCCAAGATGGTTCCTGTAGTGTATGGAACTGTTCCACCTTTAAGAGAACTATTTTAAGGGTTGCACTACTTTATCTTGGCTGCTGTATACTGTAATACCGGTGGTGACCACACCGGTATATAAGTGCTGTGTAATGATTTATTGGGCAGTTCCGCCCTGACCTTCAACCAGTAAAGACCTATTAAATTTTACTCTTGTGGTCTGTGTAGTAATTCTCAATATAACACACAGACTTAACAGTGGCGACGAGTACGATCTTACCCTGCGGCAGAGGTACATCCAAGGCAGTTTAACGGGCGTCGAGAGGAGGCATCCGCCCTCATCATTCTGCTGAGAAAAGACTCGGGTCTGCAGAGCAAAGGAAGAATTCTGACACGAAGCCTTCCATCAGCAACAGGCAGTGATCATCCCTTCTATCACGGTGGTGGGTAAGCCGATCAGCGACGAGCAGCAAGTCGGCCACATTGACTGTGAGTAGGGGAGAAAAAAAAAAAAAAAACGGAGGATATAAGGGCGGAGAACTTGACCACGGCCGGGGGAAAGGAGCCGGACAGAAGTCGGGGCCAGAGGCGCTGAGACTGGGGCAGCGTAAGGCACGGAAGCCGCGGTGAATGCAAACGCAGCCGGTGCGAAAGACCGGGCTGCAGGCGGGCTGGGAGACGCAACAGCGTCGAGAGAGAGCTCGACCGCGACCGGTGAAAAAGGCTGGGCAGCTACCGAGGCCGCGAGGCACAGCGACCGGGTCAGCGTAAGGCGCAGGAGAAAATTTTAAAAAAACGCGGAGAACTCAGCCGCAGCCGGGGGGAAAGGACCGGACTGCAAGAGGGGCTGGGAGGCATGATTTGAAAACCGCTGGGGGAGGGCGAACGCAGCAAATCGGCAATCGCCATTACAGCCAGCGGGGGAGAAAGGCAAACGCGGGAAGCCGCCATTTTCGGAGGCGGGGGAAGAAGACAAGCGCGGGAAACCGCCATTTTGTAAAAGAAAAAAAAGAAAATAATAATAATTCTTTTGTTTCTCAAGAAGATCGCGAGGATGCCTAAGCGTGGTAACATCAACGATTTTGATCCCGATGTTGAAGATTGGGCCACGTATGTAGAACGCATAGAGATATATTGTAAGGCAAATAAAATATCGGATGAAGATAAAGCACTAACCTTACTAAACTCAATGGGTGCGAAGACATACGGGCTATTGAAGCATCTTCTATCACCAGCTAAACCGGCGGATCAGACTTTCGCTAATATTGTTGCTGTCCTGAAGAATCATTTGAACCCCACACCGCTGATGTTAGCGGAACGATTTAAATTTTATGCAAGAACGCAACTGAAAGAGGAAAGCAACGCGGAGTATTTAATTGAACTGCGTAAGCTAGCGAAATACTGTCAGTTTGGGGAAAGCCTGACAGAGGCACTGAGAGACAAATTCGTGTGTGGATTGTCGAAAGAAGGAACACAAAAGCGGTTGCTTGAAGAGAATGATCTTACACTTGATAAGGCTGTCACTATTGCAGCATCGCACGAAGCCGCAGCGAGAGGCACCGCGGAAATGCAGCTGAAGGCAGCGGTACTCAGCGTAGATCAATTGGCTTCGGGTACAACAAAATGTTATCATTGTGGGAAGACAACACACGATCAGAACCAATGCTGGTTTAAAAACCAGGAATGTAGAAAATGTGGCAAGCTTGGTCACATAGCTAAAGTATGCCAGTCAGGAAAGAAGACCAGCAACAAAAAGTCACCACAGGAAAAGTGCAGAAAGGTACATAAGGTGGCTGAGAAGAGTTCGGATGAACAGAATTCGGATTCAGACTCCAACAGCAAGGAACTGGGTAGTCTGAGAATTCACAACGTGAGTAAGGAAGCTGACCGACAAACTATCTGGGTCACACTGCAGATAGCAGGAGTCCAAGTGAAGATGGAATTGGACACCGGATCGGCGTTGACGGTCATGAATAAGCAAGATTACAAAAAGTTATTCAAACATATTCCCCTACGGGATACGGAGATAGTATTGCAGACATACACGGGGCAAAAAGTATACCCCATCGGAAAGATAAAAGTCAAGGTGATACACAAGGGCAAAGAACACCAAGGAATGGACTTATATGTACTACCTGAGGGAGGTCCACCACTTCTGGGACGGGAGTGGATCAGGAAAATAAATATGGACTGGCACTCCCTAAACGCAGTAACGGTAGATTCCGGAAAAAAAGATGTCAAACCTGAACGATTGTCCAGAATATTGGATGAGGCTAAAGAGGTGTTCCAACAGGGACTGGGAACACTGAGAGGAATTAAGGCAAAAATCAAGATTGCAGAACATGCAAACCCAAAATTTTTCAAAGCCAGACCGGTACCGTATGCGATACGACCTGCTGTGGAAGCTGAGCTGGAAGGGCTGGAACGTTCAGGAGTACTGTCTAAGGTGGACTGGAGTGAGTGGGCCACGCCCATTGTTCCCGTCATGAAGCGTTCATCGAGTAACAAGCCAGGGGAACCGGGGAAGGTCCGCATCTGTGGAGACTTCAAGATCACAGTTAATCCGGTGCTTCACACGGTGCAATATCCGCTTCCGCAGATTGAGGATATCTTTGCTTCATTGTCTGGCGGGAAACGCTTCACCAAGATAGATCTGGCGCAAGCGTACTTACAGATGGAAGTTGAGGAAGAGTAGCGCCAGCATCTCACAATCAGCACGCACAGAGGCTTGTATCGATATAATAGACTGGTTTTTGGAGTGGCTTCGGCTCCGGCAATTTGGCAGAGGGCCATGGAGCAGGTATTACAGGGAATTCCAAGCACTCAATGTTACTTGGACGATATCCTGATTACAGGAGATGACGATGAGGGACACCTTGCAAATTTGAAACTGGTGCTCACCAGGTTGAAGGAATATGGCCTTCGAGTTAATCGCCAGAAATGTGAGTTCTTTCAGAAACGGATCTCGTACTGTGGTCATGTCATTGACCAGGAGGGGCTGCACAAGTCACCTGACAAGATCGAAGCTGTTGTGAAGGCTCCCGCTCCGGAAAATGTATTCCAGTTGAGATCGTTCCTAGGGTTGATTAACTATTACCATAAGTTTCTGCCAAATCTATCCACGGTGCTGCACCCGCTGAATGCTCTTTTGCAGAAAGAAGTACCATGGAAGTGGAGCAAGGACTTTAAGAAGGCCTTTCGCAAAAGCAAGACATTGATCACCTCCGAGGAAGTGTTGGCTCACTTCAACCCAACGCTACCTATTCGTTTAGCTTGTGATGCTTCCCCTTATGGTATTGGAGCAGTACTCTCACACAATGGCTCGGAAAGGCCAGTCGCATTTGCATCCAGATCATTGACCTCCGCTGAGCGCAACTATGCTCAGATAGATAGGGAGGCTCTCAGCCTGGTGTGGGGAGTAAAGAAGTTTAATCATTACCTGCAGGGCCAGAAGTTTACACTGCTGACAGACCACCAGCCGTTGGTATCCATATTCAACCCTAAAAAGGGCGTTTCCATTATGACAGCGCAAAGGCTACAGAGATGGTCCCTTTTCCTAGGGGCACACCAATATGACATAGAATACAAAGGATCAAAACAGCATGGGAATGCTGACGGTTTATCACGCCTACCGTTGCCAACGGTAGAAGAGGCGCCTACAGTGGACCCAGTGGAGATGTTCCACTCAACCATAGTGGAATGTCTACCAGTAACAAATTCTACGATCGAAAAGGAAACAAGAAATGACCCGACTCTCTCACGAGTCTACGATTTAACGGTGAAGGGATGGCCAGCACATGGCGAACCACTGTTGCCAGCATTTTCGCAAAGAAGAGAACAGCTGTCAGTGTGCCGAGGAACTTTGACGTGTGGATCCAGAGTGGTGATTCCACCCAAACTCCAGCATAAAGTGCTAAAGGAGCTTCACGAGGGGCATCTGGGTGGAGTGAAAATGAAGAACCTAGCCAGAGCGTTCGTGTGGTGGCCAGGTATCGATGGAGACATCGAAGAAATGACCAAGAGCTGTTTAGGATGCCAGAAGGTCCAAAACGCCCCACCACAAGCTCCTCTGCATCCATGGGAGTGGCCCTCATCTCCATGGCAAAGGGTACATATCGACTTTGCTGGTCCATTTATGGACTCAATGTTCTTAATCGCGGTGGATGCACACTCCAAGTGGCCGGAGGTAATAAAGATGTCCTCCACCACCACGGAAAAAACCATCACAGTATTAAGGACCATATTTGCCAGGAATGGGCTGCCGGAACAGATCTGTTCTGATAATGGACCGCAATTTGTGTCCGAAGAATTCAGGAAGTTCTTAAAAAAACAATGGGGTTAAGCACTACACGTCCGCCCCATACCATCCCGCCACTAATGGATTAGCTGAAAGGTTTGTCCAGACCTTCAAGAAGGCCATAAAGGCCATGGGTAATGAAGACATAAATCTACAACATAAGGTAGATAACTTCTTGTTGGCGTACAGGAATGCAACACATGCGGTCACAAACCAAACTCCCGCCATGATGTTTTTCAATAGAAAACTAAGATGCCGGCTGGATTTGATCAAGCCAAACATCAGAAGGGACGTAGAGAACCGGCAATTTCAAGGCATGAATGAAAGGCCAACTAGAACCTTCCAGATAGGTCAACAAGTTTTGGCCCGGGACTACCGTACCGAGAAATGGCAGCCTGGAACTATTTGCACACGACTAGGACCGCTGATGTATACCGTGGACATTGGTGAAAGCATAATAAGGCGCCATGCTGACCAGATCATAGCGTCATCCGAAAAGGGACAACCTACACCACAACTATATACGCCTAATGATGAAGCAGAGATACCCATAGTATCTACCTCCGATCCGGTGATACTGGAACCAGATGAACCCGACACTGACATTCAAGCCGAATCGACCTTGCCAAAAGAACCTACTACACCACCGAAAACTACTACACCACTGAGGCGTTATCCGGGCCGAGTCAGGAAGCCTCCAGAGAGACTGAATCTGTGAACTGTTTTTACATTAAGTTGTGTATATATGTTATGATGTTATGTTTAATGGGAATATATACTGTTAACCTAAAAAGGGAGGATTGTAGTGTATGTAACCGTTCCACCTTTAAGAGAACTATTTTAAGGGTTGCACTACTTTATCTTGGCTGCTGTATACTGTAATACCGGTGGTGACCACACCGGTATATAAGTGCTGTGTAATGATTTATTGGGCAGTTCCGCCCTGACCTTCAACCAGTAAAGACCTATTAAATTTTACTCTTGTGGTCTGTGTAGTAATTCTCAATATAACACACAGACTTAACAGTTCCTACCAACCTGTATATAAATATGGAATAACTATGATGAATCAAAACAAGAAAGGAAATTTTAAAAAGCAAAATACTGTGGATGCTGGAAATCTGAAATAAAAACAGGCTGGAAATACTCGGTAGGTCAGGCAGCATCTGTGGAGAGAGAAACAAAGTTAACGTTTCAGTTCAATGACTTTTCATCAGAACTGGCTGAAAAGGAAATTTAAGGCTTTTCCACTTTTAATAGGATCGCATGATAATTACGGATGAAGAAGGCAATTCAACTATCTAAGTTCATCCATCCAGAGAGGTCCTAACATGCCCCTATTGTTGTGTCCAATTGGTTCTTAAATGATTCCATGTTTTTTACATAGAATTACATAGATTATAAGCACAGAAACAGGCTATACAGCCGAACCAGTCCCTGCCGGTGTTTATACTCCACTCGCGCCTCCTCCCATCCTTCCTCATCTAACTCTATCAGCATAACCCTCTATTCCCTTCTCCCTCATATGCTTATCTAGCTTCCCCTTAAATGCATCTATACTATTCGCCTCAACTACTCCCTGTGGTAGCAAGTTCCACATTCTCACCACTCTCTGAGTAAAGAAGTTTCTTCTAAATTCCCTATTTGATTTCTTGGCAACTATCTTATATTGATGGCCTCTAGTTTTGCTCATCCCCACAAGTGAACACACACTCTCTGGCCGGAACTTTCATCCTGTCGTGCATGTGGGATTGGAGGCAGGTCGGGAGTAAAAGTTACAATAAAGAGTTGGGAACGCGCCGTCATCCCGCCTCCTCGCGTCTTTAACTCGGGCGCGTTTGCCAGCGCAGCATGGATCCGAATGGCAGAGGCGGGCACCTAATTTACCTCATTAATACCTTGTTGTCGGACCGTTAACAGTGCTTTTAAGCAGACCTTTTGAATTTCACTGCATGACCACAGGAATCATGCGGCTCGGGAATCACGTTTGTCAAGCTGAGGTGGAAGTTCAGTGGCCATTGATCGAGGTCATTACTGCAGAGCATGGAAAGCACAACAAATACTCCCACATGACACCTGCTTACTTGCCAAAGGGAGAGGCTCTTGATGAGTGCATTTTGAACATAGATTTAGGTGTCTACAGTTTGCAAATCTTTTCTGCAAATTGGGAAGCCGCTCTCACCTCATTGTCACTGCCTATCACACCATTGACAGATTAGTCCTCTGATCTCTACTTGACTTGCCATCTATTACATCAGCATGGGGGCTGTTTATACTGTCTCACCCTGGTCCTCAGAATCGGACCAGAATGAGCCACACCACCAGCAGCAACAGCACCAACAACCTTCTCCTCAACGACCTGATGCTCCACAGGGCAGAGGGCATCAGCGCAGGGCTGCATCGCGCCAGAGGTGATAACCCCAACACAGGGTATACAGGCAGAAGATGAGCTTCCTCAACATGATGGAGCAGCAATACCAAAAGAGGCTCAGGCTATCGCGCCAGGTCGTCGCAGACATTTGCAGCTTGCTGGAACCAGACCTGCAGCCCAGAGGACCTGGTGGACATGCCTTACCTAGCAAGGAGCTGGAGAGCACCTTGCTGCACAGCAGTGGGGCCATGAGGACCCAAGTCTACACTGGTATCCCTCCTAGGGAGGAGGTCTATGAGCCTCTGCCATCTGTTCTCCATAGCACACAGTGAGTGGTGAAGATCTGGAATGCATTGCTTGAAAGGGTGATGGAGGCAGACTCAATTTTATCTTTCAAAAGGGACTTGGATAAGTATCTGAAGGATAAAAAATTGCAGGGCTACAGGGAAATGGGAGAGGAGAGCGACTAGCTGAGAGTCGGCATGGGCTTGATGGCTGAATGGCCTTCTTCCGTGCTGTAACCATTCTATTCTATGATTCAATAGATAGCATGTGCTCGTGTGAGTTGCGCATTAGCTGCTCCATGCAAGTGGCCATCCTTTCTACGCAAGAGCCTACAGTCGCCATCGCCTGCGACACAGTTGTGCTCATGTTGCAGATGGACTCTTCCATTCTCTGCACATTTGCAGACATTGTGGTCGCAAAACCTGTCCGATCCTCCTGCACTTCTTGCTGCACCTCCAGGATCGCCCTCTTTCTCGATGGCCCCCGAGGCTCAGCCTCTGCATGCAGCTCAGCAGAGCTGGGAACGTCCTGCGTCCTCCAGTGAGGAGTCGCCACTGCTTTCCCTGTCTCCACCATCTCCTCTTGCTTACTTGTGACTTGTGAGACACCAGGTAACAACACTACTCTATCTCGTGTAGGATCCACAGAGGGTGCATATCTGCACAGGTGCTGGGTGCACTTAGGTCTGGTGACGGTGCACCCTCAGAGGCTGGAGGCTCTTCTGAGGAGTTGTCTTCCTCTTCCGCCTGGACAGTGAGGGGTGCTCTTGATTTACCTGTGGGAGAGTAAAGAGATGATTTAAAAATGTAATATCAAGAATGGGTAATGATATCATTGTGTACATGATGAACATTCACTGGCTGCTGACATCAGTCACCCAATGAGTGACTGTTGTATGCCATGTGGCTGTATGAGATGCAATTCTGTCAACAGGTTGCTGGGAGGTCCCCCTCTCTCCGTCTCCCACCGCCAGTTGCTCTACAACTCCTGAGACCTTAAAGGCGACCTCCTCTGCTGCTGTCAATGTGGTGAATGATGGAGGGCCACATTTGGTTCTCTCCCTCTCCCTTTTATTGTGGGCTCTCTTCTCCTGCAAGGAGGGAAAGAAGAGATGTTTGAGTGAGAGTGATGGCATGAGTATAAGGAATGTGTGGGTTACATTTTTAGAGGGTGACTATGAGAGAGTGTGGCGCCAATGCCAAAGTGCCAATGCCAAGTGGCCTCCTTGTGTGGTGTTAGTTGGTATGATTGCATTAGGGTGAGGATGAGTGTGAGGGCTGGTTAGTCAGATGGGGATGTAAGTATGTAGATAGAGAGAGAGGGATAGGTGGACGTGCAAAGTATGTTGGTGTGAGTAATGATGTGCAGGACTAGGCTTGGGAAGGCAGAGTGATGGGGCTGTGGTGACAGGCACTTCAGGATGAAGTTGAGTTTGACTTTGTACTCACCTTTCCTGATCTCATGAGATCATTGAAGTGCTTCTGGCACTGCACCCAGGTCCACCTCACCACATCCCTGCTGTTGACCTCCTCTGCAATTTGGATCCAGGCTCTTTTAGTCTCCTGGGGAGGTCTCTTGCGCCCATCAGCAGGGAAGAGGACCTCCCTGCTTGCTCTGACTCCCTCCACAAGAATACGTAGGGAGTCATCTGTGAACCTTGGTGCAGCTCTCTGTCTCTGTGAAGCCATCTGTGCAAGGCTCAGCAATAGCTAGATGGTGATATGTACTGCCTAACAAACTCCAAGATGAACCTTCAAATGCAATGTGGCCAAGGCTGCTTTAAATATCCTACCTGGAAATGAGTCATCGATGAGGTCATCAGACCCACACCATTTAACAGGGCTGGGTAATGCACAGGCCTGCCTTAATAGGCACCATTAAGGAAAAGTCACTCTGAGGAGCGGGATGAAAAGAAGAACGGGGATCCAAGCTGCCACGCCAACCACCCGCACCCAACCCGCCCTGGTAATGAAAATTCCGGCCTTTGTGTCCATTCTATCAAAACTTTTCATAATTTTAAAAACCTCTATAAGGTCACGTCTCAGCCTTCACTTTTCAATAGAAAAGAGACCCAGCCTGTTCATCCTTTCCTGATAGGTATAACCTCACAGTTCTGGTATCATCATTGTAAATCTTTTTTGCACCTTCTCCAATGCCTCTATGTCCATTTTATAATATGGTGACCAAAACTGTTCACAATACTCCAAGTGTGGTCTAACCAAGGTTTGATACAAGTTTAGCATAACTTCTCTACTTTTCAATTCTATTCCTCTAAAAATAAACACTAGTGCTTGGTTTGCTTTTGTTATGGCTTCATTGACCTGCATCATAACTTTTGGTGATATGTGTATTTGTACTCCCAGATCCCTTTGCTTCTCTACCCCATTTAGATTCTTTGGGGGGAAAATTGGATTGCTTTGCACCTCCCATTAGCGCCCCGGGGGGTGCTAATGGGACGCAAAGTCTCTAGCACCTGGGCGTGGCGCCGCTAATGCCTTCCGCGAAATTCAGCAGGAGGTTAGCGGCGGCGATAGTTGGTAGCACTCTGCGCCTCCGGCAATGACATCATCACCCCGCACAGCGCCCTGCTCATGCCCCGGCCACAAACTTCGGTCGCGCCCCCTGACCTACCACTGGATGATATGTCCAACAGGGTTAGGGTGGTGTTTTTGCGGCCGTGGTGCAAATTAAAAGGCAGGTGCCTTGCAGCCATTTTTCTTTGGGCCGCCTGCCAGCACCTGCCCCCCTTCTGCTCTTTCATGCGGGGTGCCGGCCGCAATCGCTCAGCCCGGCACTCCTCTGCTTTCCCGGCACCCCGTTCCCCAGTGGTCCAGCAGGGCCCTGTTGCACACTGCACCAGGCCCCTCCCCTTTAATCAGGGGAGGGAGGCCTGTAATACTGCGGCATTACGTGCCGACACGCGTGTGGCTGTTGCACGTAGCGCCGCGATATTGAATGGTAGCGCCCCAGGATGGAGGGGGATCGCTTCCAGTAGCACCCTGTCTCCTGCTTGGGGCACTACCACTCAATTTACTGCGTGCGGGTGCTAACTTTTTCGGGGTGCTAAATGTAGCACCCTGGCGAAGTTAGCGTCCCAAAGGTGGCGTGACCGAATTTTTCCCCTTTATTTTCTAAGTAATATGTGACCTCCTTATTTTTCTTACCAAAATGTAATACCTCACACTTATCTATGTTGAAATTCATTTGCCCCCTTTTTGCCTTCACTATCTTAAACGCTATTCCGCACGCTGAACGCTTTGTGTAAAGAACTTCCTAATATCAGTCGTAAAATTACCCTTTACTAGTTTGAATCTGTCTCCTTTTCTGCTCAATTGCCTAATCTTGTTATTTCATAAGTAATACAGGTGACCAGAAATGTGAGATTTCACCAGCAATGCAAGAAGCCAAGGAACGGCGCCTGAGAGAAAATTATAGAGCCTAACTTACAGTTGTAATGCTCTTCTTTAATCTACCAATACCTAACTAGAAGTTTTTCGTCTTGTGCAATAATTATGTGAATATGCATTCATCATTGCTTTGTATTGCACCATGAGAACACTCACACAACTGAAATTTCAAACTGGGATACTTACCACTTCATACAAATCATGAGAGCGACTTTTAAAATGTCCTTTGGAGGCATAGACTGACACTGAAACTGCAAAAGGCCACATAGTCCAGGTGAACACAGACTGATAGTAGTACCAGTTACTGTATAGTATTGTAGAGAAACATGACGAATCCCAGATGAATATGGAATTTTAGCAAGAAGTGAATGCAGAAATCTGGCCAAGTATACACTCTCAAATATATCCTAATATCAAAACACAGCTGGATGCAGCCTCTAGCCAGCCTCAGGGCAAACCATTATCTTAGCTCTGACATACACATTTATTTAAATGATGGATACCTTTGAAATGCTGCATTTTATGATGACATGACAGTGACAAAATAGATTATCCCGTGGATTCATATTATTTTTTTAAAAATTACAAGGAAAATCTTCAGCAGTTTCTACTAAAGTATCAGTTTACTAATTTGAAATGGCAGGAGATATTTTATCAACAGTAAATTCCTACAAAATTCACACTTGTGAAGAGAAGGAAATAAGATGTTGTTGTGAACAAATATTAAATATGTTAGCTAATTGAAAGACTAGAAGTTCTGTACTTGCATATGCAGATGATATTAAAATGAGTGCATAGGTTTTTGTAGTATTGCTTTTCTTTTATTTGTTCATGAGTTTGGGCATCGCTGGCAAGGCCGGCATTTATTACCCATCCCTAATTGCCTTTGAGAAGGTGGTGGTGAGCCTCCTTCTTGAACTGCTGCAGTCCATGTGGTGAAGGTACTCCAATAGAGCTCTTAGGGAGGGGGGTTCCATGATTTTGGCCCAGTGACGATGAAGGAACGTTGATGTATTTCCAAGTCAGGATGGTGTGTGACTTATAGGGAAACTTGGGGGTGGTGGTGTTCCCATACACCTGCTGCCCTTATCCTTCTAGGTGGTAGAGGCCGCGGGTTTGGGTGGTGCTGTCGAAGAAGCCTTGGCAGG
The DNA here is from genome assembly GCF_052327205.1 of Somniosus microcephalus. NCBI lineage: Eukaryota > Metazoa > Chordata > Chondrichthyes > Squaliformes > Somniosidae > Somniosus > Somniosus microcephalus. The sequence continues at coordinate 210,522,784 of NC_140991.1, read as the reverse complement.
TTGCCACAGTGCATCTTGTAGATGGTACACACTGCAGCCACGGTGTGCCGGTGGTGGAGGGGGTGACTGTTTAAGGTGGTGGATGGGGAACCAATCCAGCAGGCTGCTTTGTCCTGGATGATGTCGAGCTTCGTGAGTGTTACTGGAGCTGCACTCATCCAGGCAAGTGAAGTTTAGTCCATCACACTCCTGACTTGCAAATGGTGGAAAGGCTTTGGGATTCAGGAGGTGAGACACTCACCACAGAATACCCAGCCTCTGATCTGCTCTTGTAGCCACAGTATTTATGTGGCTGGTCCAATTAAGTTTCTGGCCAATGGTGACCCCCAGGATGTTGATTTTGGGGGATTCGGCGATGGTAATGCTGTTGAATGTCAAAGGACAGTGGTTACATCTTTTTTGTTGGAGATAGTCATTGCCTGGCACTTGTGTGGCACAAATGTTACTTGCCATTTATCAGCCCAAGCCTGAATGTCGTCCAGGTCTTGCTGCATGCGGGCATGGACTGCTTCATGCAAATGGAACTGAACACTATGCAATCATCAGCAAACATCCCCACTTCTTACCCCATGATGGAGTGCAGTCATTGATAAAGCAGCTGGAGATGGTTGAGCCTAGGACACTGTCCTTAAGAATATGGAATATTTGATTGATCAAGAGGCAGAGATGCATTATTTTGGTTATCTCTCGGTTTGTTGACTATAGAAGTCAATTGGGGAAGCTGTGTGTTACAGACATCTGCAATGCAGCCCCTCAACACTCAAGACTACAGTCTGGATGGATCATGAGTTTTGTGTGGCTGCAGAAGCAGAGTGATAATACTAATGCTATATCACTTTTTCATAGCACCAGTTGCCAGCTTTGCAAGGTGGCCATGTGACCAGATATTGCAATATTGCTGTCACTTTCCCTCATTCAAATTTTATTTAAATAACAGCAGAACACAAGCAACCAAAAATTAACAACTCAAATGTATTAAAAAAATTATTAAATTATGTAAACATCAGGAAAGCAAATCAAAAAGCAATCCCTGTACCAGCTAAATTCAAGCCTTTTATCCATAATCTTCAATGCCATAAAATTGCATGAAGGACATAATCACTGCATGCAATAGCATTGTACTTCCTCAATATAAGGTAGGTACACTAGTCTTTAATTTTTGTGTTTGTTTTAAAGCTTATAAACTACTAAAATCAATTACTCCTTGTGTAACTGAAAGACTGTATGAATTCTGGTGCAATTCACATTTGAGCAAGTGATCTCAACCAGACATAACATACTCATAACTTTATCGTTAAATTCATTAGCTGGGTGGGATGTAAGTTGTGAGGAGGATGCAAAATGGCTTCAAGGGCTAGAGACAAGCTAAGTGAATGGGCAAGAACATGGCAAATGGAATATAATGTGGAAAAATGTGAAGTTACTCCAAATTAAAGGCGTTGCTATGGGAACTCACATGGGTCCTATCTATGCCTGCCTTTTTGTGGGATATGTGGAACATTCTTTGTTCCAGTCCTACTCAGGTCCCCTCTCTCACCTCTTTTTCCTGTACATTGATGACTGTGTTGGTGCCGTTTCCTGCTGTCACTCGGAACTAGACAATATCATTCACTTTGCTTCCAATTTCCGCCCTTCCCTCACCTTCACATGGTCCATCTCCGACTCTTCCCTTCCCTTCCTCGACTTCTCTGTCTCCATTTCTGGGGATAGGCTATCGACAAATATCCACTATAAGCCCACTGACTCCCACAGCAACTTGGACTACACTTCCTGTAAGGACTCTAGTCCATTCTCCCAGTTTCTCCATCTCCGCCGCATCTGTTCTGATGATACCACCTTCCATACTAGTGCTTCCGGTATGTCTTCCCTTTTCCTCAACCGAGGATTTCCCTCTACCGTGGTTGACCATGTCCGATCCATTTCCCGCGCTTCTGCTCTTACCCATTCCCCTCCCTCCCAAAACCATGGTAGGGTTCCCCTTGTCCTCACCTTTCACCACACCAGCCTCCACATTCAATTGATCATCCTCCACCATTTCCGCCACCTCCAGCGTGATCCCACCACCAAACACATCTATCCCTCCCCCCTCTTTCAACATTCTGAAGGGACCACTCCCTGCGCGACACTCTGGTCCACTCCTCTATCACCCCCAACACCCCTTCCCCTTCCCACGGCACCTCCCCGTGCAAACACAGGAGATGCAACACCTGCCCTTTTACCCCACTGTCCAGGTCCCCAAACATGCCTTCCAGGTGAAACAGCGATTTACTTGTACTTCTTGCAATTTAGTATACTGTATTCGCTGCTTATGATGTGGTCTCCTCTACAATGGGGAGACCAAATGCAGATTGGGGGATTGCTTTGTGGAACGCCTCCGTTCAATCCGTAAGTGTGACCACAAGCTTCTGGTCGCCTGTCATTTTAATTCTCCGCTCCACCCCCAGTCTGATCTCTCCATCCTCGGCCTCTTACACTATTCCAACGAAGCTCAACGTAAGCTTGAGGAACAGCACCTCATCTTTCGATTAGGCACGTTACAGCCTTCTGGATTCAACATCAAGTTCAACAATTCAGACTATAACCTCGGCCCCTATGTTTTCTTTTCTCTCTCACATGGCAGCTGTTGATGATTCTGCCAGTGTCATTTACACCTCATCTAACGTCATCTTTTGCTTCTTAACTTGTCCCATTACCATCTCCCTTTGCCTTGCACCATCATCCGTTTTGTCTTTTAATCTCTCCTGCCTTCCACCCTATCACAGACCTTCCCTTTGTTCTTTCCTCCCCTCCTCCCTCTCCCTGCCCCATACTTGCTTAATAATCTGTTACTTCTCCAACTTTTTCCAGTCCTGACGAAGTGTCATCAACTTGAAACGTTAACTCTGTTTCTCTCTCCACGATGCTGCCTGACCTGCTGAGTGTTTCCAGCATTTTCTGTTGTTGTTTCAGATTTCCAGCATCCGCAGTATTTTGCTATTGTGAAGTTATCCACTTTGGTAGGAAAAATAGAAAAGCAGAGTATTTTTTAAATGGTGAGAGATTGGGAAATGTTGGTGTTCAGAGGGACCTGGGTGTCCTTGTACATGAATCACTGAAAGTTAACATGTAGGTACAGCAAGCAATTAGGAAAGCAAATGGTATGTTGGCCTTCAATACAAGAGGATTTGAGTATAAGAGTCTTACTGCAATTATATAGGGCCCTGGTGAGTCCACACCTGGAGTATTGTGTACAGTTTTGGTCTCCTTACCTAAGGAAGGATATACTTGCCATAGAGGGAGTGCAACAAAGGTTCACCAGACTGATTTCTGGGATGGGGGGATTGTCCTATGAGGAGGGATTGAGTAGACTAGGCCTATATTCTCTGGAGTTTAGAAGAATGAGAGGTGATCTCATTGAAACTTACACAATTCTTAACAGGGCTTGGCAGGGTAGATGCAGGGAGGATGTTTCCCCTGGCTGGGGTGTCGAGAACCATGGGTCACAGTCTCAGAATAAGGGGTCGGCCATCTAGGACTGAGATGAGGAGAAATTTCTTCACTCAGAGGGTGGTGAATCTTTGGAATTCTCTATGCCAGAGGGCTGTGGAGGCTCAGTCGTTGAGTATATTCAAGACAGAGATCGATAAATTTTTGGATATTAAGGGAATCAAGGGATATGGGGATAGTGCAGGAAAGTGGAGTTGAGGTAGAAGATCAGCCATGATCTTATTGAATGGTGGAGCAGGCTCAAGGGGCCAAATGGCCTACTCCTGCTCCTATTTCTTAATGCTCTTAGCCAGATCCGCTCATTCTTTTAATGTAGAATCACATCAGGAGTCAGGACCATTGTGGTGTCTTGTATGAAATGAGTTTTGGCCCTCGCTATCTAATTCCCATTAGGTGCTAGTTCACAGTATAAACCTACTTTTATGCATTTCAATAATAATAATTATAATGATAAAACATGAGACTCTAAATGGTAAAAAATGCAGGGCTCGCATTTCGATTTCTTTTTGCTGATGCATTGCTCAATTAAATGCTATCTATTTCATACTACCTTGAAGTGAGCATTCTGCTACATAATTATAGACATGCTTACATGGAAATAAGAAGACATTGAGAAGTATCACTCTAAGAGTGCTGAAAGGCAACTGACATTGTGTGCATGTTGAAGAATTAGGCCTTAGAAATGTATATTTTACACATTGACAGAAAGACACTTCAGAAAATATATGTTGATTGCATACCTTATTGGCAATAATTGCTAATACCCCACAGTCTTTTAGTGAATAAATATTTCACCCTGGTAAACCATCAAGATTTACTGAAATACTGATCCATTTTAAGTGATGTTGCAATAAGGCACCTAAGGGCTGGTTTCCTAATAGTGGACAACTGACAGGAAAGACACCCCATTGACAGCATGCATTCATAAAGTAAGCCCTTAAGGGCCTTATAATTCCTATTTTGACAAAGAAATGGGAGATACTTGTTTTCTCTAAAATGAACAAACCACTAACATCATCACAAGAACATGCATCTTTGAAATGTTTGAATTCTAAGAATTCTAAGTAAGGGAAAGATTTTCAAAGCTATGGGTAAAGAGTGCTGGGAACTAATTGGATAGCTCTTTCAAAGAGCCGACACAGGCACGATGGGCCAAATGGTCTTCTGTGATGTATCATTCTATTATTCTAATGCAATTTTATTAGAAACATTAAAGAATATTAGCCAATTATAATACAGCTGTAATAATGATCCTTAATGCTTCTCAAGCTGCTGATAAACCACCTTAACCAGTATAAATATTAAAAAGTTCATTAATCTGGTTGTGGAGAGTGCAATATTTGGTGCAAATTATTGAATAGCAAATGACAAAAATCCGATTTTAGGACAAGGCCTTGCAAGTGCTGGTAACCTCTGGAGAGAAGAATGTCAGGCCCCTGGAGCAGCTGTCTAGAATCAGCTCTGCAATCTTTGCAGCTGTGATTGTATCCAGCATAGTGATGTATGGCATAACCATAAATGATACCTGACACCAGCATTTCATAATAAAGCTTCTGTTCTTGCTGAGCTTGAAGGCATCTATCTCAGTTAGCTAGCTTTTCAAAGTGCTTGCTGTACCCCAGTGTAAGTGATTTGATTGACATCAGAGCATAAACTTGACACAGTAACAGATATTTATTTTTCTCTGTTGCTTCTTTTATCATTAAATTTTATTTCTAATTTTTCTCTTTTTTTAAACGCTTCAATTTACTATCTAGCCACTTAGCCCCTTTTTTCCTGTCATGCATGTGTTGATTGTGTTTTTATATAATAAAATTCAAGTAAACACGGTGGCATAGTGGTTAGCACTGTTGCCTCACAGCGCCAGAGACCCGGGTTCGAATCCGGCCTCGGGTGACTGTCTGTGTGGAGTTTGCACATTCTCCCCGTGTTTGCGTGGGTTTTCTCTGGGTGCTCTGGTTTCCTCCCACAGTCCAAAGATGTGTGGGTTAGGTTGATTGGCTATGATAAATTGACCCTTAGTGTTAGGGGGATTAAATACATGGGGTTACAGGGATAGGGTGGGATATGTGTTGGTGTAGGGGTTACGGGGATTGGGTGGGATATGTGTCGGTGCAGGCTCGATGGGCCGAAATGGCCTCTATCTGCACTGTGGGGTTTCTGTGATTTCTGTGATAAACATGTGTAGTTACAGTTACCTTTTGAAGTAATTGTGATATCTAATATGCAGTTGCTGCTATGGAAGCATGCCTGTATAAATGTCAGTAGCTATTATGCATCAAACACTATCTCATAGTGCCTTGCTAAATCTTTCAAGCCAGAACTTGTTATCAACTGCCAAATGCAATTCTGAGCTGCCAATTTAAACAACAGCATTTATATCAAAAATAGGTTTCCGAAAGTGTTTTACTTTGATATGCCTTCCAGGGGCCACAAACAAAAGTAGTCTGCACTATCATATCAGTGTATTAATTCAACACATTTTGTTTCTGAAATTGATCCACAGTTGATAGTGCAGAAATCATTTTAACCATGTTTGCTTTTAGTTTTCATTAAATGTTACTGTTATTTGTTTAACTCCTTCTGTCATATATTTTTCTCCACAACATTTTCCTTATTCTACTTCTGCTGGGATCTGTTCACTGTGTTGAGACCCTGGCAGTGCAGGCATTAACAGCCAGTTGACAAGGGTAAAAATTAATGAAATTGTTCAGGTACCTTATATCTTATTGATAAAAAAAATAGCATTAGCTTACATATAACTGCAAGAAACATAATCCAGGATGATTATTTAACTAGTTTACATAGTATTGAATATCAGTTTGGTTCATTGTAAGAAAATGGTTCTATGCTTACATCATGAATTCAATATAAGCTTCTTGTGGCTGCATGCTTACCTTATGCTATAAAAATGAACCTGCATAAAAATGAAGTGTAGAGAATAAAATATATATGACTCTATCACCCCTCACCCAAATGTATAGAATTGTATAACCATCATTATTACATGCACCTGCAGCTATTGTGAAATGTGTACTGAAGTAAATAGTCTGTATGAGTCAATGTAAATTTCCTATATAAATTATTTTTTTTAAACTGTAAGAAGACCTTCAGTAAATAAATGAATTTAATAAATTCCAGTTTCTCTGATACTTTGCCATTTTTCCTCAATGGGTTGCTTATCCGAGTGACAGTGCAGGTTGTAGCAGTCGATATTGCCCAATGTTCAGACAGTAAGAATTGGGCTTAATGGAGTGGGTGTGAGGGAAAATAAAGGCAGGCAGTCAAGCAGACAGAGAGGATGCAGGGAGGTCCTCTTCCCTTCCGATGGATGGAAGAGACCTCCCCAGGAGACCAAAACAGCCTGGTTGCACATTGCACAGGGGGACACAAGCAGGGATGTGGTCAAGAGGACCTGGGTGCAGTACTGCAAACGTTTCAATGATCTCAGTAGATCATGAAACATTAGTACAAAGCCACACTCAACCTCATCCTGCTGTGCCTCTCATCACATCCCCATCGTTCTGCCTTCCCTATCCTACTCCTGCACATCCTTACTCACAACAACTTACATTGGACCTCCACCCATCCCTCTCTATCTGCATTATCACATCCCAATCTCACTAGCCACCCCTCATACTCACCCTCACCCTAGTGCAATCATACCAACTAAAAAATAGTACTGGAGAAATTAATGGGACTGAAAGCCAATAAATCCCCTGGACCTGATGGCCTACATCCTAGGGTTTTGAAAGAGGTGGCTATAGAGATAGTGGATGCATTGGTTGTCATTTTCCAAAATTCCATAGATTCTAGAATGGTTCCCGTGGATTGAAAGGTAGCAAATGTAACCACACTCTTTAAGAAAGGAGGGAGAGAGAAAACGGGGAACTACAGACCAGTTAGCCTGACATCAGTAAAATGCTAGAATCTATTATTAAGGACGTGGTAAAACAGGGCACTTCGAAAATATTACAGTAATAGGATTGCGCAGAGTCAACACGGATTTATAAAAGGGAAATCGTGTTTGACAAATCTGTTAGAGTTTTTTGAGGCTGTAACTAGCAGAATAGATAAGGGGGGACCAGTGGATGTGGTGTATTTGGATTTTCAGAAGGCATTCGATAAGGTGCCACACAAGAGGTTATTAAACATAATTAGGGCTCATGGGATTGGGGGTAATATACTAGCATGGATTGAGGATTGGTTAACGGACAGAAAACAGAGATTAGGAATAAACGGGTCATTTTCGGGTTGGCAGGCTGTAACTCTTGGGGTACCACAAGGATCAGTGCTTGGGCCTCAACTATTCACAATCTACATCAATAATTTGGATGAGGGGACCAAATGTAATATATCCAAGTTTGCTGATGATACAAAGCTGGGTGGGAATGTAAGTTGTGAGGAGGATGCAAGGAGGCTCCAAGGGGATTTAGACAAGCTAAGTGAACAGGCACGAACATGGCAAATGGAATATAATGTGGAGAAATGTGAAGTTATCCAGTTTGGTGGGAAAATAGAAAAGCAGAGTATTTTTTAAATGGTGAGATGTTGGTGTTCAGAGGGACCTGGGTGTCCTTGTACGTGAATCACTGAAAGTTAACATGCAAGTACAGCAAGCAATTAGGAAAGCAAATGGTATGTTGGCCTTTATTGCAAGAGGATTTGAGTATAAGAGTAAAGACATCTTACTGCAATTATATAGAGCCCTGGTGAGACCACACCTGGAGTATTGTGTACAGTTTTGGTCTCCTTACCTAAGGAAGGATATACTTGCTATAAAGGGAATGCAACTAAAGTTCACCAGACTGATTCCTGGGATGGGGGGATTGTCCTATGAGGAGAGATTGAGTAGACTAGGCCTATATTCTCTAGAGTTTAGAAGAATGAGAGGTGATCTCATTGAAACATACAAAATTCTTACAGAGCTTGACAGGGTAGATGCAGGGAGGATGTTTCCCCTGACTGGGGAGTCTAGAACCAGGGGTCACAGTATCAGAATAAGGGGTTGCCCATTTAGGACTGAGATGAGGAGAAATTTCTTCACTTAGAGGGTGGTAAATCTTTGGAATTCTCTACCCCAGAGGGCTGAGAGAGAAAATTATATACATGCATAATATCAGTTACTTCTCTTTCTTCACTTTAACACATTATCCTATTCATGACTATAGTCTAAAATAAATTTATAATGTTTAAATGCTTGGGAGACATATCCTTGTGTATTAACAATGACGAGTACAGGAGAATGCAAGATTTAATAGATAGAAGCTTCAAGGGAATGATCATTAACAAAAGCTTTTTCAATGAACTTCACACTATTCAAATAACTGAAACTGTCCTTATTTTAAGAATTTTAGTAGATTGTCCAACCCAAAAACCTCTTTGACTTTCCTGATCTCACTTACTTGTGTGCAACAATCTTGGCTTGCAAGCCAAACATTAGTGATGGGACTGACCATTCAAAAAGATATAATATGCCTGTATAAAATTTATGCTTACAGCCATTAAAGACACAAAGCTGATTTGGGCTCTGGGATTAGTGCATGTGAAAATGTTGTTAACCTGTGTGGTCTGAAGTCAGTAATCATCTTTGACCATTACACATATGCATGGAAAAGCATCTTTGCCAAAATCAATATAGCAACAGCACTGTTAAAGAATAGTTTGGATATAAGCAGGGGATAGTGATGTACTGGAGTGCTTTTCAGAAGCATGAAACTTTAATAATTCAGTGCCAATTAAATCAACACGATTGACAAAGTGTTATTTTACTGGAGTAGATTAACACTTGTTATTTTTATTGTGTTAAGTTAACAAAAAAGTCTTCAGTCTTTAATAAAGTTATTGATTATAGAATAAATGTGTTTTATCCCCCATCTATTTTAATCAAGCAGAACAGATCTCCTTATAATTGCTGTGCCACATCTAGTTTTTCTTAATGCGCAAAATTAAAAACTGAGATGCCTCGCACATGTAAGTGGTATTTTATGCTTGGCATGATATTCATTCAAAAAGTCAGATGATGGGACTGTCCTTAAGTACTGGAAAAGGAAATCATTACAACACCTTTGTATTAAAGATATATTGCATAGTTACTAGCAGTTATTTCGTTTTAATGACACAAGGCAAAATTACTAACAATTATTTTAGCCTTAAACTTAAATTGTGTAATTACTAACCATTATTTCTGTAAATAAAATACTGTGAAATTATTATATATTTATGGTCAGGTAACTGGGTCCATCACTATTTGATTAATTGACAGTTTAAGTATTGCTTCTAATTTTGAGTCAGGTAATTGGAACAGTTACTGGTTGATTAATTGACTTTTTAAGTATTGCTCCTATACACCAGAAGCACTGCCACAGCTCATCTCTCCGAATCCCAGCTGCCTGCTCCTACTTCTGACAACTAAGATTAATGCTGTGTAGAACTAATGTGTGCACTCAACACCTCTAGGCCCTTACACTACTGCCAACAGAGATCAGATTTTAGAATTATCAGCGATCAGACCTACATAACATTTTCCTTCAACTGTCTAATCTAGTCATTATGGCCAAAATACTACAATTTGTTTTTGTTAAAGGGTAGGTCATTTAATAAGAGCTAAAATATGCTCTATCTACACTGAAACAAAAGAAAGACTTGCATTTATATAGCACCTTTCACGACCACCGGACGTCTCAAAAGTATAATAAAAACATTTTTTTAAAAGTCTTACAACCGATCCATTTAGAAAAAATATATAATGCATATCTTTATATATCTTATTAAAAATCTTACATTTGGATGTTTCCTGGATTTACATTTGGATGCCTTTATTGTCTACATACCTTACTTCCTGTTGTCACATTTTTTGTCACACTTTTTGTCAACCTTTTACAATGTAAATTCCTATGTCCACATTTCGTATTCAATTTTCCAATGTCATCTTTCACTATCACAGATTGTTGATGAACCAGTCAAATCATTCAAGGTGCTTTTCTTTAAAGAAAATGCTCTGCCATTTTTTTCTTAGTAACTGAAATTTATAATGTCCAAAATAAGATTTTAAACAAAAAATATACATATTTCAAAATAACACAATTACATTTACTCATTGAATTGTCTTTTAATACCTTCATTAAAGTTTTTCCTTCAAGGTTTCAGCCTGTCTCCAAAGCTTGGATTTTGACTTGATATTTTTACCTCACAACAGTTAAGAGAAAGCTTTCAGTCCATTATTATCAAGATATAATGATACTTTGTGACATTTGGTTAAGCCTAGAAATTATGGGCTCAATTTGACCAGGCCCGGTGAACTGGGATTGGAGGTGTGTGAGGTGTTAAAATCACAAAAAATGGCAGCGGGCCCGATCCTGCCTCCATCCTGCCTCCGAGAAATTTTCCCAGAATCGGGGTTTTAGACCTCGTTTCCATCCTGCCTCGAAAAGGTGGGATAGGCCCTCAAGGCCCTTAACAACCATTTAATTGCCTCTATAATCCAATTTTGAGAGGCCTTTCTGATTTTTAGACATTTCCCCCATCCTACATGCCTCCTCTGGAACACGCCAGGTAATTCTGGCGGCCTCACAAGTGGATTGCTTAGTAACAGCTGCAGCTCCACCATTAAAAAGGGGTTTTCAGCAATCATCATTTGCAGGCGGCAGAACTTTGTTGTCTCAGGTCTGGGGGAACGTTTAGCTGCCTACTCATTGTTGTGGAAGTTTGGAGCCTGAGACCCATCTCCAGTGTGACATCCTGGGAAACCCCTCTCCCCACCTTGACTGAGCGCTTCCTCAACTGAGGTATATAGCAGAAGCATGGGAACCAGTTATTTCCTTTCCTCCTGGACATCAGATTCGGACGAAGACCAGCCGCGACAGCAGCAGAACCCTGAACAACAGCAACACCAACAGCAGGAACAACAACAGGAGCACCAAGCTGCTGCTCACTCATCTGAAACTGCACAGGCCAGAATGCACCAGAGCGCGACCACATTGCTGCCCGGGATGCAAGGGACGCACACATGTTGGCCAGATTTGCTTAGCCTGCACAATCAAACACTTTTGTCTCGCACCTTCTTACCAGAGCATCGACAATGGACAAGAACCTGCGGAGTCCTATCACTCTGACCACCATACTGACAATTGCCAGTCACCCTAAGCCCTCAAAGTGAAAGTCCCATTTGCGAAATGACACAGGCCACAACTTCAACAGTTTGCCATCAAATCTGTTTATGATACCATGACAAGGGTGGCTGTTCCAAATACAATACATCACAGCACCCAAGTGACTATCCTTGTGACTACTTGTGCATTATCTTCCTCTTATGCGTACTCCTACGTGGTGCTTTCCCTGTGGCTTCAGCAGATGCGGAGGCCCCTTGCTCACTTTCTTGCTGCTCCTGTCTCGACGCCTTTGGTGGGCGTCCTCTGGGGTTGCAAACCTGTGAGGGCTCGGCAACAGTCTGCTGCTCCTGCGGCTGTGCACGGGCTGAGACGCCGATCTCAGTTGGGTGAGGACTCTGGTGGGGCTCTGGCCGAGGGCTTTGCAGTGGCATGGTCGTGTGAGCACTTGGAGAGGAGCCCCCACTTCCTTGTTGTCTACCACCAACATCCCTCTCATGGGTCAGCCCCACTTCAGAGCTAGCAAGTGTCTTGACAGCACCTTGCTGCACTTCAGGGGGGCCATGAGGACCTGTTTCTGCACTGGAAGTCCTGCTCCAGAGCACTTCCATGAAGGTCTGGTTTCTATGCTCAATAGCTGACCATCACTCCTCAAGAGATGTCATTCTATTCTGAACAATTACCATGTTTTCAAGACCTTGGCGACTAAGCTTCTCCGTGGCCATAGCCATCCTCTCCTCTACCGTAGCCATCCTCTCCTCTACGGTAGCCAGCCTTACCATGGAATTAGCCATCCTTTCCACGGAGGTTGCCATCCTTTCCGCAGTGATGCGTTCATGCGCCAATGCCTCCACAAAGGCTCTGCTCATGTTCACGATGACTCCTTCATTCGCTCCACACTCACAGCGACCCTGGAGACAAAACCTGCCAGAGACTCCTGCACCTGTTCCTGGAGTTCCAGCACCTCTCTCCTTCTGGATGGACTCGGAGGCACAGGGTCGACATGCAGCTGAGCCGAGCTGGCAGAGTCCTGCGTCCTCCGACGAGGACTCTCCACTGCTGTCCCTGTCTCCACCATCTGCTGATGCTCACTTGTGAGCTGTGATACACCAGGTGACAACACTACTCTATCTCGCGATGGTCCCACCGAGGTGTGCGTGTCTGCGCTGGTGCTGGGTGCGCTGAATTCTGCAGACGCTGTGGCCTCAGAGGTTGCAGCTTCCTCTGTGGAGTCTGGAAGTTCAGGCTCTTCCTCCTGGACAATGGGGATGGGGGCTTTCAATGGTCCTGTGGGGGAGTAATGGAAAGAGTTAGAGATGTGAGGCCAAGGTTACATGCACATTGAATAGTGCAGATGATCATAAGTCAATCTGTTAGAGCATCAGATTCATTATCAGTGACTCATGCAATGTCAATGAGAAAAATGCTAAACCATTCTGTCACCAGCTTGCTGTGATGCGCCCATCTGTCCGTTCCCCACTTGGGAATCCTCCTTGATCCCGGCGATTTCCAGGGCCGCCTCCTCCCAGTTGGTGAGCTGGGCTACTGAGAGTGGCCCTCCTCCTGTCATGGCTCTTTCCCTCTTATTGTGGGCTTTCTTTTCCTGCAATGAGGGACACAAGTGGAGTTTGAGTGAGAATGTAGGAGTGAGTGTAGAGAATGCATAGCATAGATGCTTAGAAGGAGACAAAGGTCCCTCCCTGTGTGTTGTAAGTTGTTGTTGTTGTTGCATCACAGTGATAGGGAGTGTGAGGGCTACATGGTCAAATAGTTAAGTGAATGTGACCATAGAGAGAGAGGCAATGGGTAAGGGTGCAGGTATGTAAGTGTCAAGTGGGATGTGGAGGAAGAGGTTAGCAAAGCAGAGGAGAGGTGATGGGGATCCGATTGAAGGAGATGGGAAAGTCATACTCACTTTTCCTGTGCAGAGAAAGTCATGAAACCTCTTCCTGCATTGCTGCCAGGTTCTGCAGCTCATCAATATGGAGTTGACCTCCTGGGCCACTTGCAGCCACACAGCTTTTGTCTGCTGGGATGGCTTTTTTCTCCCTGAGGAAGGGAAGAGCACCTCCTTATTCGATCTTGCTCCCTCCACCAGAGCTTGGCTTGGAGGGAGGGCTCATCGAAGCGTGGAGCACACTTTTGCCTGCTGGTGGACGAGTCAATCAATGAATTCCTTACTACAACCACCATAAAGTTTGCAGTCTCCAGAAGAAGCAAGACTGCTTGCAGGCCTTAAATCCAGTAGCATTGATGACATCATCAGAGGCGACTTTCTGTATGAAAAGACTCATTGGGCCAGGAGTTCCCACATGCTGGAAATCAATTGCCCAATTTGGAGAAAATCGCACTTTTTCCCCACTTCACATCGGAGTCGGGGTCCTGACACGAATGCCACCTGACACGCCCCAGCCCGCCCATACTGGCAAAATCAAGCCCAATGTCTGCTTCTATTACTTTTAACAGCTAATACCATAACATCTGTTATTCCAGCCTCCCACAGTCCCACTGCTAGAGGTACAGTGACTCACTTCTGCATGCCATTTTGTTTGTGCTGTTTCACAAGTCAAGTAAATTATACCTGTTAAATTTACTTTATTTTAAATTGCATAACATTTCTTCCTTGCAAATGTTTACCGTTCCTGTTCTCCAAATTCTAACCTCGTCCCACTGTTGCTGCCATTCTTGTCAGCTGTGGCTCAATGGTTGGCACTTTTGCCTCTGAGTCAGAAGGTTGTGGGTTCAAGTCCCACTCCACGAGACTTGAGCACCGAAATCTAGGCTGACACTCCCAGGGCAGTACTGAGGGACTGCGGCACTGTCAGAGGTTCAGTCTTCCAGATGAGATGTTAAAACTGAGGCCCTATCTGCTCTCTTTGGTGGTGTAAAAGATCACATTGGACAATTTTGAAGAAGAGCAGGGGAGTTATCCCTGGTGTCCTGGCCAATATTTATCCTTCAATCAATATCACTAAAGTAAAACAGATTACAGGAAACTTTCTGGTATCCGGCACTGACGGGACCGAGCTGGTGCCGTTAGATCAAAACTGCCGTAGAAACCAGCGCTAATGTTAAAACATATGGAGCTCAGTGCTCCGTGTGAAGCAACAAACCCTGTTGCTTAGCAACAGCTTCAAAACAGTCGGCGCAGCTTGCAAGCATCTAGCTGAAGCTGTTGCTTAGCTACAGAGACACTTGCAGAGCCAGGACTGGAGAAAAGAAGCAACAGGAAGAAAAAAAATGATCTGAACCGACTCCTGAATTTTGCCGGTAGATAGAGCTTTCCGGACATTTAACCTCCGGATAAATGAAAGTTTCCTGTATTTGATCATTATCACATTGCTGTTTGAGGCAGCTTGCTGTGTGCAAATTGGCTGTTGCGTCTCCCTGCGTTACAACAGTGACTACACTTCAAGTAAAGTACTTAATTGGCTGTAAAGCGCTTTGGGATGTTCTGAGGTTGTGAAAGGCACTATATAAATGTAAATCTTTCTTTCATTCCCAGTTACATTTTTCCTTACAATTCCCACTTGCAGGAAACCCCCTATCACCATCTCTCCAGGCTGAACCCTCAGTTCAGGCCCTGTTGCCTTAATTTCACAGCCCCACTTGGGGGAATTTTTTTTAATGTTAGTCCCTGCTCAGGGAAACCCAGCTGAAGCCTGTCCCATTCATAGGCCTCACTCTCCTCCCTAATTTCTGGACCCAATTCAGGGAAACCTTACTGCTGCCTGACCAGTTCACAGGCTGACCTGGGCCCACACTTCAAGCCTTAATTCAAGCCTTAACTTCTAGGCCCAATTTAGGAGAAATCCCACAGTCACTTGACCCATTCCAAGTCCTGGCCTTTTATTAATCAATGGCCCCAATCTTAATGCCTATACATTGCAAATGGATAGTGCAGTAATGGGACTTTATTTTAAAAAGATCAACACTGGGAATATAATATAGCTATTAATCAATTTATTTTAAGATGTGTGTAATTTATTTTTAAAAGACCAGCAGAGAATACAACTTAAGACCATTTATTTATTTAAGGCTGAAAGAAATTACCATTTATTTATTTTAAGATTGGGCTGATTTAGTTATGTATCACCCCAATCTTAATGGCTAGAAATTGCATTCTCAACACTAGCTTTTAATAATAAATTGCCCTGATAACATGATATAACACTCCTGTCCTTAAAACAGCATATCCTCTGACCTACTGACAACAACACCATGGCAGGTCTGCTAGTAATATATTAAAAGTCTCATATAATGCACCCCTTCACGCACCTCCTGTAACACTTCATGTAGCATTTCTCCGTCATACTTAATCCTAGTTAAATGTATCTAACCTAGATAAATGTATTACATCAATTTAATAAGATTGTGAGCTTTACTAAAATCAACAGCAATTTATGTTTCCACCAGGTAAGTAAAACTACTACAAAATTTCATGTGGCATATTTATGCATGACATTAGGTCTTTACATAGAGTGGAGTGACTTGTATACCGTATATAGCAACTTAGAACTTTTACCAAAACAGTGACTATAAAACTGGTAATTGGCTTACACAGAGATGTAACTTATACACTAAGTTTTATGGTATGTCCTTCAGCAAGCTTCACCCTTCTGATAATTCACCATTAAGTGGTACAAGGTCATACTTTCTAATGTGACACATCCCTCATTTAAAAGTTGCAGCTAAGAAATACAATCCATTACTAGAGTAGGTCATAGAAAGCATTCTGTTCACTCACTGCAGGTGTCCCAGTGAATTGGTGCCATTCTCAAGCTCCAGTGAATGCAGCTTTTCATACTTTATTGTAAAGATATCAGGTTCTGTGTTACCTCAGGAATAATGTGCAAACATTGTGATCCTTGCCTTGCCATTCTATGGTACAACAGCTCATTGTAAAATTTTAGCATGCAGACTCCAAACTTAATACATTTTTTTCTAAGCACAATATAAATAACTGTCAGTATTGTGCTGCAACTGTTGTCTAGTCATCATTTTTATGTTTTCTGTCTTCACACAGGTATCACACCATATTAGCAGTCTCTATATTCTACTTTTTAAATACTCAAGTTACCGGGACTTTGCAGATGACTAGAAATCATGTAATGAAGCAATAGATTTGGGTAACATGGGAAAGTAGCACCAGCACATGCTTTCACACTATGGTAGGATGTGAATTGGAGTCCATCATTTTTAACACGTTGAGTTTCTGACTTCAGTTATACCTTCAGGAGAGGATTGAGGTCAGGTACTTTCCCAAAGAGGAAAATCCATGGAAGAGTCACCTTGCGCCACGCTCCAACAACTCCTAGCAGCTTGCTCTATTGTCCAAAATTCGGCTGTCCTTATCCTAGCTCACATCAAGTCCTGTTCACCCATTACACCTGTGCTTGCCAGTCCAGCAGCCCCTAGATTTTAAAATTCTCATCTTTGTTTTTCAAATCCTTCTGTGGTCTCACCCCTCCATATCTCTGTAACCTCCTGCAGCTCTACAACCCTCTGAGATCTCTGTGCTCCTCTAATTTTTGCCTCTTGTGCATCCCCGATTACTTTTAATTCACCATTGGCGGCCATGCCTTCAGCTGCCTAGGCCCTAAGCTCCCTAAGTTCCTTAAACCTCTCCACCTCTTTATCTCTTTCCTCCTTTAAGTTGCTCCTTAAAATCTACCTATTTGACCAAGCTTTTGGTCACCTGTCCTAATATCTTTTTAAGTGGTTCAGTGTCAAATTTTATCTGATAAGGCTCCTGTGATGTGCCTTGGGACATTTTACTACATTAAAGGTGCTATATAAATGCCTGAGAGGAGATTACTTGCCAGCCACCCTGGCTAAGGAATAACGCATGACCCAGTGAGAACTAAAGTGAAGGTGAATAAAATAACTTACAAAAAATGAGAATCAAACAAAGGAACAGGTTAGTTTTCAGGAACTAATATCAGGTATAAATGTAACGTAGGTTTACAGTAAGTGATTTGTGCACCTGCAGCTAGAAAACTCATTTTTGCATTTCTTGTTCAGGGGCTAAGACATAGCAGATTAAGGAAGGACTACATAAAATTATTCTTTTAAGGGTATCATGACCTAAACAAGAAGAAGTCAGTATTCAGAGTTTTGTCTTGATAGTCCTAAAATCTTGGGAAACAGAGCAGCAAAATACAAGCAAAAAATTCAAATTTTCAGTGTTAGCAGTTATAGTTGAATCGTTGGATATTTTCCAAGGTAAACATTTTCAACGGACTTAAGGAAGAGTTCGGAAATTTGCATGGTTGTGATTAACCAAATAGGTAGCGGTTGCATTTGACTGGAACTGGCCCAAATCTTCCAAAATAAAGACTAGGAAAACATCTGAGGAATGTGCCCTGCAGCCAGCCTCTGTGGGCCAAATTCCTAGAGGAAGAAACTGGTGTTCTCTATCGCAATGGAAATTTGTCAAATTTGCCCACTTGTTCTCATTCACCTGATTGTCCTTGAAATCCAAAATGATGTGCTCTTAGATTCACAGAGAAGTCACATTCATGGCTTTCTGTAGTTTTCACAATGAAAACTAAAACATTCCTTAGATTACTGCAGATTGAGCCTGGAAGAAATGAAAATTGAACAATTCTGAAATACAAAGTAGCCTCCGATCGCCTCTGATCACAAATTCAGGCCCAATATGATTAGGCAGAGTCAACATGGAAGGGAAATTGTGTTTGACAAATTTATTAGAGTTTTTTGAGGATATAACTAGCAGGGTAGAAAAAGCGGAACCAGTGGATGTAGTATATTTGGATTTCCATAAGGCATTTGATAAGGTGCCACATAAAAGGTTGCTATGCAAGATATGGGACTCGATCTTACTAGCCCTGAGGAGGTGGGTTTGGAGACGGGTGGGCAGCGAAAATCGGAAAAAATGGCTTCAGACTGCCAAGCCGCCTCCATCCCGCCCCCACTCAATTATCGTGAGTGTCAGGTCCACTGCTCTCAAACTGACCCGACTGGCCTCAGCAAGCCAGGGAAGGGGCACCCAAGGTATCGCATGCAGCTCTCCAACTTTGTGCAGGGGGTCAGCACTGCAAGTGAGGTCCTCTACCCACAGGGACCAGGAGGCCCTCCAGAAAGAACGATGTGGGACCACATCACCGAGGCTGTCACTGCCAGCAGTGTCACCCCCACCACCTGGATTCAGTGTGCAAAGAAGCTTCATGACCTCAGTCCACTGGTCAAGGTCAGCGAATTAATCTTCAAAAGCCGTCTCCTACCAACTGCATCACTAGCCTTGCACACTGTTCAATGCAAGACACCCCCACCACAGTCCCCCCCCCCAATCACTCACCTACCAACAATCTGTATCAATCATGAGGCACATCTCCCATTCCTAGCCTCACCTCACACTCTTGGAGGAGATGATGCAGACCATTCTAGGCAGGGGCATGGCTGAGCCCTTGCCCAGCAGTGGGGGAAGAAGAAGAAGAGGAAGAAGAAGAGGAAGAAGAGAAAGAGGAAGAAGAAGAAGAAGAAGAAGAAGAGGAAGAAGAGGGGGAAGAGGAAGAAGAGGAAGAAGAAGAAGAAGAAGAGGAAGAAGAAGAAGAAGAAGAAGAAGAAGAAGAAGAAGAAACCATCACTTGATTTGACACTCAAACCGCCAGATCCTCATGGTAGACCAGCAAGGCCATTTGCAGTGTCCCCCACTGAAAGTCAGCAGCCTTCCACCAGCCATGCTGCAGCCACTGAGGTAGCACTGCGTGACATCAGTAGGATAGGCAAAGGCACACACACGACAGTCACTAAGGTAATGCATTAGCGTGATGAGTTGATTTCTTGATGTCATATTGGATGGATAGATGTATAAAGTTGGATTGGAAAGTTTGCTTTGGGGTGGCTTTTATTTCAGCATTGTGGCCAAGGGGACACTGTGATGGTCAGTAACAGAGGGAAGGTAAGGTGTGGAACTAATGTTGAATGGGAAATTGGGGCTGTGATCACTGGTACTTCAGGCGGATGATTCCATCCCGGATATCTCGGCCAGAAAAGGGCTGTCTGGGTTGCATCCTTCCTTCTGCTTCCTCCTCTTCGGCTTCTTCCTCTTCTGTATCTCCCTCTTTGCTCTGTGAGCGGATGCTGTGAATTTGAAGTGACAGCATAAAATGCTGGAAAATATGCAAGCTTGTCTGGTAGCATCTCGACCTGAGATGGGAACACTGTTTTTCTCTCCATGGACGTTGCCTGATCTGCTGAGTATTTGCAGCATTTTCTGTCTTCTCAGATGCCTTCCTTTACCAGCCGAGGCCTTGCAAGCGTCCAGCAGCGCTCCCTACACACTTAAAAAACGTTTAACATCTATTGCAGCAAGCCACTACTTCAATAAAATGAAAAAAAAACAGTTCAAAAGCTTAATTCCAAACTTACCTGAAAGATGTGTGTGTCCATTTAAGAGGTGCTGACATCGCCACTGTCAGCCTGCTTGCACACCAGGTTTACCTGAATTCAGTGCTAGGGTCGAAGTTCGAATTGATGATTTACGCCGATTTATGTCGCCACGCCTCCATTTTTTTCCAGGGAGCCTACAGTTACTGGCAGCGCAAAGGGAGGGAGGAAAATGGTAACCGCCGCATCACCCGCAACCAGCTGGTGAAAGACCAGTGGCTGCCATTGTTTTGCCATTTCATGGTGCTATGGAGTAGAGGTAAGTAGATAAATTTCTAGCCCAGAGAGTTAGCATGCAGGTACAGCAAGCAATTAGGAAGGCAAATGGCATGTTGGCCTTTATTGCAAGGGGATTGGAGTATAAGAGTAAGGAAGTCTTGCTACAATTGTACAGGGCCTTGGTGAGACAACACCTAACAGTTTTGGTCTCCTTATCTGAGGAAGGATATACTTTGCTTTGAAGCGGTGCAATGAAGGTTCACTGGACTGATTCTGGGATGAGTGGGTTGTCCTATGAGGGGAGATTGAGTTGATCTGGAGTTTAGAAGTACGAGAGGTAATCTCATTGAACCATATACGATTCTGAGGGGGATTGACAGTGTAGATGCTGAAAGTATTTTCCCCCTCACTTGACAGTCTTGAACTAAGGGGCATAGCCTCAGGATAAGGGGTCGGCCATTTAAGATTGAGATGAGGAAGAATTTCTTTACTCAGAGGGTTGTGAATCTTTGGAATACTCTACCCCAAAGAGCTGTGGATGCTGAATCGTTGAGTCTAATCAAGGCTGAGATAGATTTTTGGACTCTGGGGGAATCAAAGGATATGGAGATCGGGCAGGAAAGTGGGGTTGAGGTCGAAGATCAGCCATGATCTTATTGATGACGGCGGAGCAGGCTCGAGGGGCCGTATGGTCTACTCTTGCTCCTAATTCTTATGCTCTTATAACATCTCAGTTACTGGGACAGCTCAGAAAACACCATTGTGATCTGCCGTCTGAATGGCAACATTAACACAAAAAAATTATTTATTTTTTGACCAAGAGCCATTTATATAGAATTAAAAATATCATGATTAAATGTAGAAATAAATTTCTACACCCATATAGCATTAAATGTTGTCAAACTTGAATCCAATTCTGCTTCCACCTTTTCTAAAGATAAAAATAATGTGGCTCTAACTAATACAAAGGCAAAATTCTGCTGAAATAAAAACAGAAAATGCTGGAAATATTCAGCAGGTCAGCCAGCATCTGTGGAGTGAGAATCAGAGTTAACGTTCAGGTCCATGACCTTTCGTCAGAACTGGAAAATGTTACAGATGGTAACAGGTTTTAAGCAAGTACAGAGGCTGGGAAAGGTGGGGGTGGGGCGGGGGAGGAAAGAACAAAAGGGAAGGTCTGTGATAGGATGGAAGGCAGGAGAGATTAAATGACAAAAGGAATGATGGCACAAGACAAAGGTGGGTGTAATGGGACAAGTAAAGAAACAAAAGATGTGTCTGGATGAGCTGTAAATGGCAATAGCTGAATCATTACCAGCACCTGATGTCTGGAAAAAATGGGAGCAGTAGTTGGGCCAGAAATTCCAGAACGGGGCTTGCAGCGCGTGCAAGCCCCGTATTTGCACTTACCCCGCGCTCCTGCCGATCAGCTTCTGGGACGCCTGAACTTGGAGAAATAGAAAGCACATTCCCGGGCAGCGTATGACGTCACGCCGCCCAGGAGTGCAGCCAGCGCGGACCCAGGAGCGTGCAGTGTAAGTGAGACACGCCCCTTGAGGTCTCAGTTTCACTGGACACGCCCCCAATGTTTCTGTCAAGCTGCTTTGCTTTTTTACATGCAAAGCAGCAGTTTAAATAGGTTTTTGGAAGTTTTTTGAAGATTTTGGTAACTTTTATAAACTTTTTAAAATGTTTACATTATTTTGAGTAATCTGAAGTCGTTTTAAAGAGAATTAAAGCAATTTAAAGACTTTTAAAAGCCCTAAAAGAATTTTTTTAATTCCATTTATTTATTTAGCAATGTCGTCGTCATACGTGTCTTCACACTGTTCCCTTTGGGGAACTGTATGAAGTGGTGGAAGGATTTATGGCCGTGATTAACGCTCATTCCGTGACCGTAACCATCTTTGAACCAGCCATTAGGGCGGTTAGTCCTATGGCGGGAGGGTTTTACGGGCTCCCACAAGCTATACAAGGAGGGGGGGCCACCCACACCCACGGACGCAAATATCCCACTGGATGTCAACCCAGAATTTAGAGCCGGAGCTCCGACTCCACTTGCCGGGACTGTCTGGAGCGGGGTTCGAAACCCTACCCTGATCTGGCCCAGCGGCGGGGATCCTACCGCTATGACAAAGGCCCAATCCGATTAGCAACGTGAAATGGCAGCATAGGGCTCCAGTCACGGGGAGGGAAAAGGCGCAGGAAACGTATGGGTGTCACCTTTTGTGCGGAGTGGGCTTTTTGCGTAGCAGTAAGCATCCCTGCCGCTGGGCCAGAAGGAGTAGGGTTTTGAACCCCACTCCAGACAGTCCCGGCAAGTGGAGTCGGAGCTCCAACTTTAAATTCTGGGTGGACATCCAGCGGGATACTTGTGTCCGTGGGTGTTGGTGGCCCCCCCCCCTCAGATGGGTTGTGGGAGCCCGTAAAACCCTCCCGCCATAGGACTAACCACCCTAATGGCTGGTTCAAAGATGGTTACGGTCACGGAATGAGCGTTAATCACGGCCATAAAGCCTTCCACCACTTCATACAGTTCCCCAAAGGGAACAGTGTGAGGATACGTCCGATGATGACCTCTTGCGCAATGCACCTCCTTGGACCCTCAGTCGCAGATGCGAGGCGGCAAGTCGTGCAAGTGTTAAATTTTTTATTTTATTGACATGTAAAATGTTGGCCCAATAATTCCCTTCCAAATGCGCTAGTACGGTCGGGGTACTTACGCATCTGGCCGGATGAAATGTCGGTTTTCAGCATGCACAGTGCATGTGGGGAAAACCGGCATTTCCTGTCTTCTGAACGAAGGGGTTCAGAGGCAGAACGCGTGCGACTGCACATGCAGCGCGTGCGCAGTATAATTCGCCGCTTTCATTAATGCTTTCAGTGAGGTCCAGTCATTACAACTTACACATGAAAAAAGCATGGGTACAGTTGCTACAGAGGCTGCGGAGGAAGATATTTCTTATCGTGGAGCTTCTGAAAGTATGTATGTCTGTATATATTCCTTTGCGTGTTATGTATATATTCCTTTACTTATGTGTATGAATGTATTATTTAATTATGACTTTCAGAGAAAGTAACTTATTGGAAAATCATAATTAAAAACATACATTCATAGTAAAGGAATATAAAACATACATACATATACGTAAAGGAATATATGTGGACATACATACATAACTCATTCTCACATTCCATTCACACAGCCACAATTGCTCCTTCTACCTACCGTTCTGAAAACCCTTTAAAAAAAAAAAAAAATTTAACTTTAAAACTTACTTAAAATTTCTTAAAATAACTTCCCTCCCTTTCCCAAACAAAAATATTGCATTTCAAAAGCTCCACGATAAAATATATCTTCCTCCGCAGCCAATGAACCACTTTACACTTGCTTTTTTTCAGTGTAACTTCTAAGGACTTAACCTCACGGATTTCATGAATGAAATTCACGAAGTTCACTGCGCAAGCGCTGCCTGTGCAGTCGCACGCGCTCGAGGTCTGGAAATGCCGGCGTTCCCCGCATGCGCTGTTCATGCTGAACGCCGGCATTTCCAACGGCCAGAAGCGTGAGTAAGCCGACCGTACTCACGCTTCTGGCCTGGAATTTCTGGCCCGTTATGTTCTGAAATTGTTGAGTATGGAAGGTTGTAAAGTATCTAATCGAAAGATGAGGTGCTACTCCTTGAACTTGCGTTGAGCTTCATGGGAATAGTATAGGAGGCCGAGGACAGAGAGGTCAGAGTGGTAGTGGGGTGGAGACTTAAAATGAGAAGTGACCGGAAGCTCAGGGTCACACTTGCGGACTGAATGGCGGTGTCCCGCAAAGCGATCACCCAATCTGCGTTTGGTCCCCCCAGTATAGAGGAGACCGCATCGTGAGCAGCAAATACAGTGTACTAAATTAGATGTAGCACTGCAATTATCCTCGCTGTCATAATCGCCGATCCCCAACCTCCCCCCCCCAAGCTTTGATCTTTTCCTACCAATTGTCAGGATCTCCCCGTGCCCCCCCACCCTGACCCTGCCCACCAAGCTTCAATCTTTCCGATTGCCGGGGACCTCCGCGCCCCTGGATTTCCAGGTTCCCCCACACTATCGCGTTCCCCGCAGCCTCCCTGTAAATATCAGAGCCATTGTTTCTTCATTGCTGAACTAAATATATAAAAATACATTGTAGTATAAATTGTTAATGCCAATTGTGTTTGCATATCTATACATTATAGCAACCCACATCTCTGTTCCACCAGAGTGAGAAAATCTGCCAATTTGGCATTATTCTCTCTCTCTCTCTCTCTCTAGTTTGCCCCATCATCTTAGCTAGCCTCTAACCAGCTGAGCTAAGGTCAAACGCAGGTTGGACTGGTGAAAGGTGGTTGTCACTTCACCACCTGAGACACAAGGCAACCAGATTCCTGAGTGCTTTTATCTTATTTATATTAGTGAGTGTAAGTGTATACAGATGACAGGAAGAAAACAGCTCTAAGTTCATGACATTTTACAACACTGCAAATGGCATCACATGATTTCTTTCAAATACACAAGGCCTATTGTATTGATTTTTTTACTTTTTAGTTTTATGCTATATTCACAGCAAGGCTAAACTGATAAAAATGCTGTCAAGCTTGCTGGTATCATGGGATATTGGAAAAATGTGACAAAAATCTTGAGTTCCCACAAGCTTTGCATTCGGCTGTTGATGAGTTGATTGTAATCCAAATACTGACTTAACCTTTTCTTTAATTCTTCAGATTCTTTTCAGTGTCCCACTCTGGTACTGTGTCTGATCTGGTTTTAAATGTAATGGCAAAAATAATGCCAGCCCAGCTACAGCCAAAAGACTAAAAATAGACTTGGTAAGACTGTTTGTAGTTACCACATTGTACTACTACCAGGTATTGTTCCATGGCTCGCTCATTCATATGTACATAATAACAAGTGAGGGTAACCTCGAGGGTGAAATTGGTCTTCAGCAGTAGCGGAAAACAGGCAATAGGGATTTGGAAGCCCAATTTACAGCCCACTTTACAGTTGGGGGGATGGTAGTTTAAAGCAAACTTTGCTATTGCCTGTTTTGTGCTATTGCCAAAGACCAATTTCATCCCCTTCATATTTTAAGAGTACTGAAAACACTTCTTCTAGATGACTGAATATTTCTTAATCCCGATCTGTAATACACTTATCCTTCGAGATTAGTTAGTTTTCCCCTCTGTTAGAGGTTATGTTCTCTGTGGTTAGAATTATTAATGAGGAAATGAAAGATCCTCCACTGATTTGACTTTGGTGTTCCACAAATACCTTTTAGAATGGTATGTCTTTTGTTGTTTATGTAACAATGTGGACCACACAGTAATCTTATTGTTTACACAACTGCTTAATGCTGGTTAAAAAGTCCCATTACATACACAGATCTAAAAGAACACTGCAAACATCAGCTGATGGTTGCAAAAAATCTTACTGAGTTTATTCACTTTAAACAGTTCATGTTACACATCTCCAATTCCAGTTGTCAGGCATAGGTAGTAATTTTTTTCAGAAGGTACAACAACAACTTGCATTTGTATAGTGCCTTTAGTGTAGAGAAACACTAGGAAATTGAGTCAATGGTGAAGGTACAAAGTTTATGGTGGGGTCTGCAGATGATAGCTTCGGTCTTCCTAATGTTTAGCTCGAGGAAATTACAGCTCATCCAAGAATGGATGTTGGACAAGCAGTCTGCTATGACAGAGACAGCTGATGGGTATGGAGAGGTGGTGGAGAGATAGGGCTGTGTATCATCAGTGTCCATTTTGGAGCTGGCCCAAGGTGGAACTTTCAACTTTGGTGGAGGGGTAATACAAAGTAGTCCCATTGACTTCAATGGAAGGAAAATTGGGCAGAGTATGTAATGGGAGGCTGATTCACCAGCCACTTTTGCACCCTGCTGAAGTTGAAAGTTCCAATGCCTATGTCTGTGATTGATATTGCCAAGGGGCAGCACGTAGATCAGTTAGAGGAAGGAGCCAAGGGTGGTTCTTTGAGGGACTCCTGAGAAGACGATGCAGGGATGGAAAGAAAAGCTATTGCTAGAAATGCTCTGGCTATGATCACATAGCTAAGATTGGAACCAAGTGAGGACAATCCTGCTGAGCTGGACATTGGAGGACAGGCCTTAGAG
The DNA here is from genome assembly GCF_052327205.1 of Somniosus microcephalus. Lineage (NCBI taxonomy): Eukaryota > Metazoa > Chordata > Chondrichthyes > Squaliformes > Somniosidae > Somniosus > Somniosus microcephalus. The sequence continues at coordinate 210,496,405 of NC_140991.1, read as the reverse complement.
GGGGATGGTGTGGTCAACTGTGTCAAAGGCTGCAGAGTGGTCAAGAAGAACAAAAACGATAATGCAACCATGGTCATAATCACAGAAAATGCATCCATGATTTTGGCTAGGGCTGTTTGGGTACTGTGGGAGGAGTGGAACCCTGATGGGACACATTCAAACAGGGAGTTGGTGGGAGAGGTGGGCAGGGATCTGGGAGGCGATAACACGCTCAAGAACTTTGGAGAGAATAGGGAAGTTTGAGTTGGGGTGATTGATCAGCTGGAATTATATTAAAGTATCTAATAAGGACATCAGGAACTGTGCTGTGCGTATTATGGCAGGATTGAGTCAGCTCTACCGACTGTACATTAATAACGCCAGGCAGGACCACGCACATAAAAGTAAAAAAGTAATTGTGTTTGTTAAATTTTGTGATGATTGCATGTTTTTCCTCTTAGGGAGTCTCACTCTACTTTGCTCTTTTTCCAGGTCAGGCACTGACTCCGATTTAGGCTGCACTTACACTGTAACTGCAGCATTGATGCAAAGTCCAAACCACTTTGACTTATGCTACGGTTGTACTATACATGCACCTTGAGTGTACTGACTTAACAACAGAAAGTCATGAACCTGTTCCTAGTGGGGTCATTTTAAATATGTTCCTTGCAATGTTGTATAAGTATATGTTGATTATTAATTTACTGGACGGAAGGAAATAATAATAGGATGTGTGAGTCCTGAATGTGTGGGTTCTTGATGGACTGAATGTCCTCTTTTGCATTCTTACTTTTTTCTATGACACATTCTATGATCTAGACTCAAGACAAGCTTCTCATCTCTACAATGTTGATCTTTTCAATGGTACTAGTTAATCGCTTAGGGCATGGGTCATGGCTACTCTGGGTTCTGGAGCACAATTGTGATATTTTGATATTAACGGCCTGTTCCTTTAAAGCAATTGGTCTTGTATTTGCTGTTTGGAAGTGATCTAAATTGGTACATCCTGAGGTAGTTACTGGTTAATTATTATTGCTGTTAGAAGTCTCTCTAGATTGGCAGTTACTTGGCTCTTCTCCTTGGGGACAGACTAGATTACCTCCAGAACAAGAAAACAAGAGGGGTTCTTTCTCTTTTCGTGTGTTATTTTTTAACATTGTTCAGTTTTGATTTGTCAGGGAAAAAATTAGGTATCGACCATTTTGGGGCGTTAACGTTAGCGCTGGTGACCGCAAAATTGGGTTTTAACACCCCAAGAGGAAAGTGGAGAGCTAAATCAAGTGCTACACACTTCTCTTAGGGCGTTAACGTCGGCAAGCTGGGCGCTACCTCCAGAGCACTAAACAAGTTCCGGCGCTGTCAATTAGAAAGTCACAAGACAGACTGATGCCTTCCAGTTCTTAAAGGGGAGATTTAATCATGCTGCACAGCCTCACTCTTATCATTGCTGCTTGACCTCCCAATGAACTGGTAAGTGATCCCTTTAAATAGCGCCCCGGGAGCAGCAATCCCAGGTATCAACGCCTGCTATTTCTGTCATTCTCAGTGCCAGGCGGTAAGTCAGGGGAAGTGGGATTTCACATCTGGGATGCTAACAGGGCATTGCACACTAATTGACGTCATGGTCTGAGCAGTGCTAGAAGGCTAGGTGCTAAGTGTTAGCGCCGGCACTAAATGCCGACTGAATTTTGCAGGTGGCGTTGGGATTGTCGCACCAGGGCGATAAGCCCTTAGCACCCCATTAGCTCCCCACCCAGGTACTAACAGGAGGCGCTAAGCTACCAAATTTCTAGCCCTTGGTGTTTTATACAATCTGTGACACCTGTAATATGATGTTTTGAATTGTGAAGGATACCTCTCAAAACTTTCATTGAAAAAGATTTGCTAAGGATGGTACATAGCTAAAAATAGTACTATATTGTAAAGGAATTTAGGCCTAGAAATTCAGTTGTTTGCGCCAGCCGCTAGCGCCTTAGGAGGAGGAGAAGTGGGGCGCTAAGCGGCTAGCGCCTGGGCGCAGCGTGATCTGCGCCTCTCGCGAACTTCAGTTAAGATTTAGCGGCGCGCGCAGATCCTGATGTCATTTCATGGTGCAACGCCCTTTGTGAGCCCCGAACCGGAAATTCAGTGGTGCCGGCCTATTGTGCGCCTGGCGCCCCTAGTGACTGGTAGAGGGGAACGGTTCCCAGTCGCTGTGGGGCGTGGGGGGCGCTAATTAAAGGGGACTCCTCCTGCAGTATAAATGGCAGCCATTTTGCACCACTCCTTCTTTGTGAGAGATGGATCTTTGGAGAGAGACAAAGGTCGAGAGCTTTCTGGTTTGGCTCAACACTCGCACAGGTACTTGTGGCTTCAGGCCACAGCTTTGCACTTGTCTTTAACTTCAGTGTCATAGCATTGATTGGAAACATATAATGGGGGCTGCAATGGGTGGAAACGTTGGGCTTCTCCATTGCATTCAAAGGGCTCAGAGACGCCGTGAGAGAGTGCCAGTCATGGCCAGACGGAGAAGGGCCAACAGGCGTCGGCAAAGGAGGCCTTACCCACCCAGGGTATACTGCCAGCAGTTCTCATATCTGAACATGTCTGAGGAGCAGTGTGTTCGGAGGCTGCGATTCAGAAGGGCGGTGGTCACTGAGATCTGCCACCTGCTTTGCGGAGATCTGCAGCCACAGCTAAGGAGCAGGGCGTCTCTGTCGGTGGCAGTGAAGGTGATGGTGGCTCTGAACTTCTATGCCACCGGCAACTTCCAATCCGCTACTGGGGACATTTCCAACATCTCCCAGTTTGCGGTACATTGCTGCATCCGCCAGGTGACCAATGCCCTTTTCAGAAGGAGTCGTCAGTTCATCTCCTTCCACATGACCGTTGACAAGCAGCAAGAGCATGCAATGGGCTTTGCAGCATTAGCGGGCTTCCCCATGGTGCAGGGTGCCATTGACTGCACGCATGTGGCTTTGCGGGCACCTCTAAAGAATGCCGAGGATTATCGCAACCGGAAGGTCTACCATTCGCTCAACGTGCAGTTGGTGTGTGACCACAGTCAGCTCATCCTAGCTGTCAATGCCCGCTTTCCAGGCAGCAGCCACGATGCCTTCATCCTGCGCCAGACTTCTGTGGCAGGCATGTTCGAGGCCCAGCCTCACCCACGAGGATGGCTTCTCGGGGACAAAGGCTATCCTTTGTGCACCTGGCTGATGACCCCGCACTGTGCGCCCAGCACCCCTGCTGAAGAGGGATACAATGACAGCCAGCAAGCAACCAGGAACATCATTGAGCAAACAATCGGCGTGCTGAAGCAACGGTTCCGCTGTCTGGATCGTTCCGGGGAGCCCCACAGTACTCGCCTGAGCGAGTCTCCCATTTCATTGTCGTGTGCTGCATGCTGCACAACCTGGCTATCCACAGGACTCAGCCACTACCACCAGACATTGGAGGACCACCAGAGGAGGAAGAGGAGGAGGAGGAGGAGGACCAGCACAGGAAGGAGGCAGAAAGTGCAAGGGCCGCCCGTCGGCAGCTTATTGCAAGTTGGTTCTAGGCCCCCTCTCAGGGAATGGCTTGTGCCAATGTCAGAAGATGAATGTAGCCGCTCCACAAGCCCTCAGCCGAGCAGGGCAACCAGGACTTCCAAAAGAAAGCATGGACAGTGCAATTTAAGAACATTTTGACTGTGATACCTCTGTGCCCTTCCCACGTGACAAACTAATGGAGAGAAACCCCCCAAAAAACACAAATACACCAGTCTCGGCCTTTACAAGTAAAACAAATATACCAGTCTCGGCCTTTAAATATGAAACAAATATACCAGTCTCGGCCTTTAAATATGAAACAAGTACACCAGTCTCGGCCTTTATATATAAAACAAAGCATTTGGCCATACCTTCTACTTTTTCCCCTGCGAGGGTGATCTGTTTCGCTTCCGTGACTGGCCCCTACCCGCCCTGCAGCTCCTCCTCAATGGGACCCCAGTGGCTGCAGCAAGGCTGGGGGAAGGCTGCTGAGGGTCAGATGGTGAGACGGCAGATGCCCTTGGGGGTTGGCCTGGACCAGCTCTGGGCCTGGAGGGGCCGGCTGCTGACTGCTCCAACTCTGCTTGGGCGGCAGCAGTCTGTCCAACAGCTGGTGGCAGCTGCAATGGAGGAGTGACAGTGTTGGCTGCAGGAATGCTGCCAACCTGACAGATCACAGGCACTCCCTGGTCGGCTGATACATTGGCACGCGCACGGGCCAGCACTGCAGCATGCGCAGCAATCTGCTGAGGCACAGACTGCTGGGCTGCTGCGGCACGGCGAGTGCCCCGGCGATGCCTGGCCGATCCAGCGAGTGTGGCAGCAGTTAGTGCCCATGTGGCCCTGGTCTGTGTCTGCATGACAGCAGCCAGTGAATGCACGGCACGACTGAGCACTTGGTTAGAAGCCGCCTGTGTTGTGTATGTACCTTTAAGAGAATAACTGGTCTCAGACTGCAGTACCGGCAGTGACCACCCCTGTATAAAAGGCGCTAGTGAGCCTCTGTGTTTTTAGTTCACGATTGACTTCCACCAGTAAAGACTTATTTTGTTCACTCCTGCTGTCCGTGTCTCAATTATTCACGGACGTAACACTGGCGACGAGTAAGAAACGAACTTACCTGCAACTCGGCAGCACCTCAGACGACGTTATTGAAGGTCGAAGCCAGAAGAAAGAATAAATAAATAAATAACATCCAAAGAAACTCGAGAAACGGGTGTCGACCGTGGGCAACCGCCCTCCAAATCTTCGGATTGAAAACTTGCAGGAGAGACTGTCCAGAGCCAGGCTTGGTTCCTCGGTCTGTGGTTTTCCAGCTAATCGGGCTGGTGGCAGGTAGTGCACTGATTCTTCCTGGGCTGCGGCGGGCTAGAGCTCGATCGGGTGGCTTTTCAACGGGGCCGGGCAGCGAGTCGGGGAGCAAAGAGAGAGAGAGAGAGGGTGGAGCACACAGGGCGCGGCCGGTGCTTCGAATCCAGGCAGCGTTCGGACCTAAGAAGAGGGAGGGAAGTGTCCCAGGGGGTCCGCTCCGTGACGGGAAAATAATAAAAGAAAAATAATCAATATTAAACATGCAAGAAACCGTGGAAAGCAGCGCGAACAACAGCGGGGAAGAAGGCAAAGCGCGGGAGGCGCCATTTTGTTAAATCGGGGAAGAAAGCAAAGCGCGGGAGGTGCCATTTTAGATTTGCAAGATGCCGAAGACTGGCTGTATCACTGCTTTTGATAATACAATAGAGGACTGGGCCATGTATGTGGAAAGAGTCGAGTTTTATTTCGAGGCAAACGAAATAGCGGAGGGGAAAAAGGCATCGATATTGCTAAACTTAATGGGCGCTAGAACGTACGGCCTATTGCGGGACCTGATTACTCCAGCCAAACCGAAGGCGAAGAGTTTTAACAAAATTGTTGCTGTCCTACAGGAACACTTAAACCCTGCACCGCTGTTGATAGCAGAAAGATTTAAATTCCACAGGAGAACTCAGCACAAAGATGAGAGCAATGCTGAGTATCTTACGGAACTACGCAAGCTATCAAAGCACTGCCAGTTCGGAGCAGGACTGGCAGATACCCTATGGGACAAATTTGTCTGTGGACTCCTGAGTGAAGGAACACAGAAGAAGTTACTCTCAGCTGACGCTAGATAAGGCTTTTAGCGTGGCAGTATCGTATGAAGCAGCAGCCAGGGGAGCTGCAGAAATTCAACAAAAACCACAGGAATACGGCACCCACGAAATGACACGGGGATTTGCAAAATGTTATCGCTGCGGCAGAACTAACCATGACCAGAAGGACTGCTGGTCCAAAGACAAAATATGCAGGCTATGCGGGAAGATGGGACACATTGCACGAGTTTGCAGGTCTGGGAAGAAGACCAGCGACAACAAAAAGGCTACTAAGGAACCGTACAAGAAAGTACAAAAGATGACGGACAGTAGTTCCGAAGACCAGATGAGCGATAGTGAATCCGGGAACAGGAGACTAAGCTGTCTCAAACTTCACAATGTAATCGCAAAAGAGGATCACCGAACCATTTGGGTCACCCTCACGATAGCAGGGTCACAAGTTAAAATGGAATTGGATACAGGATCAGCGCTAACCGTCATGATTCGACGAGACTACGAGCGGCTATTTTCACACATACCCTTGAGAGAGACATCCATCGTCTTGACGATGTATACGGGGCAAAAAGTATACCCCAGAGGAAAAATAAGGGTGCCTGTCGAATACAACGGCAAGAAAGTATGGAAATTGTATCTCTACATACTGCCAAATGGTGGACCACCGTTATTGGGACGGGAATGGATCAGGAAGATAAACTTAGATTGGCACTCCATTCATGCAATGACGGTGGACGGTAAAGAAGATGAAGACGTCACTCCTGGATGATTGTCAACAATCTTAGCTAACACCAAAGAGGTATTTTAACAAGAACTGGGCACGCTTAAAGGCGTAACCGCCTCGATAAAAATAGAAGAGAACGCAGTTCCCAAGTTTTTCAAAGCAAGACCGGTACCATATGCAATATGCCCAGCCGTCGAGGCAGAGCTGGAGAATCTGGAGAAGGCGGGCGTGTTGTCTAAGGTCGACTGGAGCGAGTGGGCAACACCCATCGTTCCTGTCATGAAGAAAACGTTAAGCAATAAGTCCGGGGAGCCAAGGAAGATTCGCATCTGTGGGGATTTCAAGGTGACGGTGAACCCAATCCTTCACACAGTACAATATCCTCTTCCAAGGATAGAAGACATCTTCGCCTCACTGTCTGGAGGGAAGCGTTTTACAAAAATTGACCTAGCACAAGCATATTTGCAGATGGAGGTTAAGGAGTCCTCTAGGAAGTATCTCACGATAAACACTCACAAAGGTCTTTACCAGTATCATCGATTGGTATTCGGAGTAGCATCGGCTCCGACGATATGGCAAAGAGCGATGGAACAAGTTCTGCAAGGGATTCCGGGGACTCAGTGTTACTTGGACGACATCCTTGTAACAGGTGAAGATGACAGTGAACACCTTAACAACCTAGGACAGGTGCTCACTAGACTACGGGAACATGGGCTGAGAGCCAACCGCCCCAAGTGCGAATTTTTTAAGAAACAGATATCGTATTGTGGCCACGTGATTGATGAAGAGGGGTTACATAAGTCCCCTGACAAAATTGAAGCGGTTGTTAAGGCCCCAGCGCCTGAAAATGTGTCGCAACTGAGGTCATTCCTCGGATTGGTGAATTACTATCATAAGTTTTTGCCGAATTTGTCGACAATTCTGCACCCACTGAACGCCCTGCTACGAATGGGGGTAGCATGGAAATGGAGCGATGATTGTAAGCGTGCTTTTCAGAAGAGTAAGGACTTAATCACTTCAAGGGAAGTATTGGCTCACTACAACCCAGCACTGCCAATCAGGCTGGCGTGTGATGCGTCTCCCTATGGCATTGGGGCGGTACTGTCACATAAATTCCTTGATGGTTTAGAGAGGCCGATAGCTTTTGCGTCACGCTCGTTAACTTCTGCCGAGCGTAACTACACCCAGATTGACAGAGAGGCCCTCAGCCTAGTGTGGGGGGTGAAGAAGTTCAATCACTACCTGCACGGTCAAAAATTTACTCTACTAACCGATCATCAACCTCTTGTCTCCATTTTCAACCCTCGGAAGGGCGTACCGATAATGACAGCACAACGGCTGCAGAGATGGTCCCTTTTCCTAGGGGCACACCAATATGACATCGAGTACAAAGGAACTAAACAGCATGGAAATGCTGATGGATTGTCACGTCTACCGTTGCCGACGGTGGAAGAAGACCTTGCAGTGGATCCAATGGAGTTATTCCACTCGACCATAGTCGAATGTCTCCCTGTGACGAATGCAAACATAGAAAAGGAAACACGGAATGACCCAACCCTATCACGGGTCTATGATTTAACGGTGAAGGGATGGCCAGCACATGGTGAACCACTGCTGCCAGCATTCTCGCCGAGAAGAGAACAGCTGTCAGTGTGCAGAGGAACCTTGATGTGTGGATCCAGAGTAGTAATTCCACCTAAGTTGACGGATAGAGTGCTCAATGAGCTTCATGAGGGTCATCTGGGTGGGGTAAAAATGAAGAGCTTAGCCAGAGCGTTTGTGTGGTGGCCGGGAATCGATAGAGAAATCAAAGAGATGACCAAGAGCTGTGCAGGATGCCAGAAGGTCCAAAACGCCCCACCACAAGCTCCTCTGCATCCATGGGAGTGGCCCTCATCTCCATGGCAAAGGGTGCACATTGATTTTGCTGGTCCCTTCATGGACTCGATGTTTTTAATTGCGGTGGATGCACATTCAAAGTGGCCAGAGGTAATAAAAATGTCCTCAACCACCATGGAAAAAACTATCACAGTTTTACGAACCATATTCGCCAGGAATGGGCTGCCTGAACAGATTTGTTCTGACAATGGACCACAGTTTGTGTCTGAAGATTTCCGGAGGTTCTTAAAGAACAATGGTGTTAAGCATTACACATCTGCCCCATATCATCCAGCCACTAATGGATTGGCCGAGAGGTTTGTCCAAACATTCAAGAAGGCTACCAAGGCAATGTGTAATGAAGATATACCCCTACAACACAAGGTGGACAACTTCTTGTTTGCCTACCGGAATGCGACACATGCGGTTACCAACCAAACTCCAGCCATGATGTTCTTCAATCGAAGACTACGATGCCGCTTGGATTTGGTTAAGCCAAACGTCCGAAGAGATGTGGAGAACAGGCAGTTTCAGAATATGAATGAAAGGCCGACCAGGAGTTTTAAGATAGGTCAACCAGTTTTGGCCCGGGACTACCGCACTGAGAAATGGCAGCCAGGAACGATTTGTACACGACAAGGACCTCTCATGTATACCGTGGACGTTGGGGAGAGCATTGTAAGACGCCATGCTGACCAGATTCTAGAGTCACTGGAAAACGTCAACTCCACACCACGATCTGATACACCTGGTAATGAAATCGACGTTCCAATTGCAGCTACCGCAGAACCGGTAATATTGGAAGCAGATGAACCAAACAACGACATTGATCCCGACTCAACATTGCCAGAAGAACCTGATACCCCAAAGAGGCGTTATCCAGACAGAATCAGGAAGCCTCCTCAAAGACTGAACTTATAATTGCTTAAACTTAACCAATGTATCTAGCAACAGTAATTGTGATTGTAATTAGTTATCATTTAGTTGTTAAATGAATGTTATGTACTGTTTATCTAAAAGGGGAGGAATTGTTGTGTATGTACCTTTAAGAGAATAACTGGTCTCAGACTGCAGTACCGGCAGTGACCACCCCCGCATAAAAGGCGCTAGTGAGCCTCTGCGTTTTTAGTTCACTATTGACTCCCACCAGTAAAGACTTATTTTGTTCACTCCTGCTGTCCGTGTCTCAATTATTCACGGACGTAACAGCCTGTGAAGTAGCGAAGTCCTGCTGACTCCTAGCCTGTGCTGCCGCGACGTCCTGCAGACTCCTGCCCTGTGCTGCCCCGAATTCCTGCACACTCCTTGCCAGTGACTCTATGGAGTCAGGCATCCTTGCCACTGCAGCCATGAGCTCAATGTGCCTGCGCTCAGCCTGGGCGCCCATTTCCGCTAGGAGCCGTACCTCCTCTGCGCTCACCGTAGTAGGACTAGAGGCCGCACTCACCCTCTGGGAGAAGGCCGCCGAGCTTCCCCACCCCTCCCGCGTTGCTGCAGCCCGCTGGTCCCCGGAGCTTCACTATCCTCCGACCCTTCCCCCCTGCTCCCCTCCAGGGAAGACGTGTCACCATCATGGCCATGGGCTGCCTCGGCTGAGGGTGTCCCTGATGGGCTGGCTTCCTCTTCTTCCTCCTCTATGTCTGACTCGGACACAGTGCCAGCTTGAGGGGCTGCCTCCTCACCTGGCGAGTCACCATCTGAAAGCAGGGAGGCACAAGAGTTGCTTTAGAGTGAGGACAGGGCGGCATCGAGGGAGGCATGAGTGCTGCTGTGCACTGCATTGGTTCGATAGTGGCAAAGGATGCGGGTGTGAGGTGCAAGTGGAAAGAGAGAGGTCAAAAAGGTGATGACCTTACCATTGGTGCCCAGAACAGGGTCAGCATCTCCAGTGGTGACGGGGCCACTCAGCCGGCCTGCCATGATCCGCTCCACTCGCTGCTCGAGGTCACTCAGCTGTTTCAGGTCAGGACGGCCCCCCCCGGTCTGTCGCTGCTGTCTTCTGTTATGCGCCAGCTTGGCCTGCAAGAGAAAGGACCGCCTCTAAGTACAGTGTCAAGCCCTGATCTTGCCCGCACTGCCTCCCATGGTCGATTAGCCCTGACAGTGTCAAGCCCTGATCTTGCCCACACTGCCTCCCATGGTCGAATAGCCCTGACAGTGTCTAAAGTCCTGAATGCGCAAGTGCTTTTCATGACAGTCCCATAGCTGCTGGATGAGGGCTGGCCATTAGGGCTTTCAGACCCGTTTGGCCATAAAGTGAGGTGCACATGCAGGGATGAGGAGGATACTGGACAGGGTACTCACCCTGACAACCCGAGTGAGGTCGTTGAATTTTTTCCGGCACTGGGTTGGTGTCCTGCCAACCACGCTGTTGGACGTGACCCTGTTTGCCACATCCCTCCATGCTTTCCGATATTTGGCGGGCAGCGGCCTCCTGCCACCCTCAGGGAAGAGGATATGGCGCCTGCGGTCCACTGCGCCAACCAGCAACCTCAGGTCACCCTCGCCGAAGCGCTGCGCTCTCTCCCTGGCCTTCTCCATTCTCCTGGGCGTGGAGCTGTTCCAGAAGCAGTTTCAGGCCTTGCCTTAGGGCTGCAGTGTGCAGGGCGTGGCAGCCAAGCAATTCCACCCTCCCCCTTTAAGTGCTGACGGGTGCCTGACTGTCTGCCCTCAATGAGCAACTTGCCGCACCTGCGCTGCGCCCGCCTTCGGTGTTTGCGCCCTGGATCGCCGGCTTAGCGCCTAATGATAGTCATGCATCGCCTGCTTTAGCACAGCAGCAACCTCTTGGGGTGATGCAAATGAATTTCGGCGAAGGTGGCGCTAAGTTGCGCCGGGCGCAAAAGTTAGCGAACGCCATGCTGTAGCGCCCCAAACGTGGCTATACTGAATTTCTAGGCCTTAAAGTTTCTTTCATGTTAAACAGTTTCAATTAGTCTACAAATCTAAAAACAAATTTTGAATGCAAGACAAATTACTCCATGCCCAATTCTATTAAACACGCAACAGTCACATGCAATGATGTCAGTGGGGATTCACATTCGCTTACAAGGAATTTCACCCAGCTGCAGGAATGAGTTGTGCTCTGATTTATTGCAGGTCATGCTTACTGAGAATAGCAGTGTTTTTTAGCTTCAGTGATATTTACATTACTTGCACAGGTTGTGCTAAAAGCAAAATGTCTGGCTCTAATATATTATGAGGAAAACAAATTTGACTCAAGGTGATCAATAACAGAGAAAATGTTAGCACTTTAATAGTTTTATAAATAGACCAAGTCAAACAGGGCTGAGCTACAAAGGGATAGGAGCATGCCATTCAGCCCATCAGGCCTGTTTCATCTTTTTATTCATCATGTTAGGTAATGAAGTTCATAAAGACATTGATGGATTTTTTATGAGAAACACCTTGCTATTTTGAGGTATCTTATAAATGTTATATTTGGTATCAAAAGTATGAAAATAAAAGACTAACAAACTCTCCCATTGACTCAGTGGGTAAATGTACTGCGTGGTGTGATAATCAGCCATATAGAGCAGGAAATATTGGGGTCTAATCTTTCATCTATGTTGAGTTACTTCATCTTAGCTGGAGCAGCAGTTAGGCACTTTTACAATTGGTCTGAATGGGCCCATCCTGAGGAACCAGAAAATCATTCTTACTCCTGTTCACTATCCAGTGATCCTGCTGGAAAATGTATGAATGTATGTGTGTGCGCATGCATGTATATGTGTGTAAGGTGAGGTGAGGATTGGTCATGGTTACCATACTGCCCACAGTCATAAAGTCTTCTGAAACTCATTGTCTTGGCTCACACATGATTGTCACTTGAGTGAGGTGCCTGATGGTGGCTGGCACCAATAGACCCAAACATCAGCATGAGTCACTGCCTGCAAGAGAGGGCAAGGGAAAAGTGGTGAAAACTGGAAAAGAAATAGACAGTTGCTCAGTGGCTCACGGTGCTAGCCGTGGCTCACTGGGTAGTACTCTCTTCTGAGTCAGAAAGTTGTGGGGTCAAGTCCCACTCCAGAGACTTGTAGTACAAAAATCTGGGCTGACCCACCAGTGCAGTACTGAGGGGGTGCTGCACTGCTGTCTTTTTGATGAGATGTTAAACCGAGGCCCCGTCTGCTCTCTCTGGTGGATTAAAAAATTCAATGTCATGATTTTGAAGAAGTGCAGGGGAGTTATCCCCGGTGTCCTGGCCAATATTTAGCCCTCAATCAACTTTACAACAACAGATTATCTGGTCATTATCACATTGCTGTTTGTGGGAGCTTGATGTGCACAAATTGTCTGCCGCGTTTCCTACATTACAACAGTGACTACTCTTCATTGGCTGTAAAGCACTTTGGGATGTCCCGAGGTTGTGAAAGGTGCTATATAAATGCAAGTCTTTCTTTTTTTTCTTTTTTCTTGCTATTTTCACTAAATACCAGCACTACATTAAAAAGAAACCATTACATGTAACTATTTTGTATTTTAAATATCAATAGTTTATTTCAAAAGGCTGGGAATTTCCTTGGGGTTGACCCTGCTCCACCGTCATAACTTTGCCGGAAGTGTGGCGATGGAGTGGGAACAGCTCCGAGGAAATTCCCAGACTAAGTGTTATGAAACGTGATACAGTGAAATGGAGAAATCCAACTTTGAACATCTCACCTGAAGGATGTCATTGCTTTTCCTTCATCTAAGTATTTTAAGCAGTAGATCATAGTGATATTATCCCTCATTTACTTTTACAACTTTCCACAGAATTGTGGCTCCTTTGTGTTATTGCTTTGAGAAGCAAAATTTCATAACATATATATTATGCAAGATAAAATGTTCATAATGTTGCAAATATATATTAAATTTTACTTGCAAGAAGTCAGCAACTTAGATTTCTGTAGTAACAAGAGAAATGCCAGAGCATTTTTCAGGAATGGAAAGTGAGTGGGTCGTGAGCAGGGGCAGGGAAAAAGGAAGAGGAAGAAAAAAATTAGATTTTTTTTTTAAACGTTCATGGAATGTGGGTGTCACTGGCAAGACCAGCATTTATTGCCCATCCCTAATTGCCCTTAAGAAGGTAGTGGTGAGCTACCTTCTTGAACTGCTGCAGTCCAGGTGGTGAAGGTACTCCCAGCCTCTGACCTGCTCTTGCAGCCACAGTATTTATGTGGCTGGTCCAGTTAAGTTTCTGGTCAATGGTAACCCCCCAGGATGTTGATGGTGGGGGATTTGGTGAAGGTAATGCCATTGAATGTCAAGGGGTGGTGGTTAGACTCTCGTTTGTTGGAGACAGTCATTGCCTGGCACTTGTGTGGCGCAAATGTTAATTGCCACTTATCAGCCCAAGTTGTGAATGGAACTGAACACTGTGCAATCATCAGCGAACATCCCCACTTCTGACTTTATAATGGAGGGAAGGGCACTGCCCTGAAGAACTCCTACAGCGATGTCATTGGGCTGAGATGATTGGCCTTCAACAACAGCCATCTTCCTTTGTGTTTGGTATGACACCAGCCAGTGGAGAGTTTTCCCCCTGATTCCCAATGACTTCAATTTTACTAGGGCTCCTTGATGCCACACTCGGTCAAATGCTGTCTTGATGTCAAGGGCAGCCACTCTCACCTCCCCTCTGGAATTCATCTCTTTTGCCCATGTTTGGACCAAGGCTGTAATGAGATCTGGAGCCAAGTGGTTCTGGCGGAACCCAAACTGAGCAACGGTGAGCATGTTATTGGTGAGTAAGTGCCACTTGATAACACTGTGGATGACACCTTCCATCACTTTGCTGATGATTGAGAGTCGACTGATGGGGCAGTAATTGGCCGGATTGGATTTGTCCTACTTTTTGTGGACAGGACATAGCTGGGCAATTTTCCACATTGTCGGGTAGACGTCTGTGTCACAGCTGTGCTGGAATAGCTTGGCTGTAGGCACGGCTAGTTCTGGAGCACAAGTCTTCACCAGGATAGCTAACATGTTGTCGGGATGTAGCCAGTGCGTTCAGACATTTCTTGATATCACATGGAGGGAATTGAATTGGCTGAAGACAGGCTTCTGTGATGGTGGGGACCTCAGGAGGAGGCCGAGATCAATCATTCACTTGACACATCTGGCTGAAGATGGTTATAAATGCTTCAGCCTTATCTTTTGCACTTGTGTGCTAGGCTCCACCATCATTGAGAATGGGGATGTTCTTGGAGACTCCTCCTCCCATTAGTTGTTTAATTGTCAACCACCATTCACAACTGGATGTGGCAGGACTGCAGAGCTTTGATCTGATCCGTTGGTTGTGGGATCGCTTAGCTCTGTCTATAGCATGCTGTTTGTGCTGTTTAGCATGTATGTAGTCCTGTGTTGTAGCTTTACCAGTTTGGCACTTCATTTTTAGGTGCTGCCCCTGGCATGCTCTTCTACACTCCTCATTGAACCAGGGTTGGTCCCCTGGCTTGATGGTAAGTAGACATGACCAAAGAGGACTTTTTGGAAAGTAGGGAGGGAGGTAGCAAGCTTCTAGAGGGCAGAGATAAGGTGATGGAACGAGGGAGTGGAGAACGAGAAGTAGGCCATACAGGTAAGAGTGGAGGGTGCTCACAAGGTGACAGCGGTGGAGGAGATTGCATGGATAGCGAAAGGTGAGATTATAGAGGGATTTGAAATTGGGAACAAGAATCTTAATGTTAAATCTCTAGAACATAGGGAGCCACTGGAACTTGGTAAGGACATGGGTGATGGGGATAGTATAGCTCAGTTCATGGGCTGCAGCATTCTGAATAATGTATAACTTATGAATGGTAGGAGCAGGGAGGACAGCAAGGATAGCATTGAAGTCCAGCCTCAAGGTGATAATAGCATGAATTACGGTGTTGAAGGATGGGGTTGAGGGAAAGGCAGATGATGTTGTGGAGGTGACAGAAAGTGATCATAGTGACAGATCAGATGTGGGGGGTAAACTGAGCTTGGAGCAATATACCAAAGTTCCTTATCCCTGGCCTTAGCCTTAAGTAGCAGTCGGGGGTTGAGGGGGAAGATGAGGTTGAGGCTGAATGTACATGGGCATTTGCGGGAGTCAAAGTGGATGGCTTTAATTTTGTTGATATTAAACCAGAGCAATCTTCGCTCGTTCAGATATTAACGTTGGTTAGGCACTTGGAGACAATGGCAAAGTTGCGCACTTGATGGAGGAGGTGACTAAGTAGAACTGTGTTTTGTCCTTTGTACGGCAAGGCTCTGTGGATGGTTGTGAACAAAATAACAGTTTGTAGGCATGTCACTGTGGATTGTTACCCAGAATGCATGGGATGAAAGGGTAGCAGTGAAAACCCTCCAAGCCTAATGTTATGAACTGGACTTCTTCACAACACTGTGGTACCTGGTAACAATACCCAAAGAGGATTTCATTCATAATAATATTATTGAAATTAAAAATTCAGCTCTCTTTCTGAAATAAAATATAATATAAAATTAAGATTTAATATAGACAAGTATTAAATTTGCATTGTTTATGAGAAAACATCTGGAGTGAATTGTGCTGTAAAACCTATTATTTTCACTACAAAATGACTAATTTACTTATGATGTTAATTGAATGTTGGAAACTTTTAATTTTCAAATGCAACTGCTTTTGATTAGTCTCTGGAGAAACATAGACGACAAAGACTCTCTTCAATAATTGATTGCATTATGTTAAACCAGATGATTCAAGCTATGCCGAGATACACACTGACAGAGAAGTTGGCATTTTGCTTTTTCCTGTTTCTTGTCTGCTGTCACAGAAGCCCAGCTGACCACTGCAAAGACAAATGATTTGATGAGGGAGTTTTGTCCTTTTGCTCTTTACATGGTGCAAGTGATGGAGAACACATGTGGTATGAAACAGTTCAGTCCACGTTCTGTTTACAGGGACCTTTAGAAGTGTCAGCATCTCTCATCACATCCTATAAAGGCTGTTACAGTCTAAGGGTTCCACTGAGATACACAATCATTTCTTCACACCCACATGTACGATATGCTCTACCGGACTGTGCGCTGACAGGAAGGGAGACAGGAATATCCAATCCCTTTTGCTGTATCCCCTCCCCCTCACAGACTGCTGGTAAATGTCATCTAGTCCTGTTAGATTGTTTGCTTAGTTTTGTAAAAAATGTAAGAATGTAGTTCAGGATAATTTGCAAGTGCTTTTCACATGTGTTTCCTTAGTGTAATCTGGAACATTGTCACGCGCAAAGGATGTGGTTAAATCATGAAAAAAAGGGACTCGATTAATGAAGCTAACATCAGTCTACTTTTCCTGGTAACTATACAAGCTCAAAACTAGGGAAGGATTCATAAGATTTCATCAACCCCCCAACCCACACACCCACACTGCAGCTTGCTTATATCCAGGTCAAAATAAGGAAAACTTGCTTCCTTTCCTCAAAACACAAATGAAGCTTAAGAGGATGAATCCTGATATAAAGTTTAAAGTAGACATGTATTATCAGATTCCACTCACCACAAAAGATTTTTTTTATTCGTTCACGGGATATGGGCGTCGCTGGCAAGGCCAGCATTTATTACCCATTCCTATTTGCCCTTGAGAAGGTGGTGGTGAGCCGCCTTCTTGAACTGCTGCAGTCCATGTGGTGAAGGTACTCCCACAATGCTGTTGGGGAGGGAGTTCCAGGATTTTGACCCAGCGTCAATGAAGGATTGGCGATATACTTCCAAGTCAGGATGGTATGTGACTTGGAGGGGAACTTGGAAGTGGTGGTGTTCCCATGCGCCTGCTGCCCTTGTCCTTCTAGGTGGTAGAGGTCTCGGGTTTGGGAGGTGCTGTTGAAGAAGCCTTGGTGAGTTGCTGCAGTGCATCTTGTAGATGGTACACACTGCAGCCACAGTGCGCCGGTGGTGGATGGGGTGCCGATCAAGCGGGCTGCTCTGTCTTGGATGATGTTGAGCTTCTTGAATGTTATTGGAGCTGCACTCATCCAGGCAAGTGGAGAATATTCCATCACACTCCTTACTTATGCCTTGTAGATGATGTCCTGGGGCTGAAATGATTGGCCTCCAACAACAACAACCATCTTCCTTTTTGTTAGGTGTGACTCCAGCCAGTGTAAAGATTTCCCCATGTTTCCCATTGACTTCAATTTTACTAGGGCGCCTTGATGCCACACTCGGTCAAATGCTGCCTTGATGTCAAGGGCAGTCACCCTCACCTCCCCTCTGGAATTCATCTCTTTTGTCCATTTTTGGACCAAGGCTGTAATGAGGTCGGGAGCCGAGTGGCCTTGGCGGAACCCAAACTGAGCATCAGTGAGCATGTTATTGGTGAGCAAGTGCCACTTGATTGCACTGTGGATGACACCTTCTATCACTTTGCTGATGATTGAGAGTTGACTGATGGGGCGGTAATTGGCCGCATTGGATTTGTCCTGTTTTTTGTGGACAGGACATACCTAGGCAATTTTCCACATTGTCGGGTAGATGCCAGTGTTGTAGCTGTGCTGGAATAGCTTGGCTAGAGGTGTGGCTAGTTCTGGAGCACAAGTCTTCACCACCACAGCCAACATGTTGTCGGGGCCCATAGCCTTTGCTGTATCCAGTGCATTCAGCCATTTCTTGATATCACGTGGAGTGAATCGAATTGCCTGAAGACTGGCTTCTATGATGGTGGGGACCTCAGGAGGGGGCCGAGATGGATCATCCACTCGGCACATCTGGCTGAAGTTGGTTGCAAATGCTTCAGCCCTGTCTTTTGCACTTGTGTGCTGGGCTCCACCATCATTGAGGATGGGGATGTTCATGGAGCCTCCTTCTCCTGTTAGTTGTTTAATTGTCCACCACCATTCTTGGCTGGATGCAGCAGGACTGCAAAGCTTTGATCTGATCTGTTGGTTGTAGGATCACTGAGCTCTGTCTTTAGCATGCTGTTTCCTCTGTTTAGCATGCATGTAGTCCTGTGTTGTAGCTTCACCAGGTTGGCACTTCCTTTTTAGGTACGACTGGTGCTGCTCCTGGCATGCTCTTCTACACTCCTCATTGATCCTGGGTTGGTCCCCTGGCTTGATGGTAATGGTAGAATGAGCGATGTGCCAGGCCATGAGGTGCTGTGCTATGAGTAAATTGTAGTAGGGATTAGTGTGTTTGTGAAATTTGAAGAGCAGATTTTGTACATGACAAATTAATGTTTCAGTACCAATCCTTTTTCCCAATTACAAACAAGCTTTACATCTTTGCGCAAGCAATGAAATCGGCCATTTTGTGGTCGTTGCACTAAGGGGGAGAAATTCGGTACCTTAGTACATCCAATTAGCCACTGGCTGGGGCACTGAGGCTGTAGCACCGCAGTGAGGCGAATCCAGCGCCGCACACCGAATTTGGCTCCCCTGTAGGACCACTGCTACAAGTTAGCACTGGGGACCACAGCGCCAGGCAGATCGCGACATCAGCGAGCATGCAACGCTCACTAAGCACCTGATCTGCCAAATTGAGTATCGCCTCCTGCCTTAGCGCCTGGTCCTGACAGCGATAGGAAAAAGAGTCATCAAGCTAGCAGATGGCGGCTCCAGGGGCACTATTTAAAGGGATCATTAGTAATGAGTCGCAGCTCTCAGGTTAGTGCTGTTTCACTGCTTCCTTGTCAGTTTGAGATAGATCAAGAGTTGAATTCAGTCATTCAAAGTTTGTTTAGTCTCCGGAGTGTTGCAGCTTCTAAAAGTTAGTTAAGTTTATTCTCACAAAATATGAAAGTGCTGCACTTCCTTACATTAATGGGAGCTGTACTGGCAGTCGACTTCGCCCTCCAGGATCTACTGCGGAGGGAGAGCAGGCAGCAAGAAAGATTGGAACATATGGCCAGAGGGAGGAGGAGGGCCATCGGGGCTCTCTACAGGAGGCCTTACCCTCCTACCATCAATTAAGCCAGGAGCAGTGTATTAGAAGGCTCCGCTTCAGCAAGGAGGTGGTCACAGAACTCTGCCACCTCCTGCAACCAGACCTCGAGCCTCAGATCAGGTCGACCATGGCTCTCTCAGTGGCAGTCAAGGTCACCGTCGACTTCAATTTCTTCACCAGCGGATCCTTCTAGTTTGCAACAGGAGATATAGGCAACATCTCACAGTTCACCGTCAATCACTGCATTAGGGAGGTCACAGAGGCGCTCTACAGTAGGAGAAGGGACTACATTTCCTTCCCCATCACCAGAGTAAAGCAGGACGAGCGTGCATGTGGCTTTGCCAGGATAGCAGGATTCCCCATGGTGCAGGGCACCATTGACAGCACCCATGTGGCTTTGTAGGCACCGCATAACAATCCTGAGATCTTCCATAACCGCAAAGGCTACCACTCACTTAATGTCTAGTTGGTGTGCGACCACAGACACCGAATCCTCAATGTGAATGCCCGCTATCCTGCCAGCAGCCACGATGTCTTCATCCTGTGCCAGACCAATGTTCCAGCACTCTTCCAGCCACCACATCAAGCTCACGGCTGGCTGGTCGGAGACAAGTAGTATCCACTCTCCACCTGGCTCATTACTCCCCTCCGCAACCCCATCACTCCTGCATAGCACTTATATAATGAGAGCCATGCCACCACCAGGAACATCATTAAGCAGACCATCGGGGTGCTCAAGCAATGGTTCCGCTGCCTTGACCACTTGGGAGGAGCCCTCCAGTACTCGTCAGAGTGGGTGTCCCGCTTTGGCATGGTGTTCTGCATGCTCCACAATCTGGCCATCATGAGGGCCCAGCCCTTGCCAGCAGGGATTGCGGGACCACCTCAGCAGGAGGAAGAGGGCGAGGAGGAGGAGGGGGATGATGAGGAAGAGGAAGACAAGGAGGGGGAGGAACAGGAGCGAGGGAGGAGGCAGCCACTCAATTGGCCTTCTGGAAGGATGGTCCATGACCGCCTCATCAGACTATGACTGCCTCATCAGACTGTGGTTCCAGTAAATTTAACCCCAGATCCCCATTGCTCATCACATCCGCATCATTCCATCCCTGTCGCAGGCCATATCACAGCACACAGCTGAAATGAGAGATAGTACAAAATTATCTGAAGTGAATGAATAAATTTATCAATAATCAGTGAACACATCTTTACAACAATAATATTTACTATTCAATGTTGTGCAATCCCTTAGTGCCTTGTGTAAGGGGTTTTCGATTGCAGAGGTTTCTCTCTCTAGAGGCCTCTCTCTCTTGCACAGTAAAACCTTGAGTGGTTCGACCCACTCGCCCCTTAGGTTCTAGACACTGGACTTGGATGCAGGAACTACAGTAGAGAGAATACTCGATAGGCCAGGTTTAATGGAAACGAAATGAAATTTTATTGCACAGAGAAAAACAAATCAAAAGCAAGTCAAGAAAAGGGTACATGGGAGGGAAAAAAAACAAATTCATAATACATTACTAACTGAGATAGATACAGGCATATTATACTTTACATAAGTCATCATGAAATGGGGAAACACACGGAACATCGAGGGACAACAACTCATTACCCCTTAAATGCCCACCCCCTAAGCCTAGCTAGATCAGATTGTGAGGGGCCAGAAACATGCTCACCAATCCAGTTGGAAAGTATAGAGTTTTGAAACAGGTCTGCGTTTTGATCCTTTCAGGCGTCCTGTCTCCATGTGGTCAGCGCTGCGGGCTGCAACACTCTCTCTTCTTCCTCGAGGTGAAGGTCACGGACAGGCTGGACACTGGCAGGCCTGAATGTCGGCGGGGACGGCGACCACCTGTTTGACCATGGTTGAAGAGGTCTCTTCGCGGAGTCTAGCTGATTACCATTTTCAGCTAGATTTCTTCTGTAGGGCTGCTGTCCCTTGTCTCGTCAACAGCCCGGGGTTTGTCGATGATCTCCCAATGGTTACCCCTGGGCGGGACGCAGACTCGAATCACCTTCTTGGTCTCTGGATTGACGTTCCTCCACGGCTCTCAAAAGGACAAGCTCAAAAACGCGTCTCGCTGATCGCTACCGATGGCTACCCGGGACTCCAGTTATACTTCTCAAAGAAGCCTTTATCTCCCACCAAATCAAGGTTAGTCTTTGTTTAACTTTTGGTGGGCTTGTATCACAACGGGGTAGTTATTATATTTAAACTGCTTTCGGGATGGCCGGTGATGGCCATCTCTGGTCTGGAATGACCTTGTATTGTTTTGAATGTCTTCTTGATGTCTTTAATGGGTCTTTGATGTTCCCCTTATGAATATAAAACTGTTTCCCTTTGTCTGGGTAAACATTTAGATGGCCTTTATCTACAGGCCGATCTGACTGGATCTGCATCCAATCCATATGTATGTGGTTGTGTCTGGTTTCGTTTTCTCCGAAACGGCCTTCCAGAACTTACTGTGGGCTGAATCCACAAAGGCTGTCTGGGGACTGCAGGAACCATTTTAAAGTGTCCAAAAAGCTAGTCACGGGGTCTGGCAGCCATTTTGTGTGTCCCTTTTTCTGGGCTTCTTTTAAAACAGTCTTTAAAAGTAAAGGCCTCTTCTGCCAAAGGACCCTTATCTGACAATATTAATTTTGCGAATCTTACAGTCCCCCCTGATGATACTATAACTTGCTTGAAGTATCATAATTCTGAGTGAGCAAAATTTTCTGACTTTCCACAATCAGACCATCCCCTGTAATTACCTATCTATGATCCCACGACACATGCATTTCCCATTTCAGAAAACCTACAGTGTACATTAAGCATCTATAGATGGCAATACATTGGATTTAAAATTTGACACACTCATTACCAGGCATGGAGGGGGGCCTAATACCCCTACACCACCTGGTTCATACACATTGGGGCATTGATTCCTCCCCAAACGCGTGAGTACAGAAGGGGTACTCACGCGTCTGGCCGGAGGAAATGCCGGTTTTCAGCATACACAGCGCATGCGCTGAAAACCGGCATTTCTTCTCCTCTAACCCAAGAGGTGAAGAGGCTAGCGTGTGTGCTGTAGGGGGCAGCGCGTGCGTCTTGGATTTCCTCTGTTTTGGGGGATTTGCACATGCGTAAAGGCCTCCGGTCTTTACGCTTGTAAAAAGCACACGTAAGTATTTATTTTTACAGGTAAGTGGTGTTTTAGTGCAATTTAGAATTTTTTTTCCCGCAGGTTTATTATTTTAAAGAATCTACAATAAGGTAAGTTTAGTTTTAGACCCTTTTTATTAAAAATTTATTTTTTTCAAAAAAAAAAATTATTGTTTAAATTATTTTTTAAAACTTTTTTATACTTAATTTAATGATTGGGATGTTTTTTAAAATTTTATTTAAAGTTTAAGTAGTGTTTTGGAGTGCAGTACTTTTCATGAGTTTGACAGTTCTTACTCTCAAGCTTATGAATGAAGTTTCCCCTCCCCTGATTGGCTGCACAGTGCTCACCTGATCCCAGCCGGCACATCGCACTAACTACGCCGCTGGGTCAGGTTAGCACAGCGCGCCGACATCAGAACCGGGCCACTGACAGGAAACCCACTGCGGGCCAGGTTTCAGATATCGGCGCGCCGGGTAAGTGCGCATCGGGGGCTTGCACGCGTGGCAAGCCCCCGACACCAAGTTCTGGGCCATTATCTTTTATTAACTACAACTCACTTAATGAACTTCAACAATAAAAATAAAGTACACACGAAATTATACATGAACAAACATCAAACATAGAGGAGGGAGGGAAACTTTAACTTTATACATAGCAGCAAAAATCTAAACGGGTGTCTCCTCGTCTACCCGCCCATAATGCTCCCTCCATTCTCCCCTGTTCTCATACTTCTGCGAATGTCTGACCTTTTTACAGTGTACAAACAGTAAATAAATCACAATAAAAACCTGACACACTACAAGGATGTGAGAGGCTATCCTAATCCAAGAAGGGACTTCTATACTAGTGAACAGATCCCACCACAGTGGGGTTACTATATCTAGTATGTTTGCCCTTATTTCTAAAGTCTTCTGCTCCAGTGTGTAGAAATGTTTCTGTGAAACGACAACGGCTTTTAGTATCTTGGTGAGGTGTACAGGGAGAGGGGGAATGATATAGCCAAAATGTGCGACGAATCGTTGCAGATCGGTGAAATTTTCTTTAACAGTGATGTGAACAGTGGAAGGTTCAGGAATGGGGACAATTCGCTCTTGGGCCACTTGAACTTCTGCCTTGGGTTTGAAGCAGAAACTGCTGTCACTCACCGGACACCAGCCGTGCTGTCCATGTTGGTAGTGGGGCGCTGCGGTGGTGACACAGTATGTCCCACTTCCTATATATGCCACCTGCGGGGGCACATGGCCTTGTGCCATTGCCTCCATGGTGCAATTTATAGGCTTCACGCCAGCAGTTCTGAACCCACACTGTGGTTTCGAATAGGCATTCAAGTGCTGGGGACACAGAATGATGTGTGCTCCCCGGCTCCGGCACCCCGAGAGGTTGGTACCCATCATTGCATGCTCCCATCAAATGACGTACGGTGGGACCGCTGTGTAGCGAATGTGTGCACCCCCCTGAATGACTCCAATGTTCTCCACCCTGTATACCGGGGTGGGTTTAGCTGTCTTTCCCATCACCGGCATTCTTACCACTATACCCATAATGGTGTGATTAGACCGCCCACAGTCCACTGGGACTGGGTAGGCCTCTGAAGCTAGTCTGAGCTGGCACGGACTCAATGTGTTCTCAAAAGGGTGGAGGGCTGCGAGGTGCTTATTGCTGATCCAGGAGGGGACCAAGCCTTGTTTTAAATCCTCCAGATTACTGCGGCCCTCGCCCAGTAACCACGCCCCATACAGCACGCATGCCTCATTCTGCGTAGCCTGATCTGACGCGTTCCGATCCTCCCTGATGAGAGCATTTACCTTTTTAGCGTGTTTCTCCAGCTCAGCTATGATTTCTTTTAAGTGTAGTGTCATGGCCTGGTCCTCATGTAACTCAGAACCCACTACCTTATTCTCATCCGTCAGTATCTTTCTTAACCGCCCTTTTAAATCATTGATCTGAGTCTGCAGCTCCACGTCATCCAGAGTGTTGAGGACGGAAGTCCCTGTGTTAAAAGCTGTAAAAATATCATTTACTGTACCCCTTCTTTGTCTCCCTACCCTGTCCAAAACCTCATGTGGTGTGTTGTACAATCTGGCTCTGTCTACATCAGCAAAGTCGAATTCATAAAATTGTCTGAACATGTTTGTTAGCAGCACCTGGTACAATTGCTCCATTTGCTCAGGGCACCACTCTGGCAATCGCACCTCGGTGAGGTTTAAAATCACTGAGGCCACCGCATAGTGCACCCCTTGGTACAGCACCTGACCTGTGGGCACTAATACCAATCCGTTCCCGGGTCCTTTGGTAGTGGTGGGGCACCCTTCCTTGTGGGCTTTGGCTACTGGAATCGTGGGCAGGGGCTTGCGGGGGCGGGTGATGAGCTCAGTGGCGTTTACTGGGATCTGAGTGTGATGAAATATGCCATTCATCAGGCACTGTATTCTCTGTGTTTAGTTTAGTTTCAGTTTCATTTCCTTACCTGTATTGTATTGTGTGTAGGGCTCCGCCCATACCTGGCCCCTACTTAAGCAGGCCCAGCGTGTCTCACATCCAGTACAGCAGATCTCTGGATGAGAGACACTTCTCCAATGTGTATTACTTTCTGAGTTAATAAAAGCCTTGCTTTGCTCCGTTAACATTGAGTCTCGGATTCATTGAGGCACATCACTGAGAGTATGGGACTCCGCACGCACGTGTGCTGACGTCCCACCTCATCCCTTTCCCAGCATCCTGCCACTGCCTTTGGAAAAAGATGGAGACGCCTGTGGGGCAGACGCATTCTGAATCCCACATACAGATGTAAATCCCCTCATCTGGTTCCCACCATTTGTCCTAACAGACACTCAACCCCCCATGAGTCCCCGTAATAGTCCGATGGGTATTGTTACCCAGTCTCTCCCACTCGACCGTGGAGTTCTTCATGGTTTGCTCAACTTGCGCAACCACCATTATCTGTCCAAAGGGACATGCCCCGTACATTTCAAGCAAATCTTTTTCCCGACAGTGACGCTGACTCTGGGTGCGATGATCCTCACCCTGGGACACATTGGAGAAGTCTCTCTGTACTTAAAACCGAACTGGCTGGAGTATTCCGTAGAGTTCGACCCCAGCCATCCCGGCCACCTCCCTTCGTGGAAATAGATGGCTGTCTCCTCGACGTCACGTCTTCCCGTCCCATCGGTCGCGATGGGGGCTGTGTCTCCGGAACAGCCATACACGGCCGAGTCCTTGGTGTAGCCCCGGTAGGCCAGGCTCCACCCGACCACCGTGAACGCGACGAGAATCCCTTTCATTATCCTTTTGGTTCCTGTAACAAATTAAACGATACAGCCAGGCTCCCGAGAGATTCTGGCCTAGGTGAAGGCATGATCGGGTCTTTCGACCTCGATCCAACACAACACACATGCTGGGCAGATTCCAAAACTATTACTTATACACACTATCATCTTAAAATTACACGCCTTAAACTTAAACTTAAAACTTAACTAAACTTATGTACAGCGCCGCCCGTCCCCGGGCGGCTTGCCTAATCCCTGTTTGGACTGCAGCTCACCGCTCCCTGTGGCGGGGCTGCACTGACCTGTAGCTCGGGTCCCTCACAGCCTTTTGCTGCCAATTGGGAACTGCGTTTTTCTAGGGATCTCCCAAGTCGGTGTCGGCTGGGATAAGGGGAATCTGGCCAGAGTTTCCTTGGCTGAGGCGTTCGAGCCGACCTGCGAGGGGGTACCTTTGGTGAGGCTCCCTTAGCGAGTGGACCTTTGGGTGGGACTTTAGCCCTCACAGCCCATGGCTCCTCCACGACTGCCGGCTTCGGCTCCCTTTCCTCAGGCTCCGCCCCTTTGGGATTTGGGTCTGTGGGAGACGACTTCTCCCTACCTGTCCCTACAGGTGGAGAATCTCCGCCCCCAAATTCTACCTCCCCCAAACTTGAGTCGAGGGCGGGATCTCCGTCCTCTGACTCCACCTCCTCCAGAATCGTGTCAGGGGCGGGGCCTAGCTGTTCGGGCTCCCCCCCGATGGCGTTCGGATCAGGAGGAGGGCCTTGGTCTTCGGTCTCCTCCTCGTCCGAGTCGCAGGCCATTGGGGAAGCCTCCCAGGCGGGTGGGACAGCTTCTCCCTTCAAGCAGGCTGCGGTTCCAGCCTGTGTGGTCTGTGACTTATTGCATGCCCCAGGCTGAGGATCCTTACCCTCAGACCTGGCTTCGGTTGTTGGCTCTTTTGCACCCGGCTTAAACAGTTTGCACTGATTGATGTGAAACCATTTAGTGCGTCGGGGCAACTTCACTGTACTGGTGGCGGGGACCGGTGGGTCTTGCACCGACTCCTGTCTAGCCTCTTCTATGGCTCTCTCCCCAGCGCGGATGGTCAGACCTAGGAATTTTATTTCCCGCCGACCAACCCGTGCTTTCTTTGGTTTCACCTTGAACCCCTCTTTTCCTTTCTCTCCCGCACTCGCTCCCCAGAGACAATGGTTTCTTAGATCCATGAGGATCCCGTGCGCTACCAAGAAATCAGACCCAAGGACCCCCTTTCTACCCCCCGTCTCCCACTTCATCAGGGTACACTTCCACGTGGTGCGGAGTGATCCTAGACGAATGGAGAGAGCCTGTTCTTCGCCTGTGAAGCCCGATAGCTTATATGGAACCCCAGTGGACAGAGGTGAGGTGGTAGGGTTATCTGAGTGGATCACGGTGCACGATGCCCCCGTATCCAATAGATAGGTCCCCTGCACCTCCTCCACCTCCATCTCCACGATGGGTCTTTTCCATAAATCATATCGCAGCGTGCACAGGTAGACGGGCTGCGCTGGTTCTAGTCATTTGGATACAGCGGTCGGGGCTGTGGGAACGACAGGGCCGGTGGCGACGGCTATCCTCCCCTACTCTATCATAAGAGATCGCATTGTCTCTATGATTGACTCTATCGCAGCGGGATCCATAGCTGCACCGGTTCCTCTTTCAGGGGCAGGGGCTGCATTTTGGACCTGGGCTCGTGCTGGGGCGGTGGCTTGGGCTTGGGCTTGGGCTGCGGGAGCTTTTCCCTTATTATCCTTCCACGGATTTTTACAGTCCATGCGCCAATGTCCATCCTTCCCACACCTGTAACAATTGAGCTTGGCTTGGGCAGGGCGATTCCCCTCCTGACGCCACTCCTTCTTGCTTTGGGCTGCGGGTTTTGCCTCATGCACTTTTCCCTTAGAGGGAGGTGCCTCCTGACTTCTACAGTTCTTGTACGCAAAGTTAAGCTGTCGGAGCACGGTCTCCTCCGTGATACCGGGACCTTGGGGGTCAAACCAAGATTTGGCTAGGGTCCGTATTTGGGGCAAGCTGCTAGCAACCAGACAACGGAGCCAATGAACCCGCTGTTCGGCGTTCATTGCGGCCCATTCCGGCATGCCCGGACAACTGCGCCGATACACTGGCCACAGCCTTTCTGCGAAAACCCGCGGGGGTTCTCCAGTTAGCTGCACAGTCCCTTCCACCCGGAGGAACGGATTACCATCGTCCACACCCAGAACCTCCAAGACCTCATCCCTGAGTTCCACATACCCTGTCTGTCCCCTCTTACTCCCGTCTGAGAGGCACTGAAGGATTGTGCTATCCAGGGAGAAGAGCAGCATCTTTGCCTGTTGAAGATCATCACAATCATTGATGGCGGCTGTCTCCTCTACCTCCCTGAAATGGACTGAGGGATCTCCCTTCTCGGAGAGTTTTGGGAGGTGGCTTATCATTGCTCTGAGTTGTTGGGCACCGTGGGGTAGCACGATCTGGTTCAAGTGGGATCCGTCAGTGCCATCTGCGGCGGTGGCACCGAACCTCTGGTGCCGAGTAGGACACATTGGTGCCGGCTCCGGCTTTACTACCAGGGGTTGTTCCTCCTCCTGCTCCACCTCGGCTACCCTTTCTTTCACCACCCCCCCTTCGGGCCAAGCCTCACTATAGCTTGGCAGGGCTGAGAGCTCAGTGGCTGGTGCCACAACTACTTCACAAGGAATCAGATGTTTGGATTCCTGCAAAAAGTCTATGTGACTTGCTTTTGGGCTTATGAGGCACACCATGCCTTTTGCCTTAACCAAGGCCGTTCTCAGGTCCTCTATAGTCTTTTGGCAGGGGCCATGGTCGGCACTCTCAAACCCGTGCTCAAGGGCCAGCTTGTAAGCTGCCTTAACCTCTACTATTCTCTCCTCCTGCGCTCTTAGCTGTTGTGCGAGGCGGGCGTTTTTCTCCCGTATACTCGCTTCATGTATCTTTGCCTCAGTAACCTGGCATTCCAGGTACTTTATCCTAGCCTGGTGTTGGCTGGCTACAACTTGGCATTCCTGATTCAGCGCGTGAAGCGCTGGGATGAGTTTTTCCCCACCCATGGCCTTTTCCTCTATTTCTGCTTCCTGGGCAGTGATCTTGGCTGCCTGTGCTGCAATGGCTCTGTCCAAAATCTGGACCTGTTTCTTATAGCACATCAGCCACACTGCCTTTTCCACTGACTTTTTATGCTCTTTGCTCTCTGTCCACCTGATGGCTGCGTCTACCGGATGCCCATCCAGTAAGAGATCGGAAATCCACTGCTTAGTGAGATTTACTTTTCCAAAGACATAATCCGCTATCCTCTCATCCATAACATTTTGACCATTCAAACCTGGGTCTAATACATTGCAATCCTGCTGCCAGTGTCCTGCCGCGGATGCCATTTTCTGTAAGGGGTTTTCGATTGCAGAGGTTTCTCTCTCTAGAGGCCTCTCTCTCTTGCACAGTAAAACCTTGAGTGGTTCGAACCACTCGCCCCTTAGGTTCTAGACACTGGACTTGGATGCAGGAACTACAATGTAGAGAATACTCGATAGGCCAGGTTTAATGGAAACAAAATGAAATTTTATTGCATGGAGAAAAACAAATCAAATGCAAGTCAAGAAAAGGGTACATGGGAGGGAAAAAAATCAAATTCATAATACATTACTAACTGAGATAGATACAGGCATATTATACTTTACAAAAGTCATCATGAAATGGGGAAACACACGGAACATCGAGGGACAACAACTCATTACCCCTTAAATGCCCACCCCCTAAGCCTAGCTAGATCAGATTGTGAGGGGCCAGAAACATGCTCACCAATCCATTTGGAAAGTATAGAGTTTTGAAACAGGTCTGCGTTTTGAACCTTTCAGGCGTCCTGTCTCCACGTGGTCAGCGCTGCGGGCTGCGACACTCTCTCTTCTTCTTCGAGGTGAAGGTCACGGACAGGCTGGACACTGGCAGGCCTGGACGTCGGCGGGGACGGCGACCACCTGTTTGACCATGGTTGAAGAGGTCTCTTCGCGGAGTCTAGCTGATCACCATTTTCAGCTAGATTTCTTCTGTAGGGCTGCTGTCCCTTGTCTCATCAACGGCCTGGGGTTTGTCGATGATCTCCCGATGGTTACCCCGGGGCGGTTACCCCGACTCGAATCACCTTCTTGGTCTCTGGATCGACGTTCCTCCACGGCTCTCAAAAGGACAAGCTCAAAAACGCGTCTCGCTGATCGCTACCGATGGCTACCCGGGACTCCAGTTATACTTCTCAGAGAAGCCTTTATCTCCCGCCAAATCAAGGTTAGTCTTTGTTTAACTTTTGGCGGGCTTGTATCACAATGGGGTAGTTATTATATTTAAACTGCTTTCGGGATGGCTGGTGATGGCCATCTCTGGTCTGGAATGACCTTGTATTGTTTTGAATGCCTTCTTGATGTCTTTAATGGGTCTTTGATGCTCCCCTTATGAATATAAAACTGTTTCCCTTTGTCTGGGTAAACATTTAGATGGCCTTTATCTACAGGCCGATCTGACTGGATCTGCATCCAATCCATATGTATGTGGTTGTGTCTGGTTTCGTTTTCTCCGAAATGGCCTTCCAGAACTTACTGTGGGCTGAATCCACAAAGGCTGTCTGGGGACTGCAGGAACCATTTTAAAGTGCCCAAAAAGCTTGTCACGGGGTCTGGCAGCCATTTTGTGTGTCCCTTTTTCTGGGCTTCTTTTAAAACAGTCTTTAAAAGTAAAGGCCTCTTCTGCCAAAGGACCCTTATCTGACAATATTAATTTTGCGAATCTTACACTTGTGTTACTGAGCCTTTGCCTACTCTAGTGCTCCTATGAAGTGTTGGCCAGTGGCTGCAGCACGGCGGGTGGAAGGCTGCTGAGTGTCCGTGCTGGAGACTTCAGATGGCCTTGCAGGACACCCTCGACCAGCTCTGGGCCTGGAAGGCCCAGCTGTAGACTGCACCACCTCAGCATGGGCGGCAGCAGTCTGGGCTGGCTGGATGACAGGCAGTGACAAGGGCAACGGTGGAGTGGCAGTGGTGGGAGCAGGAATGCTGTCATCATGAGAGGGGACAGCAGGTTCCTGCTCCACTGACCCACTGTCACTCCCTCGGGGCAGCACAGATTGCTGACTTGCTGTGACTCCGTGAAAGCCCCGGTCGACGGTGGTAGACCCAGCCACGATGGCAGCAGTCAGAGCTTGCGTGGCATCAAGCTGAGACTGCATGAGAGCAGTCTGAGATTGAATGGCACCAAGCATAAACTGCATTACAGCGCTAAGATATTGCGTCGCTTCTGCCTGTGCTGCAATGGAAGCTGCCAGATCGCCCATCACACGTGGCATCAGGTTTGGGTTGCCACGGACTCTCTGGGAGTCTACCATCCTTTCCATACTGGAAATAATGGGCTCCATGGTGTGCGCAGAGCTCTGTGCAATGTTGGAGGCAGACTCCTCCACGCTCCTTACCATTGCCGAGAGACTCTCAGGCACCCTTGCCATTGCACCTATCATCTCTGTGTGCATGCCCATCACCCTTCTTCTAAAGGCCTCCCCATCGAGGTCCTCATCTGAGCCCTGTGCAGCAGAACTCACGTGCGAACTCACCCTCCGGGGAGCTGGCCACCGAGCTACCCTTTCCCCCTGGCCTTGCTGCAGCCCGCTCGTTCCTGGTGCATCACCCTGTGCAGATCCCACTACTATACTAGCCTCTAAAGAACACGTAGTGCCAGTATCTGAGCTGGTGCCTGTGGCTGAGACATGCAGTGACGTGGTGTGTCTTCCTCCTCCTCTTCTCCCGCATCGCTCTCAATGGTGCCCTCAGGGACAGGCTGCTCAGGTGCTTGCTCATTATCTGAAAGCATAAAGGCACAAGAGATGGGTTAAGGTGAGGGGAGGGGGCGGCAGGAAGGGAGAAATGCATGCATACAGCATGATTAGCTGGAAAGTGCGAAAGGCTTGTGGGGTGAGGGGGAAGTGGGATGTGAGAAGGAGTAGGGATGAACATACCGTTGTTGTCTCCAAGGGGATCAACGTCGTCAGTGGCCCCGGCGCCCACCACTTGGCGCCCAATAATCTCCAAAACTCTATTTTCCAGCGCAGACAGTGGTTGGGTGTCAGCTTGTCCCTCGCCTGTATGCTCCTGCTCCCTCCTGTTGTGAGCCACCTTGGCCTGCAAGAGAGAGGAAGGTGTGTGAGTGAGTGTGGAGCAATGTGTTTGGGAGATTTACCTGCCATAGTTGAATAGCTGTCATTCTGTGCAAGTTGTGAGATGTGGGTGTCAGTGTTGGTAGGTAGAGATTGTTGGTGGGTGAGTGCTGGGGGTGTGGTGCTTTGGGCAGTGTGTGCAGACTATGGTTCAGATGGTGGTATGTAGCATTTGTTGAGGCATTGACTCACCCTGACCACCCAAGTGAGGTCATTAAATTTCTTCCTGCACTGTATTTGGGTCCTGGGCACCACAGTGCTGCCCAAGGCCTGATGGGCAACCTCCCTCCACGTGGCACGGAAGACTTGTGATGAGGGCCTCCTGCCACTTGCCGGGTAGAGCACCGCCCTCCATCTCTTCACAGCGGACACCAACTCCTCCAATGCTTGGTCCAAATATCTGTGGGCTCTCTCCCTGGAACATGGATTTATCATGAGTACAGCTGGTTGAGTCGTCCAGCTCCTGGGACTTGGCCTGCTCCTGCTTGCTGACACAGGCTCACAGCCAGCAATGCTGAGAATGAGGTTCTGCAGCAAGAATGAACCTCCCTTTAATAACTGGAAAGAGCCTGTGGCAATGATGACTAGACTGCACCTGATATTGGTTAGTGCTTTGAGTTGATTTAGCGCTCCCATCCTTTCTTTGAACGATGACACTGAATTTTGCATGCAGTGAAATTAAATCTCAAACTTTTCCAAAGTTAGCGCCCATTCCTGGGCTATAATGAATTTCTCCCCCTAAGAGTTTTAAAATGTTGGAAATATTATATTGTGCATTTGGAATACTCCATGAAGCCCTCCACAGTGACATATCGAATAGGTGTAGCATATTCTGTAAAAACAGGTTCTTGGCTATTGACCGGAGCAAACGTACTGTCTCAAGTATCTTTGGATTGGTCGATTCTCTCCTCTCACTAACTTATCCTCTGCACCCAATTCATGCTGCACTATGGAAACAGCCAATGGACTGCAACTTGTAATGCTGCAGCAATTGCCAAAACTTCAGAAAAGTGTTGCCTAACAAACTGAAAACTTTAGCAAAAAAGACATAAAGGAGAAAAATATATGCAAGATGTTCAATGCTGAAATAGATAAATGCAAAGATAACTATGCTTTGACACCAACTGAAACAACTGCAGCCTTGCTTTAACAATTAGACAAAAGCAGTCCTGGCCGATTGAGTAGTCATGTTCCCATTGTATGTGGACAAGGTATATGCTTGGGGTGGAGCTTCGCAGAGAAATTCAATAACCTCACTTCAATAACTTAAGAATGTGAATCGGACACACAGGGTAGTGTCTAAAACGACTCACCATAATTGAGGCTCTGTGCCACTGACAGAGACTTGTAAGATTATGGTTATAATCTATATATATAAAGCCGTTCTTCTGTCTGTCTATCTGTCTGTCCTTCTGTCTGCCCTTCTGTCTGTCCTCACGTGTGCGTCTGTCCGGCTATGCGCTCGAAAGTTATAGAGCGTACCTACGCGTGCGTTACGTCGAAAGAAAGCTTACCTTTCCGAAACGGTGGTAAGCGTATTTACGTTTCGGCCGGACAAAAATCGCGCCCGCGGTATCCGAAAAGCGTTCAAAATTCCGCTCATTAGCATCTCATTATCCGCTCATTAGCGACAGAGTGACTTCGAGATCGACCAATCGTACGCCGGGTTCCTGGCGCGTGCGGCCGGGCCCTCCTACGGTCGAGTGATGGGACGATTGACCAATCCTACGCTTTGGTGACCTGACGGTCGACCAATCGGTGCGTGTGTGGGCGGGCCTTATCGTTCTGAACCGAGGTGAGTCGCCGCCATCTTGATTCCAAACATTTCCATTCTTTTTCCCGCTTTCTGCGTCTTTCAAAAAAACATTGCTTTTAAAACACATAGGGCTAAAAATTCAGTTGGGCGCCATTTGGGGCGCCAAGCTCGCCTGGGCGCCGGAATTACCGCTGCGAGCGGAGCCACTTGCGCCATCCGGATATTCAGTTTCTGCGCCCCAAATGGAAGCGGGCCGCTAAACGAGGCTTCCCGCGCCCCGCTTGGGGCGCTGAAACTGAATTTTGGCGCGCTAAGGGCCGTAGCGTCACACGCTGCGGCACGGCAGGCTGCGGTACTGCAGGCCTTCCTCCCACTGTTAAGGGGGAGGTGCCTGCAACAGCGCGATCCCCGCTCGCGAGTGCCGGCAAATGAGCCCGGCACCAAGGAGAAGTGCCGGGCTCTCGGGAAACAGCCGGCAATGCCGCGGGGGTGGGGATGTAGGAGGCCGGGGACAGAGGTGCGGGCAGGCGGGCGCCGAAAAAGCGGCCGGCCGCACCTCCACCTTAACTAGCGCCACTACCGCCACAGGTAGGCCCCTGTGTACCGGTCGCTATTTGCGGCCGGCGCTGAAGAGGCGGGCGCGACCAAATATGGCCATCGGGCGATAGCGGGGCGCTGCGCACACCAATGACGTCATCGGCGGTGGCGCAGCACTACAGGCTAACGCCGCCATTAGCGTCCCGCTAAATATCGCGGTAGGTGTGGCCAGTGGCGCAAAAGCCACTGAGTGCCCTCTTTGGGCGCAAACTCATGGCGCAGGCCACTGAATTTCTAGGCCATATTGTTTTTTAAAAAAGTTAATTACTTTCTAAATCTTTTAACTAATCTTAATAATTTTCCTACCTTTCCCCGTTTTTCCAGGTAGGCCTCGAAGCCTCGGCCTCTCCTCCGCACCCACGCCCGAGCTAGGCACCTCCCGGCCCCAGTCAACAAGCGGCCCCCGATCGCCACCATCTTTGTGAAGGCTGGAGGGGCGGGCCTCAGCCGAGCGCCACTACCGCCGCCATCTTAGTAAAGGCTGGTGCGGCGGTGGCGGCACGGAGCTCCGCGGCGGTGTCTAACTCGCCCCCCCCCCCCCCCCCACCAGTCTGTCTCTCTCTCTCTCTTCCCCGCGCCTCCTGAATGCGCGGGGGAAGAGGCCCGGCGCACCGTGGCCGCTTTCGGAGACTTCAACAGGTGAGGAGGGTCTTTGTTCACTGCGGGCGGGTTCCTCGGGTGTTGATCCCTGGCGGTGTGGGGCCGGAGCCCGGCTCTTACCTTGCCTCGGAGAGCGGGCGGACGGCGGGGCCTGGAGTAGCAAATCGGGCACAACGGCAGAAGAAAAACTGAGAGCGACAGAGGGGAACAGACGTCAGAGAGACAGAGAAATAGGGAGGGAGGAGAGGGAGAGGGGCAGGGAGGGAGAGGGAAGAGAGAGAGGGTGGGGGGAGGGAAGAGAGAGAGGGTGGGGGAGGGAAGAGAGAGAGGGAGGGGGAGGGAAGAGAGAGAGGGTGGGGGAGGGAAGAGTGAGAGGGTGGGGGGAGGAAGAGAGAGGGGGAGGGGAGAGAGAGAGGGTGGGGAAGAGAGAGAGGGTGGGGGAGAGAGGGTGGGGGGTGGGGGGGAGAGGGGGTGGGGGGAGGAGAGGGTGGGGGGAGAGAGGGTGGGGGGGAGGGGAGAGAGGGTGGGGGTGGGGGGGAGAGAGGGTGGGGGGTGGGGGGAGAGAGGGTGGGGGGTGGGGAGAGAGGGTGTGGGGGGAGGGGAGAGAGGGTGGGGGAGGGGAGAGAGGGTGGGGGGAGGGAGAGAGGGTGGGTGGGGGGAGGGGAGAGAGGGCGGGGGGAGGGGAGAGGGGGGAGGGGAGAGAGGGTGGGGGGGAGGGGAGAGAGGGTGGGGGGAGGGGAGAGAGGGTGGGGGGTGGGGGGAGAGAGAGAGGGTGGGGGTGGGGGGAGAGAGAGAGGGTGGGGTGTGGGGGAGAGAGAGAGGGTGGGGGGTGGGGGAGAGAGAGAGGCTGGGGGGGAGAGAGAGAGGGTGGGGGGAGGGGAGAGAGAGAGGGTGGGGGAGGGGAGAGAGAGGGTGGGGGGAGGGGAGAGAGAGGGTGGGGGGAGGGGAGAGAGAGCGGGTGGGGGGAGGGGAGAGAGAGCGGGTGGGGGGAGGGGAGAGAGAGGGTGGTGGGAGGGGAGCGAGAGAGGGTGGGGGGAGGGGAGCGAGAGAGGGTGGGGGGGAGGGGAGCGAGAGAGGGTGGGGGGAGGAGGGAGGGAGAGAGGGTTGGGGTAGGAGGGAGGGGGAGGGAGAGAGAGAGGGTGAGGGAGGGAGAGACGGGGGAGGAGAGAGAGGGTGAG